>NC_058369.1:8539285-9171428 GCF_018350175.1 Felis catus | reverse complement strand
CCTGGAGTTGTCAGATTCGTAAGAGACAGAAATAGAATGGTGGGTGCCGGGGCTGGGGGAGGGAGGAATGAGGAGTTAGTATTTAACGGGGACAGTTTCTGTTTTGCAAGATGACCAATTCCAGGGATGGATGGCGATAAGGGTTGCCCAACCATGTGAATATGCTTGGAGACACTGAATAGTACACTTTGTTACTTTTTTCAAATAATCTCTGCACCCAACACGGAGCTCGAACTCACAACCTGGAGATGAAGAGTTGCATGCTCCACCAACTGAGCTAGCCAGGCCCCCCTAAATAGGACACTTTTTGATGGGGCACCTGGGTGGTTCAGTCGGTTAAGCATCTGACTTTGGCTCAGGTCATGATCTCACGGTTGTGGGTTCAAACCCTGAGCTGAACTCTGTGCTGACAGCTCAGAGCCTGGAGCCTCCTTCAGATTCTGCGTCTCTGTCTCTCTCTGCCCCCCCCCTCCCCCCACTCACGCTCTGTCTCTCTCTCTCTCAAAAAAACCCGAATAAACATTTTTTAAACATTAAAAAAATAAAGTGATGATGATGGGGTGCGTGGGTGGCTCAGTCGGTTGGGTCCCTGACTTTGGCTCAGGTCGTGATCTCATGGTTCGTGAGATCAAGCCCCACCTCGGGCTCTTGGCCGACCCCACGGAGCTGTCAGCAATCCCGGTTGCTTGGGATCCTCTCTCTCCCGCTCTCTCTGCCCCTCCCTTGCGCACGGTCTCTAAATAAATAAATAAAAATTTAAATAAGTAAGTAAATAAAAGATCTGAAGCGATCCAGTCAAATGTTCATATCTGTTGAGTCTGGGTGATGACGCATGTGACTGTACTCATCTGTCCCCGTGAAATAATTCGTTAACACTATAAGTGACAATGCATAAAGCGAGGCTCTAGGATACATTAGAAACTGACACAAGCTGGGGAAGCAGCTCAGGGGAGCGGAAGATGGGAGACAGGTGGGCGTAAGACTGCTCACTGCAATCCTTTCTGTTGCTTGTATTTTTGTTTTTATCACTTGCAAAATATAATAAATCTACAGGAAAGTATGCAAGCCACACATACACAGCTTAAAAAATACTTATAACTCAGGCGTCACTGTAGCCAAGAAAGAACCCTGAATCCAGTCTATCTGGAGAAAAGCAAACAGAACAGGACTGCCCAGCCCAATGACCTGTCACGAAGCGGCCCCCTCCCCTTCCCACCCTGCCACGTGACCCACCAGATGCCTCCTCGTCCCCGCCAGAGGTATCCCACCTGGACTTCCAGAATGATCGCTGCTGCCTTGCTTTCATCGGTCACCCCTCAAGGTGCGCATCCCTAATGACACCACTGGTTGTCCGCTCTCCACAAAAAGGATGACTTGTGAAAACTTCGCACAACGAAAAACAGCCCCTTGTGAACAGGAATCACGTGGGTCCTGCTTGTTACAAATGATGTCCCTGGGAATCACTCGCGTTGCCGTGGGCGGCTGTAATCTCTGCGCTTGCATTCCTGTGTAGTATTCTGTTGGTTGAAACATCAAAACCTAGGTCTCCGTTCTGCTGTGAATGGACTCAGGCACCCGCTGTTTCCGGTTTGGGATTGATACATACCCGGCGCTGTTACGAGCTAGGGTTCTTCTCCAGGCTTCCCAGTTCACTGCGCAAACTGCGATTCATGTGTGTGATAAAATACACGTAACGTAAAATATACCATTTTAATCATTTTCAAGCGTCGTGTCCAGTGCTATTAAGCGCATTGACATTGTTGTGCAACCACTGCCACTCTCCGGCTCCAGAATTTTTTCGTCTTCTCAAACAGAAACTCCGTCCCCCTTAAACACTAACTAACGCCCATTCTTTGTCCTGCCAACCACCATTCTGCCTTCCGTCTCTACGGATGCGGTTCCCCCAAAGGACCTCATATAAGTGGAATCACACAATATATGTTCTTTTGTGACTGGCTTATTTCACTCAGTATAATGTCTTCCAGATTTACCCATGTTCTTCATCCCATTTCCTTCCTTTTGAAGATTGAAATCCTGTTTTTAAAAAGTAGTGTTGGGGGGCGCCTGGGGGGCGCAGTCGGTTAAGCGTCCGACTTCAGCCAGGTCACGATCTCAAGGTCCGTGAGTTCGAGCCCCGCGTCGGGCTCTAGACTGATGGCTCGGAGCCTGGAGCCTGTTTCCGATTCTGTGTCTCCCTCTCTCTCTGCCCCTCCCCCGTTCATGCTCTGTCTCTTTCTGTCCCCAAAATAAATAAACGTTGAAAAAAAAAATTAAAAAAAAAAAAAGTAGTGTTGGGGCACCTAGGTGGTTCAGTCGGTGGAGCGTCCGACTTCGGCTCAGGTCACGCTGTTGCACTTAAGGAGTTCAAGCCCTGCGTCAGGCTCTGTGCTGACAGCTCGGAGCCTGGAGCCTGCTTTGGATTCTGTGTCTCCTGCTTTTTCTGCCCCTCCCCTGCTTGTGCTCTGTCTCTCTCTCTCAAAGCTCAAAAACATTAAAAAAATTTTTGTGTAAGTAGTATTTAATTTCTGCACCTTGATCAACCAATTTAAACATTTTTTTAAATATGAAAAATTAAAAGGCATAAAGTAACAAAATATTTACAGTAAAATTTAAGATCGAATTTCTACATAAACGTCTTAAATAACCATAGAACTTTAAATAAGTGTTTTAGATAGAAATTTAAACATTTTAAACAATTGTCTAGGTAAGGTTTTACATAATTCTTGAAAATAAAAATCTCGAGGGCACCTGGGTGGCTCAGTCAGTTAAGCATCGGACTTCGGCTCAGGTCACAACCTCACAGTTACCGCGTTTGAGCCCTTGCACTGGGCTCTGTGCTGACAGCTCAGGGCCTGGAGCCTGCTTTGGATTCTGTGTTTCCCCCTGTCTCTGCCCCTCCCCTGTTCACCTTCCCCGCTCACTCTCTCTCTCTCTCTCTCTCTCTCTCTCTCAAAAATAAATAATCATTAAAAAATAAATAAATAAAAATCCTGAAATAGTCAAAATCAAATTTAAAGCATAAAATGAAGCACAACAAATATTTAATGTTATGAACAATATTTAAGTATTTAAGATGAAATTTAAACATTTTAACGAATACCTTAAATAGACTCTAAATATTTAAAATATAAATATGTAGTTTAAACTTCACATGGAAGTCATATTTAAGTTTTTAAACATTTCATATTTACATTGTAAAATGAAAAATCAAATGCTACTTTAAGAATATAAAATGAAAATATAATGCGATTTTAATAAATAACTGGTAAAAAAAAAATTCTAAACTATACTTGAAGACGGATAAAAAACTTTTTACCCCCTCCTCTCCCCAGCCGGGAGCTGGGGCCACGGGGACTCCCCCTCGCCCCGCCCAGCCCGTCTCCGGACCTCGCGCGCAGGCAGTGTTGTGGCCAGCCCGGCCGGCCCGCGAGGACCCCGCACAGCCAAGATGGCGGCGTCCGTGCGGCGGGCGCGCAGCCTGCTAGGGCTGGCGACGACCCTGGGCCGGGGGTCCCGGGACTACCGGGCGCCGCCGCCCCCACGCCGCTCGCCAGGGCCCTGGTGGCCGGACCCGGACGACCCACTGACCCCACGCTGGCAGCTAGGGCCGCGCTACGCGGCCAAGCAGTTCGCGCGGCACGGCGCCGCCTCCGGGGTGGCCGCCGGTTCGCTGTGGCCCTCGCGGGAGCAGCTCCGCGAGCTGGAGGCCGAGGAGCGCGAATGGTGCCCGAGCCTGGCGGCCATGCAGGAGTCGCTGCGGGTGCAGCGGCTGGCGGAGGAGCAGAAGCGTCAGGCCAGGTGGGTGCGGTGGGGTGGGCGCGGGGCTGCGGGCTGTGCCCTCTGCGGGATGAACTGTTGTGCACGGTGCTTAACTCTATCCAGCGTCCATCGCAGGGGGGTTTGCGTGCTGTACGTAGATTTACCTGTATGCTCACCTAGCTACAAAACAGATTTTTGAGTAACAATTCGTTTAGCCACTCATCAAATCTTTACTGAGGGCCTCCTGTGTAAGGCCTTGTCCCAGGTGCCGGGCACAGAGCCGAGAACAAAACAAGATAATTTCAGGGGGGAGCAGAGAACCATGAGGAAGAGAGATAAAATTGAGTTAAAAGTGTGCCTTGGAGAGCGACTTTGGCTTGCAAGACCTCGAACCTCGGGCTCTGAGGACTTGAGACTTGAGTGGCCAGACATAGCCGTGGGGAGATCGTTGGGAGAGTGTTACTGGTACTGGGAACAGCTGGTGCAAAGGCCCTGAGGTAGGAATATGCTTTAAGAACTGCCAGGAGGTCAGTGTGACTGGGGAAGAGGGGGAGGTGATGGGGCCTGCAGTCAAGGGCAGAGGTCAGACTTGGAGACAACCCTGAAGAAGACTTGAAGAATGCAAGACCAGGGGCATCAGGACGGTACCAGTTCCCAGAGGGAGTGGGCAGGCAAGTTGGAGGACCAGGCCAGGCATGTTCCTGGTTTTCATTGTTCTTGTCCTCACAATAGCTCTAAGAGGAAGAGGGGATCACCTTCATTTTAGAGATGAGAAACCGAAGCTTGGAAATTTGGAATCACTTGTCCAGTCACCCACGCATTGAACGGTGGATCTAGAATGTGAATCCCAGGCGGTACCCCATCCCAGCGGGATAACCCTGCCATCAGGCTTCAGATCTTTCACCTTCACGTCCCTAATCTTTAAAATGGGGCTGTGCCGCTTAACCAGCTGAGCCACCGGGCGCCCATGTCATTATTTTTCATCTCTGATAATATTCCTGATGTTGAAATCTACTTAATCTGGTATTAATATAGCCACCTTGGGTTTCTTAAAAAACAAACCAATAAAATAAAATGGGGCCGTGCCTCACAACTACTCATAGGATCGGAGGGAAAGGTCCAGTCCATTTCTTGCCTCTACAGCTGGGCCTGGCATACAGCAGGTGCTCAAGTGATGTCTGTAGGAGGAAGGCGCTGTGGGAATGGCCGTACGGTGTGTGGCTCTGGGACGGCTCAGTGAAATGCTCAGCTGACTCTGGGTCTCCTCCTGGGGGTCCGGGGGATCTGGCTCTCTTGTGCTCAAGGTCACGCACAAGTTAGTTCCTCTCTCCTGCCCGTTACTTCAGTTGTCAAGGATTTTTCCTGACAGTTTTCACGACCACCGAGTCTTCCCAGTTTTTCATCTCCGCGGGGAAGTCGCTGTGGGCAGACCAGGGGGTGGGCTGTGGGTAGACGGGTGCTCCTCTTCTGGCCTCCACTTCTGGCCGGGCCGCCCTGTTCTCACCGCCCCGCCCTCCCCTGCAGGGAGCAGCTCATCGCCGAGTGCATGGCCAAGATGCCACAGATGATCGAGAGCTGGCGGCGGCAGCAGCAGGAGCGCAGGGAGAAGGAGCAGGCGGACAAGGGGCGGCGGGCCCAACTGCAGGCCGAGGCCCAGGAGCGCCTGGGCTACCACGTGGACCCGAGGAGCGCCCGCTTCCAGGAGCTGCTGCAGGACCTGGAGAAGCAGCAGCGCAAACGCCTCAAGGAGGAGAAACAAAGACAGAAGAAGGAGGCACGAGCTGCTGCGCTGGCCGCTGCCACAGCCGAAGACCCAGCAACCTCCGGGGCCCCCGGTTCCTGACTGGTCTTCTCCCAATAAAACCTGCCGCCTGATGGCCCCACCCCTGATTTTGTCCTCCTCTCTCATCAGGCCCCCCCCCTGGGCCCCCTGGTTCCTTCCCAACACCTGGGGCCAGGGAATCCCCCACCTTTCCTGGCTCTGCTCACTCGGGGACTCTGGGCCCTGCTAGCTCAGGCTTCAGGGGGAGAAAGAGAGACGCAGTGGGGAAATAATGGAGGAGCAGATGGCAGAGGAGAAGAAGGCTTCTGTTTACCAACATTAATCTCCAGTAATTAGCCAATTACTAAGGGGGGAAGTGTAGCCAAAACAGACTGTGGTGCTGATGGTGGGGGGGGCAGGGAGAAGCAGCCCTTCCAACGCTAAATTGGGGCTGGGGCCCACTGCCTGGGAACGAGCTGGCCTCAAAGGAGGGTGTGGAGACGGGGAGCCCCAGTCTGCAGAGGCTGACAGACCACTGCCCCTTCTTGGCACCGCTGTATCACCTGTGCCCAACCGGCCCCCGGACCCAGATGAGCCAGAGTAGGAAGCCCCAGTAGGCACACACCACAGGACTAGCGTTTAAAACTTTATTCGCTTCAAAACCTTTATCAGAGACACGTTCTGTCCTGGGGTGGGGGTGGCCTCGACCTCCGAAGCAGCTCTGATGTTACCCCCTCCCCAGGCAGGACAAGCCAGGCCTCCTCCTCCCCAGCAAAGGGATGCAGGCCAGAGGCCAAGGCCAGACTAGGGAAGGGATCCTTAGGCCTCCCAAGGTGCTCACCCGAGATGGAAAGGTTGGGCCACTCCTATGGAGGATCAAAGTTTGGGGCTCCAGCTTCCCCTCACCCTGGAAGAAGGCGGGCGGGGGGGAGGTCTCAGGGGCTCTTTGGGGGAGGGGGAAGCAGGCAGCCGCCTCTCCATCTGGCCGCAGGGAGCTGGGACAGAGGCCAAGAGGGGCCCATCTGTCGCCTCCAGTCCTGCCAGTTTCTTGGAGCAGGCAGGGCTGGGGCGGGGGATCAGGGACAGCTGTCTGGCCTGGGTCTTCTCAGGCCAAGATGGGAACAGGAGCCACTTTGGGAGGGTGGGAAGTTGGTTTTTTTTTTTTTTTAAGGTTTTTGATTTTTTTTTTCCACTTCTTAAATAAACATGAATATATATATATTTTTTTCTTTTATAAAACTTTTTGGAGCTGGGGGGTGGGGAGGTGGGGGGGGGTGGCCTGGCCTCCCTGCATCACTCGTCCTCAAAGTTCTGACTCAGGAGGAAGTTGGCTGCCAAGTTCTCGTTCTTTTCACAAGCGAAGTAGGCCTGGATCACCAGGCTCTCTGGGAAGCCCAGGGCCTTCAACTGTGGGAAGATGGGCAGGTATGAGCAGGGGGTGAGGGCCTGGCCCACCAGGGAAGTCACCCCTCAGCCAGGCCTCTTACCCGCTCTATAGCTTCCTTCTCCTGTGGCGTCACCTGGATGTAGTTCATCTGCGGAGCCTCCTCACCTATGGCGCCCACCTCACCCTCCACGTCCGAGATGTCTGCCAGCTCCCCGGGGGGCTCGTTCAGCATCTGGATGAACTGCTCCTGGTGCCGACTGATTTGCTGTGTGAGACGGAGAAAACGAGACTGTGACTCCTAGCCCTTGATGCCTTCCTCCCCAGGTCCTTAGCCCTTTTTCATTCATTCAGCATATATTTAAAGGGTGCCTGTTCTGGCCAAATAGCAACATAATGGTGGATATAGGCCCCATCCTGGTGGAGCTGACGTTCCAGGGTAGGAAGATAGACCACGAACAAGCAGACGAGTGGATAACGACTTACAATGTAAGCAGTGGCCCCAGCATTCAGTAGGGTAAACGTGGGGCTAGAAAAAAAACACGGCCTGCCAGGAAAGGGAGGTCTGTGATCTGTAGGAGGGGAAGGGAAATTTCCTCCAGATAGAACAATTAAGTGCAAAGGCCTGGAGGTAGAAATGTACTTGGCAAATCCCAGAAACAGAAGACCCATGTGGCATGAACAGAGTAAAAGAACAAAAAGGGGACAAAACAAAAGATGAGATCGGAGAGGAAGGTGCAGGGACCAGACCTGTGTTCTTCTGCTTTCTAGTATGAGGGAACACCACAGTGATGGTTAAATAGCGAAAGATGTGATCCATATACTTTTTAAAAACATTAACTCACCCAGGTGTTCTACAACTCTATTTACGTGTGACAACTTTATTTTTTATTTATTTATTTATTTACTTACTTACTTATTTATTTATTTATTTATTTATTTATTTCTGGGAGACAGACACAGAACGTGAGCGGGGGAGGGGCAGAGAGGCAGACAATCCGAAGCAGGCTCCAGGCCCTGAGCTGTCAGCACAGAGCCCGACGCGGGGCTCGAACCCACAAACCACGAGATCATGACCTGAGCTGAAGGCGGATGCTTAACCAACTGAGACACCCAGGCGCCCCTATGTGTGACAGTTTTTAATTTCAAGGTAAAGAGTGCTGTTTTAGGAATCTGGCTCCTGGTGCAGCATGGACCATGGGGCGGTGCAGAAGCCAAGGCCTGGGTGGTGGCTGCCAGGAAACCAGGTGGGAGATGATGTGGCAGCCACAGAGGTTGGGAGAAGGGCTGGGCTGAGTGAGATGTTCTGGCAAGACAGGTGATGGATGATCCCAGCAAGCTCCCAGGGCCTGAGGCTCAAGCAACCCCAGGCTGGTCCTTGCAGGGAAGGGGAGGCATGAGAAGAGGGTCTGCTCTGAAGTCTTAGACCTCTAGAAAGCACGTTCAGGGGTACCTGGATTGCTCTCAGTCAGTTAAGCATCTGACTTCCGGTCAGGTCATGATCTCGTGGTTTGTGAGTTCGAGCGCCGTGCTGGGCTCTGTGCTGACAGCTCCGAGCCTGGAGCCTGCTTCCGATTCTGTGTCTTCTTCTCTCTCTCCCCGCCCCACCCCTACCCCCGCCCCAAAATAAACACTAAAGAAAATTTTAGAAGGAACGTGACATTTGGAGGTCCAGATTGGCCACGTCGATTTGGGGGACATCACTGCCCAAGACGATATGCAGGAAGGACTAAATAAAGACAAAGAACAGAGGCGTGCAGCCTGTGCCCTACAACATCTGGGGAAAGTAAAAAGGAGGAGACAGGACAAGAGACCGAGTGAGAAGTGGAGAAGCAGTAGACAACAGGTCTTAAACCAAGAGAGGGAGGCCTTCACAGAGGATCCAGAAAACCCTGTCACACCCAGGGGCCACTGCCCGTGTGCACAGGAACCTTCGAGGGCTGGATGGAGCCTCGTTGAGCACAGTGGTCCCAGAGCCAACAGGGACACAGTGGTTCTGGGCAGTGCCACGCAACCCAGTGGGCGCTTATGATGCACCAACTGTATGGAAGCCAGACACAAAGGACCCAGAGGGTGGAGGCAGACACACACCACACGAGCTGCCAGACTACTCCAAACTTCTGGCATCTGCCTCCATTAGAGAGGAGGACAACAGCACTTACACCTCACAGGATGTTTGGGAAAATTACATGAAACCAACCAGAGCATCATACTGCCTGGAGCATCAGGGGGCATCAGACCTGCTTTCCAAACAGAGACTCCCACATACCAGGCCAGGCCAGGCCAGCTTTCTGGGGCCGTGACACCCGCACGGGGAGTGGAGGTGGTGCCTGCCCTGGCTCCCTCCACCCCCAGGGCCGCACCTGCAAAAGCTGAGGATTCTCCTGGCCCAGCTGCTGGAGCAGGGCGGGCAGTAGTGCTGGGTTCTGCTGAATCACCTGCCGCATGTTCTGGAACTGGGGCTGGTCCCGCAGGAACTCCAGGGGGTTCTCTCCTGCCGGCAGGAGGAAGGTGTGTAGTCAGACGCCATGCTGGACTCCCAGAAGCTCGGGAGCGGGGGAGTCAGATGCCTTGACAGACACCCCACATGCACATCTCCCAACCCGCTCACCTCCTTCCGTGGCTGGCTGCTCCGACACCTGGCTCTCCTGGACAGAACCATGTTCTGGCTCGGGGCTCCCAGGAATTCCCTGTCAGGGGTCCTATTTAGTTCTAATGCGCAGATTGCCCGCTGCCTCCCTCCTGCACGCACGGCCCTGGCAGAGGTCAGGTGAGGCCTCGGCCCTGCCCTCCCCAGGCCCACCCCACCCGCTCATGCCCAAGCTCCTGCAGGAAGCCTTTCCTGGCTGGAACCACAACCCAAAAGCTTCTGAGGGCAGGTTTCGCCTCTCTCACCACCCGTTGAGGTATTTAAGCCCGAGTACTCCCGTGAGGCCTCCCCAGGAGGCAGCAGCCCCACCTCACCGTGAGTAGATACTCCACGGCTCGGTGGGGGTTGTTGTAGCTGGCTCTCAGGGCGGCCACGACCCGCTCCCGCTCATAGCCCATGGACATGATCTCTGTCAGCATCGTCTCATACTCAGAGCCAGTCACTGTGGAAGGAGCAGCAAGGCCTGGGTCACCGAGGAAAGGAAAGGGCAGCTCCCAGGCCCTCCCACACCCACACAAGGCCCGGCTGCTGGCGGGGGCACCCAACTGCTTCTGCCCCGGGGACCACCCACCCACCTAGCGTGGATGCCGCGTCTTCCTCTCGCCCGCTGCTACCTGAAGAGGGAACAGAGCTGCAAATTCAAGAGAGAGAAATCGGACCCTGACTTCCGGTGCTTGCCCTCCCCCAGATATGTGGGAACATGTACGAGGGCGTTGGAATGTACTGGGAGGACAGGGCCCAAGTTGGGGCTGCTGCTCCCTTGCCTTACCCTGACACAGACTCCGGGGATGTCGTGGGGACCGATTCCTCTGACGGGCTCTTGTCCTCTCTGGCAGTAGGTGAGGGCTGGGACATGCCTGAGGCAGGGGCCGGAGGGAAGGATGTGGAGGACTCCGGGGCAGCAGTGGGTGAGGCCTCTGGGGGTACTGAAGTGCCTGGGCTAGTTTTGGCCTGTGACACCCAGAAAAAGGAGCAGGCATCAATATCCCTATCTAGCCCCAACATCCCATCCTGTCTCTGCCCCGCCCTATTCATAGCTAATCTCTCTGGGGCACACAGGCTCTTAACCAACTCCCCAGCTGATTCACCCACCCCCCCACCCCCAACCAGCACACTTCACCCACCTTGGTCACCATGACGACTACAAAGTTCTTCTCGTCGATGCGATAGTCCCTGATGGGGACGTCATCACTCAGGATTTTGCCAGCATAGATGAGCTTCTGTCCGGCCACGGGGAAAGCATCACGACCCTTCTCAGCTTCTATCTTCTCCTTTAGAACCTTCACCTGGAAGGAAGGGCACACTCATTGCAAACCTCAAGGTTCTTTCTTTTCTTCTGGGGGCAGGGGGAAGCGGAGGGAAAGACACCACAAGCTTCCATGGCACAGAGGCTAAGCTTCATAGTCAAGAACACCAGACTCGAATTTGTTTGCTCATCCCACCATGCAATGGAGCAGTTCCTCAACACTTATGACATGCCGGGCGCTGTTCTAGGTACTGAGCACACAGCAAGGAACAAAACTCATCCGAAGTCCCTGCTTCCGTGGAGATAACGCTAATGTGAGAAGAGGGAAACAAAACAAACGTAACTTCAAAAGATGTAAAGCATGCTAACCATAGGAGGAAAAAGAAATAAGATTCTTCATTGCATGCTGATGACAGCGCTCAGTTTTTCCAAAAACGCCTTACGTACATACTGTGTATACACATCACTTACAAAACCTCACTGCTGCATAAAACAGGTATCGTTAGCCTTATTCTATATTTGAGGAAACACAGACACAGAGAAAAAATTAAGTAGCTTGCCCAAAGTCAAACCGTTGGGCTAGTCAAAAAATGAGTGCTTCTTCCTCTTCTACAAAAAGTGTACTTCGATGTCTCCTTCATGAGCTAGTTGTGCAAAAAACACCAAACAGAGTTTAGACACTCAATATATTTCTTAGGTCCTAAGTCTCTTTTCAACTAAAAATGCAGCATAATGTTTACACCACGGGCTCTCACCTGAGGCAAAACCAAATTTCAATCTCCATTCTGCTATTACCTGCTTTTCTAATGGTGACAAAGTTCTCTAATTCCTAAATTTCCACATCTGTAAAACGTGGTGGATAAGTCAAGAGTGCTCAAATGACAAGCCTGTTTTGCAGATTTAGTTAGATTAACACTAAAACGCTCAGCGGCTGGTAAAGAACAAACCACCAACCAACAAACATAGATCACTGAAAGTCAAATGGTTTATCATTTTCATCGTCACTGCCGTCACTACTTGGAATCTCCTGGTCACTACTCCCAAATTCGGCCACCAACGTCCCCAGGAGACGCCTGCAAAGCTACGAACTCGGAGCTCCCGTCCGGAAGAGCGTGGCCTGTCCCGGAATCGGAGCCAGCGGCTCCAGCGACCCGCGAGGGCACTGACACTGGAGACGGGGCCTGATGGGTGCCCCGGGGGGTGGGGCCTCGTCCAGAGACCGGCCCACAAACGCCATCAGCACGAGTCGCTGGGGGCTGGGCCGAAAACCAGAGGGAGGCTCGGGAGCCAGGCGAGTAGGGAGGGGTGGGCAGGGCCCTGCCCGCGCCGTCCACCCCGCCCCTTCAGTCGGGAGCCCGTCCTCCCCGCCCCCACCCACCCCCGGCACCCGTCGTTCCCGCCCCCGGGCTCCGGTCCAGCTCCCACCGTCTCGTCAGGCTCCATGCGGATTTTGAAGGTCTGCTGCTGCAGCGTTTTGAGTGTGATGGTGACGGCCATGGCAGGGCCCGAGCGACGCGGCGGCCCCGGGATCCTCACACAACATGCAACTCACGCCGCCGCCATCTTAGCGCCCAGCCGCGCCGCGAGCCGACCGCTTCCGGGGCAGGCGGTGCGCGCGCCGACCACCAGAGCACGTGACCTGCGCGCGCCCCCTTAGCCTTGGTAGGCATGCGCAAGAGAGAGCCCTTTGGCCAGGCATGCGCAGACTACAGTCTGCGCCTGGGGTCGGGGCGAGCCGCTTCTCAGTCAGCACGCATAACGTCACGTGGTTTCCTGCGAGTGACGCCATGCCCGTTAGCGGTGACGTCATACAGCCACAAAATGGCTCCGACGACCCCACTTTCGTGGCTCCTATGAGTTTGTTGATTACATTGAACAGTTTTTCATGTACTTCTGGATATTTATATCTCTTCCATAAAAACTTCATTTTTGTCTTCCAAATGAGTTTTAATTCTGGTCTGGCCACCCTCACAGGAACCCTTACTCAGGGCTGGAAAAAATACTCCAAAGGTCACCAACAATTAAATAAAAATTCGAGAAACCACATCTGGCTGCGGAAACAGGAACGACTGGCATTTTGTGACCTCATTCGTTACTGAGGGAGAGTTGGATTTTGGGAATGAACCTACAGTACTAGTTCCTGGGTGCCCCATCTGTCTCTTCCTCCTTCCCTGACCACTTTGTTCACCCCAGTATCCCCAGTCTGACCCAATTATTTAAGTAAACTTTCACCTTTCAAGGCCTCCCTACACTGAATACAGAATCTCTCCACCAACTTTTCCTGGATACATCAATTCTAGAGGCCCCCCAGAGGGGTGGGGCTGGACCACAGAACACAGTAGGGTAAAGCATGGTGAACCATCCAATGAATGTGGACTTGAAGGATGGCTTAGCCTAAGCTGAATACGGTGTTTTGTGGGACTGGTTGGAAGCAAGGTTGGGTTTATCTCCCAGTTACTAGGTGGCCTTCCCACCCTGAATCATTTCCTGCCTCCAAACCTGCTCTTCAGTTTCCAAGCACTCAACCCAAGCGCAGCACCAGGCAGTTACCAGATACCTCACGCATTGCTCAACTGTAACAAGGTCCTGATGTTTTTCTCCTCTACGGCACACCAAGCCTAGATGTTTCCACCACAGGCCAAGCTGTCGAGGACTTCTTGCCTCTCCCCTGCAACAAGGGACATGAGCTCCAGCCTACTTACAGGACTTCAGTGACAGCCTTGTGGTCCCCAACAAGAGATGGGCCTAGGAGAGCCTCAGAGGCCTAGACTTCGTTGACCTGTCATCTCTGTACCATCCCTCCCACGGGACCATCTCTTTCCCTCCAAGAATTTAAAGACCACCAGCAAAGTATTTACCACCCTTGAACCTATATTCATGATTATAAAAGGAATAGCTTTTAACACCAGCTGAGACTTCTACAACGTGGTTAAGGGGCTCCTGGGTGGCTCAGTTGGTTATGCACCCAATGGCTCAGGTCACGATCTTGCAGTGTAGGAGTTCGAGCCCTGCGTAGGGCTCTGTGCTGACGGCTGAGCCTGGAACCTGTTTTGGATTCTTTGTCTCCCTCTCTCTGTGCTGCCCCACCCCCCTCGCTCATGCTCGCTCTCTCAAAAATAAATATTAAAAAAAAGGTTTTTTTTTTATATAAGTATATATGGATGAGGGTCCAATGGATGGCATGAAATGGTGCTAAGGTGTGGGTTCATAGCCCTGCTCCACCTCTTACTAAATTCTGGCACACAGCCTCAAACCAAACTGGAATAAGAAACAAACACCAATTTGGTGCAGAGGCTCAACGAGTTCTCATGTGGAGTATCTGTAATGGCACTTAACAATTGCTCTCCTCCGACTGGTTTGGGGTTGTGGGGGTAAACAACAACTCCTATCACCTTATGGGACATTTAATCAACACTTCAGCTGCTGAAAAATGAGCCTTACTCGAGTCCCATCCCCCAGAAGGAGACACAGGAGGAAGACACAAAACTTAATTTAATAGAAATTTTGTTTGTAGTTCTTACATTCTCAGTGTGACCCGAGCTGGAACCCACTGCCCCACCCAGAAGTGGCCCAGTCCTGGGAACAGGGGAGGGAGGGAGGTGGTGGGTAGGGGTCAGAGCTCAGGCCCTAGGAGCCCTGTTCTTCCTCAGTGCTGGGGGGGGCTGGGGATGCCACCCTCTTCTCCTGCCCCCCTCTGGGATCCAGGAAGGAGAGCAGATGGAGTCTCGGGCCTGGGGCTTCTCCTCCACATTCCCCTGCCCCCTCAGGTTGGAGGGGGACTAAGGGATCTGGGGAGAGAAGGGGACAGAAGAAGGCAAAGATGTCAATCAAGAAAGAGGAGGATCATGAATAAGGACTAAGGAGAATCAAAGACAAAACACCAGTTTAAAAAAAAAGGGGGGGGGGGAACAAAACCAAAATCCACCCCAAATCACAACCCGCCTGGAAAAAATGAAAGTTCTCCAGTCTCATAGAGACATTATTTGGCGCAGCCGGCTCTGCGGCGGGAGCGCTCAGGCCTCAGTCCAGCCCTGGAGGCGGTGGTGTGGCCCCTACAGCTCGTCCTTGGCCTGGCCAGTGGCAGCATCTTCCTCCTCCTCCTCCTCCTTCTCATCCTCGTCCTCCTCATCCTCATCCTTGTCTTCCTCATCTTCCTTGTCTGCCTCCTCCTCTTCCTTACGCTTCTTGTCCTCCTCTTCCTCCTTTAGTCTCTGTTCCTCATCTTGCTTGTCCTTCATCTGCTTTTCCGCCGCCTGTACACACACCACACCCGTATTTCAGGGCCGGGCCCCCACCCACCAGACCTGCCCACCCCCAAGCCCAGGATCAGACCCTGGTCCCACCTTCGTGACACCCCAGGTCTCGTTTCCAAACTCCTCTGCGTACGCCTCGTCGTTGGTGATGAGGAAGTTGTCAAAAATGGTGCCAGACTTGACCTGGGGGGCAGGAGGATGGGTGGACGGGTGGTCAGAGGGGACAACACTCCCACCCCCTCTGTTCCCAGGACCACTACACAAGGCCCTTCATTTTCTTCATCTGTAAAATGGGGTCTCGGTCCCTTGTTCAAATATTTTTCCAGTACCTTCTACCACCCAGGCTCCATTCTAGGCACGGAATATTTGTCAGTGAATAAAACGTCAACCTGGTCTCTCTAAAGTTAATTTTCTTCCTTTGATTTTTTTCTAAAAGTCACATTTATTTATCTGTTTGTTTATATTCTTTCAGCAAGCTCTACTCCTAACGTGGAGCTTGAACTCATGCCCCCAAGTATCAAGAGTCGCATGCTCTACCAACCGAGCCAACCAAGCATCGGTGAAACTAATTTTCTAATGGGGTAATCCAATTAACTTCTAGTTGTTAAGGACAGTTGAACAAGCTCCTTTGCATAAAGGGACTGAAAATGGTAGCTGAAACATAAATAAACAAAACCTCAAAGAGAGTGCTATGAGCGCTCCATAAGACAGACCACGAAATTCTTCAGAAAAAGCACTGCTTTTGGATCAGACCAGCTCGGGGTTGAATGCTACCGTCCCTTTCCTCCTGGGTGACCCTGAACCTGTGAAGTGCTCCAGGTATCCCCTCGGTCTCACCTGCCAGAGATCTAAGCCCAGGACAGCAAAGTTTTCATAGGCATAGATGTTGCTATCAGGGGAGTACTCAGGGTTGTCAATCTCTGGGTGGATCCAAGTGCCCTTGTAATCTGGGTTGTCGATCTGCCGGGGCTTCCACTCGCCCTGCAGAAGGGGAAGGTAACCAGTGGGTGAGTGGGGGTCAGCATACTCCCCACTGTGCGTCCCCCCAACCCCGCTCAGAGCCCCACCTTGTACTCAGGGTTCTGAATCACTGGTGGTTCCCACTCTCCGTCCATCTCTTCATCCCAGTCCTCCGGCTTTTTAGCATCAGGGTCAGGAATGTGCTCGGGTTTGTCCCAGTCCTGAAGGTACACAGAGAGGTCACTCAACCCAGCTGTCCTCTACACCCTCCATGTAGGGAGAACCTGCCCAAACACCAACCTCAGGCTTGGAGTCTGTGGGGTCATCAATCTTGGCCCGCTCGTCCCAGTCTTCAGGCTTCGCAGCATCAGGATCCTTTATCTTCTTGGGAGGCAAGAAGTCCCAATCATCCTCCAAGGAGCCTGACTCCACCTGGCTGTTGTCGATCTTCACCTCATAGGTGTTATCCGGCCGCACAATCAGCGTATACAGGTGTGTGAATTCATCATCCTGAAGAGAGTGGGAGATGAGTGGCCCCGCCCACCAGGCTGGCCTCTGACACTCCCCTATCCGCCTTTTGTCACCACCCCCAGTCACACCTTGCAACGAATGTCCTTGTTGATCAGCACGTTCTTGCCCTTGTAGTTGAAGATGACATGAACCTTCTTGGTGCCAGGGCCACAGATATCCGGGCCTACGTGAAGAGTTGGTCCAGTTAGAGCAAGAGGATGCCCACCGTAGCAAAGCTCCCCGCCCCCCCTTTACAAAGCAAGACTTGGTTCTTAGATACAGATCTGCAAAGGGTCACAACACAGGAATCAGCCTGACTGGTTCTAAGGGGCCGTAGGTGGAAACTTTCAAAAAGGAAATAACTAACCAACCAACCAACCAGAGGTCTAGAATTTGATACGGCTAATATCAGGAAATAACTACATAAAACACCACAAGTTAACAGTTTCACACCAACAAATAACAATGCAATCCTCTCGTTTCCCCTCCCAAGGCAAGCCTCAACTACATAAATACAGTCCATATCCTCAAAACTACCTGTCACCAGCTTTAAGGGTCCCTGACATTTAAGTCTCCCTGTAACTAATCAGAGGTCAGCACCAGGGCGGGGCCCCTCACCAAACATGATGTTGTATTCAGAGTCTCCGTGCATGTCCGTCTGGTCCAAGCCCTCTGGAAATAGCTTCACGTAGCCGCCCCCACAGTCGATGTTCTGCTCGTGTTTTACTGTGAACTGCACCACCAGCGTCTGGCCCTTGTTGCTAAAGGGCTCAAATCTGGCCGACAAGGCATAAAAGCGGGCATCCTGGCTTGTCTGCAGCCCTAGCAAGAGACCAGAGTGAGGTCATGGCTCAGCCCCAACCTCCATAGACCCTAAGTATTGGCCGTACAAACCACTGCCCCTTCCTCCCCCCCTGCCCCGCTCATGGGGATCCCAAGCTATGTCTGTCGTGTGCAAGAGCTTCCTCCAGGAAGTCCCCCTGAATCCGATCACCGCCCCCCCCAACTCCGCCAGGCTCTTACCTTTATCCTTTTCCTGGTCACCGTAGAACTTGCCGGAACTCAGAACAAATTTACCAAAATCTGACTTGTGTTTGGATTCAATCCAGCGGTCGGTCCACCCGTCTAGAGGATCAAAGGGGCAGGCTCAGTGCGGCCGTACTGACCCACTCCACCCCCACCGAATATCTGCCAGTAGCCTCAAACTGCTGCGGATTGGAAAAGGGATAACCCCCGACTGCCCCCGCCCCAACCTCTAGTTTGACACCTTGGATGGCTTAAAGGATCCTCCGCCAAACCCTAACTCACGCCGCGAGAGTCCGCTGCACCCTCGACGCTCCCCAAGGGACACACAACGGAGGCTCGCCTGCGGCTTTAGTCCCCGGAGGCCACCGTATTGGCCCTCTAAGCAGTAATTACAAGCGACGACGCAGATCTAGGCTGGGGGACCGCTTTCGTCGTCGCGGCGGCCTCGAGGCGGGACCAGGCCTTACCTCCGTCCAGAAACTGCTCCTTGAAGTAGACGGTGGGCTCGGCGGCGGCCAGGCCGAGGAGGCCGAGCAGCAACGGCACGGGTAGCAGCATGGCGGGCCGAGGGGGCGGCGGCGCGCGGGCCCTTTAAACCTCTCCTCCGGCGGCGACTCTGCAGTAGGGACGGACGCTGCCGCCGGCCGCGCGTTTTTATACCCTACTGTCTCTCAAACCAACCTGGCCCGGCCTCTTGTCCCGCCCTCCGCACCTGATGATTGGTCAGTGGTCACGGCCCTGACTTTCCATTGGGTCCTTGTCGTCTGAGCAGGTTAGTATGTGCCTCGGAACGCAGGGTTCCCAGATGGCCGATTTCTATTGGCCATACAACTGGCCAATGAAGGACGACCACGCGTTGTGGGGGCCGCCCACCGATGTGGTGGGGGCCTCGAGCCCCTCTGGCCAGGTCATGTGACCAGACCTCGACCCAACCCCGCCCTAGCCCGCGCGCTTAGCTCCCGATCTGGGAGTTTAAAGAACGCGCGCGAGTGCCGCTGTCACTGCTCAGGACCGGGGTCCTGCCCCAGCTCGCCTTCTCTCGTCCCCTCTGCGGGTAAGGGTGGGCACGGTTTTCCCAACCACTTTCTACCCTGCAGTTGGGGAACCCCTACTGACGCGTTCGCTCTCGCTCGCCCCCGCCCCGGGCCACGGTGGGGCAGAGGGCGCCTGAGCTCAGAGGCCGAGTCCTTGGGTCTTCACTTCATCCCGGTGCCACAGCCTTGCAGGCCAGAGAGTAAAATGTTAGCTCTCTCCTCTCTGGCCCCTAGTGCCCTGGCCGCCTGTCAGACTGCTGCTGTGTGACCGGGGCAAGTCACTTAGCATCTGAAGACACAGGATCCCCTAAGAGGCTAGGAGGAGAAACTTTGGCTAGGTGCCGCCCTACAAAACCGCTTTCAGTGCTGTTAGGGTTGTCCTGGGACAGAGGGAAGGAAGCCCAGAAGGCTCCAAGATGTGACTATAGGCTGTGGTTCCCAGAGTGGGGTAGGGTTGTTCCTCTAATTGCGGCCTCTCCTTTACCCCTCCCTCAGCCAGTAAAGGGGTCGCTGCCTGTGGTCTCCCACAAACGGCCTGCCTTTTGCAATTAAACGGCTAAAGAAGAGAGGATGGGGGTTCCGTTGGGGAGGAAAAAAAGAGACAGATGGTGGGGAAGATAAAGTCCAAGGGAGATGGGCAGGACCCCTGAGTCTAGAGTCTTCTGAAGCCAAAGGCACGTGACTGACAGTGACAGACACCATCTCCCTGCCCCCAAGCTGCAGGAAGCAGGAAGGAGGGCTGGGGGTTTCCCAAACCCTGAGCAAACAGGCTCTGGACCTGGGAACGTGGGCTTGGAAGGGGGAATCCTGGCAAAAGCGGGGAGGGGGGGGTGCTTCAGGGATAGTGGTGGGGACTCAGAAAAGGGAGGAATAAGGAGTCTTGGAGAAGTTGGGGTTCTGCCCCAGGCAGTATCCAGTATCAGCCAACCTGAACCCCCCCCCAATCCCTGGTCATGAGGAGCCCCAATCTGGGGTGGCGACTGCAGGCCTGCCACTGACCCTCCAGCCTTCCCTCCCTTCCCCCAATCCCTGGTCATGAGGAGCCCCAATCTGGGGTGGCCGCTGCAGGCCTGCCACTGACCCTCCAGCCTTCCCTCCCTTCCGCCATATGTCATGCACACATGAGCTTGGTGCTTCCTGCTCGAATGTGGACACTCTGACGGTCTTATTCACTTTACCATCCCCCAGTGTCTCTTGCAGCACCTGGCACCCGGCAGGCTTAAAATCTACTCGCTATGTGACAGACAGAAGGAAAGACTCTTGGAGGAATTCAATAAACAAAACAGGAAGAAAGTGCTTTGAAGCTAAGAAGGGACTTTGAGGGACACATCCCGAATTTTTATCAGGAGCTTACCGAAGGGTCAGGATTGGGTGATGTTGCGTAAACCCATCTTCCCGGCTCAAATAGTAACCGTGATGGTTAAATGAGTAAAGGTGTTCTGCTTAGAATCGCACTTGTCACATGCTCCACACAGTTGACTCTTAGCAAGTACGTGTACGTGTGTGGGTAGTATTTTCACTTAAATAACCTGTGTTTATAGCATCTCTATCCAGGCAAGGAAACAGGCACAGAAGGATTAAGCGATTTGGGTGAGTGGCATAAATGGGATTAGAATCTTACACTGCCTACTATAATCTCCACTGGCCACATGTGACTGTTGACCATTTGAGATGTAGCTTGTCCCAACTGAGATGTGCCATAGCCGTAGAAGCACTCATCAGATTCTGGAGACTTAGTACGGAAAAAGAATGTGAAGTATTTCATTAGTAATTTTACAGTAAGTATGGAAATAATCATTTGGACCTGGCAAGTTTGGTAAATTCTTCCAATTAATTTCACCCATTTTGTTTTTGACATTGCTACTGGAAAGCTTAAAATTAGATTTGTGTCCCGCATTCTATCTCCACAGGCCAGAACTGGTTTCGAGTATGCATTATTGCCCTGACATTGATCTTCTCCGAGCATTCAGGGATGGGGGGGTGGGATCGGAGGTGTTTATAGTTTCTGGCACCATATCTAGCAACTGTTTGTTGCTAGAGACCTGCCACCCTCTTGAGCCTCCATTTTCACATTTGTGAAATGGCGATGATATCAATATCTGTATCAAAGTTTTTGGGAAAATGAAATAACACACCCGAAGCACTTAGCACTGGGCAGAGCACACAGGGATGTCCATGTGGGTTAGCTGCTACCTTGACTGTAACTATTATTAGTTGACTCCCTCTCCCCTTTGTATATAGGGAGAGTCCCTACCTAGTCTCCCTTTAAAAACTTAAAAGTAAGGGCGCCTGTGGGGCGCCTGGGTGGCGCAGTCGGTTAAGCGTCCGACTTCAGCCAGGTCACGATCTCGCGGTCTGTGAGTTTGAGCCCCAGGTCGGGCTCTGGGCTGATGGCTCAGAGCCTGGAGCCTGTTTCCGATTCTGTGTCTCCCTCTCTCTCTGCCCCTCCCCCGTTCATGCTCTGTCTCTCTCTGTCCCAAAAATAAATAAACGTTGAAAAAAAAAATTAAAAAAAAAAAAAAAGTAAGGGCCCCTGAGTGTCTTAGGTAAGTGTCTGACTTTTGATACTGGCTCAGGTCATGATCTCACAGTTTGTGGGAACAAGCCCAGCCAGGCTCTGCGCTGACAGTGTGGAGCCTGCTTGGGATTCTCTCTCCCTCTCTCTCTCCCCCCCCCTCCCCCACTGGTTGTTTTCTCTCTCTTAAAAATAAACACTAAAATTTAAGGGGGGGGGCACCTTAAAAGTAGTTGACCAGGGAATGACTGTCCCTGAAGCCCACCACCTACAGCCCTCCCACAGGCCAATACAGAAAGGCAGAGGGCTCCTGGGCACAGAGAGACAGAAGTCCAAGGTCACACTGCCTGCTGGAGGTGGGGCTGGGTGACACTTAAAACAACTCTGTGATTCTGTCCTTGAGGTTTGCAATTTGGCCTCTCTAGTCCACCAGACACCACTATTGCAGCTAGGGTGGAGGTGGGCACGGTGTCCCTCCCACCCCCTAAGGTTCCATCGCCACACTGAAGATGGCGGCATTCTGAGCCCGCCACAAGGTCCGCCACGCTCAAGATGGCGACACACACTCCCGGCGCCGGTTCCGGTTCCGGTTGTTCAGGCTCCGGCGGGATACGCCGAGCACGCTGGGCACAGCCATGGCGGACGGCCCGGTGGCGGAGGTGCTGCTGAGGCAGCTGGCGACGGCCGACGGCGGCCTGGACAGCGCGGAGCTGGCGGCTAAGCTGGGCGTGGAGCACCAGGCAGTGGTGGGCGCCGTGAAGAGCCTGCAGGCGCTGGGAGAGGTAAGTCGGGCCCGTGATGCCTGGCCTTCTCGCTTTTGTACCTGCAGTCCTCTTGCCTGGAAGGCACTGCTTCTTGGGGAGTCCTTCAGGAGTCCATCCTGGGGTGCGCGGGCAGGGAGTCGGAAACAAGCGAGAGCCCGGGAGCGCTGACGTTCCGTTCGCAGTAAATGTCCATTGAGAGAGAGTTGGCGGGGGCGAGGGGCACGATGGTGAGCCAGGAAGAGGCGGTCTCTGCCCTCACGGAGATTGCGATCTAATGAGGGAGACCCTCAGGTGACCTGCAGAGTGATGGAGGAAGCACAGGCAACCCAGAGGTGACAGCTGGCCCAGCCTGGGGAGTCAAAGAGAACGTCCTGGAGGAGGTGGCAGCCGAGTCGGGCCTCTGCACTGAGGACGAAAGCTTCAGGATCAATGGTGGGAACGGGAAACAGGCGTAGAAAGGCATTAGTAGAGCCAAAACTTACAAGGCCTCGTAGGTCTTTATCTCATGGGGGTACTGGGGGAGCTGGAGCCAGTCAGATGTATGTGCTGTCTGCATCACTTGGGGGAAGGATTGGCAGGGGCAGGACTGGTGGTGAGGGGAGGAAGGCAGAGGCTGGCACATCCCCAGGGTAGAGGGCATGGTGTCTGGCTGTAGGGAGGCGGGTGGAAGGGAGAGGGGATTCCTGGCAAGGCAGGGGGAGCATGGATGAAGCCCAGCCTTTTTGACTTGGACAAGTGAAAGGTGATAGAGCCATAAGAGGAGATTCCGAGAGGCCTGTGGGCCCCCCAGGAGGCTGGATCCTCAAGGCTAGGAATCAGAAAATATAACTGGGGTATGTATTCATTGAACTCATATTCTGTGCCCCACTTTGGTCTCAACTTCATTTATCATCTAGTCCTTGCCATAACTGGAGGATGTTAGCACTGTTACGCCCGCTTTGCAGATGTGACAGTTTCTGAGCACTGGTCAGTGACTTGATCAGCGTCATGAGAAGGGACAGGCAAACCTGGATTTGAAATTAAGCATTCAGGGGAGCCTGGGTGGCTCAGTCGAACATCTGACTTCGGCACAGGTCATAATCTCCTGGTTCACGAGTTTGAGCTCCACATCCGGCTCTGTGCTTACAGCTCAGGGCTTGGACCCTGCTTCGGATTCCGTGTCTCCCTCTCTCTCTCTGCCCCTTCCCAGCTCATGCTATGGCTCTCTCTCTCAAAAATGAATAAACATTAACAAAATTTTTTTTTTTAATTTTCTTTTTTTTGAACGTTTATTTATTTTTGGGACAGAGAGAGACAGAGCATGAACGGGGGAGGGGCAGAGAGAGAGGGAGACACAGAATCGGAAACAGGCTCAGAGCCTGACGCGGGGCTTGAACTCACGGACCGCGAGATCGTGACCTGGCTGAAGTCGGACGCTTTAACCGACTGCGCCACCCAGGCTCCCCAACAAAATTTTTAAAAGACAAAGAAATTGAGTATTCAGGCTGCAGATCCTGAGGTTATCAGTGCAGGAAAGGTATTTTGTGGGGTGACAGTACCTTGTCTGATGTGGAATTGACTTGTGCTGGTCACAGAAGGTTAAATAGTGGCTATTTGATGTGGTTCAGTCTAACAGCAGAGATGGTAATAACAATGATAGGAACAGTGGTTAGAATTTATGCAGTATTTGCTGCTTACTGAATCTGTTACTTGTCAAGAAAACTTCCTGTGGTAGAGCCCATCACACCCTTCTCTTGTGGATAAGAAAACTTGCTCAGGGAAGTTTAACAACTTTCCCAAGTTCACACAGGGAGTGAGGAGCAGAGCTGGGAATTAGAATGAAAAGGGAGCTAAGCCCTATGGGCCCCAGCCGGCTTTGCCCCTCTTTTTTTTTTTTATTTAAAAAAATTTTTTTAACATTTATTTATTTTTGAGACAGGGAGAGACAGCATGAACGGGGCAGGGTCAGAAAGAGAGGGAGACACAGAATCTGAAACAGGCTCCAGGCTCTGAGCTGTCAGCACAGAGCCTGACGTGGGGCTCGAACTCACGGACCGCGAGATCATGACCTGAGCCGAAGTCAGATGCTTAACTGACTGAGCCACCCAGGCGCCCCGACCTTGCTCCTCTTTATACGACCTGGACCCATCCTTACTGTGGAGCTTTGGGTCCCTGTGTGTCATGTGGACACGGGGGCCCTTCTCTGACACTCCGGGCGCTGAGATGTGAACACGTCAAATGTGGAGACGAGTCAGTTCACCTGGGACCTTAAAAATCTTTCTTGGATTCGAAAGCATTCGAATTTATTTTTTTGCTAGGTACCATTCTTAGGACTTTACCTCACTCTGGGAGGTGTGAGCCATCTCTCATTATCTGCATGTTACAGAAGGGAAACGGAGGCTCAGCAAGGGGCAGTCAGTCACTCAGCTGGGAAGTGGTGCAGCTCGGATGTGAGGCAGGCTTCGGGCACTCTGCAAGCCCGGTGCTGTGGTGAGGGCGTGCCTGGCTCTGAACCCTGTCTCTGTGCGCGCCCCCTCCCCCGTTTCCCTGCAGATCATTGAGGCTGAGCTACGTTCCACCAAGCGCTGGGAGCTTACCGCTGAGGGCGAGGAGATAGCCCGGGAGGGCAGCCATGAGGCCCGGGTGTTTCGCAGCATCCCCCCGGAGGGCCTGGCCCAGAGCGAGCTTATGGTAAGGGCCTAGGGACAAGGCCCAGGGAGGTGACGGGGTCAGGTGGCCCCATGCTCCACTTACTGTGGCCTTACTCCCCCAGCGACTGCCCAGCGGCAAGGTGGGCTTCAGCAAGGCCATGTCCAACAAGTGGATCCGCGTGGATAAGAGTGCAGCTGATGGGCCCCGTGTGTTCCGAGTGGTGAGTCCCTGCGTACAGGGGGGCAGGTGTGCACATGGGCACCTGGCCCTCACAGTGCCTCACACCTGTCATCATCACGGCAGGTGGACAGCGTGGAGGACGAGGTGCAGCGGCGGCTCCAACTGGTCCAGGGTGGGCAGGCTGAGAAGCTGGGTGAGAAGGAAAGGAGTGAGCTCAGGAAGAGGAAACTGCTGACCGAAGTGTGAGTGGGTGCCCCCTTTCCATCAGCCATCATCTGTGTGGTCCCGGAGGAGTGGGGGGAGGGAGCCGTCCTGCCCACACTGGGGCAGTGCTGTCAGTGTCCTCCAAGCTGTGTTTTACCCTATGGTTGTCAAGCACTCATGCCAGGTTCATGCCGCCTCAGGGCCTTTGCTCATGCCACGAGTTCTGCCGAGAACTGTCTCCTCTTAAGCCCAGCTTGCGCATCACACCTGTGCCTGTGTGTCACCTTAAAGAGGCCATCCTGACACCGATCTCTCCCTTTGAGTTCCATAAAAGCTGCTCGCTTATACTTTCCATTCTGGGTGCCATGTTTATTTCCTTTACGGCTCTGATTTCAGTGTCTGAAATTGATTGAATGCTGGGACCTGCACAGGCTGGGGGCTCTGCTCTCACAGGGCTGACGTACCCTTTGAGCAGGTACCAAGTGGCATAGTGGTTATGAGAACACAGACTGGAGGAGGGCTGCCCAATCCAGGTCCGGGCTCCTGGCACTTACTAGTTGGGTGACCTTTGCCAAGGCATTCGATCTTTCTGGGCCTCAGGTTCCTCATCTGTAAAATGACCTCTTTTCACAAAGTAGTGGGATGATTGCAGTGGAAGAGAAGAGAGCCTGGCACGGGATAAACCCTTGAGACTTCACCTATTATTCTTACTCAGCTGGGTGCTTAAGTACCTTGAACAGGTCCTGGCACATAGTAGATTCTAGTTAAATGCTTGTTGAACGAATAAGTGAATGGGCACAGCAATGTAGGTGTGGGCCAAATAAGAGAATTTCCGGTGACGAGAGATGTTGGGAAGAAAATAAAGTAGAGCGACTGAGTGGGGAGTGTTGGGGTCAGCCTCAGATAGGAGTTCAAGGGAAGCCTCTGGAAAGAGGTGACAGTGGGCAACCCCTCCTCTCCTCTGGCCTCAGGACCCTGAAGACCTACTGGGTGAGCAAAGGCAGTGCCTTCAGTACCAGCATCTCCAAACAGGAGACAGAGCTGAGCCCAGAGATGATCTCCAGGTAGGGAGTGGCCCCAGGGACTGGGGTAGGTCGGGGAGGGAGGGCAGCCCTCACCAGGCCCCTGTGCCCTGCATCCTCTGACAGCGGCTCCTGGCGGGACCGGCCCTTCAAGCCGTACAATTTCTTGGCCCATGGCGTCCTCCCAGATAGCGGCCACCTGCACCCTCTGCTCAAGGTCCGCACGCAGTTCCGGCAGATCTTCCTGGAGATGGGGTGAGCACAGGGCCGGGGGTGGGGTCGGCCCAGCCACAGGGCTCAGGCCAGATGGTCAGGCTTCATCTCCCTCCAGGTTCACGGAGATGCCGACCGACAACTTCATCGAGAGCTCCTTCTGGAACTTTGATGCACTTTTCCAGCCCCAGCAGCACCCAGCACGTGACCAACATGACACTTTCTTCCTTCGAGGTAGGTGGGGTGGGCACCACCATCAGAGGCGCCAGGCCCGGGCAGAACTTTTTGGAGTGGCATACTTACTTGACGGAATAAACTCCATCCTCGCTGTGGCCCAGCGGGCCACTGTGAGCTGGGCCCGTTGACCTCTGTGACTTCCTTCCACGTCCTGTCCTGCCCACTTCGTGGCCCTGGCCCGTGCTGCCAGGCAGCTCTCGGCCAAGGACCATCTTCTCCCAGATCTTCGAGGTGGGCTGCAGCATCAGACCTCTGCTAACGTGTCACCTCATAGAGGCCACCTTGACATGCCTTTGTCCCCCCCAAGGTCAAAACATCCCTCGTCCCTAGTCTCTAAGCTTGGTTCCCGTTTTTTTCTTTTTTTCACAGTGCTTAGTACTGTCTGAAATTGAATGACTTTCCACAGTGATTGTCATCGTCCCGCACAGGAAGGCAGGGGAGGCCACTGAGTTGGGTGCCTGTTACCCGGCCAGGAACAACAGTGGCATTGCTGTCATAGTTACCATGGCCCCCAAAACTTATTAAGTACTCACCATATGCCAGCCGCTGTTCTAATTCTCCTGCCAATTGTAGGAAGTACCGCTGTTAGCTCTCTTATATAAATGAGAAAAGTGGGGTTCAGAGAAGGAACATCGCTTGCCAGGGTCACACGGCTTATAAGCGGTGAAGCTGGGATTTGATGTCAGGCTTTTCAGGTGCACCAAAATGATGTTTCTGGAAAGGGATCTTAAGAATTTGCATATTCACACAACAAGTGATTGTTCGGCCTCTCCTGTGTGCCAGGATCTTTATTAAACACCTGGGTTACCGCAGGGCGCCTGGGTGGCTCAGTCGGTTGAGCGTCCGACCTCGGCTCAGGTCATGATCTCGAGCTCCGTGGGTTCGGGCCCCGCATCGGCCTCTGTGCTGACAGCTCAGAGCCTGGAGCCTGTTTCAGATTCTGTGTCTCTCTCTCTCTCTCTCTCTGACCCTCCCCCGTTCATGCTCTGTCTCTTTCTGTCTCAAAAATAAACAAACGTTAAATAAAATCAAGCCTTTGTTTAAGTAAAGGCCAAAGGACATAAGGGAGAGAACCATATCTGGGAAGGAAAGTTCCAGGAGAGAATGGCCAGTGCAAAGGCCCTGAGGCTGGAATGTGCCTGGTATGCTGACGTATCAGCGGGGAGGCCCTGTGACTGGAGGGAGTGATCAGTTAGGAAGGAATGGGAGGTGACAGGACTGCATCACCAGAGAGCGAGCTTCATCACCTCCCCCCACCCCCCCTCCACCCCCAGGGAGACGGAGGGCTCTGGGCAGAGGAGGGATGTGACTGACTCGGATGTTCGCCAGCACCCTCTGGCCGCCGTGGGTGGCGAGGGTGGGAGCTGCACGTGTTGCTGTCTGTCCTCTGTGCAGTGGCTGTTTGAGAAATGCTCCTTGACTGACCAGGTGATGCTCTGTCCTGCCCAGATCCAGCTGAGGCCCTGCAGCTTCCAATGGACTACGTCCATCGGGTCAAGCGGACCCACTCTCAGGGTGGCTACGGCTCACAGGGGTGAGGCGGGCCCAGGGCTTCGGGGTGTCGGGATGGGGGAAGAAGGTCGGGGACCTGAAGGCCACAACGTGGACTTGCCATTTGTCCTCCTGAAGGTACAAATACAACTGGAAGCTGGAAGAGGCCCGGAAAAACCTGCTGCGCACGCACACCACGTCGGCCAGTGCCCGCGCCCTCTACCGCCTGGCCCAGAAGGTGCAGCTCAGCCTGGGCGGTGGGGGAGGCTGGGGGCTGTCCTACCGGCCTTCTGACCTACTCCCGGGCCTGGCCTGCCTGTCGCCCCCAGAAGCCCTTCACGCCGGCCAAGTACTTCTCCATCGATCGTGTGTTCCGAAACGAGACCCTAGATGCCACACACCTGGCCGAGTTCCACCAGATCGAGGGTGTGGTGGCTGACCACGGCCTCACCCTAGGCCACCTCATGGGCGTCCTGCGGGAGTTCTTCACGAAGCTGGGTAGGCAGGCGGGGCCACAGTGGGCGGTGTTAGTGGGGCCGAGGATGCCATGGCCGCCAGGCTCATCTTCCACTCCTCTGTTCCCCCGCTTCCCCTGCCCAGGTATCACCCAGCTGCGCTTCAAGCCGGCCTACAACCCCTACACGGAGCCCAGCATGGAGGTGTTCAGCTACCACCAAGGTCAGGGTGGAACCTGGTCCTGGGAGGGGGAGGGATGTCTCAGGCTGCCTACGCTCAGCCCGGGTCCCTTTCACTGCCAAGCCCACTCCCAAGCTCACTGCCAGACCCAGCATCATCCACACGATCTGCCCTGTCCTTCTCCTTCTTCTACAGGCCTGAGGAAGTGGGTGGAAGTCGGGAATTCTGGGATCTTCCGCCCCGAGATGCTGCTGCCCATGGGACTCCCCGAAAACGTGTCGGTCATTGCTTGGGGCCTCTCCCTGGAGCGGTGAGTGCCCAAACCACTCAGGGTGTCTGACTTGACGGGCCCGGGGGCCTGCAGACCTCCAGCACCGTCCGTCTATTCACTCACTCGATAAGCCTTTAGTGAGCATCTGCTGTATGCTTGGTCCTGTGCTATGAGGATGACAGCACACGTCCCTGCCTCTGTGAAGTTAGGGTCGTGGTGCAGTGGAAAGGATGATAATTAGTAAGATACATAAGTAAATCGAACAGGTAAAGTCTGGAGTGTGTCTGAGGCCAGTAAGTGCTGTAGGGAAAATGCAGCAGGGAGGACTAAGGAGACAAGGTTATCAGGGAAGGCTTCGAGGAAGAGGCGGTATCTGAGCAAAGACTGGAGGTGAGTGGAGTAAGCCAGGGGAATACTGGGAAGGGTGTTCAGTCAGCAGGAACAGGCAGTGCAAAGTCCCTGAGGCAGGAATGTGCGTGCTGTGTTTGGAGAACACTGAGGTCGAGGTGGCCGGAGGGAGAGTCAGTAGAGTGAGATGAGATGAGGGTGGGAAAGGGGCAGGACACAGAACACGTCAGGGCCTTGTGAGCCCTGGGAGCAACTCGAGCTTTTATTCGAAGGAGATGGGAACCGTCGGAGAGGGTCTGATCAGAGGAGAGCGTGACCTGACGTGGTGTTAAAACTGTTTCCTCCCCTCCCCACCCAAAGCCCAACAATGATCAAATACGGCATCAACAACATCCGGGAGCTGGTGGGCCACAAGGTGAACCTGCAGATGGTGTACGACAGCCCCCTGTGCCGCCTAGACGCTGAGCCGGGGCCCCCACGGACACAGGGCACCGCATGACGTGGACCGCCCCGGAATAGCCCGCCTTCCCTGAGCCCCTGCCGTCCAGCCCCTTTGCATCCCTGCCAGTGACCCTCTCGTATTTATGAGGCCTCTGTGAGGCCATCCCCCCGTCCCTGGTAGCTCCTCTTTGCCCATCTGCCCCACGATCCCGGGGGTGGGGGGTGGGGGGCAGGTAGCAGGTATGATCCATGAAGGTGGGCCCTAGGGAGCCCTGCAGGCCAGCTGCTGGCTAATAAAGTGGGCATTTGTCCTCATATGGTGCCTTTCCTTAGGGATGGAGGAGTGTGAGGAGTCCTTGGTGTGAGGGGTGGTGGGTTGGGGATCCTGGAACCTCAGGAGCCCCTGGCTTGCCTGAGCCTGCTCCATCCCCCTGGGGAGGACTGGCTCCATCAAGCATTTACCCGTCACCTGGTGGTGCCAGGCTGTCCTCTAGGTGAATGGAACAGAAGCCCCCCGCCCCGGGCGAGGGGCATTTGGGAGGGGAAGGTCAAGGCAGGTGCCAAGATTCCCCCTGGGAGCCCAGCAAGGTGGGGTGACGGGCAACTTTAAAACACTGCCCCCTCCCCTCCTCTTTTTTTTAAAGAGCAGTTTCTGGCGCACAGCAAAATTGCGCAGAAAGTACGGAAATTTCCCCGTATACCTTCTGCCCCCACGCGTGCACAGCCTCCCTTCTGTCAACATCTTCGCCGCCAGAGGGGTGCATTTGTTACAATGAGTGGACTACACAGTCACCCACGGTTGGTTCATGGTTTACATTGTGGTTCGTGCTCGGTGTTGTAAATTCTCTGGGTTTGGACAACGTAAGATGATGTGTTTCCATCGCTACGGTATCATGCAGAGTATTTTCACTGCCCTAAAAGTCTTGTGCTCCGCCTGTTCATCCCTCCATCCTCCCCCTAAAAAGCTGCTCTCATAAGGGGCACCTGGGTGGCTCAGTGGGTTAAGCGTCTGACTTCAGCTCAGGTCATGATCTCACGGTTCGTGAGTTCGAGCCCCATGTCAGGCTCTGCTGACAGCTCAGAGCCTGGAGCCTGCTTCGGATTCCGTTGTCTTTCTCTCTCTCTGCCCCTCCCCTGTTCGAGCTGTCTCTCTCTCAAAAATAAGTGAACATTAAAAAAACTCTCATAAGGATTTCACGGGGGCTCAGAATAGGGAGATGAGTAGGACAGAGCTTCGTGAGCCCACATTGGACGGTGAGTGGGATCTCTGTTTCTGTGCAGATGTTTTAAAGCAAATCTCAGCCTCCACATTGCTCACCCCACATCTTCAGGGTCAGTGCACTTTGGAAATGTGAACAGTTGTATAACCATGAAGCCGTCGTTAAACCCAAACAGTTGGCAGCTGAGGCCGTGGGCTTCTCCAGTCCCAGGGCCTGTGGGCACCAATCTCCCAAGGGCTACTTGGTCGATTTTTTTTTCCTTTATTTCAAATTAATTCACTCATACGGAAAAATACTCATTCATGCAACAAATGTGCACCTCCTGAGTCCCAGCAACGTCCTGAGCTGAAGACCGCAAAGCCGATTCAGGTCCCTGCCGTTGGGAGCTGGCGTGGGGGGGCGGGGGCGGGGGGGAAGGGAACACAGGAGGCATAAACATAAATGCAGAAATGGAGGGAGAGGTGAGGCCACAGAAAAGTGAAGGTGGGTGGGGAAGGTGAAGCATATATAATGTTAAAATTAAGCCTAATGGGCGCCTGGGTGGCTCAGATGGTTGAGCGTCCGAATTCGGCTCAGGTCATGATCTTGCAGTCGGTGAGTTCGAGCCCCGCATCAGGCTCTGTGCTGACAGCTCAGAGCCTGGAGCCTGCTTCGGAATCTGTGTCCCCCTCTCTCTCCGCCCCACCCCTGTTTGTGCTCTCACTTTTTCAAAAATGAATAAACGTAAAAAAAAAAAAAAAAAAGCCTAACACCATCTGCCCAGGTTGGATCAAATCGGCACATTGTATTTGTTTTGGGTCTTTCACATTTTAGATCCATGTGCCTAATGGTTTGAAGAGCCTGTGGGCTTGTCCTATCTCCTTTAGCCAGCACCTTGCTGAGATTGCTCCCTCCTAAATTTGGTGTTTCTCATTCTCCTGTGTTTTTAAGCTTTTGCTATTGTATATATTATTTTCACAAAACATGGTTGGACTTTGCTTGTCTTCAGAAGTTACACAGACGCTGCACCATTAAAAAAAAATTCCAGCAAATTGTGTGTTGCTTTTGTTCCTGGTCAGTGTGTACGTGTTTGTGTGTGCATGCTTAACAGTAAATCTTTGAGATTTTTCTCAGATAATCCTCAAATCTTCAAATCTGGTGCTGCAGGAAGCTACATTTTGCTTACATTGTGGCTTTGCCACAAGATAACTAATGTTAGCTGCTTTGTATTAAACTATTGTGTTCCATATGTTTTTCTCTGAATCCCTTACAGTAGTCTGACGTTTTAGATTTTATTGCCTCAGTTACAGGCAAAGATGGATTTTGAGATTGAGTGGCAGTTTTATGCCGCCCCCGCCCCCGCCCCCTCCAGCCCCTCTTGCTGGTAAGAGAGCCCAGATTCAAGCCACGTTCTCCAGAATGTAGGTGTCAAGATGTGTGCCCGTCCTTGTGTGGCAGGAGACAGAGCCCTGCGCAGGATCCCTGCTGCCTCTCCTACCTGGACACTATGCCAGGTGTTTCAGAGAGCAGGTCCACCTTACCAGTGAACTGGAGCAAAATCCTAACCCCTTGCTTCGGCTCCCAGCCCAAAGCTGCCCAACATTGATCCCTCACCCACAACCCCTGTTCTCCCTCCCCACTAGGCCTAGCTGCTCAAGCACACTTGAGTTTGCTCTCCTCAGGACCTTTGCACTGCAAACACCTATTCAAATCCTTTGCCCATTTTTAAGGGGAGGGGGGTTGTCTTATTATCCAGTTGTAAGAATTCTTTGTAGATGCTGGCTGTGAGTTATGGATACATGTTTTGCAAACATTTTCTCCCCATCTTTGACGCCTCAAGTGTCCATTATTATTGTTATCACTACCATTGTTCGTAAGGGATATGGGTCCGAGTCTGTAAAGGCCAGACCCTACCAAACTTTTAAGAAGCTGACAGTTTTAGAGTGCCCAAGTAACTCTGACTCAAGGTGGCACTGCATAAACTTTTTCACTTAAGGCAATAGGTCACAATCAAAGAACAGCAACCGTGAGGCCTTTTTCTTGCAAAGATTTCACGGGACAGCGCGGGTGAAGTGAAACCTAAGCACTAACGCCGAGACAGCTCGATGCCCCCCCACCCACAGAGCGCCCAGGATCCTCCCTTCTGGGCACACGCACGCACAGAGACCGCCCCCTCCTCCAGGCGGCGCCCGCTGCGCGCGCAGCCCCTGGGACAGCCCAACGGCGGATTAACGGCCGACTCCGCCCCTCTGCGCGCGCAAGTTCCCAGAAAGAGGCGGAACCGGGCGCGCGTGATGCAGCACGTGCCCGGGGGGCGCGCGAGCCGGGGGGCGGGGCCGGCGCGTGCGCAGAGAGAGTGAAGGAGAAGGCGGGAAAAGACAGGATGGAGCGGCAGGGAGTACGCGGCGTTTGTTGCCTTCGCGTGGGCGGCGGGCGGACAGACTGGGAACGGCCGAGATCTCGGGCTTCCCTGGGGGACCAGAACCCGGCCGCTTGCCTCCTACCTTCGAGGCCACGCCTCGCCCGGCCGGGCCCCGATTTCTTGACCGACTGACCGGGCCCTGACTGACGGACGGGGGCTGTGTGACTGACACGGGCCGGAAGGACAGACTTCCACGCATGGCGCGTGGCGGGAGCAGGGTAGAGAAAGTCTCAGACACCCAGGCGCCGCACCCTTTTCTTTTCTACCTTTTCCCCTGCCTCTTCTCCTTCCTCGAAGGACTCGAGCCAGCACACACCCCAGTTAGGAGCCCGGGGCCCCCAGCGCCCCTCCCGGAGCCCCTGCCCTCACCCCAGCCCGCCCCGGTCTCCCCGCCTCCGTCCTCCGGCGCTCCGGGCGCAGGGCCGTCCCAGCGCACGTCCCCGACCTCGTGGTGCCCGTCCCAGCCCCGCGCGTCTCTCCTGGGGGGGGTCCCCGGCCTTGCGCAGCGGCACACGGAGGTGCCCGGGGTCGAAGGGACGGGAAAGGGGAGGGGGGGGTCTGGCCCCTTCTTGCCTTCCCTCCTCTGGCCTCTCAAGCGCTGGCTGTGCTCACAGGTGGACCTGCCCCACGTCGAGTGCAAGGACCCGGAGCCACAGCCGCTGGGGGACAGCAAGGAGCGGAAGCAGGACGAGGAGAGCCGCGAAGAGGAAGCCGGTCGGGGGCCAGCCAGGTGAGGAAGCCCCCCCCCCCCCGGCCCGACGGGGTCCACACCCTTCTCGTTCCCCCACCCACCCCGGTTCTTCCGCGAGCCCCTGCCTTTGGGTGTCTGCTTTGGGTGCCTTTGCCCCGCGGAGAGGTCGCGCACCTGCTACGTGTCCGGCATGGTGCAAAGCGCTGGGACACAGTCGGGAGCTGACACTTGAGTGGAGGAGACAGACTGGGGGGGGGGGGTTGGAGCGGCGGGAGCGGGAGGGGATAGGGAGAGAGTGCCGGTTCAGATCAGAGAATCGGGGAAGTCTTCGCGGAGGAGGTGACGAGTGAACCCTGAGGGTAGGCAGAACTGTGCGGGAGGAGCCCAAGAGGAAGCTGGTGAGAGAGACAGACTTTGGGACTTTGGGTGTTCGTTGCCCGTGAAAAGGTTTGAAATAGGGGGACACGAGGAGACGACAAGCCGGGCAAGGACTATTGTTAATAAAGCTTTATTGGCACATAGGCACGCTCGTCCGTGGCTGCTTCCGCCCAGTCGGGTTTTTGCAGCTGAGACCACAGGGCCCCCAAAGCTGAAAGGTTTACTACCCGGACCTTTGTAGAGGTTTGGAGTCCTCTGGGCGAAGGCATTAAAAGTCTCCCTCCGGCTGCCGTATCGTAGAGAACAGATCGGCGAGGGCAGGAGTGGAATCTGGGAGACCAGTGAGGAGGGAGTCGGGATCATCCAGGTGCCAGATGATTCCAACGTGGCCTGGGGTGGATCTGCTGAGGTGACGAGAAGTCGGATTCTGGATATATTTCAGAAGGTGGGGGGGCTCCTGGGTGGCTCAGTCGGCTGGGCGTCCGACTTCAGCTCAGGTCACGATCTCACAGTTCGTGGGTTCGAGCCCCGCGTCGGGCTCTGTGCTGGCCGCTCAGAGCCTGGAGCCTGTTTCAGATTCTGTGTCTCCCTCTCTCTCTGACCCTCCCCCGTTTATGCTCTATCTCTCTCTGTCTCAAAAATAAATAAACGTTAAAAAAAAAAAAAAAAAAGGAGGTGGGACGGACAGAAACAGCCAAGGGACTAGCTGCTGGAGCCAAAGAAAGAGCAGCATATCAGGGATGACCCAGACAGCTTTTCTCTCGCACACTTATTTATTCACTACGTAAGTTTCTTTATTGAGGGTCTTCTTTGGCCGGACGCTGATGCCGAGCATGCAGCAGTGAACAAATCGGAATTTCTGCCGTCCTGGAGCTTTCTTTCACTCAGCAATACGCACTTAAAGTTCCTCTGTGTCTTCTCATGGCTCGATAGCCCATTTCTTCCCCGTGCTGAATAACACTCCATGGTCTGGATGGACCACAGTTTGCGCATCCGCTCACCTGCTGAAGGACGTCTTGGTTGCGTCCACGTTTGGGCAATTCTGAACGAAGCTGCTGTAAACATTCATGTGCAGGTTTTTGAGTGGACCTGAGGTTTCACTTCCTTTTGGGTAAATACCAAGGAGCACAAGTGCTAGATGAGACGATAAGAGTATATTTAGTTTTGTCAGAAACTTCCAAACTCCTTCCAAAGTGGCTGTGCCAGCTTACATCCCCGTCATCAATGAGAGAGTGTTCCTGTGGCTTGGCATCCTCTCTAGCATTTGGTGTGGTCGGTGTTTTGGATTTTTCACCATTTTAATAAGTGTGAAGTAGTGTCTCCTTGTTGTGTTGACTTACAGTTTCCCGAGGAGATACGAAGTCAAACAGCTTCTCATTTGCATGTTTGTCATCCATATGTCTTTTCTGGTGAGGTGTCCAGATCTTTTGCTCATTCTTTAATCTGGTTGTTTATTTCCTTATTGGTTGGTTTGGGGTTTTTTTTGTTTTTTGTTTTTTTTTTGAGAGAGAGAGAGAGAAAGTGCAAGCAGGGGAGAGGCAGAGGGAGAGAGGGAATCACAAGCAGGCCACACGCTCCACGTGAGCCCAGCGTGGGGCTCGATCTCATGATCGTGAGATCATGACCTGAACCAAAATCAAGAGTCAGACACTCAACCGACTGAGCCACCCAGGCGCCCCTGTTTCCTTACTGTTTTGAAGAGTTCGTTGTATATTTTAGACCAGTCCTTTCTCAGGCATGTATTTCACAACGATTTTCTCCCAGTTTGTGGCTTGTCCTTTCATTGTTTGTTCACTGTGTCTTTTGCAGAGCAGAAGTTTTTCATTTTAATGAAGTCCAACTTACCAATTGTTTTCTGTTGATATTATATCTAAGAAGGTCCTCTCGATTCTTTCCTTTGATCTCTTCCGGAAGTTTTATAGTCTTGTGTTTGACATTCAGGTCTGTGATCTAGTTTTTGTGAAAGTGTGAGATCTATGTCTAGTTTTTTTTCCCCCCTACAGCTCTCCAGTTATTTCGACACCATTTGTTGTAAAGACTCCTTTCTCCATTGCATTTTCTTTGCCCTTTTGTCAAAGATCAGTTGACTGTATATGTGTGGGTCTACTTCTGGGCTCTCTACTCTGTTCTGTTGATCCATCGTCTGTTTGTTCGCCAATAGCACACTATCTGGATCACTGCAGCTTTATAGTAAGTTGAGGTCAAGTAGCATCAGTCCTCCGCCTTTGTTCTTCTACTTCAGTATTGTATTGGCTATTCTAGGTCTATTGCTGAGCTGATTTTCTAAAAGACAATAATAATAATAGAAATAATAATGTGATTTCAATTGGTGGCAAGTGCTGTGAAGAAGCAAAATAGGGTAAGGACCAACTAGAGTGATAGGGAGTTTGGAGTAGTCGGGGAAGTTCTCTAAGGAGGTCTCAGGAGAAGAAACAGCCGCGAGGCCTCGGGGGCCCATATATGCCAGGCCGAGGATGAAGTCTCTGAGGTAGGAATAAGCTTGGTGTGTTCACAAAACAATGATAAGCCCAGCATATCAGGCGTTGTGATTGGCAGCAGGGATCCCCTGAGTCCACCGGGCAGATGTGTTCATACCCTCCCGGTGCTTCCATCTGACCGAGAGGCAGATGCCGAACAAGCACTGACAAAGAAGAGATTGGGGTGCTGGGAAAACATTTCCCCCGGGGGCAGCCAGCCCTGAATAGGGAGCCAGAGACAGCGCCCTTGAAGAAGCAGCGCTGAATCCAAAGGTAAGGGAGAGTGGATGTTGGGTGGCCATGGGGGTCGGGAGGAGGAGCTTAGAAGAGTTCATGCAAAGCCCCTGTGCGGTTCAGGGAGCTGAAGGCAGGTCAGTGTGGCTGGGTGTGGGTGTGGGTGTGGGTGGGAGTGCAACAGGAACGCCGGAGAGCTTGGCAGACGCCAGGTCACAAGGCGTTGTGTCAGCTATGGACTTACTCTGAGGACTTTTTTGGTAATAACTTTATTGAGATATAATTCACGTGCTTTACAATTCACGAACTTACAATGTACAATTCAGTTGTTTTTAGTATATTCACAGAGCTGTGCGACCATCACCACAGTCAGCTATAACCTTTTCTTCGCCCCAAAAAGAAATCTTGCACCCCTTAACCATCATCCCCTAGTCTCTGCATCTTCCCCAGCCCCCTGGTAACCACTACTTTCTGTTTCTATGAATTTGCTTCTGCTGGACATTCCATATAAATGGAATCCTACACTTATGTGGTCCTTTGTGACTGGTTTCTATCACTGAGCACAGTGTCTTCAGGGTTTATCCATGTATCAGAACTTCATTTCTGTATGTGGCTGAATAATATTCTATATTATGGGATCCACCACATTTTATTTATCCATTCATTGGTTGATGGACATTTGAGTTGTTTCTGCTTTTTGGTCCTTGTGAGTAATGCTGCTGTGAAGATCCATGTACAAATTTTAGTGTGGACATATATTTTTTCATTTCTCTGGGATAGAGACCTAGGAGGGGAATTGCTGTGGCAGAGACGCACCATGTTCTGGTCCCTGTATTCCAAAGACACTGGCTGCGTTGTGGAGAATGGGTGGGAGGGGACGTGAGTGGACACGGGGAGACCTCCCCTGGAGGTGGCATCTAGCAGGGCAGATGGAGAGGAACTCTTGAGAGGGTGGCAGGATCATTTAATGAGGCACGAGGAAGGGGAAGAACCAAGGATGCCTCCCGGCTAGTGTGCTACAAAACAGTGAAAATGCCCGTGTGTCAGGCATTGTGATTGGCACCAGGGACCCTCCTGCTGTGGTGTGCTGGAGCCAGCGCCTCCCAGCTCCAAAGAGCTGGTTCTACACATCTCTTCCCAACATAGCGCTTAGTGACTTTCTGTTGGTAGCTTGAAATTGGCTATAGTGGGAGTCTGCACCATGGAAATTGGCAAGCATTACAGATCAGACCTTTTTTTCTCCCCCACAGAGAGCCACTTGCTAAGTGTTTACTAGCACACCGCTTTAGACTGGTTTCCAGCAGGTAGTGGTTTCGGTGGCAGAGGCCAGAACACGGGTTCCATTTTACCCTTGTTGAGCTTGAGGTGACTGGGGACATGCATGCGAACGCATCCAGAATACAGCTGGACTTGCTGACCTGGAGCTCAGGGCGGGACAAGGGACTACAGGTGGACTGTGGGTGTCACTGTTTCAGAGGCAGGGGCAGGGTGAGTGAGCTCACCTGGGGAAGGAGTGAGACAAGGCCAGGCTCAGGACAGGACTCTGAGGACTCTGGGTATAAAGCCAGCTTCTCCCCACCTCCCAGATTCCTCAGTTGTAAAGCAGGCTACAAGGTGGGGTGGTTTCTAGATGTGTATTATCAATTCAGGGCCAGAAAAAAAGAAGGAAATGACTGAAGTCATTTGCTTGATAACATCTTCCTGCAAATAGCATGTTTAGACCTGGATTTGAGTGACAGACACAGACAATAGCATATCAAAGACTTCATAAGTTCCACAGGAGCTTTGGGCCGAAAAAACAGATGGATTAGAACCGGTGCAAGGGCCAATTAATAGATCAGCAGCAGACACTCAGTGACATGATTAAAATGTGAACACATTTCGGGAGAGAAAAGCAGAATGTGAAGAATGGGTTCAGTAGCTTTGAGTCAAACCTTTCCCCTTCCTGGCTGTACTTCAGCAAAACCTCATTTTGCCCAAGCAGCGGAGATTCTGTTGTGTTCCTCCTTGAATGTTTGATTAGCTTGCCGCCCCTCCTGGGCCTGCCGCCTGCGGTGGTCAGAAGTGGCTGGCGGATTGTTTACTTGTATATCTGTTAGAGGCCACGGAGGGAGGGCCCCGCCAGCAGGCGGCTCTGGCTCAGACGCCTGCCAATCACAGCTTTACCTGGAGCGAACAGATGGTCTCTTTACTTAGACCCATTTCCTCACCGTTCCCGGGCCCCCTGCCAGCGCGGGCCCTACTCGGGAACTGTGTCCTAATCCTCGCAACTGAATTTGGGACTCCTTAGGAGGACAGATCGTAAAAGATGAGCGTGGTAAAGTGTTCACAGCCCCCACCCCGAGTCTCCCCCACTCGACCCCTCTGCGGGCCATGCACACCCAGCCTGCTTTGTTGGACCTACTTCCATTCTCTGGCATCCATCCAGAGTTGGGCAGCAGAAGCAGGCCTGGGAATGGGGGAAGCCAATGAAGAGGACACTGTGCATTTTGTTTATTAAAGTTAATTGGTGAACGCAGGCCCAGGGAAGCCTATGATTCATTAGCATCCCGATTAATATGCAGCTGCTGAGTATTAAGAAAAATGAAATGGAAAGAAGGAAATCCCCAAAGGAGAGGTTGGAAAAAATCAGGAAGCTCTCTGCAGACATCTGATGCAGGCCTTTGTCCCACCACGAAATTTGAATGAGATGAATTCAAGTGATTTTTCACCATTTGCATAGCTGCCATGAAGCCCGCTCCAGCCCCATCCCTCGAGCCTGAGAAAGGAGCGACTTTGAACTGTCAGCAGCTCCAGCAGCTTGTGAGCAATTACATAAAAAGAAGCACCTGTTTTTATCGTTGATTTTAATTTCAGGATCCTTACACTGTCGGGACAAGGCAACTATGGGTACAAGGAAGTTTGTGAGCAGGAATGTTACACCTGGCTCTGGAAGAAGTTCCTTCCTTTAAGCATTCATTGAATATCTGTGCCGCCTTGGAGATGTGCAGAATGCAGTCCCCATCCTGACCGTGCACAGTGTGCTGGAAGGATTGAATGTGTATAAACCATGGGAGTGTTGTGATCAGTAAGTGGAGGTGCTGTGGGTGCAGTAGCAGGAACTCCGAATGGTGAAGTTGTATGAAGGGAAAGTCATTTCAGGCAAAAGCTGATGGGTTTGGTGAAGTTGTTGAAGGTTCCAAATTGCTCAGAGTGGAGGGTAGAAAGGGAAGGTGGCAGCTAGGGCGCTCCCTGGAAGGCCCTGTGTGCCGTGCTAGGGAATGTACTTGGTCCCGTGGCAGGTGGGAACTCTCATAAGCTGTCAGGCAGGAGTAGGACATCAAATTGCAGTTCAGAAGGTCCCCAGGGACCGGGTGAGACATGCTAGGTGAATTGCACATGATGGAGACGAAATGATAGATTTGGGAGAGATTAAGGAGTTGGAAAGGAGGGCTTTCTCACAGGATGTGGAGGATCAGAGAGAAGCTGGACTCTAGACTCACTGCTGAGTTTCTGGCATGGGAACTAGGTGGCTCTTGGTGTCATAGGAGGATGTTGATATCAGCGTGCAAATTCGAAGGAGTTTCAGATGCTTCTGGGACAGCTAAGTAGAGAAGGTCTGGAGGTAGTCAGATATGTGGTTGGGAGCTCAGGAGACAGACATGGACCAAGAATAAGCTTGAAGGTTGTGGTAGCTTGAAGATGGATGGTAATGAAAGCCCTTGCTGGCCATTCATTTATTCCATGCCCCTTTACTACTGCTATCATGAAGCGTAGGTGAGTGACACGTAGCCCAGTCCTCCCAGAGACTATGGGGGAGAGGCTAAGGCGCAGTCGGTGACACGGTAGGTGCTGTGTGCACGTAACTCAGCCAGAAGAGAGTTTCTAGAAGAGGCAGGATGTAGGTAGGGAAAAGGACTGCCAGGGCATTCCAGCTACAAGGGTGCCTTTGGGGAATGACAGGTTGTGCATTGTGAGGTGGTGGGTTAGCAGGAAAGGCCAACAGGGAGGAGGTTTGAGGGTTCTGGCTTCAGAGCAAGGATGTGAACGATGGTGGAAAGGGAAGAGAGCAGGGCCAGCAACAGAGCCTGGGGATGCCACGTAATGGGAATGGCAGGGAAGGGTGGAGCCAGAAGGTCAAGGGACTTACGGTCTGAGGTATCTTCCAGGTGCCACTGGGGACCTTGGCAGGAGACTCTTCATTTGAGAACTGGGGCAGGAACAAGTGGGCTGAGAAGAGAGTGAGAGGTGAGAAATGTGCTCAGAAAGTGTCAGCAGCTCTTTCTAGAAGAGCTACGTGGCTGTGAAGGGGAGGGAAGAGGAAGGTGGCTGGCCGAGGGATAGCTGGTGTTTGAGGGGAGGGGTATGGGTATGTGTGTTGTTTTAATACGTAAAACTGGAGATGCCATGCCGTGGAAAGGGCCAGCCCAGAAGAGAGATCAAAGGTACAAGAAGAGGGCAAGGTGCAAAGGGGATTGGGATCAGGAGCCTGGCAGAGGCATGGAGCCCTTCACTGACTGCCAAGCTGGGAGTTTGGAAAGAGGAAGGGTAGTTGTGGATGCATTTATGGGGGGTGCAGTGGAGGGAGTTATTGGCCTGCGCTGTTTCTGTGTCTGCTCAGCCTGAGGGGAAGCAAGTGTGGGATCAGGGACAGGAGAATTATGAAAGTTTGGAATGACTTGAGAGGAATGAGAAGGAGGAGACCAGAGCACAGACAGGATTCCCAGTCCTAAGGACTCCCAGAGGCTCGAGAGCAAGACTCTGCAGGAACCCTGTTCACGGGATCATGATTTCGTCCAGTGTCATTCAAGTTCCTGAGTTGGAGAAAAAATACAGCACTTGGTTACGAGAGTCAGGGTGGAGTTTTGGTGTGGGTGTGACACAGGGTTGAAGGGAGAGCAACTGAGGCCCCCAGCTGGAGACTGAAGTAATAGAGCCCCTGGTTTAGGCTGAACAGGAGGGCAGTCAGTGCTTGAGGTCTCAGGGAAATCACACGCCAGGTTTTCTTGAGCCTGTGTCCCCAACTTCATTACCATCATGCAAAGCATGCCTGTCTTTTTAGGAGCCATCCATTTTGTGTTTTTCACATGCATCCAAATGTTACAAAAGTCTGAATGTTAAAATACCAGTGTGGGGGTGCCTCACAGACTCAGGGTTGTGAGTTTGAGCCCCATGTTGGGTGTAGAGATTACTTAAGAATAAAATCTTAAGGGGCACCTTAAGTCAGTCAGTTAAGCATCTGACTTCGACACAGGTCATGATCTCATGGTTTGTGCGCTCGAGCCCTGCTTCTCTCTCTCTCTGCCCCTCGTGGGATTCTCTCTCTCTCTCTCTGCCCCTCACTCACTTGAGTCCTTTCCTCTCCCCCCAAAAAAATAATAAATTTTCTAAAAATCTTAAAAAATAAGAAAAAAGTGACAGTGTCCAAGGTCTGAATTAACCTTCTTCTGCCTCATTTCCCTGAAGGAAAGGAGTAATCGCAAGCTAAGGGGGTCATAAACTCCTTTGGTAAACCTTTGTCCTACAGTAAAATGACTTTTTGTGAGAATGCCCAGGAAGCCTTTAGTTGCTCTGTTGTTTTCTAGTTGACATAAGTCTTCGCTAGAGATCATCTGCCTCAGGGACACACTTTCCCATCTTGATAAATGCACTGGCCACTCGTGTCCTGCCTTGGAGGCTGGTGAACTTGCATGTTTTGTACAAAGCCAGAGGAGGAAAGAACAGATCAGATGGAAGGTGTCCTTAATTCATTCGGCAAACAATGGAAGATTTACTATGTGGTGAGTGCGGGGAATTCAGAGATAAATAGGACGCAGCCCTCTGGCGGGGGGGGGGGGGGGGCGGGGAGGAAGGGATGTGAGCTGTGACAAGCACATGCAGTGATAGAGACAGGCACAGGGTCCTGGATACCTTCTCAAAGGAGCATTGGCCTGGGCTAGGCCTCACAGGTCAAGTCAGAGAGTCAGCACAAGCCAATGAGGCAAGAAATGATCTGGCAAAAGGAATACTCAAGGGCCAGGACACAACTGAAGTCTTGGGCCTGGGAACTTTCATGCAGATGAGAGCTCTGGACACCCAGGCTCTTGTGCTTAGGGATTTTACTGTGCTTGTATCCTGAGCCAAATGAAGAGCTTAGCCAGTCAGGAAACCACCAAGAAAAAATAGTTTTATGGGGGAAGCATCCAAAACTCAAGATGTAATTTTCTAAGGAATCGGTGCCTGGCTTGTGGTCTTGGCTGACCTTATGGTTGCTCGTCACCTGGTGTGTTTAGGAACCGCTCTCTTGGCACCTCTGAGTCTCGGCCATTAAGACCTGGGAGGACCTCAGAGGGTGAAGAAACTGAGGACCCCAGGGGCAGCAGGATGTGGGCTGCGAGTCAGGCCACCTGGGTGCCACACCCAGCTCTGCCACACACTGGCAGAGAAAGTGACATAACCACGCTGAGCCTGTGTCCTCAGCTATGAGGTAGGTAAAGATGATGAGTGGACCAACCCCAAAGCATGGTCAAGAGGATGCAGCACAGGCGTTGAGCTTAGCACAGTGCCTGACAGATGGAAGGTGCTTACAGATCAGATAAACCAGAGATGAAGGACAAAAAGAAAAGGGGCCCAGAAACAATGATGCAAGTCCCCCTAATCCTGTTTAAAGAAGAGAGAGATTTGGGGCGCCTGGGTGGCTCAGTCGGCTAAGCATCCAACTTTAGCTTGGGTCATGATCTCACCGCTCATGAGTTTGAGCCCCATGTTGGGCTCTGTGCTGACAGCTCAGGGCCTGGAGCCTGCTTCGGATTCTGTGTCTCCTTCTCTTTCTACCCCTTCCCCACTCCTACTCTGTCTCTCAAAAATAAATAAATGTTACAAAATTAAAAAAAAAAAAAAACTCTTGCAGGTCTTGAGAAAGCAATCTATATGCACTCTCCTTTAAAAAAAATTTTTTAAATGTTTATTTTGAGAGAACACACACAAGAGCAGGGGAGGGGCAGGGAGAGAGAGAATCTCAAAGCAAGCTTCGCGGTATCCGCGCAGAGCCCAACATGGGGCTTGATCTCTCGAACCATGAGATCATGACCTGAGCCGAAATCAAGAGTCAGAAACTCAACTGAATAAGCCACCCAGGCACCCAATATATGCAGAATCCTTCTAGATTTTTACAGTCTCTGCCCCGATCTATAGTTGTTTATATACTATAAATAGTTTAACTGATGCTTATTTCAAAGCAGCAAGTGGTGTAATGAAATAACTGTGGGTTTTGGACTCAGGCAAATCCCCCTGTTCTGGAACCTTAGGTGGATTTTGTTTGCACCTCTGGGTCTGTTTCCTCAATTATAAAATGAAGATACTGCCCTGCCTCTCAGAGCAGCGTGTGAATGAAATAAACAAGCGTCGCCCGCAGGAGACACACAACACTGGTTCCCCTCCCACCGCAGAGCTAATTCAGATCAGCAGCACTCTCAGGAGAGCTTGGCGTTGACCTCAGTTTCCTGTACTTTCAGAAGTCAGGTTTCTAGCCCCTCTATCGCCACCTCCAGTGCCAACCGCCAGCTGATGATGCTAGAAGGGAAGTCAGGACCCTACTTTTCCTCTCTGGACTCGAGCATCGACATCCTGAAGAAGAGGGCCCAGGACCTGATTGAAAACATCAACGAGAGCAGGCAGAAGGACCATGCACTCATGACCAACTTCAGGGACAGCCTCAAGATCAAGGTGACAGATTCTCCCACACACTGCAAAGCCCCGGTCTGCAGGGAGAGGGAGTCCTATGTAAAGGGTGAAAGGGGAGGGAATGAGCCGCTGCTGCTAAGCGAACTGCATATAGCACCACATGACAGGGCCAGGATGAGGAATGAAGGTCCCTCTTGCACCCACAGCCCAGCCAGCCCTCTTATTTCATGCCAGTGCTAATGGCCAGGGGAGTAGGGACTGAGACAGAGCCTTCATTGTCACACCCATTTGTCCTCCAAAAGTTGAATGGTTTGTGGGGTGTCTGACTGGCTCAGTCAGTATAGCCTGCAACTTTTTTTTTTCAATGTTTGTTTCTTTTTTTTTTGAGAGAGAGAGAGACAGAGTGTGAGCAGGGGAGGGGCAGAGAGAGAGAGGGAGACATAGAATCCAAAGCAGGCTCCAGGCTCTGAGCCGTCAGCACAGAGCCCGACGTGGAGCTCGAACCCAAAAGCTGTGAGATCATGACCTGAGCTGAAGTCAGACGCTCAACTGACTGAGCCACCCAGGCGCCCCTATAGCCCGCAAGTCTTGATCTTGAGGTTTTAAGTTCAAGCCCCACATGGGGTGTAGAGACTAGCTAAAATTCTGGGGCACCTGGGTGGCTCAGTTGGTTATAAGTGTCTGACTTTGGCTCAGGTCATGATCTCACTGTTCGTGGGTTTGAGTCCTGCATTGCACTCTGCTGTCAGCGCAGAGTGAATTCTGTCTCCCTCTCTCTCCACCCCTCCTGCATGCATTCTCTCTCCCTCTCGCTCAAAAATAAAAATAAACATTAAAAAAAATTTCTATGATCCCACTACCCAGAGGCTACTTTGTCACATTTTCTTTTTGAGAGACAGAGACAGGGTATAGGTGGGGGGGGGGGGAGGGGGTGGGCAGAGAGTGAGAGGGAGACACAGAATCCGAAGCAGGCTCCAGGCTCTGAGTTGTCAGCACAGAGTCCGATGTGGGGCTCAAACCCATGAACTGTGAGATCATGACCTGAGTGGAAGTCGGACGCCTAACTGATTGAGCCACTCAGGCACCCCTGTTACATATTTTCTAACTTGTTTGAGTCTGTTCAATATATACATACATACATATATCTGGGTGACTCAGTCAGTTGAGCATCTGACTCTTGATTTTGGCTCAGGTCATGATCTCACTGTGGAATCGAACCCTGCATCAGGCTCAACAGCACGGAGCCTGCTTGGGATTCTCTCTCTCCCTTCCTCCCTCTCTCTCTCTCTGCCTCTCCCCTGCTGTGCTTTTTCTCTCTCAAAATAAATTAACATTAAAAAAATTCAAAATATAGGCAATTTCACCTCCAGTCACTGGAATTTTTTTACCATTTTTATAAGGTATATTGCAGAAATCTTAGCCATTTGAAACAAATGTCTTGTGGGGCGCCTGGGTGGCGCAGTCGGTTAAGCGTCCGACTTCAGCCAGGTCACGATCTCGCGGTCCGTGAGTTCGAGCCCCGCGTCGGGCTCTGGGCTGATGGCTCAGAGCCTGGAGCCTGTTTCCGACTCTGTGTCTCCCTCTCTCTCTGCCCCTCCCCCGTTCATGCTCTGTCTCTCTCTGTCCCAAAAATAAATAAACGTTGAAAAAAACAAACAAAAAAAAACAAATGTCTTGTGATGTCCCTTCCTTGATTTTCTAAACATATGCCTTATTCTTTAAAAGGTTTCAGACCTGACAGAGAAGCTAGAAGAGCGGATGTATCAGATTTACAATCACCACAACAAGATCATTCAGGAAAAGCTCCAAGAGTTCACCCAGAAAATGGCAAAGATCAGCCATTTGGAGACAGAGCTCAAACAAGTGTGCCACACCGTGGAGACAGTGTACAAAGATCTGTGCATCCAGCCTGAGGTACGAGCTATAAACTCCTGCATGGGGCCACCTCCTGAGGAAGGAGAGTTGTGGAGGCTAAGACGAAAGCAAATGTCAACACAAACCAAGTCTGTCAGCACCGTGCCCAGCCCTATACCCCACAGGGGCCACTGTCACTGCAAAAATCCTTCAGATGCTCTTGCCATCTCACTGGTGGCCCCAGGTTCCCCTCTGCGGTGGTGTGTCTGAGCTGAGAAGCTGGACCGCTGTTATTTCCCACCACTGTGTGGTCAGCTGTGTGGTGACAGAAAGGACAAAGGCCTCTCTGTCTACAGCCCTCAGCCCTGGTCAGCACCTAACCAGGGTTATTACAGCAGAGCCCAAGACTCAAGACACAGGCCAGACCACTTGAGGGGGGAGATCCCCACCACACGGCCCCACATTTTTCCTGTGACCGAAACGACTTCTTGGGTGCTTACGATTAAACATGGCCCAACACTGTGGGGTCAGACGTGCAGACTCTTTATTATTCTCTCTTTCGCTTTCTTTCTGCTCCAACCTCCAGCATAAGGCACTTACCCCCAGGATGGGAGGGTCAGAGGGCACACAGTGAACTCTTGCTGTGGCGGGGGGGGGGGGGGGGGCGCGGGGAGGCGGGATTTGCTCAGTCAGACGCCAGATCAGTGTCACAGAGAATGCTTCCATGTCACTCTCCTTCCCTCTCCCTGCTCCCCTGTCAAGAGAAGCTTCTGTTCCAAGATAAGTGGAATCCATTCCCATCCACGGTTAAAAGTGGGTTGAGAAACTTGGTACAGAGAGTCCCATCTTCTTTTTAAGGAACACATTTGAATGACTTCAAAGGGAAAATTTTGATAATTAAGAATCAGTGTCTCTCACTTCCCACTATAAAAATTGGCTCCATCTGCCATCTCCCTGAGTGAGCTCAGAGCGTAGCATTTCCCTGGGAAGGAGCCGGAGGCCATCTGGGCTCCCGGGTGAAGTGTGCTCACTTGCTGGCCGTGAACGCTTGGATCCCCGTGATTGCCCTTCCAAGGATCAGAGCATGAATGTCGTGAGTGCCTGGACAAGACAAATACGGAGTTGGTTTGGAATCTGAACAGCCCATGACTTCCCTTTAAAGTCAATCTTCATGTCTCTCCTCCCCCTAGGCTATTACTGCGGAAGAAGAACAAACCCACAGAGATGGTGAGAGCTGACAGCTTCTGGGAGAGTCCCCTCTTAGGCTCAGAGGCCACCATTCAGGCCATGCTGAGAAAATTGTTTTTCACAGTTCTGTAAGGCATCTTGGCAAAAAAATGAAATAAAATAAAATAATCCAAAAGTCCTTGTGCCAGACCCAAAACTTCAGCACGCCCAGCTCTGGCCATGGGCCCAGCTTTGACACTCCCTACGCTTGGCAAATTCACCCCCTCCCCTGCACAGGTGGTTAAATGTTTGATTTTCAACCCATTCATGCTCCTTTCCCAGGGGCTGAGATTGCCGCAGAGCTCCGTGGGGATAGGTCAGGCCCTTCTTACCTACAGATGGCATGGGAAAGCAAGTATCAGACAGATTGCTCGTCCCAGCTGATCTCCCCTGTCCTAAAGCCACTATCCCCATGTCCCACATCCTCTGCTCTTAACTCTGGGTAACATTTTACAGCCCTCAGTGCTCTTCTATGCTTTTCCTCAGCTTAAAGGGGTGGAAGGCAGGGATTACTGCCTCCTCCTTCTGGAGCAAAATAAGTGTGTTTATTTCCTAAAGTGTATATCTGACCCGGTCCCTCCCCTGCCTAAAACACCCTGAAGGCCCTCCTCTGCTCGTCCTCAGGGTCATTCCCACACCTCAACCCTCCCTCTTGCTTTTTCTGGAATGTCCCATCCAGAATAGCACACAGAAGCTATTTCAAAAAAAAGAAAGAATAAGAAAAAGCTATTTCACTGCCTCTGCCCAGGGAGCTATACCTCTCTTAAGGCCTAACATGCTCCCACTTTCTTCCCAAGATAAGCACCCGCCTCTTACAACTCCCCCTTTTTCTGCCTGGCTCATACTAGACTGTACTTTTTTTAATGATTTTTTTTCCATGTCCATCTTCCCCAGGGGTTCTGGGCCCAGTGTTAGTCACAACCGGTTCCCAGGTGCAGACACCACAGCCTGATCGTGATTTATCTTTTTTTTTTTTTCTCAACATAAAAGGGAGTGGTGATTCCTGTGTGTAGCTGCATTCTTGCTCCCTGGCATCCACCAGCTCACTCTAGGCATCGTGCCCCACTCTGGGGATGCCCAAGGAGGTTGGAAGCAGTCTGGGGAGCACCCCTCCTCCCGAGCACCATGGGGGAAAGGGCTCAGAGCATTTCACTTCCACAGTCCCAGTGTGAGCTACCCCTACTAAGAATACAGAGTGGGACTTGTCCCAGGTCACACTGCTAGTGATGACAACTGGGAGCAGGGCTCAGGCCTGCTGTCCCCACCCCCCTTCTCTAGACAGTGAGGCCGCTTTAACACTCCTCCCCACAGAGCCCCAGCCCTACCTTCATAGGTGTTCACAGACTCCAGGTTCATGACATGCCGGATCACGTGATACTCATCAGAAATCCCATTCCCCCCTAGCATGTCTCGGGCCTGGCGGGCGATATCCAGGGCCTTCCCACAGTTATTCCTCTTCAGCAGGGAGACCATTTCCGGAGTGGCCCTGGGAGTGGCACAGACATGGAACAAGTAAGGGGTCACAAAAACCTGACCCCAGGCATCCCTAAGCCCTGGGCAACCCCCCCACCCCGCCCCGGGCAAAGCCAGGGGAAAAGATTCCCCAAGTCACAGACACAGCAGCAGACACTGAGCTCCCAGTTAGGGATAAGCGGGCAGTCTTGTCCCATCAAGGCCAAGAGGGCAAGAAGAGATAGGTCCCCAGGAGCCACGAGGCAGGAAGGACATTTCTCCCCAGGGCCAGCCACCACCATGTCCAGGAGGGGCACGGCGTCCCTTCCTTGCTGCCTCCACCCTGCTTCCCCGATATGCGGCCCCTACTTGTCTTGGTCCTTCAAGCGGCCAAGCTGCAGGCAGGCGTGAAGGCCCAGCGTGATCTCAGTGAGCATGTCTGCCAGCTTCTTCTGAATCAGCTGGTTCCTGGCCAATGGGGCTCCAAACTGGATCCTAGGCGGGCAAGTTTAGGGAAGTATGAGCAAGTTCACGCCCCAGTCTAGGAAGCCTTCCCAGGCTGCCTCGGCCCTCGCTAAGTTCACCCTGGCCCTGTCATTGAGTCAGCCCCTCACTGCTCAAAAGGACTTCCCAGGCTGTTATACCGAGTGAGAAACTTACGTCCAGTGGGCGGGGAATGGGGAGTCACCAGTCAGGTAAGGGATGGAGCCCCTGCCCCCCCACCCCCAAGAGCCCTCCTGGCAACCCCCACAAACCTATCCAGGGTGTACTGCCGGGCTGTGTGCAAACAGAATTCGGCAGCTCCGAGCACGCCCCAGGTGATGCCAAACCGGGCATTGTTTAGGCAGCCAAAGGGCCCCTGTAGGGTTGAGAGAGGGGCCTCAGCCCCACCGGGAGCTGAAAGGCCCTGTGCAGAACTAACTCTCAAGTAGGGGGAAGCCCCCTCTCCAGACACGCAGTCGGTATAAACAGAGGGACTCAGGGCAGCCATTTGAATCCCACACGGTCCTGGCACCAGAGCTCATGCACAGCAAGTCTTGCTCGGCGCCTGCTCACCCTTGGTTTGCACGCAGTTTTATCCAGCCCAGGATCTGGGTTGGATGCTCGGGTCTAGGAGGTGACATAAGGAGACAAAAAGATGCACACGCATCAAAGGGTTAAACTGGTTCCGGACTGTATGTGTCCAGGGCAGAGCCGGTATGAGCAAGATGGTCACCAAAGGGGCAATTTCCACACATCGGAGAGCCAAGCAGAACCTCTCAGAATCACTAGTGCGTGGGCTCCGCAAGCACAGGGACTGTGTCTGTTCCCCAGCTGGGTCCCCGGCCTGGGGCCTGCCCAAGAAAGCTGAGCCAGCAGGTGACCTGATACCAGTTCCCAAGGTGGCCATTGCTCACCGACAGACCAGATACGTCAGGCAGCACATTCTCCTCCGGCACCTCCACACCGTCCATGACGATCATGCCTGTGGACGACGCCCGCAGGGAGAACTTGCCCTCAATCTTGGGGGCTGAGAGGCCCCGCATCCCCTTCTCCAGCAGGAAGCCCCGAATGCGGCCATCTTCACATCGAGCCCACACTACAAACAGGTCGGCCACAGGTGAATTGGTGATCCTGGGGGAGGGACAGGCAGTGAGGATCTGGCCACCTCCCCCCTGCCCCTGCCCACCTGCCTGAGACACCCAGACCCCTCACCAGGTCTTGGTCCCGTTGAGGGTGTAGCTCTTGTTAGATGGGTTGTGACGGGCTCTGGTCTCCATGCTGCCAGGGTCACTCCCATGGTTGGGCTCTGTGAGCCCGAAGCAGCCCAGGAGCTCCCCCTTGGCTGCAGGCACAAGACAGGGTCACAAGTCTGCCTGTCCCCCACTCATCCCCTCAACTGAAAAGTGTCAGCCTCTCGATCAAGCCAGGCCAAAGGCAGACCCAACCCTGCTCTGGTGGCACTCCCAGGGGGTGTGGGGACAGCCTCAGCCCCCCAGGCCACAGTAACAATGCCACGATGGGGAGAGGCCGCCACAGGAGTCAGGAAGGAGTCAGATAATCTGTCTTAAAGTCAGTGAAAAGGAGTTAAGCAGGAGGAGGAAGGACGGAGAAGAGTGGTCCCAGCAGGGGTACAGATATGCCAAGGCCCAGTAGTACATTCCAGGGATCCCAAGAAGCCGAGTCTGGCTGAGGAGAAGCAGTCAAGAGAGTGGCCAAAGGTGAGTTGGAATGGTCAGCAGAGGCCTACTCATGTGCGGCCTCGTGGACTCAGAAAGTTAAGACTTTAAACTCTGGGCTGGGGATGGGGGAGCAAATTAGGAGGGAGACGATGGTGGTGAGAGAGCGGCAGAGTCGAGAGAGACCTAGGAGGGGACAGTCCGGATCAGACGGAGCAGCGGGGCCCCGGGGTCTGCAGGGAACCTCGGTGGCCGCTGGGGCTATCTTGGAAGTAGGGGCAGAAGGCAGGCTCTGGGGACGGTCCCATTCCTAAGTTCCAGACCACTGGGATGGTCTGGTTTCCGGCAGGCTCCACAGGCAGCTGCTCACCCAGCCGGGGCAGGTACTTCTGCTGCTGGGCCTTGCTGCCATAGGCGTAGATGGGGTGCATGACGAGGGAAGACTGGACGCTCATTGCTGACCTATAGCCGCTATCCACCCGCTCCAGCTCTCGGGCCAGGAGCCCATAGGCCACAGAAGAGACTCCAGCACAGCCATACCCTGAGGGGAGGGGAGGGAAGACAGGGCAATGGGAGACAAAGCCCAGTGTGATTCCTGGGGTCCAAGAGACAGAGCTACATAAGCTGGCCCTAGCTTGAGGGTTTATCCATTTTCCCTCGCAGCCACTGTCGGAAGGAGGCATAACAGCCTCGCTTTGCAGATTGGGAAACTCAGGATCAGGGATAGGAAGGGGCTTTCCAGGACACAGCGGGGGCGGCGGCGTGTGGAGATAAATCTGTCCCTACCTTTGATGGTGGGGCCCAGCACACCAAGCTCCCCCATCTCTGAGATGATCTCCCGGTGAAAAACTGCAAAGACACGGATGCCCACATTCAGGCCCAGCCCCAGCCCACTGGAGCCCCCATCCCAGCGGCACAGGAGTCCAGGGGCCCAGCTAGAGCAGGCAGAGCAGGTGCGCACGGTAGGGAGTACCCACCCACCCCCGCCTGCCTGGGCACCTTCGTTGCGATTGGCCAGCAGGATTCGGGGCATGAGGCGCTCCTGGCAGTAGGTGCGGAAGGTGTCCCTGATGAGGATCTCATCCGCGGTCAGCTGCTCCTCCAGCAGCAGCGGGTCCCTCCAGTCAAATTCGGGACGTGAGGCTGGGACAGGGAGCAGAGAGTGGGGCCGGGCTTGACTCAGCCCAGCCCACCACCGCACCCTCCTCTCCTGGAATCCTCAGCCCCACTCCTCCACCCCCATCTGGCTCCTGGTGGATGTGGGTTGCAGAGAAGACTGACAAGATGGCATTTCTCCGGGAAACTCACTGCCTCTGGCCCTGGCCACGCCCTGCCTCCCCGCCCCGGCAGTCGTCGATTCTGGGACAGAACCCACCCGGGGCAGACAGACAGCTGGACAAAGGGCCGAAGACGCCCGGCGCAAGGAGGGGTCCTTACACTTGGCCGCTCGGTTCTGTGTCTTCCCGCCCTTTTCTGCAAACACAGGACGGGAAAGTCACCCCGGGAATGTTCCCGAGCCTCCAGCTCCACCCTCCCCGCCCTGCCCCCGACCCCGCACTGACCAGTTTGCGTCGCCGCCGAGCCCCACCCGCGCAGGAGGCTCAGGCCTGGTCCACGGCTCAGCAGCCGCCCGGAAACGCCTCTCAGGGCCATTTGAGCAGCGGACGGGCAAGCGGAGCAACCACGGCCAACCTGGAGGAGCAGGGGCGTCAGAGCGGCGTGGCTCCCACCGGCAGGCCTGGCCCCTGGCACCAATCGCCCCTCTCGCCGGTGCCTACCTGAGGCCTCCGCGCTCACCGTACGGGCCACAGTACAACAGGCAAAAGCTTCTGACCTCTGGAGGGGGTGGGAGGGGCGGATGCCGAATGGGGCCTCTCATTGGTGTGTGCTCGGACTCGGCTCCTCCACAGCTCTGCCTTTTAAAAGGGCCACAGTAGCCTTGCCGGTGGAGCCAGGAGCGCCCAGGCCAAGCTTTATTAGCTGCTTTAAGAAGCAGAACAGGGAGGGGGCGGAAGGTGAGTGCTGGGAGCCAATTGGCCAGCTAGATTCCTGTTCTGATTGGCCCTAGGAGGGGGCTCGGCCTACACCTGATTGGTCAGTTGCAGGGGGCGTGTGCGGAGGGATTCTGGCGCTTAAGTGAGGCAACTGAGGCACGAGAAAAAAAGAGTCCTGGAACCCAGACCTCGATGTCTCCTCTAATGGGTGCTGTGGGGGTGTGGGGTGGGCTCCAGTGGGCGATCTCAGTCCAACCTGCCAGTCTGTTCCAGGAAGTATGGGTAGCCACGTGTGACTGCGTGCGTGACTTAGAGTGATTCCATGCGCTGTGCTTCAAACGTCTACGTGTGTGATTGTGGCTCTGCATCTGTATGTGGGTGCGTGTGCGACGTTGTGGGGCGGTTGACTGTGGGGCGGTTGTGTGCCACTGTAACTGAGGCTGTGGCTGCGTGCCTGAATGTCTGTGCAGTTGTAAGCTGGTGTGACGGTGTTCTGTGTGATCGTGTGTCTGTATGTGTGATTCTACGTTGTGATGGTTTTCTCTCTAGGTGTGTCTATTATTTATGTGACAACACGGCTGGATATTTGTGTGTGTGTCTGTGTGGTTGTGTACCTACATGTGTCAGTGTGATTTGGCCTATGTGCACTTGTGTGTGATTGTGAGTGTGATACGAGTGTCCGCCTGAGTGAATGGCTAGGCTCACCCAGGTCACTTTTACGAGCATTTGTGCGATGTACATTTGAATCTGGGTGCACTGTGCTTAACCATCTCTGTATCTAAGAGGCACGTATCTACCATGACATGGCCTTTTCCCAGGTGGGGAAAGTAAAGCCCAGAAAGCAGAATGATCTTACTCAAGGTTACAGTGGGCCAAGTGCAGAGCAGGGACCAGCCCTGGGATCCAGGCCTCCTGGTTCCCAGGACAGGCCCCTCCCTGCCCACCCAGGAACACATCTCCCCACATAGACATTCTGGGTAATTGTATGTGTGTATTGTGCTCTACGTCATGTATCGGCTCTAAATGACTTATGAGATTGCGTCCGATCACCGGCCTGCATGTCCCCAAGTGCCTGGGGCCTGGGTGTCCCTGGACCCTCCCACTTTCTGGGCCCTTCTTGCCTTTACTTTTATTTTTTTTTAACATTTATTTATTTTTGAGACAGAGAGAGACAGAGCATGAACGGGGGAGGGTCAGAGAGAGAGGGAGACACAGAATCCGAAACAGGCTCCAGGCTCTGAGCCGTCAGCACAGAGCCCGACGCGGGGCTTGAACTCACGGACCACGAGATCATGACCTGAGCTGAAGTCGGACGCTTAACCGACTGAGCCACCCAGGCGCCCCTTGCCTTTAATATCCAACTAAAACAGTTTGAACCCTCCCCTTCATGGTGGAAGGTTCTCTCATTCTTCTAGTCACCTTCCTCCTCCTGCAGCCAGTGGCCTCTCTCCTTCCCCAGAGCTCCCTGCCCTGGAGCTGGTGTGAGTGTTGGAGTTCTCTGATGCTCCGTGGTGGCTCCGTGGTGTCAGAGGGTGACGTCAGTATACACAGCAGGAAACCCAAACTGAGGTTCAGGCCTTGCCACCTTGGGAAGTCCATCGTTCCTCTTGGCCACATGCTCCTGGGGGACAAATGCTTTCAGCCAAATGCTCCCCTCTCTCTGGACCTTCACCTTCTTGCCTTGCGTTTTAGAGCCAGACATGCCTGTTTAGGGCCTCATCCAAGGAGATTTCTCTCCAAGAGACACTCTGCTTTCCAGGAAACCACTGTAATTCCAGTCATGTTGTTTACCGAAGTGAAATTCGCATGATATAAACGAACCATTTCAAAGTGTACAATTCAGGACACCTAGCACATTCACCATGTTGTGCAACCACCACCTCTATCTAGTTCCAGAACATTTCCATCACCCCAAGGGGACCTTGGACCCATCAGCGGTCCTCCCCATTCCTCCCCCCTCTGCTCCTGGTAACCACTAATGTTTCTGTCTATATGGATTTGCCTTAGAACTTCATTCCTTTTTATGGCTGAATAATATTTCATTGTATGGATGGACCACATTTTGTTTATCCATTCATGTGTTAATGGACATTTGGGTTGTTTCTACCTCTTAACTATTGTTAACTGATGCCGCTGTGAACTTAGTGTACCAGTATTTGTTCCAATACCTGTTTTCAATTCTTTTGGGTCTATACCTAGGCGTGGAATTGCTGGGTCACATGGTAACACTTGTTCAACTTTTTAAAAAATGTGTATTTATTTTTGAGAGAGAGAGACTGAGACAGAGAACAAGTGGGGGAGGGGCAAAGAGAGAGGGAGACGCAGAATCCAAAGCAGGCTCCAGTCTCTGAGCTGTCAGCACAGAGCCCGATGTGGGGCTCGAACTCACAGACAGCGAGATCATGACCTGAGCCCAAGTCAGACACTTAACCGACTGAGCCACCCAGGCGCCCCTCAACTTTTTGACTGTTTAACTTTTTGAAGAATCATCAAACTTTTCCACAGTAGCTGCGCCATTTTGCATTCCCACCAGCAGCTTACAGGGTCCCAATTTCTAGAAATATGGCCATCCTACTGGGTGCATTGAGCTGGCCTTCATATTACTTGCTTCCCCCTCCCCTTGTGATACATGATCATTTTTTGCCTTTTGTGCAATGCGTTCATGATGCAGAAACTCAGATCGTGTGTCTGTGGCGATGTGTCTATGGCTGGCCCGGGTTGTGTGCTTTTCACTATCAGCATGTTTGACTTCATGTCGGTGCGGTTGTGTGTCTTTGACTGGGTGTGCCTGGGGGGGGGCATTTGGTAGCTGGGCAGTTGTGTGACTAACTACAAACTGGGGCAGGGACAGGTGGCGTGAAGACGTAAGGTTGCAGATTTTATATGATGCTGGGCATGATCGTGTCTGTGTCTGATGTTTAGCTGTGTGCGTTGCTACATCATTGTGTGTTTGTGAATGATTATGTGCGGGGGGGGGTGTTTTATGCTTTTGTGTCTGGAGGCTACATCTGTGTTTCGTGGGGGTCGTGTAACTGAATCTTCTGTAGCTCTGTGAGAACATATCCAAGGATATCTGTGTGTCCGTTCGGTTGTGGCAAAATCACGTCAATGCGATTGTGTGTTGTAGCGGTGTGTGAGTGCGTCAGCACCCGTCCGCGTGATTACGAATTCTGTGTCTAAGAGATTGTGTGACTACAACATTGTGTGGCCAGTGTGGTGTATAGGTGTGGTTTGTGCCTGGGAATTGTGTGTCCGTGCGACGCACACACACACACACACACACACACTTACACATGCCACGGGACTAGACGGTCCGTGTGACGGAAGAACCAGGAATTTGTGTCACTGTGGAATTGCACATTGTGTGTGCATATGATTGTCAGCTGCGTGTCTGTGACGCGTGTCTGTATCATCCACCCAGCCTCCCAGGACACAACACCGGAGGTCCCTGGTGCACAACCTTGGATTCCTCCCCCATGTGGGGCAGGAACCAAACGTCAGCCAGGCCCAGAGCAGGGGGGTGGCTGTGAGGGCCTCCTGTAATTCAGGTACTTGAGTGTCCCGTTTCACGCAGGAGGGGAGGTCATCTCCCCTGCCCCATCGCATCAGAGCAATGGTGGCTGCGGTGGCCCCGGCCTTCACACACCCTACTCCGTGCGGCACCACGGTGGGGGCGAGGGAGGGCACGGCAGACAGTGGCAGCTGTTTGTCAGGGGCTCCTCCTGGCGCCGGGCTCGACCCTGGAAACTCACAATCCAGGCAATTTCAAACCAACCTAACCTGAAGCCCCAGCCCCCAACCCTCCTGCCCGTCAGGAACAGAGTTTGGCTCTTCTGGGCCCCCACCTGATAACAGCGTCCAACATCTGGGCCGTCTGATAATGCTCCGCTTGGCAAGGACTTCGTGCCGAATCCCGCCATCAGCAAGGTTACTGCTGTTTAGTGGGGAGGGGGAGAGCTACAAGGCCGTGGTCAGGGGAAAGGGGGACTTGAAGCCCCTTCCCAGGACCCCCATTCTGTCTGTTATCCCCTCCTACAGGAAGGTAACTAAGAACAGACGCCCAAGTCTCTCTTTTTGTGGGGACTCGGTGCCTCACTTTACCCGACACCTGAACCCTCAACCTCCGAACCCCCAGCCCCTGAACACCTGACTTGGCTTTGCATACGGGGTCAGTCCTTAAGGCCCAGCCCCTAAGGAGGCTGAGATGAGGTCTGTTCCCCAGAAACGGTGACCCCCCGCCTTGCCTGCCTCTTATCAGGGATTGTAGCCAATCAGCTGAGGGCAGAGAAGAGCCCTCCAAGGGGCCATTGGTGTCTCAGAGCCCACGAGGCCACGGAGGGAGAGGAGGCCTGAGGCCCAGGGTGGGCACCAGCCGGCCATGGCCGCAGCTGAGACCGCCTTGCCCTCCATCAGCACGCTGACCACCCTGGGCCCCTTCCCGGACACACAGGAAGACTTTCTCAAGGTGGGGCCAGGCGGGGTGTAGGTGGGCTGGCTGGGTCCTGGGCTGTGGCTAGAGCTTGTGTGTGTGTGTGTGGGGGGGGGTCTAGTCTGCATCTTGTTCTGAATCTTACCCAAGGCTGGGGGTCCTCAGTCCAGGCCAAGGGTCTGAACCTTGTCTAAGAACCTATGTCCGTCATATAAAACTGAGGCTTGTAGGGGCACCTGAATGGTTCAGTCGGTAGAGCATGCAACTCTTGATCTCAGGTGGGTTCAAGCCCCACATTGGGTGTAGAGCTTACTTAAGATACAAAAAACCTGAGGCTTGGAGCTGAAAACTGCAGGGGTCCACAGTGAGCCCACTCCAGATATGGGGGGGGGACAGCAAATGCATATAGGGAACATCCAAGTATTAATCTTGGGAATTAATTCTTGGGGGGGGGGACAGGGAAGGAGAGGGAGAGTGGGGAGGGTGGAACCAAGGCAAGCCCCCCCCCCCAGCCTTCCATTCTTGTCTCTTCCACCCCTTCCCCCAAGCCTGAGTGTGGCTCCAGATAATGTCCGTCTTATCTTGGGTCTCCAGCCCCATCGACCTCTGTCCCTGGACTTGGGGGGGGGGGGCGCTAGAGCGAGTCTGCCCTGTAAGGGAGGGGGACAGACTGACATGACAGACAAACAAAGGAGACCCCTTTCCAGAGCCTCTGGCCAGTCTACCCCCACCAGGGCGTCAGGCCCCGTCCATCTCTGGGCAGGGTACCCTGGTGTCCCCCGAGCCTCACGCTACCGGCTCCCCTCCCCAGTGGTGGCGCTCTGAGGAGGTGCAGGACTTGGGTCCGGGTCCCCCGGATCCCACCGGGCTGCCCCTCCACGTGAGGCCGGAGTCGCAGGACGCGCCCAGGGAGGACGAAGACGACGAGAGGGACTCGGCTACCTCCTGGGATCTGGATCTCCTTCTCACCAATTTCCCGTGCCCGGAGCCGGGCGGCGCGCCCCAAACCTGCGCTTTGGCGCCGGGCGAGTGCTCCGCGGCGCAATTCCCGCTTCCGCCCCCGCAGCTGCCGCCGCAGCCGCAGCCGCAGCCGCCGCCGCCGCCACCCGAGACTCTTGGCTCGTATGTGGGCGGCTCGGGGCTGGTGGCTGGGTTCTTGGGTCCCGAGGAGCACCCGGGCTGGGCACGCCCGGCCCCCAGAGCCCCGGGCCCCGACGCCTTCGTGGGCTCCTCCCTGGGCCCGGTTCCCGAGCCCAAGGCACTGTCGCTGCAGCCGGTGTACCCGGGGCCAGGCGCGACCTCCTCCGGCAGCTACTTCTCGAGGACCGGGCTTTCGGTGCCCACGGCGCCAGGCGCCCCCTACGGGCTGCTGTCCGGGTACCCAGCGCTGTACCCGGTCCCGCAGTACCAAGGGCACTTCCAGCTCTTCCGCGGGCTCCCAGCGCCTGCTCCCGGCCCCACCGCACCCCCCTCTTTCCTGAGTTGTCTGGGACCCGGGACGGCGGGTGCGGGACTCCGGGGGACCGCAGGAGACCCAGGGGGGATCGCGGAGGCCGCGCCATCCAAACGCAGCCGGCGATCGTGGGCGCGCAAGAGGCAGGCGGCGCACACATGCACTCACCCGGGCTGTGGCAAGAGTTACACCAAGAGCTCACACCTGAAGGCTCATCTGCGCACGCACACAGGTGAGGGAGCGGGCGCGGGGCTGGAGGATGAGCCTCGGGAGCAGAGAATGGCTTGGGGAGCGAGAAAACCCGAGCAAGTGGCGAGGCTAAAAGCGGAGCAAGGGGCAGGGCAGAGGAAGCTGGGAGCCGGCCTGGGACCTCAGGAGCCGGACAGGCAGCGGTGCGGGAGGCGGGCGGGGGCACAGAGACAACCAGGGAAACCTGAGGACCGTTTCAAGGAACTGATGACAGGTAAGACCTGGGCAGAGGACCGGCTAAGACGCAGAAAACCTGCCTAGAGGAGGGACTGCGGGGAGGTGACAAGCTTGGAATGCCAGCGGCGAGGTCAAAGACATCGGGTTCAGGTCTGGGCAAGCGAAGAACGGAGTTAGGAGCCGGGACTATGAAAGGCCGGTTGATCTGCACGAAGGCGGAGCCAGACCGTGGGGGCGTGGCTGGCACTCAGGGGCCGAGGCAGGGCCAGAGTCAGCTTCCGGTGCCTAGAGGCAGAGGCCGACCCAGGAGGATAGAGACAATAGCTGGGAAAGAGGAGGGTAGGCACAGGAGGAGAAGCCAGGTCCCAGGATCCTAAAACGGGGCGGGCCTGTGGAATAGAGGCTGCGGGGAGGAGAAAGGGAGTGGCCTCGGTTTAAGAGTCCGCGCAGAGGGTAGGGCCAACTGTACATTCCTGGGCGGGGACTCAGGGAGAGGAGCCAGGAGGAGCCTAGGGAGAGAATAACCCTCCTGCACAGGGCCTCGATTTCAAGACTCAAGGGCCAAGGCCAGGGGTAGAACTGGGCCAACAGCTGGAAGGTCCCCTGGCACAAGGTGGGGCTGGAACATAGGGAGCAGGGCCAAAGGACGAAGGCGAGGATGGCTTTAGGACTCGGGCATGGTAACATGACGCAGGAAACGAGGCCAGAGAGGTAGGGGACACGACTTGGGTCTAGGAAGCGAAAATGGGTTTGGCGCCAACTGCAGGTACAGAGGAAGGGTCGGGGTCACAGAGGCTGGACCTGGGTGCAGAATCAGGGCCGTCCCCTGGGAGTGAGAAGGGCCCTCCCCTGAGAGGGAGAGCCTCCTTACATCTTGCGCCCTAGGCGCCTCACTTGCCTCACCCTAGTACCGGGCCAAGGCTGAGCAAAGGAGCGGGGCCAAATGCAGAGGCAGACCCGGGGACGGGGGCGTGGGGGGGGGGCAGTAGTGCTCACGGCTTCCTTGCCCCAACCCCCCAGGAGAGAAGCCCTACGCCTGCACGTGGGACGGCTGTGGCTGGAGGTTCGCGCGCTCAGACGAACTGACCCGCCACTACCGGAAGCACACCGGACAGCGCCCCTTCCGGTGCCAGCTCTGCCCGCGCGCTTTTTCGCGCTCCGACCACCTGGCCTTGCACATGAAGCGTCATCTTTGAGCCCTGCCCCAACACTTGGACCTTCCTGGGGATTGGGGATGGAACAAGAGCAGATCCACGCAGGGTGGTTTTCCTCGGATGGACCCTCTCCCGGATTCGCAGTCCCACAGATCCACCCAAAGATCAAGGACTGGCCCATAGACAGACCTGTGGGAGCCTCCAGCCAAAACTCCCACACGTCCTCAGCCACAGGGAGCCACACAGAGACATCCAGTGGTCACACAAACACAACGAGACAACCCTCCAAATAAATGGACTCTCAGACACTTCGGACAGAGAGACAGACCCTCAGAGAGCTGGACCCTCAGACCAGTTTACAAGACGCCCTGGGCAGTGGGAGTTGGGGGTTGTGGGGTGAGGCTTCCCAGAGACACTGGGCCTAGCAGGGGACTTCACATCGTGACTAATGAAGCTCTGCATAGTGCCTGGATCTGCTGTGAATGGTTATGGGTCCTGTACCAATGCCCTTCCCAGATAAAGGTTCAGCGTTGGCCTGACTTTGTGGGTTTTGGGTGCTGGAAGACGGGAGGAAGCTGTATCCTCAGGGGTGACATTGGGGGCCGTACACACCTTCACACCCTCATCTCCTAAACTTCAGCGACCCTTCTTGGCATTGTAGGCTTTGCCGCCCCTCACCACCACACCCCAAGATCAGGTTACATCGCCTTTATCTCCTCCCTTGAGCCCCGGTTATATTCACTGGGACCGTCTCCCGCTGTTTAAGAGCCCCTCGGCCCGGTCCCAGAGTCTCAGTACCCTTCACCCAGACATGATCCAATGTAATTCTTTGACTAGCTCAGGGGACCCCGGGAGAACATGTGGAATGAAAAAAGAGAGGATCAGGAGCACAAGCGCCCCTTAAAAGAGCAAAGGTCACAAGAGTTGGACCTCAGATTGTAAAGCAAGAGAGGAAAAAATCCAAATTTGCGGCTAACCCAGGAGCCGGGGAAGGAATGGGGTCCTGGCGGAAGAGTGTGGTTTGAGACTAGCCCGAGGAGAAAGAGACGGAGGCGGGGCCTAGCGGAGGGATGTGAGCCATGATTGGCCGGGAGAAGAGTCGAAGGCGGGACTCGGGAAACCACCTGGCCACCGGGGGCGTGGCCTGAGCCGAGGCTACAGGGGTAGCGTATCTCGGGTTGAATGCGCTGGAAGCGGGAAGCGGCCAGGGGCGCCTGAGGGGAGTGACCTTCAGAAAGGAAGCACCGCCCCCGGAGCGCCCCTAATTGACTTTCAAATCTCTGCTTTTCACTTGGTGGGCGGAGTCTCCAGCCTCATGAGGTCCTGGCTGGAGTTCGCAGGCTGTTTGGGGAAGTGAAATTTGCCTAGGGACCGGCCCGGCCCAGCTCGTGACCTGGTGCCCCGCGGTCCCAACGCAGATTCCTCGACCCGAACAATCGCCATGACCACGCTGACCTCGCTGCTTTTGGCCGCGCTGCTGTGGGTCCCTGTAAGGACCCTGACCTGCTACGGGGACTCGGGGCAGCCTGTGGACTGGTACGAGTGCGCAGGCGCCGACCCCCTCCCGGGGTTGGCCTGGGGGTCGCTGCACACCTGGGTGAATGAAGCCTGGAGTTTCCTCTCTTTTCCTCCCTCCATTACTGTCCATTCCTCAACTTCAAGGTTCGTCGTCTACAAGCTGCCAGCCGAGAGCGGGCCCGGGGATGCGGCGCAGAGCGGTCTGCGATACAAGTACATGGATAAGGACTCCGGGGGCTGGCGCGATGGCGCGGGGCCCATCAACAGTTCGGCGGGGGCCGTGGGCCGCAGCCTCCTGCCGCTGTACCGGAACACCAGCCAGGTGAAGGGGCTCCTGGGCTGGACCTGGGATGGGACTCCAGGGCCCGGCCTGGGGGAGAAACTTCACGTTGCCCCATCCATCTCCCCCAGCTCGCCTTCTTGCTCTACAACGACCAGCCACCTAACTCCAGTAGGGCTCAGGACTTTTCCAGTCGGGGACACACGAAGGGTGAGGCCCGGATTGGGGCTGGGGAAGAGCTCTGGTTTTCCCATGCATTTTCCCCAACCCCTAACCTAACCCCTAACCCCTGATCTAACCAGAGGGGCGGGGGGTGCTCTGTCAGACTCTGGACCCTTGCTTCCTCATTTTATATTAACATGGTCTTTCTTTTTGACTGTGAGAATTGACAGCTGCGGAAAGTGAGCTAGCTCAGCAGTGATCTCCACACTGCCCACACCTTCCCCAGGCCCCCCGAAAACTGAGGCTGTTCCTGGTGGTACATGTGTTTGTTGGGATGCCTTAAACAGTCCTCCTGAACCCTGTCTTCTGGTTCAGGTGTGCTGCTCCTGGACCAAGAAGGGGGCTTCTGGCTGGTCCACAGCGTTCCTCGCTTCCCTCCACCTGCCTTCTCTGCTGCATACAGCTGGCCTCCCAACGCCCAAATCTATGGGCAGACCCTGCTTTGTGTGTCTTTTCCCCTCACCGAATTCTCGAAGATTGGTGAGTGTGGACAGGGAGGCAAAGTGAATCCCTGATTCCCAGGCCAGAATGTGGAATAGTCCCTCATTTTCTCCACCTTTGCCCTCCAGGCAGACAGCTGACCTACACCTACCCCCTAGTGTATGACCACAAGCTAGATGAGGCCTTCGCTCAGCAAGTCCCCAGCCTGGAGAAGGTGGTCAATGGCCAGCATGTTCTCCAAAGCCCCTGGAACAGCAGTGTAACACTCACATCCAAGGCAGGGGACACCTTCCAGAGCTTTGCCAAATTTGGAAAATTTGGAGATGGTGAGTCCGGAGATGGAGGGTTGCCAAACTCTTTTTCTGCAGAGGGGCTGTCTAGCGTGTCCATGGCTGAGGGCAAGTCAGGAATAGGGACTAGGACTCTTTGGGAGCCACAATCAAATGTTGGTAGACAACCAACAGACCTGGTTCACATATTGGTTTCTGGCTATGTGGTGTGTGTTTTAACCAGAGCCTCAGTTTAACCCATATGAGAAATGGGGATACTGATAAAGGATTGTTACAAATGAAGCAATGCACATAAAGCATTTGGTAAGGGCTATAACTTTTAATGTTACAATTCCCTGGGTTTCCAGGAATTGACAACTGCGGAAACTGAGCTCAGAGAGGGGAGATTGGCCCTAGCAATGACCCTGACCCTGTCCATGCCCTTTTTCCGTCCTCCACAGACCTGTACTCTGGCTGGTTGGCAGAAGCCCTTGGCAGTGACCTGCAGGTCCAATTCTGGCAAAACTCTCATGGCATCCTACCCTCCAACTGCTCCAGGGCCCAGCATGTGCTGGATGTGACTCGGATAGCCTTCCCTGGGCCAGCTGGGCCAACCTTCAGTGCCACAGAAGACCACTCCAAGTGGTGTGTAACCCCAGAGGGGCCCTGGGCCTGTGTGGGTGACATGAATCGGAACATCAGAGAGGAGCACCGGGGTGGGGGCACACTGTGTGCCCGGCTGCCGGCCCTCTGGAAGGCCTTCCAGCCTCTGGTGAAGGCCTGGAAGCCCTGCAGAGAGAACAGAGCCTTCTTTCCAGGAAGCCCAGTAGCGCATGTAAGAGCTAAGGCTCAGGAGCCAGTTGGGACCTGAGTCTGAACCCCAGTTCAATGCCTTCCTAACTGTGTGACCTTAATTATGTGCCTTAACCTCTGACTCAGTCTACTCATCTGCAAGATGGGAGTCACAATACCTGACTCAGGACTGTTGAGAAATAAAAAGAAGTTGGCGGATGGCGCTGTTAACTTTTTTTGTCTTCCAGTGGACGCTGGGACTCCAAGCCACGCTGCAGCCCTTCTCTCCCTGAAGGTCGGGGGGCAGCTGGCACATAAGTGAGACCCGAAGTGGGACCACAAGGACGGGTCCACCCAAGACTCACCTCTCCTCTTTTTGGTAACCAGGCCTGGAATTCCGTCCCTCAAGACGCACACAGGCAAGGGGGCTAAAACCCGACGTCTTGCCCCGCCAGGGGAGGTGGGGTGAGCCCCAGAAAGCTCACACAGCACAGACACACTTTATTTATATGTGTACATATGTATACAGGTGGCTGTACAGAGCAGAGCCAGCGGCCCTCTGGGCTACGGGCCTGGGGGCGTGGGGCAGGGCGCACCTTTTTTGGTCAGGCCTGCTGGGGGTATAGCGTCAGCAGGGCACCGGGAGGTCAGCCCTGCCTCAGGCTTGGTGGCTGGGGCCGAGAGGGAAGCGGTTGGAGCTGGGGGCCCTGCACTGCTGGACCCATTCTTTGTGGAGGCTAGGGAGGGGGCCTGGGGATCTGGGGAGAGTTTGGGGGAGGTGGGCTTGGAGCGAGGCCCGCTCAGCGTGGTCCGCTCCTCCACCACCTCCAGCACCCAGCACTCCCGACCCCGGGGGACCTCAGGTGCCGGAGGTGCCAGGGACGTGGATTCCTGCAACCCCTTGGAGTCTGCACCAGGAGGCTGGGGCGTCCCGGCCTTGGCCCCGGGACGCACAGGCTCTACGACAATTGGCACCGGGGGTGTGCCCGCCTCACCCGAACTGCTGCGCCTGCCGGTCTCATGTTCCTGCACCGGGCTCAGCGCGGCCTTTGCCACAGCCCTGGCCACCCCACCCGCTCCATCCTCTGTCTGCACGCTCTGGTGCCGTGTGCCGCTGGCATCCCGCTCCAGGGTCCGGCCCCCGGGAGTTGTCGCACGGGGTGGGGTGCAGGCCTCGGCACCCCCGGGGGACTCCTTCTCCTTACTGGACGCCGGCGGCCTCGGGGCGCCCTCGGGCAGCAGCGGGTCCGCGCCCAAGCTCAGGGGCGACTCTTGGCGGCCCAGGCGACGAACGGCGACCTGCCGGGGTGCGCCAGGACCCTCGACGGGGGGCGTCTCGCCGTCAGATTCAGCGAGGCTATGTAGCGCCAGCTCGCCGTGAAAGTCCTTGCGGAAATCCGGGTGGCCGACCTCTAGGCTGTGTTTGCGCAGTGCGCCCTTCTTGTCCGCGCCCAGCGAGGCTCCCAGCTTCTCCGCCGACTGCACGCGTTTGAGGAGAGGCGAGCGCGGGGGCTCTGCACTCTTGGGGCGCGGGCGCACCACCGGCGGCGACGAGTGCAGCTTCGCAGGGAAGCTCTGCGTCGTGTGCGAGCTGCCCACCGTGTGGCCTGGCAGCGGCGGCGGCGACGCCTGTGTCGGGGACGGCGTGTGCGCCAGCGGCGACAGCGGGATGTTGCCGGCCGACTTGCAGCGCGCAGAGCGGTACTGGCGGTGCAATTTCGGCGACAGGCCGTGCAGCGTGCTGGGTCGGATGTGGTGCGACGCCGACGACGCCGGCGAGTTGGGCGTGCTCGAGGCCGGCGAGCTGCTCTGGGAGGAGGCGCCTGCGGACGGGCGAGAGGGGCTGGAGCGCGCGGAGGGCACCGCCAGGGCACAGCCCCGCCACCCTTCGCCGCCTGGCCCGCCGCGCGCAGGCGCAGAGCGTACCTAGGTAGGCGGAGTCGGGCGTGGAGCGGTAGCTGTGGGTAGGCGAGCGTGCAGGCAGCCCGTGCGTGGGCGAGCCCGGGAGGCTGTCGCTGGACGAGAGCGACCGATTCAGCGACGACAGCGAGCGGCTAGTGTGCAGCAGGTTTGACTGCTTTGTGATCTTGCGGAAGAGGGAGCTGCGCTTCTTGCTGGGGGACAAAGAGGGGGCCACCTACCCTTCACCAAATTCCGGGACTCGCGGCTTCTCCCACTTCTGGGCCGCACGACCGCCCACCCTTCCTGGCCCCTCCCTTCCCAGCTGCAACCCACCTATCAGAACCAAAAGAACTTTCCTGGCCGCTGGTCCCATTAGGCTCCTCCCGCCTCAGGCTCCACCCATTCCTTCCTGGACGCCCCCACCGCAAGCTAGGAAAACGCTCCTCAAGACCAACTTTAAAAAAAACAACAAACAAAAAAACCCCAACTTTTTTCTGGCCCGCCCACCTCTCTAGCTCCTCTGTCTCCGGCTACAGCCCACCTGACAGGGCTGGGAGAAATTCTCCTGACCCAATTTTGTTCAGCTCCTCACTCGAATCCCGCCTCAACGACGCGTCCAGGACAAACTCACTGATCAAAACACATTCTCCCGGCCCCGCCCACCTCTCCTAGCTCCTCCTACCTAGAAAGGAAGAAATTCCCTCCCTTGGCCCAGTCTTGCCTAGCGTGCTCATTTCACCTAGAAATCCCTTCTAACAGCCCTCCCAGCCGTCTAAATATATCCAACAGGTCAGGACCATCCCCTAGACGGTCTCCTCTTTAGTTGACAAGTGCTGGCGCTGCCCACCTTCCAAGACGCCCCCACAAGGTTTTCTTCCCAACCTAGAAACCTGGCACAGCTTCCTTCCCTGGCTTCTGCCACTTGCCCAGCTCTTCTTTCTCTGTCCTCGTGTTTTTGCCGCATGGCCTCGACCGGCCACTTTTCCTGGCCACTTCCCTCCTCAGGTCCCCACCACCTCCCACCTTAGCCCCGCCCACGGCGCGCGCGCGCGCGCGCGCACACACACACACACACACACACACGCGCGCGCGTGCCCGCTGTTTAGAGACCTGCCCACTGCCTTTGGCCCCACTCACCTCTCCTGGCCCTCCTTGGCAGAGGGCCGCTTGTTCCTCCTAGCCATTTTGGCTTTGTAGCTGCTGCGCCGGGCAGGGCCAATGCGAATGGAGGTATTTTCGAAGGGTGTTGTAGTCACCGCTACCTTATTGCCACTCTGGGGGTCAGAAAGGGGGAAGTGCTCTGCTGGAGGCTGCTCAAGCAGCTCCAGTTCCCCAAGATCTCTTCACCCTTCCCCCACCCTCCGGGCAGGGTGCTCCCTCCCTTGCACTCACCTTAAGGATCAGCTCGACGACCTCAGGATGCACCATGCCGTGCACAGGCTCTCCGTTCACGTGGGTGATGAGGTCACCAGCACAAAGCCCTGCTTCCTGGGCTGGGCCCCCCTCTTCCACGTGCTGGGGACAGGACACCCAGTAGGGGTAGGGTCACGGGATTGGTAACAAAGAAAGCTCCCTGAGCTTCCTGCCCCAGACACCTAGCTCTGCGTGCGCAACAATCCTCGTCTAGAGTTTGAGTAGTCCCTCATCCCCGGGGTGGGGGGGACTTCTCTCCACCCACCCACCCCTCATCTTGGGACATAGACTCCAAGCACGAGCGCTCACCCAGACAATGTGATGAACACTGTAGACATCTGAGTCACCCATGTAGACGCGAATGGCACGCAGCGTGAAGCCGTACTTCTTGCCAGAGCGTTGGATGGTGATGGGGGAGCGGAGCCCGCTGACAGCCGGTGAGTAGTCCCGGCTGGGTGAGGAGTCCCGTGAGGATGGGTTAGAGGAGAGAGATCGTGGGGACATGGGGCTGGCCAGGGGTGAGCTTCCATGGGGGTCCACTGCAGACACAGAGCCATGGTCAGAGATTGGGGCCGACTCAAGACACATCTCTCCCTGTATCTGCTCCTCCTTCCTCCCAAGTCAAAGCCCCGGGGTTCTCATTGGTCCATCCCAGAGCCAATCATTGTGGACAGGGAAAATACAGTGTTTTCATCAGCCTATCCTGCCACAAATGGAGACAGCCCCTCCCCTGCTATGTGGAACCCAGGGTCACCTGCAGGAATCATAACGGACAAAGCAGTGGCCGACGCTGACTTGATGACTTTGCCCCCAGTTCGAGAAGGCCTCTTCTCTACTGCGGGGTCTCCTGACAGCTGCTGGTGCCGCGCCCGGCGCAGAACCAGGTCATTGGTGGCCCTGGGGCCTGATGAGTCCCCATCCTTCGAGGGTGGGCAGAGGTCACCTGGGCGTGGGCGGTCAGCTGCAACAGAACAAGTGGGTTAGGGGCCGGTCCAAGGCCACGGACTTCTGCAAGCTGTTCCCTCTGCCTGGAATGCTCTTCCTACTTCTCTCTCTTACTTGTGAGTTTCATGAAAGCAGGTGACATACCCATAGCACAGCTCCTGATACACAGAAGTGCTCAAATACATTTGTGGACTGAGAATGGAACACGAGGTGTTCCCCATGTTGATGAGAATCCCAGGCTGGAGTGTGAAGAGTGGGTGAGATCTTGTATAAACAGCACCACGCTCACTGAATGCTCAATATATGGTCACTGGGGAACTGGGGAAGGCGGCGAAGGGGACACTCACTGGCCTCGGGGTCCCCAGCGCTGGGGGTGCCGTCCCCTTGAACCGCCTCTTTGGCGGCTCGCGCATCCAGCGAGCCTGGGGGGTCGGAGCTGGGCCGGGGAGGCCTGCGCATCCGGACCTCATCCTCGTCCTCTTGAGGGGCGCTGAAGCGGCTGGGCTCTAACAGTGCAGAGAAACGGCGGCGCGCGCCCAGCGGGGGACTGGCCTCCCCTTCTAGGAAGCTCGCCTCAGAAGCCGAGAAACGCTTGCTGCTGGAAGGGGTGGGGTGGGGGGGGTGTCAGAGGAGACACGCCCCTTTGGGGCCCGTCCCCAAACCCATTCCGGTCCCTGCTCACATCTCCGGGGAGCCCCCTCTCCAGGTCTTCTCGCGCAGGGTCAGGCCTCCCAGGCCCTCCCGCTTGCCGGCCGCCTTGTCCTCCGGGCCCTTAGCGCTGGGCTCCCGCTTGCCGGGCCCCGCTGCCGCCACGGGGGTCTTGGGGTCGTGCTGCGACAGTTGCTCCATACTGCTATACACCTGCAAGGGCAGACGCTGGGCGGTGGGAGGCAGGTCCGGCCCCAGGTCCCGCCTTCGCTCTCGGACCAATGCGCTTCCCGCTGCCGGACCCGCCCAAACTACGCTCCACCTGCCCACGGCCGGGCTCCGCCCAGTTCTGGGAAGTACCCCGGCCACCTACAACTCAATTCAGGCCCCGCTCCACGGTTAGGCCCTGACCCGCCCGTGCCCTCAAGAATCTGTTCTTGCCCCACCCTCCTAGGCTTCACACAATTGTGTCTACTCTCGTCCAGGCGAGGCCTGCACCCCCTTCCGCTCTTTCCCCAGGCGAGATCTTGCCCAGCCTTGCCCCCGCCCCCACTGCGCATCCTCCCAGGCCCCAGGTCCTGACCCCGCCCCATTCGGAACTAGCCCAGCCCCACCGTGGGCTTCCTTTCTACGACTGTCCGGGTCCCCGTTAGATTCCACTGGAGGCCACGGGGCGGTCCCAAGACCCCCATGCTGCCGCCCCCGAAAGCCTTATCGCTCCCGGATCTCTTACCCCCTCAGTGGCTTCCCCGGCTCGAGACCTGGGTCCCCGCCACCACTGGCCCCGGCCCCCCCGGGTCTCACCCACCCCTAGCCCAGCCTCGGCCCACCTTGCTGAAGCGCGGCGAGCAAGAAGAGAACTGGCGTATTTCCACGGGCTCCTCTTCTGTGGTGTCGTCCTCGTCATAGGAATTCACGTGGTGATACCTGTCTGAGCGGGCTGAGGATTGGGGGGTGGGCCATAACCGCAGGCAAGGGTCCACTCCTCAGATCAGACACAACCCCCACACCCCGCCGGCACAGGCCTGCGGGCCTCTGCCCCACCCCCCGGTCGGACTCGGGCCCCTCCCCCAAGCTGGGGCCCAGCCCCACTCTCAGAGGCTCCAGAGAAGCCACACCTCCAGATCCCACCTTCAACCCGGGGCCCTACCTCATTCTGGGTCCTAGCACCCCCCACTGGACCGGCCCCGGAGCAGGCCCAACTTGAGAACTCCTCCCACTCCAGGACCCATCCCTACCCCGGCCTCTTTTCTTGCCCTCTTCTCAGGCTGAGCCCCACCTCTACACCGGGCCCAGCCTCCCAGCAATGCACACCCCCACCACAACCTCAGCCCTGTCGTCTGGGAGGTCCTCCCGCCAGCTGGGGTCCCCGCCCAGGCTCTCTCACCTCACCGGATCCCGCCCCCTGTCCCTGCTCACTGTCGAAGTAGCTGGTGTCATCCTCGGACTCCAGGTGCGGGATGAACTCGGCCTTCTGCCTCAGCAGTCCTGTCCAGTCCAGGTCTCGAAAGAAACTGTGCTGCTTCACCTCAAAGGCACCACCTGGGGAGGGAGCAGGTGGAGTGGGGAGGGGAGGGGGTCCCGGAGGGGCTGAAGGCCAGCCCAGCAGACAGCCCCCAGACCGCGGCCCTGGGAGTCCTGCTCTCTGACAGCGGCCCCCCGCCCTCAGTTTCTCTGAAAAGCAGACTCCTCACCTGCCCCAAGCCGGACCAGGGGGTTGGTCTGCAGGAGGCTGGATATCAGAAGCTGGGCATCCGAGGGCAGGGCCTCGTCCCCCTCTGGCCACAGGATGTCATCTGCAGAAAAGGCGGGCCTGGGGGTCACGTTTTGGAGTCTACGAGGCCTTGGGCTGGCCCATGACCCCGCGCCCCCACCTGCCCACCACGGAGGCACGCACCGCTGATGACCTGTCCGAAGAGTTCTTCGGGCGTGTCTCCAAAGAAGGGTACGCAGCCCACCAGGAACTCATAGAGAATGATGCCCATGGCCCACCAGTCCACCGGCTTGCCGTAGCCCTGGCGCAGGATGACCTCGGGTGCGATGTACTCTGGGGTCCCACACACCTGGGGGCAGGCCGTCAGCCTGCGCCCTGGCCGCAGGAGGGGCCTCGAGGGAGAGCCGAGCCCCCCACCAGGCCCTGGGCCCCGCGGTTCTGCCGGGTCACTCCACCCACGGTGACCCCCATGCCCGCACACACACCTGTTTGTCCAGGAACTCCCGGGCGTCCTTCTCAATGTGGCCTTCATACAGGTTGGTGGTGAGGCTCATCAGCCCCATCTTGGAGAGGCCAAAATCCGTGAGCTTGATGTGCCCCATAGAGGTGATGAGTAGGCTGCAATGGGTGGGGGGAGGGGAGGGTCTCAGAAACGAGGCCCAAGTCCACTCCTGGCCCTCCCATGCCGCGGCTTCCCGACCAGCAGGGAGGAAGTGATGGGAAGGGCCAAGGCTCACTTGTCAGGCTTGAGGTCGCGGTGAACGATGCCGTAGTTGTGCAAATACTCCAGAGCCAGCACCGTCTCGGCAAAGTACATGCGCGCCATCTCCACAGGCAGCGCCCCGATGTTCTTCAGCAGGGTGGCGCAGTCCCCCCCTGTGGGGGAAGGAGTTGGCCCGCGTGAAGAGCGAGGCACCCTCAGCCTAGAGCTGAGCCCTCAACACGCACCGTAACATCAAGTCCTCACCTCACATGGCTCCCATTTCACAGCTAAGGAAGACTGAGGCTCAGAGAGGGGCCTCCCTCTCCCCGGATCACATGGGGAGTGCCCTCTACCAGGCTTCTCTCCTCCTCTTAGCCATCCTCCAAAGTTAATATGATCAGCTGATTTCACAGGGGAGGGGACTGAGACTCAGAGAGAGGTTGGGTCGCGCAAGGAGTCGATGGTGGAGGATAGATCTGGCCAGTACAAAAGCCTGACTGTTTGTTTTTTTTTTCCTAAGATTTTATTTTTAAGTAATTTCTACACCCAACATGGATGGGGCTCGAACTCATGACTCCAAGATCAAAGGTCACATACTCTTCCAACTGAGCCAGCCAGGCACCCCAAGCCTGCCTGCTTATTGACTGAATCTGGAAGCATATGGCTCTGGATCTCCTGGAGTCTGAATCTTGATGGTCTGGGGCCTTAAAATGTAGATTCCTGGCCCCCACCAGATTTACTGTAAACAGCATTCGTATTTTGGTCTCCTGAGATCCGTGCCGCCTTCCTGTTACAAAGGCTGGAGTTTCTTCCAGGCGCAGCAGCCAGACCAGCATGTAACCCAAGTTGCTTCAGTGAGTCAGTCCCCGACTGACTTTCCCTTCTATTTTCACAAAGATTGCTGATCTCATAGGATGTAAACTGGGATCGGCTGGATAGCAACTCTGCTACATCAGAGCCTGTCTAGAGGGAAGACTACACATGGAAGAACAGGGTCAAGAGACGAAGAGATTCCTGATGACATAGTTTGAGCACCCAGATACAGCCATTCCTGAAGGTGGCATGATTTTTTTTAATCACAAGTCAACAACTTCCTCCCTCCCTCCCTTCCTTCCTTTGTTCCTTCCTTCCTTCCTTCCTTTGTTCCTCCCTTCCTTCCTTCCTTCCTTCCTTCCTTCCTTTGTTCCTTCCTTCCAGCTTGAGCCAGGTTTAGCTGGGTGTCAGAAACTGACAAACCAGACTCCCTGAGGGTGGGGCCCAGGAATCTGCATTGGGCCACAACCTCAAGGAATCCTGACACACACTGATGCTGAGAACCAACTGGAATGACTTCCAAATGAGACTTTGGGGCCGGGCCACACTCAGGGGGCGCAGGACCTTAAACTGGTGCGGTCACCCCCATCTTGGTCTCCTTGCCTCTGCCCTCACTGCAGCAGCTGAATGGATATTTTAAAACATAAATCGGATCACATCCACTCTGTTTAAGACCTCATGGCCAATGTCTGTTGCACCTGGAATGCAATCCAATGCCATTGGGGGCTCTGCAAGGCCCTGCATGCCCAGCCCCGTCACCTGTCGATCTCCCCCGCCCCTCTCCCCGTGGCTTTGCTCACTTGGCTCCAGCTTCCCTGGCCTCCTCACCGCTCCTCCAAATCCAGACACCTTCTCACTTAAGAGACTTTGTGCTTGGGTTTCCTCTTCCAGGCCCCTGCCTCTTTGAGCCTTATGGTCCCTGATGCCATCCTCGCTGTATGAAATCACCTGGCCTCCTCTGTCTTGTTTTGCTTGTTTATTGTCTGTCCGCACAGACCAGAATGTAACCTCCATGGGGGGAGAGGTGTGCCTGTCTGGGTCCCAACTGCCACCAGCGCCCAGTGCAGCATGTGGCATGAGGAAAACGAAGAGGGGACATCTGTTGGGTGAATGGATGGTTGACTAAGGCTTGGGGGGCAGCATAGAGACCCTGCGTGTCCTAATAACCACACGATGTGTGTTTCGGGCAATGGATGAATTCATATTTGGGTGAATATAAGCATGGATGGGTGGATGAGCAGGTGAAAAAATACACTGGTGGCTGGATGGACAGAGAGTAAACAGATGGGTGGATGCGTGGATGGATAAATTGTGGAAGAACAGAAGGAGAGAGCCAGGTAGGATAAGGTGGCTGCTAGAATACAGTTGTGGATGGATCGATAAAAATATGGATAGCAAATGGAGGGATGGACAATGAAATAGGTGCATAAATATCGGTGGATAAATGAGTGTCGAATAATGGTGGGCGAAGAAATGGATGGGTGAGTGAATGGCTCGATGTATAAAAAGACGGATACGTGAAAATAGATGTGCAAGGCCAAGAGCGAACCCTGGTATAAACTAGAGACTTCAGTTAATAATCACCTATCCCCGTTGGTTCAATTGTAACAAATGCGCCACAGGAAGACAGCGGGTAAATCGTAGAGGAAACTGGGAGGAAAGGGGGTTATGTGGGAACTCGATGTACTTTCCAGTCTGTTAAACCTAATATTCTCTAAAACATGAGCTCTAATAATCTTTTAGAATAGCTGTAATGGATAACAGATGTATGGATGGGCAAACAGAGGGATAATCAAATGGGTGTATGAATGGGATGGACGGATGGATGGACGGATAGACGGATGGATGACGGATGGGTGGGTGGTGGATGGGTAATTGGATGGATGTACTTATACTGAGTGAAACCAAAGTAGATAGATAGAGAAACCAATATGCGGCTAGATATAAATAAACAGATGAGGTGGGTAATCAATGACTGGATAGATAAATAGGTAGATAAACACACAAGTGGATAGGCAGTTAGGTAACTGAGGCTCAGACAGGCCACTGAGCAACTGTGACCAGCGTGCATCCCCCCATCTTCCCTGCAGTCCCACGGGCAGCCACACCTTCCACGTATTCCATGACCATGCAGAGGTGGCGCCGGGTCTCAAAGGAGCAGAACATGCCGACCACAAAGGGGTTCTCGGCGAAGGTGAGTATATCCCGCTCCACAAAGGCCTGCTGGATCTGGTTGCGCAAGATCAGGTTCTGTTTGTTTATCTTCTTCATCGCGAAGCGCTGCCTCGTCTCTCGGTGCCGCACCAGGTAGACAGCGCTGCAGGGGGAGAGAGCGAGGACCGGCCATCACCTCCGAGACACCCGGCCTCCGCCACCCTCCCCCCGCCAGAGCCCCGGGTGGCTCACCCGTAGGCACCATTGCTTATGAGCTTGATGGTCTCGAAGTCGTTCTCTCCGGGTGGTTTCTTAGCCTTGGTGGTGGCGCTGCGGCCCTGCAGGGGAAAAAGGGAGACCACCACCGCCATCATCATAAGACTAGAACTCTTATCGCCCCATTTTACACGTGAGGAATCTGCGGCACAGGGAGGGGGTGGACGGATCCTTGGTCAAGTGCCACAGTGAAGGAGTAACAAAGTCAGGACTGGAACCTGATACTGACTCTGAAGCTATATTCCTAACTTTTCTCCACTAGGAAAGAAGCCTACGAAATAATCACTTTCATATACAAAAAGCTACCAGAAATCAATAACAAAAAGCCCACCAATGGAAGAGAAAATACAGACAAGATATGTGAACTACAATTAGAGCTCTTAACCATATGAAAAGATGCTGAACCTCACATATAGTGGCCGAAGAGCAAATCAAAACACCCCCAAGATACAATTTTTCACCTAGCAGACTGGCCAAAAGGATCCAAAAAGCTGACACACTCTGGGTGAAGCTGTGTTGGAACAGGTACTTTTATGCCTTCCTGTCGGGTGTGTAAAATGGTACAACCTCCATGCAAGGTACTCTGGCCTATAAACAGAAGTATAAGTGCATGTTCCCTTTGATCCAGTAATTTCATTTTCGAATTATTGCTACAGATATGCATGTGAAAAATTACATATGTATCACCTCGCTCATTGCAAGATTGGAAACAACCCATAGGTTCATCTTTAGGAAACCGGTTAAATAAACACATGAGAGGCATCTGCGTAAAGGAATACTGTGCCACTGTTAAACAGAAAGGAATCGCTCAGTACACTGATTCAGTATTTTATTAAGTGGGGGGAAAAAGCAAGGAACAATATGTACTGTAAGTTTTTTGGCAAAATAGAGCTATCTAATCGTATTTAGGGGGTGCTCAGTAGCACATATACTAATATTTGGGGGGGATATAGGTCAATGGGGGGACAAGAGTGGGTGTAAGACATTTCTCTGTACACCTTTTGTGAAAATTATGTTTTTCTTTGGGACAAAGAGATTTATCCCGTAAGTATTTCACAAAAATGTATGACATGAAAATGTTAAATTTGTATGCTCCTAAGAACGTAGTCTAAAAACATCTGACCCAAAACTTGACAGAATGACAGGAAGAAATTGCTCAAAACAAGGATTTAACACATATTTCTCAGAAACGATTAGATTAACCAGGCAAAAAAAAAAAAAAAAAAGAAGAAGAAGAAGAAAAGAATAGGGACATGGAAGATTTGAATCACTCAATTGACAAGTTTGATTGAATGAAATAGGTAGAATCCTACAAACAACAATTAAAGATAAATACCTTTTTAGAGTTTTAGAGTTTTGAGTGATGTCATTCCATTACCTATTCAAAAAATTAAACAAATGGCATGCATAGTGAGATTCTGTTCAATATATATATTAAGGAAAGATGTGCGTGTGTGATGTGTGTGAATTCATAGACACAACTTGAAACAAAGGTTACGAATTCAAATGCCTTAAGGGGCCAGGCAGGCGGGGGGGTGGGGGGGGGCGGGCAGGGGGGGCACCATGCATGACTGGGGGGGGCAAGTGCCCCATATCCTAGGGGCAAGTGCCCCCACTTAGGGCCAGCTGGCTCCACCACGGTGTTATCAGAACTTCCAATTTTTCAAAAGAAGGCTCAAACCCAGACTGTGAGTCAAGATCTTCTCATCTCTAGATTTCGCTGCAATTTGAAAAAACAAAAACAAACTAACAAACAAACAAACAGAGCAGTGCCGAGTCCAGAGAAAGCGCATGTGCGGCCACTAGAGCCGGCAGTTCTCACAGAAGGAACATCTGTCAAAGCGTGGCTGACTTAGAGGTGGGATCACGGCAGTTTTCACTGTTAAGTGGCTAATGCAGAGACATCCAACCGACTCAAAACCCCACGCGGGGTTCCTCACGATCCATATGGATCAATTCTGCTCCTGGCTGTGTACCCATAGGACTGAAACGGTTAGACACACGTGTCCACGGCAGCACTTTCACTTTCAGACAGCAGCCAAAAGACGGGAACAACCCAATGTCCACCAAGAGACAAAGGATAAGCAAATGCAGAAGACGCGTCCAATGGAATACGATTCAGCCATAAAAAGGAACCAAGCGCTGACTCATGTCACGACATGGATAAACCTTGAAAACATTGTGCCGGGCACAAAAGGCCACAGAGTGAAAGTAAATTTATATGAAATATCCAGAAATATATATGAAATACACATTGAGGCCAACTATGAAATTGCCATGAAATATCCAGAATGGGCAAATCTATAGTGTCCCAATTCAGAGGTTGCCAGGAGGGTGGGGGGAGGGGGGGCAGGGAGAGTGGGAAGTAACTGCTTAATGGGTATATGGTTTCCTCTGGGGGTAACGAAAATGTTCCAGAGCTAGATAGAGGTGAGGGTTAGGGTTAGGGTTATACCTTATTGTGAATATACTAAAACCCACTGAATTGTTCATTTTATTTTATTTTATTTTTTTTAATTTTTTTTTTAACGTTTATTTATTTTTGAGACAGGGAGAGACAGAGCATGAACGGGGGAGGGTCAGAGAGAGGGAGACACAGAATCTGAAACAGGCTCCAGGCTCTGAGCTGTCAGCACAGAGCCCGACGCGGGGCTCGAACTCACAGAGTGCAAGATCGTGACCTGAGCCGAAGTCGGCCGCTTAACCGACTGAGCCACCCAGGCGCCCCAAGAATTGTTCATTTTATAACGAATGCTTAAAATAGTACGTTTTAGGTACCATGGGTACATGGTTGGATTATGTGTATTTTACCATGAAAAGAGAAAAGGCCCACGGAGGAATGGCGATGATTAACCCAGTTCACAGATGGGGAAACTGAGGCTTGGACCACGGACCAAGAGATCCACCCAGCCTGAGGACCCAGAGCCAGGAGGTGAGCCCTGGCCTGTCCTGCCGGAACCAGAGTGCTGACCGCTGGCCCTCTTGGCCTTACCTCAGAGAGGTCGTCCTGCTCCGGTGTATTGGAACCACCGCTGTCCTGTTCCTCCAGGTGCACCACGTCTAGGAAGGGGCTGAGTGTGAGCGGAGGCTGGGGTCCGGGTGGGTTCACCCCAGCCCCCTGCACCCACCAGCCAGCACCTGGAAAGGGGTCACGGGTGAGGCCCAGCTGGCGGATGATGTAGCGGGGGATGTCAGTCTTGACAAGGTGGCCTTCCTTGGCGTGGCCCTCCGCCGCCTCCAGCAAGTGGTAGAACTCCTCGGGGTTGAATTCCTGGGGCAGGGCAGCAGCAGGCTCAGGGTGGGCTCCAACCCTCCCCCAACCCCTACCCGCCCCCCCCCCAACGCCCAGTCCCCTCACCAGGCACTCCAGAAGCCTCGCGGGGCGCGAGATGATGATGAGCAGCTTCTTGACCAGCTGAGTGACGAAGGCAACCTCCATGCTCTCTGAGCGTTCATAGGCCTGGGGCGGCGGGCACAGTGGGGGTAGGTTTCACAGGTGCCCGGCTTCAGCCAGGCCCCTCTCCCCACCCCAGTGGGTGCACACTGTTGCTGTTGTCCCATTTTACAGGTGAGAAAACTGAGGCTCGGGCCACACGGTAAAAAAGAATGACAATGACGGTAGCCAGTGTTGTCCTAAAACCTTCTCTCGTTCATCTTCAAAACAGCCTATGCTCCAGGCCAAGTTAGAATCCCTCCACCCCGGGCATGCTTTCCCCTCCGGTCCCTGTGTGGCTACCTGATCCGTGTCTAAAGTCGCACCCCACCTCCTGGCTGTGCGCTCAATCATCATTAATGACCGTACTCTGGGATAGAAACTCTGGGATAGAAACTCTGGGATAGAAAACAGGAATGTTTTCTATCCCATGAACCCCCTTCTACCAGGCCAAATGTTAATTTCTCTATCGTGTCTATCAAGGCCAAGACCAGGGTGAGGCAATGAGGCACTCACCCTGAAGCCAAAAATCTCAGCCTTCAAGGTAACTAACATTTTGATGCAGGGTGTGAAAAAAGCATGCAAAAAAAAAAAAAAATCCATGATAAGCAAAATAACAAAATTTAAGGGAGGAAGTGTGTGGGAATCTGTACATGTTTTCTCAGTGATTAACAGCTTTAATAAAAATATTGTTGGGGCGCCTGGGTGGCTCAGTCGGTTAAGCGTCTGACTTCGGCTCAGGTCATGATCTCACGGTCCGTGAGTTCGAGCCCCGCGTCGGGCTCTGTGCTGACAGCTCAGAGCCTGGAGCCTGTTTCAGATTCTGTGTCTCCCTCCCTCTGACCCTCCCCCGTTCATGCTCTGTCTCTCTCTGTCTCAAAAATAAATAAAATGTTGAAAAAAAAATATTGTTGATGATTAAAACCAGAAAAGTAAAATTCTAACAAATTCTGGTTTGATTATAAATAAAATACTCGAAATAATGTTAAGTTTTAATATACCCACTTTTCAATTTTTCCAATAATTACTTTAATAGCTTGGGGGGGGGGAGAAGATTAAATACTTGTCTCATCCCAGTCCCAGCCCTGATGCTTTTTATTTATCTTCTGACTCTCCTTATTAGAATGTCAGCTTCCTGAGGGCAGGGACTTTTGTTTGTTTTATTTCCAGGGAATTCTCCAGCTTCTAGGCCAGTGGGAGGCCTGGAACAGGTGCTTAATAAATATTTGTGGAATTCATGAATGAGCAAATTCCCTTTTTACAGCAGAAGGACTGAGGCACAGAGAGGTTAAGTGACTTGGCAAAGGCTCCACAGTAAGTGATGAGCTGGATGTGAATCTGGGCTGTTTGGTCTGTGCTCTCAACTCCTACGAATCTAGTGACAGAATCCAGACTCAAACCAGATCTGATGATGAATCCCGTAAGTCAACGTACTGCCCTTCAGGTCGGAGTGGGAGCCTGGAGCCCGAAGCCCCGTATTCTGGTCTTTGTGCCCTTATCCAACGTCATTCCCTGAAGACAGTACAGTCACTTGGCTTCTGTGCTCCTAGAATTTCCCAGATTGCCTTCTCACCTCAGGGCCTTTGCATGTGCTGTTCACCCTGCTCGGCACACATTCCCCCCAGCACTTCTCATAACTGTCACTTCCTCATTATTCTTGTCCCAACTTCAATGTCACCTCCTCTGGGGAGGCCTTCTGGACCTAACAAGGGAGTCCTTGACATTCCATCTGATTGCCCTGTTCTATTTGCTTCAGAGCCCTAAGCATCAGGTGAAATCACCAAATACCTTGATCTGTTTCCATGTTTCCTATCCACCTTCCACATTAGAATATCAGCCCCAAGAGGGCAGGGATATTTCTCTAGTTTGTTCACTGTTGGGTTCCCACTGCCCCAGCACACAGTAGTTGCTTAATAAATGCTACCCACTGTCATTGAGTTAAGTGGGGGTATCATCTTGTTTACTTTCATTCATTCATCCATGGAACCAAAATTTCTTAATCACCTACTGTGTGCAGGACACCGTGCCAGGCATCAGGGCCGTAGCAATGAACAGACAACCTCATCATCCACCCGTGGGACTGACATTTGAGCAAGTGAGACAAAAAATAAGATAAAGAAAAATACACAGGAGGACTTGGAAAGGGCTAAGTGCTAAGGAGAAAACTAAAGAGACAAGAGACGGTGGGTCGTGGGTTTGACATTTTAAATAAGGGGGTCTAGACGCCACCTGAGATGCTGATAGTTGAGTAAAGACCTGAAGGAGGTGGGGGAGGTTAAGTCCCTGCCTCCCCCACCACTCCAGACGAGCACCACGTCCTTGCCCTGGGGACCACGTCTTTCTCTCCCACCCCTGAAGTTCCACGGCGGCGCCCGGCACGTGGTAGGCGCCCTCTGAACGGAAGTGGGGTGAAAGAAGGCGTCGGGCCTGACCGAGCCAGCGCCCCCCCCCCCCGAAACACACACACTCACATCCTGCAGCAGCTTCTCCAGGTTCTCCTGCAACTCGTAGAAGTACACGGTGGTGATGAGGCCGTCGCGGGACTTGGTCAGGCAGTCCCGGGCCAGCTCGATGATCTGGTGGTGGATGAAGCTGAGCACGCCGTCGGCCAGCGGCAGCACGCTGTCAGGTTCGTAGGCACGGGCGAAGTCGCGCAGCTTCTCCTCCATCTGCGCGGTGGCCTGCGAGGGGGACAGAGGGCCGGGGTGCCGGCGCGGGGCTGCGCCCGGAGGCTGTGGCCGCCGGGAGCCTGCGCTGCGCGCGCCGGCCACCAGGGGGCGCGCGGAGCTAAGGCGAGCGAGGGCTCCCGCCGCCCGGGCCTCCCCGCGGCCGCCCCCCGCCCCGCCTCACCTTCGGGAACCTCTCCTTGTAGACATGGTTCATCATCACGATCTCGTTGTCGTAGGAAGAGGGGGAGCGCCCGGGGCTGCGGGGAGAAAAGCCCATCCTGTGTAGCCCCCAACCTCCGAAAGCAGCCAGGTGTTAGATCCCACCCCGCTCCCCCGTAAAACTTCACCCATCGTGCTGTAACCCGTTTAATCGCGTGGGCAGAGGTCTCACAGTACACAACCCCCCCCCCCAGACCATCAACTTGGGGTGGAGGGAGGTTATCTACCCACCTGAGGCTCCGCGAGCGGGGCCGCACTGCAGGAGAGCGGCGGCCACCATCTTCGTCTGTGATGCTCTCGGTGCTGCCGAAGTGTTTGGAAAGGAAGTGGAGCTCATCCACGGTGGGCTGGTAGGGCAGCTGGTGCAGGCGCTCCTGGGAGGAGCAGGAAGACTGGGGGGAGGAGCGGGGCCGGGGTCAGAGCCACCGCAGTCCCCCCACAGCTCGCGACCCTGGGCTGGGACTCCTGGGGCTGATGGGCCACTGGGCAGGGTCGGGATCAGGACCTGGTTTATGATCCTTGGATCCCAGGGTCCAGGTTGGGACTCCTGGAGATAGACAGGGGGGACGGGGACAGACACGGATGCGAACTGTGACACACACAGATGTGGCCAGTGGGAGCCTGTTAAAGCCTGAATCAAGTCATATCCCTCCTCTGTTCAGAACCCTCCGTGGCTCCCACCTTACTCAGTATGGACCCTGAAGTCCTCCTCAGGACCCACAACATCCTGCAAGATCTGGTCCTGTCTCCCTGCCATCACCTCCGCCCACTCTCCCCATCAGTTACTCGGTCCAGCTGCACAGGCCTCCTGGATGGTCCTTGAACAAGCCAGGCACACTCCTGCCTCAGGGCCTTTGCATTGAGGGGCCTATGCTCCCTCTGTCAGGAGCATATCACTACAGATCACTCCTCCTTTACATCTTTGCTTAAATGTCACCCCTGTGGGTGACATTCACCCCTCTGAACACACATCCCTCACCCCCTATCCCTGCCTTATCTTGTTTCTTTTTGCTGTATTTATCTCCTGACTTACTATATCTTTATTATTAATTTATATTGCTGCCTGCTCCTTGAGGGCAGAGACTTGGCTCTCCTTGGTCCCTAGTCAGGGTCTAGCACGCAGTCGCGCAAACACAGACCCGCAGATATCAGTGGAGAAACACAAAGATATCCACTTGATTCTGCAGGCAGAAGGGTCTTTTGAAACGTTACATCACTCACTCCCCATCCCACCAGTATCTATTAAAATAATTTTTTCAATGCACATAACATATGATCTACAGAACCACAATGTCAAATAGCTCAGGCTGAAATTTTAGTAAAATTTAATATAAAGCAAAAAAAAAAAAAAAACCCTTTGTATGGCTTCCCATCACATTTAGAATAAGATCCACCGCCCTGCGCTGGCTGAGAAGCCCCAGCATGACCAGGGTCACCGCCTACCTCACCCTCGTTCCTCCACTTCCACCCCAAAGCTCCAGCCAGTTGAGGTTATTTTCAACTTTCAAATGCAACAAGTTCTCTGTTGCCTTTGGGAGTTTGCACATGCTGTTCCCTGGTCCTCTTCGTGAAACACCCCTCCTTTCCTTCCTCCACCTGCCAAACTCCTACTGATCCTTTGTCTTGGCTTCAATTCCACCTCTTCCAGGAAGCCTTCCTTGACCCTCCCCCCCCCCCAGCTGAGTCAGGTGCTCCCTCCTGTTATCACCTTACCTGGTGCCACTCCCAAAACAGCTCCAACACCCTGTATTGTAAATATCTTCTTACTGGTCTGTCTCCCCTCATGAGGGCTGCATGAATCCTTGGATCCCGGCCCACCTTATAGAGCCCACCCACCATATGACAGCCAGTCACATGATAAATGTCTGCTGAACATCATACCAATGGATGGATGAGTGGACCAGAGACACAGGCAGAAAAGGGGGCAGGTGCAGAGAGACTTTGGGTATTGCGGTGGTTGAGCAAATGTACTCTGGGGGAAGAGTGTGCTGGCCCCGGCCAGCTGAGACCCTTGGCAAGTGGTTCGACCCGTGAGCCTTAATACCATTATCTGTAAAATAAGTTGGCGATAGGCAGGACCCCCAAGAAGATACGCTGAGGGTGGAGAACAGGGCTTTCAAGGGGACCTGTAACTCGCCAATAGATGGACGGGTGATACCTTGGAAAACTAGAGAAACCCAAAACCCTCATTAAGGCCAGCGCAACTGCTGGCCTGGGTGAGGGCTCCCGCCCACTCGCCCACCTGCCGACTCACCGAGACGGTGGAACTGGGTGTGTTGGTGCCATAGCCGGACGAAGGAAGTGAAGCCAGAGACCAACGGCGTCCGTCCGCCCTGGAACCCAGCCAAGATGCTCAGAGGCTGCTAGGCCCCACTGGTTCCCCCCCCCCTCCCCGTCCTCAGGGTGTGAGGGAAGCTACTGGCTACCACTAGGGTAGGGGCTGGGGGTATATCTGTGCTCTACGATTCCGAAAGGCCCTCAGAGCCACAGAGGTAAGGAGGAAGTCTTCCAGCCGGGCACCAGGGACCTGGAGCAAAGATCAGGAATCCCCAAAGCTGCCCCCATGATAAAGTGCTCAGACTGAGGCCACTTGAGCCTTCTCGGAGAAGAAGCGCCCCTCTTTTTCAAATACACACACTGCCACATCCTCCCACATCTGCTCACTCACACACAGATACGGTCACTCCCACGGCCACACCCGCTAGTGTTAGTGTGACTCGTGTGGTTGAGATCACACACTGACAATCATACACCTTCACGCATGACTCCTCAACACGGACACACACACAACCCCTGACCCGTACACGGGCCCCAATCGCACGCTTCCCTACATGAACACACCATCACGCCTGCACACACACACGTACACTCACACACACACGAACACGTACACGTAGAGATGGAGTACTCACACTCTGAAACAAAGACGCACACTCCCTCACACACGTTCTACTCTGCCACGTTCGCACAGACACATTCAAGAACGCTCACGCACTCAGTCACACATTCAAACTCCCACGCAGCCACACATTCATTCACACTCCCACCAGATTGCACACTCACATGGAAACGTACTTGGAAGGGCATGCTCTCTCACGCATTCACACACATTTACAAATGCACAGGGGTACCTTCACACACGCTCACACTTGCACACTGATGCACGCCCCCATGGGCATATGTGTGGGCAGGGCCGCCTCACACGACCACAATCTCACAAGCCTACATTCACACATCCACATCAGCACAAAGATTGCATATCACAGGGACACACACTCCCAGGCATTAGCCTCCCTCCGGGGGGCGGGGACCTCCTAGCCCACCCACCATGCAAGCGACCAGATCAGGTTCCAATCTTAGAGCCCTTTTCTGGCTCCCTAATGCCTTCAGCCGAATTCCGCAGCCAAGGGGATCTCTCCGCAGCCACCCCAGGGAGGCATCCTCTGTCCCCACAGTCCTGCGTGACTTCCACACGACAGCCTTCACCAGTCTTTGCAGTGATCTGCGTTCTCTGGCCCGCCACCCCAACTCAACCCCGAGGACAAAGACTGTCATTCACCCCTTATGCTCAGCTCCCAGCTCGCACCACGTGTTCAGACAACGTTTTTAGAATGAATAAAGTTCAAAGAAAAAGAATCCCGCCCAAACATCCTGGTGACTCCCAGAAGTTTCTCCAAAACGCATCGGAGGAATCTCCTGCCTCCCCCAATTTCGCCAAAGGCCCCAAGAAAATTCATTAGTGACATTCTAGAAACCCTCAAAGATCCCCGTAGGGAAACCTATGATTGCTCCTCTCGGGCCCTGGAGAAATAGCTCTAGGTGCCCTTTCTCACGTTGGAGACCAAAGTCCCTCAATGGGCATCTTGCAGTCTGCGCTTGCGCACTTCATCTCCGTTCCCTGTCCTGTTGCTATGGAAACGCCCGGCCTGGAGCTAGAGGCTGGGGAGACTGAGACCCTGGGCTCAGAGCGCACGCGCTTTCGCTCCGCGGCAAAGGAAGTCCCACTCCCCCTTTGATTCCGAATAGGCGGTTGGCCCCGCCTTCTCATAGGCCCCGCCCCTAAGGCCTGGCGCTTATTCCCGCTGGGACGCTGGGGCACTCTGCGGGTCCCTCAGGCCCCGTCTCAGGTGCAATTAGGAGGGGAACAGATGGCGGCCCAGACGGTGGTTGGGGAGGGTCCGGCCAGGGTTCTAGGGCCCCGGGGAGAGGGACTCACCTTCGGGAGGAGGCAAACGAGAAGTGGGCGGGGGTGTTGGGGGAGAAGTTGCGGGGGCTGTCCAGGGGACTGCTACCTGTAGCGGAAAGAGGGGGATCTTAAAGCTTGGTATGGGAGGCAATCCCACCAGGCCGCTCAATCTCCGAAGCGGGTTGCCAACAGCAGCCCTTCCCCTGTTTAGTCTCGTCCCACCCACGTATGAGTGGGCCACGCCCCCTTAGCTGTAGCCCCGCCTCTCTAGACTGTTTTGGTTATGGAGTCAGCCCAGCCCCCCATCAGGCCGATTCTGTCTACATCTGAGATGGCCCCGCCCTTCAGGTACGGTACCTCCCCTCAACCCCACCCTCTTCACAGTCTTGCTCCGCCTGGGCCTCCGCCCACAAAGGCCCCTTCAGCCGATTGACCACTGCCACACAAGATGGCCCCGCCCTTTGCCCAATCTGGGTCCTCCTCTGTTCAGTCTCCGCCCAATCCTGCGGCACGGACACGCCCCTACCCCGTAGCCACGCCTCCTCTAGTCTGGTCCGCACCCACCACCTGTCTCACCCAGGTGTCCAGGCAGTGGGGAGTGGGGTCGCGGCAGCGTGGGCGAAGTGCTGGTCAGGATGAGGCTTTTCCGGTTACTGGTGCGGCAGCTGCGGGGAAGGCGAGGCAAGGGGACCGGGCCGGGGACCGGGCCGGGCCGCAGCCCAGTGAGTTTGTGAACCCAACCAGCCAGCCACCTTCCCATCTCAGATCCCCGCCTGTCTCCCATCTGCGTGTGCTTGGAGGTGCCCCCAGAGGATTGCTCGGAGGAGGAGGTGATGGAGGCCTAGGCAGGGCTGCGTATGGGAAGGGATGTGCGTGTGGCACGTGCGTGCAAAATTACCTGTGTGGATCATGTGTGACCATGGGAGGCACGGCGTCAGTCATGGAATGATAGGAGCGTATATTGTCTTGGGGGCTGTGCGTGACATCCTCTGTGTGTATCCACGTGTGGCGCTCAGTGTGTGAGTTCAGCACTGGGTTGGGTTTACCTTATGTGATAGGACCTGTACCTTTTGTGTCTGTGTGAAACAGTGTGCCATGCCACTTGCCCATGACTAGATGTGCCATTGTGTGTTAGAGCGCGTGCGTGCATGATTTTTGCTACATGTGTCTACGTCTTTCTGAGGCATTCTAAGTCTGTGTGATACCCTGCCCTTGTGTATGTGTGTGACATTCCCCATGTGTGTCCACGGGTGGCATCTACTGTGTGTGAGTTTCATACCCTGTGAGCCTGCCACCATGTGTGACATTCCCTGGATGAGTCTTCTCTATGATGCGGTATGATACTGTGTATCTCTCCGTCTCTGCGAGATTCCCTGTGTCATTTATTCTGGCATCTGTGTAACACCGCATGTGATAAGCTTAGGTGATGTCATGTGCTGTGACTTTCTTGGGTGCATAGATGTCATTGCCATACATGTGTCTGTGTGCGTCCTGGATGCCAAAATCGTGTGTGTGTATCGTCATGCATGTGACATCTTCCTGGATGTACACACACAACACTGTACCTGTTGGGCTGTTCATCTGTGTGTGACGCTGGGGGTGCCCCCGTGTGTCTGGGTGGGCATGACTCTGACCTACGGCCACTGTATGCGTGATGGCTCCAGGGTGTATCTGGGCCACTAGGGCTGTAATGTGTGCATGTGTGTGACATCATGTCCTACGTGACGCTCTGTGTCACTATTTTCCGGCTGAGGCTGTGTTCTTGGTGGGGGGTAGTTTGTGCTATGATAAAGCCCCCCCCTTTCCTTCTGCCCCTCAGGATCCCAGATTGTGAAGAGGGAGCCCCCAGCCCCTCCATTCCCCTCACCCCCTGCCACAGTGACTGAGCACATTAGCGAGGCCAAGAACACGCGGCATGGGGGCGGGGGGAGGCCAGGCTGCGGCTATTGTTCCGAGGGTGCCAAGTCCCCCACCCTCCCCTTCTTCCCCTACCCCCACTGGGTTGCCGGAGCCCGCAGCGCCAGCAGACAAAGGCGCCGCAACACCCCCCCCCCCACCAACAACCGGCGCAGCCTCCTCCCCCCTGCAGCGGTCCTCGCCGGCGCACAGTGCCCCCAGTCTCGGCCCACACTGTCCCCCAATTCAGCCCCATCCCCTGCAGAAGGCGCCGCACGGGCACCTCTGGCGCAGCTGGACGGGGTGCAGCATCCCGGGCCCCGCCCTGCGGCAGCGGCCGGAGGGGCGGCTTTAGTGGGGAGGGCCGGGTCAGGGTCTGAGGGATGGGGTTCTACCTCTTGGTGCGACGGAACATACTGCCGCCAGGGAAGGAGGGCATCGAGAAATTGGAAAGCGCTGTCCAGAGGGAGTCAGACATGACCCGGCGGCGGCGACATGGTGGCAGGTGCGGCAGTGGCGGCGGCGGCGCGGGGAGCGAGCGCGCGGGGCGGAGGCTGGAGCCGCAGCGGGCAGGGGAGGGCGGGGGAAGGGAGGGCCGTGCCGCTGCCGCCCGCCAGGAGGGGGCGCTGCTGCTCACCAGCGCTCCAGGCCCCGCCCGCGCGCGCGCGCCTGGCGCCCCCACCCGGACTCGAAAAGGGGCGGCCGGCCCTGCGCATCTCTCCCCAAGGCTCACCTGCTGCTTTTCCGGGGCAGAGGCAAATCCTTCTAGAAGGCAAGGGGGCAAAAGGATAGAGGTCAGAGTGGACCAGCAGCTGCTGCCTGCAAGCCCTGTCACCCCCTGGAGCGGCAAAAGTTGGGTGGGACAAGCTACTCATCAGCATCCTCACCCACACCTACGTTATGCACGGAGGGCGGGGCTCTTTGGGGGGGAGGGTACCAGAGTGATTTCTCTCCCGACGCCAGACACCAGCAGAGCCCAATGTAGGACTCCTGAGTTGGCACCTCCATGTGTGTGTGTGTGCAAATCAAACAGGAGCCTATGTGGAAAATATTTCTTGAGCACCTGCTGTATGCCAGGCCCTGTGCTAGGCACTGGGGACACAGCAGCAAATGAGGAAAAAGCTCCTGCCCTTTTGGGACTAGCATATAAAGAAGGGAAGCAGACAATAAATTAACACAGAAGTAAACATGATAATTTTAAACAGAAATAAGTGTCATGAATAAAATTAAGGTGATATGATGCAAAATGGCTAGGAGGAGGACACAATAGTCAGAGAGGGCTGCTCTGGGGAAGTGACTTTTAAGATAGTTATTGAAAAAATAAGAGCCAGCCATGGAAGAATCTATGGAGAGAGCATTCCAGGTAGGAGGAACTGCCAAGGCCCAGAGACAGGAATGAACTTGGTATGTTCAAGCATGAAAGTTGAATGAATGAATGACTCCACACCCCAAGGGTTCTACCCCACTCCCAGACAGATTCAGTGTTGGGGGTGGGATAGTTAGGGTCGCTCAAAACTGAAATTTGCAATGGGAACCAGACAATGGCCAAGTGGTCTTTTTCGATAATGGTAATAACAATTGCTAACTATTAACTTTATGTGTCCAGACCAGAAGAAGGTTGTGTTCTGTTTGTCAAGCACTCGGGAAGCCACGATAGGGATTAAAAGTTATGGAAGTCTGTGCCCTCTTCCCAGGAAAGCATCGGGCGGAAGGAGTGCCACCTTCCAGCCAGTTCAGTGTCCACAGGCCAAAGTGAATAAAGGAGGCTGGGTAGGGCTGCAGATGGAAGATTCTGGTGAGAGTTTCAAAAGTCTTTTGGTATGGACTCTAACCAGGGGAAAATGAGTTATGTTCTAGATCCTATCTAGGATCTCTGAAAGCAGAAAGCCCTGCGTTCAAAGCTCAGATTTGCCTCTTATAACCTTGGCAAATGACCTTCCAACACTCCAATGACCTTATAACCTTGGCAAATGACCTTCCAACACTCCAATGACCTTATAACCTTGGCAAATGACCTTCCAAAGAAGGTCCAGCAGACCTTCCAACAGACGACTCTGTGAGATGATTCAGGTGCCTGGCACCTTAGCATGAGGCCTAGCACATAGTAAGCACTCAATAAATATTAGGTCATAGGAGCAGGAGTTATTATGAATGGACATGCTGCTTGACAGAGGATGGGCCAAAGGTACCTCCCACTCCCATGGACAGAGGACAGACATATGGTTGGGGTCAAAGAGAACACTGTCCAGATCTCCAGCCATGCTCCCCTGAGCCACGGGTGACCAGAAATCCATTCCAGGTTTTCCCTCTGTCTTTGCAGGATCCGTTTGAATGAGGAGCAGCTGGGACCAGCCGGCTGGGTGGGACGACCGCAATGGCCCACGCGAAATCTAGACCTGGATTTTTCGGCCACGGAGGCCAGGATTCCAGATCCGGGTACACTCGGCCTTCGAGGGTGAGCCCCTGGGGACCTTTAAACACCTCCCAAGTAGTCCTCGAACCTAGCCCCATTTGCTAGCGCTCCTAAATATTCTAGAATAGAAGTAAAGGGCAAACTGGAGAAGTAGGGGATTTGGATCCTTGCGTCAGAGTAAACAGACGCCACCTCCATCACTAGCTGCAGAGACGCTCTGCCAAGCAGATTCTGCTTCTCCCAGTGGTTGATGGACGGCGCTGGGGATGGGCTTTCGAACTCAGGATGCTGTTCGTATATACGATCCCAGCTGCACACAATTGGAGGCCCTCGGGAGCTCCGCAGTTGTGGGACAGCTCCTAGGGGGTTGCATCAGTGGGTGGGGGTGTATCCAAGGCAGCGAAGTGGTTAATCCCGCCAGAAAGGAAGAGGTAGGGACAGGACTCCGGCGGGATAGCACAGACTAGGGGTTGCCTCAGGAAGGAACAGTGGGTGAGTGGGAGGATCCCAGGCTGGGGGCGGGGTCTTGAGCGTTGGAAGGCCCGCGTGGCGATGAGCCAATGGGAGTCGGCGCTGGCCCGGAGGGCGGGAACACACCGTCTTGTAGGCTCCGCCCCTTACCGCCCTTTTCCTGGGGACCCGACGGCGCGGACCCAGTCTGGCTGCTTCAGCACCTGCTCTGGCTTTGCCGCCCCTTCCTCCCTTTTCCCACAACCCCTTTTCCCACCCCAGCACTAAAACGGGTGGGAATCCAGGGAAGTTCTCAAGAGCCCAAGGCTCTTAGATGGAGCCATTTGGGCTCTGTTCGAAAGCAAATTAGCTTTCCAACCCACTTCTGTCTCCAGCATCCTCCAGACACCTGGGAAGTCCCTCCTATCACCTAACTCCGATTTTTCCTGCTGCAGTGACGGATCAGCTTATCTTGGTCTCCAGCCTCAGGGATGGTAGGTTAGAGGAGTCCAGAAGTAGACCCTGGATGAGGGTCTCAATCCTCCCCTTCTTTGTCCAAGCTCCAGGCTAGGATGTAGCCTGAGTCTGGAGCCACCTAGGCTTTATCTAAACTCCTCCAGATTATGTAGCGTGGGTCTGGACTCCAAGGAGGATCAGAAGGACCAGACCCCAGGCAGGCCTTGAGATGAAGCTTTGATCAGTTTCCTCGCTGGGGTCAGTTTAGGGACAACATCGAACCCTCGTATTAACCCTTAGAAACGCAGTAAGAAGCTAGTAGAAAAGAACTCTTCTCAGCTTCAGAATCCCCACCCATCTTGAAGGTGGGAGTTCCTGACGCCTGGATTTCCCCACACTCCACAATCCTCAGTGTCCCACTCTGTGCAGTGGACTCACTCCCGCGCCTGCGCAGCCTGGAGACCAGTATCTTCTAAGGCTGCAAGGAGCTAAAAATCGCTCCCGCCCACCCACAAGCTGGGCTGGACTTGAGGATCTCGCGGGGGGGGGGGGGGTAGTGAAGGGAGGAGGAATGAAGAGTGAGGAGGGAGGCTGTCTAGGGTGTCTGTCCAATTAGGGCAGTAGGAAGAATCCTGGTGGCTGGGCAGATGCATGGAGGTCGCAGGGGTTCCCCATGCCTCAGAAAGGGGTTCCTGGGGTGCTGAGGGGCGAGGCTGCAGTATAAACATGTTTACTGCCTCTGCGGCGCCGGTTGCCCCGAGGGGAGCGAGCCCTGGGGCACTAACTTTGCTTTGCGCCCCCTCACCCCCTGATTGGCGCTGAGCCAGGGCGATGACTTCGGTCCCAGCCCCCTCCCCCTCTGGCGGGCCAGGTGCCCCTCAGGCTATCCTCGAGGGGGAGCGCTAGGCTGCACCCCCTCCGTCAGCTCCCTGGAGCCCCGGGCGGCGCCTGAGGGGCGGGGTCGCCAGCGCGGCGGGACGCGCGGCTACCGAGTTCCCCTCTGGTAGCGTCCCGGGGCCGTGGGAGGGGGCGCCCTGGCCGGCCCAGGCGCAAGTTCTCCCGCCCCCTGCCGGGCCCCGCCTCAGGGCTCCGACCCCTTCACCGCCACCCGGGACCGGGGCTGCCGCGTACCTGCAGCCTCCGGCGGCGAATCAGGCCCGAATCGTCCATGGCGGCGGCGGCTTCGGCCCCGGGGAGGGAGGAGGGAGGTGGCGGTAGCGGCGGCGGCGGGAGGAGGGAAGAGGGAGGGAGTGAGAAGCCGCGGGGACCGCGGCGGCGGCGGCGGCGGCGGCGGCGGCGGGGGGGGGGGGGTGGCGGGGGCGGAGCAAAGTGGGGCGGACCCGGCGCCGTCACTGCGTCTGGGCGCCCGAGCCCGGCCTCGGCCAAGGCTGCCCGCGCTAGGGGGGGCGGGGGGGAGGGTAGGGGCGGGAGGGGGTAAGCTAGGGAGAAGCTTCCATATGCCCCCAAGGGAGCCAAGCTAGGAAGAGACACCTTTGAGGAGAGACACTCCAGGAGAGAAACATGCCCATGGAGAGACTTTCAACCCAAGAAACACCCAAGGGAGACAGACATTCTCACTAAGATATATTCCTTACGCGGAACCCTCCCCCCTCCTCGCAGCGACCCCCTCAGGGAGACACATTCCCATGGATGGATAGTCTCCACGGGGACGCCCTCTCCAATCAGGAACTCTCCCCTCACCCTGAAAATCATTCCTAAGACAGATGGTCTCTGAGAGGTGACGCTGCCTCTCAGAAGCCCCCTGCTGCCCCCAAGAAGAGACATTTCCGCAGAGAAAAATCCCCACGGGTGAACGTGGGGAGCCTAGTGAAGACACCCCCAACGGAAGACCTCCTAAAAGCCATATTCTTTGTGGGAAATTGCCCCCACCCACGAGACCTCCACATCTCGAGAAGGTACATTCTTACAGAGTGACATTTACATTGAGGACACCCATCCTCGCGGGAGATGCTCCCAAAGAAAAACATTTTGCATGCCTATAAGCCCCCCTTCCCAACCAGAGCCTCTTCAGGGAGTCCTGCAGCCCCTCTAACGACCCCCTCCCTCACCGTCAGGATTAAGTAGCCAGGCCAGGCTGCGCTATATTTATAGGGGCGATTAGCTGGTAGTTGGGGAGGGGGGCAGCTGAAGCGATTTTCACACACACACACACACACACACACACACACACACACACACACCACACCCGTAGTGTTCCTACAGCTGAGACCAAGCCGACTATGCTTCCCAGAGTTGGTGCGGAAAGCGTCGGTGACCTCCCCACTCCAAGTCTAGGCTTTGGGGGGGCAGGGTGGGAAAGGGGCTTCCCAAGGGTCCTGGCCCATAATTGGCCAGGAAGGCCCTGGAGGGCGCGGTCACTGAAGGAAGCGACCCCTGCCGGCCAATGAGGGCGACGGCAAGGCAAGGTCTAGGTCCAGGTGTTCCCCAGACGCTTGTTTCCTCATCTCTGTGCCTTTGCCCGAGTTATTTCAATGTTTTCCTGTTTGTCGGCATGTTTGTTTGCCATGTCGCTGAGTCTGTTTCTCAAACTTCTCTGTCGAAGGCCCAGACTCCGCTTTTGTCACCCCTTCTAGAGCTGGCTTCGTGGGAGCTCTCCGTGGTGCTGATCTCATGCGCTCCTGTCCACGGTGCTGAATTCCGAGGGCAGCGTTGGGAGCTGAGGTCAGGGGAGGGAAAGGATTGGCGAAAGGCATAGCCCAAAGCCTGGACATATTTGACACACGAGCACCCTGGCCTACCCAAAAATGGACAAGGGGAAGGTGAGATCCACTATATCTTGATTTCTGAAGCCTATAGGACATTAGTGGGTGCCCATTAGGGGCCAGGAGACAGCACCTCCTAAATGGCTCATTTACTCAACACGTACTGAGCACGCACTATGTGCACAGTAGTGTTTTGAGATCTGAGCGTCCCATAGTGAAAGAGACAGAAAAAAACTCTGCATTAGCCTGATAAGACAGGGAGATATGTGGTAGTGGTCATTGCTCACAAAAACACATGCACACACTACAAGCACAGGCACACACACACGCTACACATATATACACGAACACGAACATACCAACACATGCTCAGGAAACAGACTCACATACACATAGTTACACACTCTGCAAATATGTATTTGTCAAAAATACACACACATACAAACACATTCTCCGCAAACATAGACTCACACACAAACACATACACATTGCAAATATGCACTTAGCAAACACAGACACACTGAATCCTTTACCAACACATTAACACAGAATGCAAACACAAAATCAGCAAATACAGACACACACAAACACATATACACATCAACTCACACTCTGCAAAGACACACGTATGCAAACACGGTAGTGTTAGAAAACACAGATATACACACACGCAGTGAATACAGACATACAGACAACATGTACAAACACTCAACAAACACAATCATACCAAACCAATCTCAGCTCAGCTACACACAAACTCTCCTCCAGCACACACAGTATCCTCCCTACACAACACGTGAACACACACACACACACACTCACATATCCACTGCAGGACTGTTCCTCTCACCGACTCTCCCACTATAATGTCAGCTCTGTGAGGCTGAGATATTCATTTCTTGGTCACTACTTCATCCCCAGGACCTGGCACACAACAGCTGCTCAACAAACATTTGTTGAATGGATGGATGAATTGAGGGAATGTTTGTAAGAAACTTGCATTCACAGAAACTGCAGAGAAACACACACATACGTTTCGGATGCAGACACATACTCTCTCCACACACATAAACACCCCTTTGTGTTCACTAATGGTCAACATTCATGGCCAAAAACCTTTATCCACTGACTTATCCACAACATTGTCACAGGACAGCCAGCCTAATCCTGCTTCCCCGTCCTTCACATTTATTATATCTGACTCAATTGGACACACTTGGCTTGAGATACATACAGGTCTCCTTAGCCAGATTTTGCACACACACATACACACACACACACACACACACACACACACAAAACCACTCAACCAAGACTCACACATACCATACCCTCACCCAACAAACACACATGCTTTACGCACACACAGCCATACAAACACACTCTCATCCAACACATATACACACAGATTGAGCTTAAACCACAATCTCAACATAATGCTCAGTGCAAGGATATATACACAGCAGTCCCAGGGCCACCGGCCTTTGGTCAGCTGGGGCAGGGGGTGGGGCCATGGGAAACTCCTCCTCTGCGTCAGACCACACCCCCTCTGGCTGTCACTCTTTCTTGCACTTGACCCTGAGGTGTCTCAGCAGCGCCCTAGACCTCAGTTCACTTAACAGGTGAGGGGTAGCCCAAGAGGGCAGGGGAGGGGAGGGAATTGTCTTGTCCCTACAGACCCTCAGCTTCCCCTACCCCGGGGCTTTTGGATTCCAGCAGCAAAACTCGAGTCCTGCCACACCCAAGCTTGGCTCCAAAGGGCCAGCCATAGTGGAAGCCCCTAAGCCGATTGTGGGCCGAGAGAAGGTGACCATGAAAGGAGCCAGCAGGGATCAAGAGGGAGGGAGGAGACTGGGCAAAAGAGCAGGAGGAACTGCTGGACAGAGGAGGGAGATTGAAAGAGCTGGGGTGTCCCTTTAGTTCTGAAGACAGCGGGAGTCACCTGAGGGTTGACAGGGTGGGAGATCCTGCTGGGTGTGAGGGGGAGGGGAACTGCGGTCAAACCAGAGGGTGGGACGCATTGGGCCTAAAGGGATGGAGGGGACGTGAGTCTGGTGGGGGAGAAGGGGCTCCTGGGTCAGAGGCAGGACTTGGTGGCCCCCTGGCATTTGGAGGTCCTTGGTCATTGGCTCCTCATCAACTGCTCATTCTCTGTTCTGCCTTGCACTGTCTCCTGAGTAGGCATCAGGAGAGTGTCACCCTGAGCTTCCAGAAAGGGACAATCAAACCTTACCCTATACCCCAGCTTACTCTTATCTCAGGTGGACATGGCCTGCAGGGGCCACACTCGACCCAGGGGCCTGCCCTGGGCCCTAAGACTGACCCTGGTGTGGATCCTGCTGGGGTTCTGTGGAGGGAGCCGCCCACTCCCAGCTCTGTCCCGGAGACACCATAGGCTGGCGACCGATTTCGGCACAGTCCAGCTGCACCTTGCGGGTGAGCACTCCAGACCCTCCCTAACTTCCAATGCCCAGGAAATCCCACATCACCACAGCAATACCAGACTTTCCTTCTGAGAGGGGCTTAGGATGAAGTACGGGTTGGGGGAGGTGGGCAGTCGGGGCTAGTGCTGAAGAATAGTAGTTAAAGTGCACAGATTCTGGACTCAGACTGCCTGGGTTCAAATCCCAGCTGTCCCACCTCATAATTGTGTGACTCTGAGCAAGTCACTTAATCTCTCTGGGCTTCATGTAAACCATGAAAAAGGGAGAGAAATAATAGACCTACGTCATAGTGTTGTGAAGGTGTGTATGTAAGCATATGAAAACGTGTACCACTATCAGGGACGTAATGAACGATAAGCTGATTATGATAAGCCATCATTTTTATTATTACTAGAAATTGCATTTGGATCCCAAGAGAAGTGTCTTTATTTTTTATGTTTGAGGGGCCCTGGCATAACTGGGGTCTCCCCTGTTCAAGGGGCCCCCAGGCCTTAGTTCCCCAATCCTACTTGAGGATCTAAGGCCCCACCTCACAGGAGTACCCTTCTCCATGGTCCTGTTGTCCTTCAGAGATGGACACGCCAGAGGCATCGGACCCTGGGGCGGTCCCAGAACGCTGTGGGGAGCCGAGCCCTGGGTGAGTACAGTACCCGCCAGCGTTTCGTTGTGTGTTTTGCTTCAGTTGGCCCTGCCACATCCTGACCCAAACGAGTCTGTCTTTCCCGATGTTCAGGTGCGAATCCTTCCTGGGACATCTCCAAGCTGCCCTCCAGAGTCGCTTCCGCCTGCTGTTATTGGGGATACGCCAGACGCAGCCGCTCTGTTCTGAGCTCTGCGATGTCTGGTAGGGGAGGTGGGGCATGAGGGGCGTGTCCTATGGTTTGGGCGGGACCAAAGGAGGGATCTGCAGCTTGTGTTTGAAGGGGTGTGGCCTGCCTCCAATAAGGCCAAGGTCTAAAAACGAGTTTAGAGGCCAGGTAAAAAGGGACGGGGCCTGTAGAGGACCCGGCTTTTAAGGCTGGCAGGACGGAGGCGTGGCCTTCCACGGACCTGGGGTTTTTTAAGGGGCGGGACCTCTTGCTAGAAAAGAGAGCTGAAAAGATTGGGGAACGTAAGAGGCTGGCCCGAAATAGATGGTACGAAGTCTGCAGGGATGAGGTCAATTGTGACAGAGCCCCGGGTATGTGTGGAGAATATAGGGTAGGGTGAAATCTGGAGGACAGCGTCTGTTGGGGCGTGGTCCTAAGAGGCGGGGCCTGGGTCTGGGGGCGGGACATACACTGAGCGAAGCCTTGGAGGGCAGGATCCCAACAGAACGCGACTGCGCACCTTCTCTCCACACACCATCCGTAGGTTTGCCACCTGCGAAAGTGATATTACCTGCGGCCCAACTTGGCTTCCATTCCCAGAAAAGAGGGGCTGTGAGCCTGGCTGCGCTACCTATGAGCAGGTGAGCTTGAGACAGAGAGTGCGGGTGAGAGACTGGGACCTCCCCTTACTATGTCCTGTCTTAACCCGCCTAGGGCCCGGAGTCCGGACTGGCACTCCCAAGGCTCCTGTTCCCACGCTTCCCCCTTCCGCAGCACAATCTCCATAGTGGGATACGTCCGTATGCTCCCTAGGGACCATTGAGTCTGGATTTGGCCTCCCCAAGGGACCGTCTCTGCTCTAGGCCCATCCACAGTTCCCCCTGGAAGACTCAGAAGCCTGAATTACCTTCTCTAAAGCCCCAATCTTAATTTGACCCTCCCCCACCCCAGCCCTGGGGCCCAGGAAGGATAACTCGCCCTCCCCTGTACTCCGCTCCTGCCATGGCCCTGCTCCCACACTCCCGGGAGGACCCAAAGCGGGTAACTGCCCGCACCTAGGCCGCGCCTCTGCCCTGGCCCCTACTTGCAAAGAAACTCGGGGACTCTAGGTTTCCAAGGCCACGCCCCTGAATTGCCTGGACTCCGCCCACTCGGGCCCTAACTCCACCCCTTTTCCCAGACCTTTGCCGATGGGGCAGACCTTTGCCGCTCAGTCCTGGGCTACGTGCTGCCGGTAGCAGCTCCTGGCGCAGATCACTGCCTCAACATTTCCATCTCGGTACTGCCGGGTCGCAGACACGAACGGAGGGCCCGGGAAATCAGTTTCCCGCGGTCCCGCCGCTCCCGCACCTGGATCCTGGATGCTGCGGGCAGCGGGAGTGGTAGTGGAAGCGGCAGCGGCCCCTAGGGGGCGCTGGGCCTTGGATGGAAGATGTGTCCCTTCTCCCCACCCGGCCCAAGACACCCAGAGCGCCACCCCTCTCCCTCTCCGCTTTCTAGTTTCCAAAGACCTGTCCCTCCTTCTGGAGTCCCAGAGACTAGCCCTTCTCCAGGTTATTAGAGAAATAGCCCAACTCTAGCTCATTTTCCCCTCTTCCCCCACTGAATAAAGTCGCCAGCTCGAAAGCACTGTGATGTGGCTGCTTCTTGGGAAAACAGGCGGGAAGGATAGCTGCCAGAAATGTCACTTCAGAGGCCTCAGGTCTGAGAATTAATAAGTGATTCACACTAACATGTAAATGACAGCCTATATTGTGAGCAATTTCATAACTTGGAATATCCAGGTGTCAGAAACAGAAAGGGGTCCAGAAGAGGGGCTGACAAGGGCAAGAGGTATGCTCCCCAAGTGTGTGCCACGAGGCCCAAGAAGCTCCTTGACTTGTACACACCTCAAGACAAGCTTCATGGCCCTCCCTTCTAAGCAGACCCAACAGTGGCTGGCATAACACCCCCTTCCTTCTTCCTCCCTTTCTTCCAAATCCCAGTCCTCGACCTCAAATGACTTGACTCATTTAAAATCTGGGATGTAAGCATTACTCCTAATCCTCCTCCTCCTATACACAGGCCCTATGACAGCCTCAGTTTCCTCACCAGTAAAGCAGGGGCAGTGTGCCTTTTAGTTCTGTCCAATAGGACACGATTGACGGATGCCTCCTGTTCTGAGTTAGGTAGATCAGGCCCATTCTCTGCCCTCCAGGAAGATGGGATAGAAGAGAAATGCCTCACTGGGAGAGTAGCAGGCCTCTTTCAGAAGCAAGAGAAACTCAGTTCAAAGTATCTCTAGCCAACAGTGATAAGCTTCAGGATTGGCTGTATCCAGGTCCTTAAATGTTAGGAATCTATCTGTATCTTTTTCTTGGCTATACTTTTGGACAGGATCTCCTCACAGTAGCTAAGATGGACCAGCAACTACATGATTCCAGTGGGTCTATTTCTTTCTTTCTTTCTTTTTTGTAATTTTTAAAAATGTTTATTCATTTGAGAGAGAGAGAGAGAGAGAGAGAGAGAGAGAGAGCGCACAAGCAGGAAAGGGGCAGAGAGAGACGGAGACACAGGATCTGAAACAGGCTCCAGGCTCTAAGCTGTCAGCACAGAGCCCGACAGGGGGCTCAAACCCACAAGCTGTGAGATCATGACGTGAGCTGAAGTCAGATGCTTAACCAACGGAGCCATCCAGGCACCCTTCCAGTGGGTCTATTTCTATTTCTCTGTAAAACCAGCAAAGTTTCCAGTGCTGGCACTCAATGATCCAGTTTCATTATGAGCCCATCACCAAACCAATCGTGGTGCCCAAAGGTGGCCTGATAATGGGTTACGGGCTTGTGCCTGAGGCCCAAGGTGGGCTCAGTTCCATCTGAACCGTATGGACTGAGGATGTGGGAGGAGTGGTCCCAAAGGAAAATCAGGTGCTGGAGCCAGAAGAGAAGGGAGTGCTGGGCAGGGAATCAAGATATATTGGCCACAGAGACTGAGGGCTATGACCCTGACTCTGTAGTACGTCTACCGGGGTTCACATCCCAGTTCTACCGCTTACTCATGCTGTAACTTTGGGAACGTTGCCCAGCCATTCCCTCTCCTAGGGTTGTTGGAAGAACTAAATCAGTTAATGCAAGTTGTTCTGGTTATACGGTGCTGTGTAACAACTCCAAACTTAGCGGTAAAAGGCAACAACAATTGTTATTCTTTCACGGTTCTGGGGCTGGTTCTTGTTCAAGGTTATCTAATGCAATTGCAGAAACTGGCTGGGGCTGGGCTCACCTTAAAGGCTTCCTCACTCACATCTGGTGGCTGGCACTGGCTTCTGCCTCGAATCTCTACTGGGGCTGCCGACCGGCGTCACGACACGTGTCCTCTCCCTGTGGCGTGTCCTCTCCCTGCGGTTTGGGCTTCCTCACGGTATGGCAGCTGGGTTCCAAGGACAAATATTCCAAGGTCAGAGCTGTCTCCTCTCTACCAGTGTCACCTCCGCTTTCTATCCACTGAAGTTGTGTTGCCAGGGCCAGCTCATATTCAACAGGAAGCTTCTAAACTCCACTTTCTAATGGGAGGGGTATCAAGTATAATACTTAGAAAGTGCCTGGTACGTAATTAACACTCCACAAATGTAGGCATCGTCCGTTATCAGTTGTTATGTACTGTATTGTGACAAGAATAAGCAGGCATTCAATGCAAGGAAGAAAGTAGATAAGCCTTTGGAGGATCTCCAGGCAGGTGGCCAAGACATAGGGAAGGGCATTTCAAGTAGGGGGCCTGGGGATTTCAGGTTCTGGAAACTTCCAGCTGCTCAGCAAGCCTGGAGCAGAGCATGGGAGGTGGGGTCAGATTACAGAACGCCTTGAACACCAGACAAAGGCCCTTGGACCCAATCATAAGGGATGTGAAAGCCATGGAGGTTTACACAGAGTAAGATCCATCAGACTGACACTCTTGCCTGCCCTTGCAAGCAGGATAGGGAGGAGGCGAGACTGGAGATAAGGGACACCAGTGAGGACCTTGGGACAGGAAGCAGAAGGTGGGCAGAGATGGGTTAAGGAGAATCAGAGGAATCACCCACATGGCTGTCCTAAGGAGAGCAGAATTGTTTGCAACCTTCCAGAAAGGGGTTGTTAACCTCGTTTTATTATTTTTGAAAGTTTACTTGGGGGGAGACAGAGTGTGAGCAGAGGAGGGGCAGAGAGAGAGAGAGAGAGAGAGAGAGAGAGAGAGAGAGAGAGAATCCCAAGCAGTCTCCCCACTGCCAACACAGAGCCCAATGTGGGGCTCGAACTCGTGAACCCTGAGATCGTGACCTGAGCCAAAGTCAGAGGCTCAACCGACTGAGCCATCCAGGTGCCCCTAGCACATTACATCTTTAGAGCGCCCACTAGCTTCTGCTTATTGCCAGCTGTGAAGAAAGGGGGATAGTTTCCTTACCCTGTCCAGGCAAATTCCATCAGCAGTCAGATGGACCTACAACTTCAAGATGAACTGTAATTCTAATCATTCTGAGGGGGGAAAAAAAAAGTAGATCCAAAATTTACAGCATACATTTACATACTTACGTAGAAAAGGACAGGGCAGAATTATAAATGGAATCAGCATGGGTATGTTTTGCAACTATGATGCTAACCAGAGGCTGAGGCTTGAATAGAGGGCACCCCTAGTGTGGGGAAATGGGGGAGGGGGGAGGGCACAGCTCCTCCCCAAGGTCAGCCTTCACTATCCCTGCCCTCCCGCCTTCTCAAAGCAGAGCCTCTCGGTTCCAGGATCTGTACTCACAGTTCCCACTGCCCGGGGCCCTCTCCACCCTCCTGTTCTGTTCCACCCCTCACCCTTCAGATCTCAGCCAGTCAGCTCCTCAGGCTCTTTGAGCCCCAGAGCAGAGCTGGCGTCCCCCACTGTGTACTCTGAGGTCCCCTAGACCTCCCTGGGCACTCAGACACCTTTTGTAGCTGGGTCAACGCTGCCTTCCTGGTGCCCAGCATGGGACCTACACAGAGAGGATACTCTGTTATGGGCTGACTTGTATCCCATCCCCCCAAATGCATATGTTGAAGTCCCAACCCCAGGACCTTAGAATGTGACTATATTTGGAGATAGGGTCCTTAAAGAGGTAATTAAGGTAAACTAAGGTCCTATGGATGGGCCAGAATCCAATGACTGGAGTCCTTAAAAAAAGATTAGGACACAGATACGCACAGAGGGAAGGTCGTGAGACACAGGGAGAAGACAGCCATCAACAAACCAAGGAGAGCAACCTCAGGAGAAATCAACCCTGCCAACAACACCTTCCTCTTGGACTTGTAACCTCCAGAACCGTGAGACAATGTTTCTGTTGTTTCAGGCACCAAGTCTGTGGTACTTTGCTATGTAGCCCTAGCCGTCTACATGCTCCATACATAGTACTCCCACAATGCCCTGGGCTCCTGCTATCAGAACATTTATTACAAGGTGAAGAGCCATCCCTTTTCTTTTTTCCATTAAATTGCTACTGCTCAAGTCAAGGAGGGGTCACGGGAAAGGGAATGGGGGAGAGGGGGGGACACCAGGTCTCTCTCTACCCCCAGGAATCAGCTTTTGATGCTTTCCCCAGATATTCCATTTCCCCTGGTACTCCCCCTGCTTTGGGCATAGACGTGTCCCACTTTCAGCCAGGAAGTGACAGGGCAGCTGCTTGGGGAGACCTTTGGAGGTTGGGATGTGATGTCTGGAACTGTGGCAGCCATGGTGGGATGATGAGAGGCAAAAAAAAAAAAAAAACAAAAAAAACACCAAAGATGCAAAACAGAAGATGAATTTAAAAAATGGCGTCCTGGGTGTCGTTGAGCCACCGACTTCCAAACTTTTCCTGGGGTGAGACAAACCTGTCCTGCTGCTGCTGAGGCTGTGGAGGAAACAAGTGCTTACTTACACTACTGGGGGGAGTGCTACCGAGTACAAGCCTTCACAGAGAGAAGTTTGGAAATCTCTCTCCAAGTTACAAACGGCATAGATCCTCTAACCCACGCAGCAAGCCCACCTCTGGGAATCTGTCCTACAGACAAACTGCATCAAAATGATGGCACATCCTGGTCATCCTCTGCCATACATGCTTAACGGCAAGCTGGGTGACAACTCATCTCTTAAAAGCATTAAATAGGGGCGCCTGGGTGGCTCAGTCTGCTCTAGTCGTGAACTCGCGTTTTGTGAGTTCGAGCCCCGCGTCGAGCCCTGTGCCGACAGCTCGGAGTCTGGAGCCTGCTTCGGATTCTGTGTCTCCCTCTCTCTCTGCCCCTCCCCTGCTCGCACTCCATCTCTCTCTCTCTCTCTCTCAAAAATAAAGGTTAAAAAAAAAAAGCATTAAATAAACTACAGGACAGTCACACTGAGGACTCTTAGCTATAAAGGGAATGAGGAAGGTCTTTAGACACTCACTTTGGAATTACCTCCAAGATGTAGCGAAGAATGGTGAATATGTAGGGTACAGTTTCCGTTTGTAAAAACAAAACCTCAAGAAAGTATCTGCACATATATTTGTAACATGCCAGGCTAACTTCAGAAGGACCTAAAAGGTACCCGCTAGGATCTAAATGTCTATGTGTACCCCCCCTTCCCCCCCCCCCCGCCTCCACCCCAAACTCATGTTGGTATCCTAATTCCCACAGATAATGGTATTAAGAGGTGGGGCTTTGAGGAGGTGATTAGGTCAAGAATGGGATTAGTGCGCTTAGAAAAGGGACCCCACAGGTTCCTTGACCCTTGCACCACGTGAGGACACAGAAGTTGGCAATCGACCCCCGGGGAAAGAGTCCCCCTGAGGACCTGACCATGCAGGCCCCGTGATCTTGGACTTCCAGGCTCTAGAACCGTAATTAATGTCTGTTATTTGTAAACCGCCTAGTCTGCGGTGTTTTGTTACAGTGGCCCCAAAAGACTAGGACAGCTTGGTAAGCCCACCAGTGAGCTGGCTGCAGGTATGAGCGAGGCTTCTCAATGTGCTTTTTTAAAAAAAGTTTATTTGAGGGGCGCCTGGGTGGCTCAGTCGGTTGAGTGGCCGACTTCGGCTCAGGTCATGATCTCGCGTTCCGTGAGTTCGAGCCCCACGTTGGGCTCTGTGCTGACCGCTCAGAGCCTGGAGCCTGTTTCAGATTCTGTGTCTCCCTCTCTCTGACCCTCCCCTGTTCATGCTCTGTCTCTCCCTGTCTCAAAAATAAATAAAACGTTAAAAAAAAAAATTAAAAAAAAAAAAGTTTATTTGAGAGACCATGTGCGAGCAGGGGAGGGGCAGAGAGAGAAAGAGAGAGAGAGGGAGGGAGAAACCTCAAGCAGGCTCTGTGCTGTCAGGGCAGAGCCCCATGCGCCCCTCAACGTGCTCCTTCCTAATTCTGCATCCTACACGTACATCACGTATTTGAAAACTCAAATCAAACGGGGGCACCTGGGTGGCTCAGTTGGTTGAACATCCCACTCTTGATTTCGGCTCAGGTCATGATCTCAGTCGTGAGATTGAGCCCCGTGGTGGAGCATGGGGCCTGCTGGGGAATCTCTCTCTCTGCTCCTTCCTGCGTGCGAGCTCTTGCTGTCTCTCAAAATAAATAAATAAATCAACTTAAAAAAGAAATTAAAACAACAACAAAAAAATCAAATCAATCAGGGTCCATCTGTTTAGGTTCCCAAAGTCTGTAGCGGGGCCCAGCGGCACGGCACGCTTCCAACCTGCTTCTACCCCGAAGTTCAACTCCGTGCTTGGCTTTCTTTCAAGAACTTTAATTGGGGCGCCTGGGTGGCTCAGTCGGTTGAGCGGCCGACTTCGGCTCAGGTCCTGATCTCGCGGTTTGTGAGTTCGAGCCCCGCGTCGGGCTCTGGGCTGACGGCTCGGAGCCTGGAGCCTGTTTCCGATTCTGTGTCTCCCTCTCTCTGACCCTCCCCTGTTCATGTTCTGTCTCTCCCTGTCTCAAAAATAAATAAAACGTTTAAAAAAAAATTTAAAAAAAAAAAAGTTTATTTGAGAGACCATGTGCGAGCAGGGGAGGGGCAGAGAGAGAAAGAGAGAGGGAGGGAGAAACCTCAAGCAGGCTCTGTGCTGTCAGGGCAGAGCCCCATGCGCCCCTCAACGTGCTCCTTCCTAATTCTGCATCCTACACATACATCACGCATTTGAAAACTCAAATCAAACGGGGGCACCTGGGTGGCTCAGTTGGTTGAACATCCCACTCTTGATTTCAGCTCAGGTCATGATCTCAGTCGTGAGATTGAGCCCCGTGGTGGAGCATGGGGCCTGCTGGGGAAGCTCTCTCTCTGCTCCTTCCAGCGTGCGAGCTCTTGCTGTCTCTCAAAATAAATAAATAAATCAACTTAAAAAAGAAATTAAAACAACAACATAAAAATCAAATCAATCAGGGTCCATCCTGTCTAGGTTCCCGAAGTCTGTAGCGGGGCCCAGCGGCACGGCACGCTTCCAACCTGCTTCTACCCCGAAGTTCAACTCCGTGCTTGGCTTTCTTTAAAGAACTTTAATCACAGGGGCGCCTGGGTGGCTCAGTTCCTTAAGTGTCGGACGTCGGCTCAGGTCATGATCTCACAATTCGTGAGTTCGAGCCCCGCGTCGGGGTCTGTGCTGACAGCTCGGAGCCTGGAGTCTGCTTCGGATTCTGTGTCTGCCCCTCCTCTGCCCCTCCCCTGCTCGCGCTCTGTCTCTCTCAAATAAATAAATGTTGAAAAAAATAATTAAAAAAGAAATACAAATAAATTAAAAAAAAAAAGAAAACTCTAGAAAATTCTAAGATGCTTAAAATTTAACATACTTTAAAAGACCTAATGGTCAAGGGGCGCCTGGGTGGCTCAGTCCGTTAAGCACCCGACTTGGGCTCAGGTCATGATCTTGCAGTCGGTGAGTTCGAGCCCCCGTCCGGGTCTGTGCTGACAGCTCTGAGCCTGGAGCCTCCCTCGGATTCTGTATCTCCCTCTTCCCTCTGCCCCTCCCCCCCTTGTGCTCTGTTTCTTTCTCTCAAAAATAAATAAACATTAGGGGGCACCTAGGTGGCTCAGTTGGTTAAGCGCCTGACTCTTGACTTTGGCTTGGGTCATGATCTCACAGTTTTGAGCCCCACGTCAGGTTCTGTGCTAGCAGAGCAGAGCCTGCTTGGGATCCTCTCTCTCTCGGCCGCTCGCTCTCGTGCTCTCTCAAAAAATAAATTAAAAAAAAATTAATTAACTAAAAAACGAAACCAAAACAAAACATAAAAAGAACTTTAATCACAAAGCGGGGGGGTGGGGGGGGGGGGCGAAGGCCCAGAAACGAGAACAGGCCGGCGCCTAGAGAGTGGTGGCTGACTCCAGACCCCGCTCCTGGAAGTACCGGTGGGGCAGGCGGGGGCGGACTCGGGCGCCTTCGCTGAAGTAGGACGTGATCCTCCCAGGTCCCTCCTGATCCCCTGTCAGGGAGTCCTCCCTGTGGGAGAGGCAACACTGACCACTCTGGGGTGACGGGGGGAGCCCTGGCCTCCCTCCCTCCTTCCTCACAGCACCTCCAGGGCACCCACCACATAACGCCTTCTGCCTCCTTCTCCAGGATGCTCTGGGCCGTGCGCCAGCTGAACCGGACAAACTGGGGGAAGCCGAACACGGGCTCCACGTGCTTCCTCAGCCAGGCTTTGGTCTTGGGATCTGGAAGACAGGAAGGGGCGGGGCTGGCAGTGCTGATGGGCCCCGACCCCTGACACGATGCCCGAGTTCCTCACGCTGGCATCTCAGGCCTCCCGAGTACCCGAGGCACCTCCGCCGTTCGAGGCCGTTCCTGCCTCGGAACCTTGGCACAGGCAGCACCCAGACTCATCACCTGCCGACAGGTGCTCAGGGCACAAGTTTAGGGAGACTGCCTCTGAGACATGTCTGCGCCCACTCAAGGACAAGAGTCATCCCTCCCCCGTTCATGCTGTCTCTCTGTCCCAAAAATAAATAAACGTTGAAAAAAAAAATTTTTTTAAAAAGGACAAGAGTCATTAAACCAGCATCTGCAGACCAGGGGGTCAATGCTCATCATCCCCAAGTAACTACGAGCTCCGTGGGGACAGAGAGGTCTTCCTTTGTCTTGTTCGTGGCTATATCCCCAGGGCCCAGACCTGCATGGCGCATACAGGAAGGACTCAGTAAGCACCCATCTGCCCATGCTTCCCCGGGCCTCAGAAGGACAAGAGGGTTCCCTGAACCCAGTCACTCGCTCTTTAAATCCACTCACGGCGGGGGGTGGGCACACATTCATCTACCACACAGACAACGCCTCATAACTGGGGGGAAAGAGTAGGTTTACACGGGGGCTATTGGACATCAGCTGACATCCCTCCCCCCTGCCCCCTTTCCCCTTAACAAACAGAGACGCCCGCCAAGGGTGTGAGGCCCTCACTGGGGCTCCAGAGAGAAAGCAGGGATGGAGGGAGAAGGGAGGAGAACGCCTGCCCACGAGACTCCGGCTCTGCCTCACGCTGGCCATAAGCAAGCGGCCCTCCTGTCTGAGAAGGCCGAAGTGTGCTCCAGCCTGCCTCGTTGGGGCTGTCGCCAATGTCGCCACCTCAAGGCGGCTCCAGGCTGCTCACCATTGGGGTAACCGGACCCATAATCGGCGTCCAGGCCCTGCAGTTTTTCCACAAAGTGCCAATTCTTCACAGCCTGGTCACGGGCCACCTGTGGGGGAAGACAAAACATCGGGCTCTCCCTCCCCCGGAGCAGGCACACCTGCCCCCTTGCCCCAGGAGATGCCAGAGGCTGGCTACGGCCAGCAGGCGCCTGACCTTGGCACAGATACTGGCGGCGCTGACCACAGGGTACAGGGCATCCGCTTTGGCCTTGACTGTCACCTCGATGCCAGGAAAGCGCTGCTGCAGCCGCTCTTGGTAGGTGTCTGGCAGCCCCACGGTGTCCACAAACACCTGCCACGGTGACAGAGATGTATTCGTCCAACAGACATCCGGGGAAACAACCGAGCTGGCCTCGCAGCGTGTGCACTGGATGCTCCCGCTGCCTAGAATACTCCTCTCAGCTCCTCCCCAGGCTGTAGCTTTCTCTGAGGCATCTCAGCTCTAAGTCCCCTCCCGGGGCACCTGGCTAGCTCAGTTGGTACAGCAGACGCCTCTTAATCTCGAGGTCATGAGTTCGAGCCCCACGATGGGCGCAGAGAGTATTAAATAAGCAAGTAATCAACAAGTCCCCTCCGAAAGAGGCTGTCCCTGTTCAGGCTGCATCCATTCTACATTTACTGAGCACCTACTCTATGCCACGGCTGCACTAGATGCCAAGAACATGGCAGGAAAGCACACCAGATAAAAATCTCTTTCTTCGTGGAGTGGACGCCCTGGCGAGGTCCACAGACAAGAAACAGGATAAACAGGGGCGCCTGGGTAGCTCAGGATTTCAGCTTGGGTCATGATTTTGCAGTTCGTGAGTTCGAGCCCCTCAATGGGCTCTCAGGTGACAATGCAGAGCCTACTGGGGATTCTCTCTCTCCCTCTCTCTCTGCCCCTCCCCCCTGCTCACATTCGTTCATTTACTCTCTCTCTCTCTCTCTCAAAATACATAAATAAAGTGGAAAAAAACAAACAAACAGGAGGGGTGCCTGATTGGCTCAGTCACTAAATGAACATTCGACTTCAGCTCAGATCATGATCTTGAGGTTCGTGGGTTTGAGCCCCATGTCAGCCTCTGTAATGACATCATGGAGCCTGGAGCCTGCTTGTGATTCTATGTCTCCGTGTCTCTCTGCCCCTCCCCCACTCAGTCTCTTTCAAAACTGGATAAACATTAAAAAAATTTTTTTTTTAATTTTTTTTTAACGTTTATTTATTTTTGAGACAGAGAGAGACAGAGCATGAACGGGGGAGGGGCAGAGAGAGAGGGAGACACAGAATCGGAAGCAGGCTCCAGGCTCTGGGCCATCAGCCCAGAGCCCGACACGGGGCTCGAACTCACGGACCACGAGATCGTGACCTGAGCTGAAGTCGGACGCTTAACCGACTGAGCCACCCAGGCGCCCCGGGAAAAAAAAAAAAAATTTTTTAAACAGGATAAATAATAAAGGATAGAAGAGAGTTGGGAGGGATTTTCATTTTATTTTTTATTATTTTATTTTTTTTAACATTTATTCATTTTTGAGAGACAGAGCGTGAGCAGGGGAGGGGCAGAGAGAGAGGGAGACACAGAATCCCAAGCAGGCTCCAGGCCCTCAGCTGTCAGCACGGAGCTCGATGAGGGGCTGGAACTCACGAACCGTGAGATCATGACGTGAGCCAGAGTTGGACGCTTAACCAGCTGAGCCACCCAGGTGCCCCTATTATTGTTTTTTTTTTTCAAGTAAGCTCTACGTCCAAAGCAGGGTTTCAATTCACAACCCAGAGATCAAGAGTCACATGCTCTACTGACTGAGCTAGCCAGGAGCCTGGGAACGGGTTATCATTTTAAACAGTGGTAGAAGAGATTTGGGGAAGGTCACTCTGAGGCGGTGACATTTAAATAAAGGCCTGAAGGAGATAAGGGAATGACCATGTGGAGATTCCAGAAAGAGGATTCTAGGCAGAAGGAACAGCTGGTGCAAAGGCCCTGAGGTGGGACCATGCTGAGTATGCTAGACAGCAGCAGGGGGGCCTCATGGCTGGAGTGGAGAGATGGGGTCAGTGATCTCCATAGTTGCTATTCTCAGAAATCACCTTTATTATTTGCTTACCAGCTGACCATCTGTGTCCCCTGACTTGGCCATGAACCGCGGAATGCAGGGCCCTTGTCTATCTGTTCCAGTACTGCACTGTCAGCTCCACATGCCAGTCCTGGACCTCAGCCACCTCTGCAGCAAGGTCTCCCTTGTCACATTCCCTATCTCAAGTGTATTTGCCCTGGTTATTATCTCAAAACAGCCTGTTTTTGTTTTTGTTTTTTTTTTTTGCCTCAGAGTATTGGATACAACGCCAACTTAGATTTCCCTCTGGTAATTTAATCTCATTCTCTTCCTCTTGACACTGAGCTTCCCAGGTTTCATTTCTACCGGGATAAAAAAATTAAATGTTGAGATTTACATTTCAAAAGAGGACTATTTGCTGCACTAAGAGCAGATTGTAAAGGATAGGCCTCAAAGTGGGAGGAGGACTGGGGCAGGAATCCAGGAGAGGAGGGGCCCTGGGCTAGGACTGAGGCTGTAGGCAGGTGGACAGATACAGATTTGCTCTGGACTCCGAGCCTTCAGAATAAAGAGATAAATTAAATGGGGGTGGGGCTGGGGGCTCCTCCATGGTCCTGGGTGAGGACACACGTAGGGTAGGAAAAGTAGTAGGAAGTCAAAGGCAGCAGCAAATATTCCTGAGGTCATCCAGATATGTCTGACCCTGAATCATCCACTACACTTGTATACCCCCATTTTATCCTGAGGTATTCAAATGTGGGCAACCCAACAGCTCACCTGGGCAACTTTCACACCCTGGTCCAATGCAAACTGTACCAGCCCAGTGGCTGTATCATGGGAGAGGGAATTCAGGTTGTACTTGACCCTGCAGTGGGAGACAGAGCCCGGTCAACCTCAACCTCAATCCAGCTACCAATCCCTTCCAGCCCACCCTGGCCCCTCCCGGATGCCCCTCACCGCCCAAGCATGCTGGTAGAGATGAGGTTTGGAGACAGCACGTCCAATGCCCAGCCCACAAAGTCCCCGTCCTCCTGCATTTTCACAAAGAGCCTGTCTCGCTCGCTCTCCGATAGGGTCTTTGAGTCTGGGAGGAGGATTGGGAGAGAAGGGAAGTGACTGGTTCCCCCAGTTCCTGCTCTCTCCTCCAGTTTGCCCCCGCCCCTCCACATGCCCATGAACCCCCTCCCCAGACTCACACCTCGGGCTCACCTGCCACTTTCAGGGCTTCCAGATCTGCCAGACGAGACAGGGGGCAATAACAGATGGCGTAGACCATGGGGCCTGGGGAAACGGGTGTCCAACCAGTGAGCCGTGAAAACCGTTATCCCTATTCCATCATCACCGCTTTTCCCGGTGCCATCACCACTATTACCCGCCTCCCTGGGTAGGGTCCAACCCCGGCTCCCGTTTCATTGCAACTAGCATTCCCCTTATCACACCCCATCCCCCTGCCCAGCCCTGGGGGCGCACCCAGCACGGGGCCCCGTCCCGCTTCATCGACACCCAGGATGCAGGGCTCCTTGCGGCACACCGCAGGCACGGGCGAGTTCAGGCGACAGCGGCCCGTACTGTCTCTGTCCAGCTCGCTGAGATCCATGCTGCCTGTGCCGCCGCTACAAGCCTCAACAATGAAATCTGCGGGCCCAGGTCTCGGCGCGCGATTTCCGCGGGTCCGGAAGCGGCTCTCGCTCCCGACCAATCGGTGCGCAGGACACGCCCCCGGTGCGCCTGCCGCCGTTAACGTTTGCGCAGTGGCCGCCGAAGCTCCTGCCGTGTGGCCTCTTGGGAATTGTAGTTCCCAAGGCCGACCGCCGAACTCTTCGTTTGGGGAACGGGGTGGGCGGGGTCGCTTTCCAAGCTCCGCCCCTGAATCTCTGAAGCCCCGCCCGTCGGGGCTTGTCGTTGGATGGAGAAATAAAGGGGAAATTGATGCGGGTCTCGGAGGATTCCGCCCAGTCAGGACCTAGAAGGTCAAATACCACTATACAGCCAGAATAAAACAGTGTCCACATCACTGGGTCCCTGTCTTACACAGTCTAAGCCTTTTGGACTAGGTATTCCCACTTCCACTGAGCTCAGGCCTCCAGATTTGAGGTCCCCCAACTCCCTCTCTCTCTCCGTACTTCACCCCGACCCTCTCCCCCCACCCCCTGCTTCCTACCCTCTAATTGGGGCTAAGCCTCTCCTCCCCCCCTCCCCCCCAACTGTGATCCCAGATCTCAACAGACTTCTGCTCAGAGTCTGTGCCTACCAGGCAAGGCCATTCCCCCCAACTCAAGGTTCATGTCCCCCAATTCTCTAATCTCAGCGGGGCTCATGTTCTCGGCCTGGAGGTCCCTGACCTGCAACAGGCTCATGCCCCTTCCTCAGGGTCACAGTTCCTCCATCTCCGGTTCCCCCTCCCTGCCCCTCACCATCTATCTTTCTTTCTCCCCGGCTATCAGTGGGGCCCAGGGTTCCTGACTCAGCTCTTCCCTCTCCCGACATCCTCAATCCTCAGCCCTAGGGCCCCCCCTCTCATTCCCACCCCACCACCCCGCCCTTCCTCTCTCCCCCCCCCCCCACCCTGGGAACTCTCAATCCCGGACTAGACAGCCCGCCCTGACCCCGCCTCCTCTGCGCCAGTCTCTCACCCGGGTTCAGGGCCTCCAGTCGCAATCGGTCGGTTTGCAGGACATACAGTCACGTTGTCTGCAGGGCCGAACTTGCACCAGATTTTCGCGGTCCATGAACACCGGGCCCGGCGCTGTGCCCACCACCTCGCGGCTGCGCTCTTGCTTGCCCAGGTCACAGAAACAGCGCCACTTTCCCCACGGGCCAAGGATGGAGTCCAACACTTCTAGGGATGGAGGGCCAGGTAGGGGGGGAACCTACCCCCCTTGCCTTCCTCTAGGAAGGGAGGAGGATAAAGACACTAACAAATGACATCTTCTGTCTGCTGGGCTCTGCCTCTGTGCCAGGCACCCCACCATAGACTATTTCAGTTTGTCTTCCCCCATTGTTCCCGGGTGGGTAAACTGAGACCTTTAGAAAGCAAGTCACTCTTTGAGCTCATACATCTGGTGTGTGGCCCCGAGGGACTGCAAACTGACACTTCCCGCTTATGCCAGCCTGCCCAGTTGGGAGTGTGATACACCATTGGTGCCCACCATCTGAAGCTGACTCCCTCCGGTCTTCACGGAGGTGATACTGGGCCTGTTCAGCAAGCCCTGACCAGGAGGCCTGCCAGGTGGTAAATCAAATGACATAATTGGCATAATGAAGGTACTGACAGCCTGCGGCGATGTGCTAGCTTGTACTACAAAAACCATTATTATGACCCCTTTAAAGCAGCTCCAACCTTCTTTGTGCTTATCGGAGTCTTTTACAAGGTCCTTATAACAGACTCCTCCCTGTGCCCCTAGGTAACAGGTCTTATCCCAACTCAGCAGCTCACAGACACTCCTAACACTTCATGCCCACCAAGCCTCTGCCAGACAACCCCAGCCTCGTCCTATCCCCCCTCCACCCACCCCCCGTCCAGCCTCTTGGTCTTGGCACCTGCTGTTCCCACTCCCTGGCACACTCTTCCCCCTAAATCGTTGCATGTTTTGGCTTTTGCTGGATTCCTGATGCATTGGCTATCTATCTTCTTCGGTGAGGCCTTCTCTGACTTCAGAAGTTTACCGGTTCCCTTCTTTCCCTATCTCCACTCTTCCCAGCACTTATCCGTGAGTTTATGGATGTGTCTGCTTCGGTATTTATTGCCTACCCACGTCCGCTCTCCCTCTGTAAGCTGCTTTTAAGTCACTCTCTATTTCAGTCTACAGATAGGAAAAACTGAGCCTCAGAGAAAAGTAACCTGCCCAAGAGGGCCGCGCCAGTGCGCAGCTGGGGAGAGATTTGAAGTCCCTGGAGGGGGATCTGTTTGCAGCCAGCTGGCGAAGTGGGACAAAGGGGCTTCTGCGATTACCTTTCTCCTGATGCTGCTGCCGCAGCTGCTCCCAGGTGTCGCCTTCGTCCTGCTCGCCGAAATAATGGTACTCGGGGGAGAACCGAGCAGGGGTCGCCAGCAGCAGGAGCATCAGAGGCGGCAGCAGTAACTCCGCCGGGCTCCCGGCCATGCCGGACTCCAACCGACCCGGGCGCGCTCCAAGGAGGAGCTCCTCGCGGGCTGTTTGGTGCCCGCACTACCCCCGCCGGCGGTGGCAGTGGTCGGGGCCGGAGGCTCTGAGACTCGTCCCGCTGCCTGCAGGCGCGTGGACCCGGCCGTCTTCTCTCCCCCTCCCCTGCGGTTGCAGTGGACCCGACCGCTCCACTCGTCCGCCCACCACTCCCCCGCCCTGTGCGTCATGGTTCGGGCCGCGCATAAAAGGCACAGAGGCCGAGTGCACTAGGTACTGAGAACGCGTGTTCGCGCGTCTGCGGTCCGTGCGTCCCGCTCGTACCCACGCAGGTATGGACCCCTGGAGGGCACGGCGCCCTGGGGAGCCCCCTTGGAGCAGCTCCGGCCGGGCCCAGGCCTCAGCGCTGCCGCCTTTGTTTTCCGCCCGCCGTAGTGGGTGCCTTTGTCCTTGCAGGGGAAACCGAGGCCTTGGCCTTGCAGTACAGGCCGCGTCGCCGAGCTCCCCGCCACCTTCTCGCGGGTCTCCTCCTGGAGCGGTGGGCTTGCGCTAGGGCGCTCAGGCCGACACGCTAATGGAGGGGGCCCGGCGGCTGCGGCCCGGCCGCTAGTGCTGGTCAGGGGGGCGGGTCTCCCGCAGTCTCCAGGCCGCGCAGACCCGGCACCGGGGAGGGTGTGGGGGCAGTGCTGCGGCCTCTGCCTCTCGGACTCAGTAACTGGGCCCAGCGCGCAGCGTGACCTTGGGAAGGGAGGACAAAGGGTCTCCCCGGGCGCACTGACCGGACTGGGGGGGGCGGGGGGGGGGTCTCAGCTTTCAGTCATGACTTCTGGCAAAGCGCACGTCGGAAAGCCCGCCCCGGACTTCCACGCCACCGCCGTGGTGGATGGCGCCTTCAAGGAGGTGAAGCTTTCTGATTACACAGGTGAGGGCGGCCGAGAGTGGGCCCAGGTCGGGGTGGGGCCCAGACCTTAGAGGCCTAATGCCTTGGCTATCTCCTCTCGCTCCCCCAGGGAAATACCTGGTCCTCTTTTTCTACCCGCTGGACTTCACCTTTGTCTGCCCCACGGAGATCATCGCTTTCAGCGAGCGTGCTGAGGACTTCCGCAAGCTGGGCTGTGAGGTGCTGGGGGTCTCTGTCGACTCTCAGTTCACCCACCTGGCTTGGTATGAGCGGGCACCAGCAGGGAGGGAGGATGCATCTAAGTCTCCATCCTCCGTAGGATCCCAGCTGTGTGTTCTAGTGGCTGTTACTCAACATCTGTCCCTCCCTTTCCCCACCTTGAAAATAATAGAATTGATGACGCCCAAGTCCTTAATGATGATGGCAGTAATTAGCATTTGAAACCTAGTTGCTTGGCCCAGAGAGTTGGAGATGCTTTATCTCACTTAGGACGGTACAGCCTCCCTTCCGGTAGTTATTTCAAACAGGTGGAAACTCCAGTTCTAGAGAGGGAAGGGCTGCGGCCCAGCACAGAGAGCTAGAGCGAGGATGGGGACTCTAAGGCAGGCCTTCTGCCCCAAGATGGGAGGGGGGGGGGGATCATCCGCACATGTGAACACACTTTGCTGGAGCCTTGGCTTAGTCTTCCCAGATGTGGGAGACAGCCCCTGCCTCCTCTTGAGGGTGGGGTGGGTGGGGATCCTAGAGCCTTGCTCTAAAGCCCCTTATCGCTCGGTTCCAGCACCGCCTCTCCAGCCTTTATCACACTCAGACCCACAGGGGGACGACCCTGCTGTGCCAGGCGATCTTGAGGTCCCAGCCCTGTCCCCTCTACCCCTAGGATCAACACTCCCAGGAAGGAAGGGGGCTTGGGTCCCCTGAACATCCCCCTGCTGGCTGATGTAACTAGAAGTTTGTCTGAAGATTATGGAGTCCTGAAGGAAGATGAGGGCATTGCCTACAGGTAGTGTTTGGCCCTCAGGGAGCCCCAGTCCTCAGGGTGAGGGGACTGCCCCCAGCTCTGTGGCCAGTAAGGAGCTGATAGTCCTTCCCCGGCCCCAGCAATGGGAGCTTCCAGCTCTTTACCATGAACCCTGGTATCTTCAGGGGCCTCTTTATCATCGATGGCAAGGGTGTCCTTCGCCAGATCACTGTCAATGATTTGCCTGTGGGGCGCTCGGTGGACGAAGCTCTGAGGCTGGTCCAGGCCTTCCAGTACACGGACGAGCATGGCGAAGGTGAGCAGACACACACATCCACCTGGGTTCAGACGTGGGTCCGTACTCAGCCCTCGTGCAGGCATTTACTGCCTGCTCTGTCACTTGTGTGGGACGGATGTGAGGGCCCCGAAGAGCTCAGGGTCTTGTCTGCCGGAAGTTTGTAGTCTGGAGGGGGAGATACCCCAATATGAAGGCGAGGGGCTGGGAAGCAACAGATCTACAGGAGGTATTTGAAAAGATGCGTGTGCCAAGGCGGAGTTTAAAGAATAGTTGGGCCAGAGTATCTTCTTACGTGGAGGACGTGGCCTGATCACAGGCCCTCAAAGTGCAGTGGGTCTACAGCTGAGGGAGAAAGCAGCATTAAAGGGGTCAAAAAGAAATAAAAATATCAGCCCGAACATCCTGTAGCTGGACTTGGAGGCCTTGTCTCAACATGCCTTTGGGCCTGGACCACTTAGCTCTGGGCTTTTTCTTTTGCCACTCAGGCTCTTGCTTTGCCTCTGTTCATCCCCTCATACTGCCCCTATCTTAAAGAGATGGCTCTAGTCTCACATGTCCCTCCCTGTGTCTTCCCACAGTCTGTCCCGCTGGCTGGAAGCCAGGCAGCGACACGATTAAACCCAACGTGGACGACAGCAAGGAATACTTCTCCAAACACAACTAGACTGGCAGACAGGTGGAAAGCTTGAGCTGTTGGCCCCCACCTACGCCCCTACCTGGATACCCATGTTGACCCAGGAAAGGCCAGACCTGCCCCCTTTAAACTTCGTAGTCCCTGAGCCTGGAGGGCTTGGCCAAGGCCTTCTCATTCTCCCAGCTGGGAGCTGGTGAATGGTGAGTCCCTTCCTGGAGCCCATCTAGCTGGGCACAGGCCTAGAAGTGACCAATAAAGTATTAGGACAGACATTAGTCTGCATCGGTGTGGTCTGTCTCGGTGTCCTTGCTCCCTACCTCCTCCCCTTCTCCCTGACCTGGGAAATTGACGCTGTAGTTACTGATCGCCACCACAAGGTGGGAGCCTTACATCATGCTCACTGCTTCCTCTTTCTCCATGGCCTGAGGGTGGTTTTCAAGGGGGAGCAGTGGGTAGGGAGTGGGGTAGGGGGTTGGGTGGGCTGCTTGTCTCTTGCAGGGAGCAAGTCCCAGGATGCCCTACGTCCTGAAGCCTGGCGGAGCAGGGTAGCACCCACACTTTGCCATCTGCCAGCCGGGGTTCAAATGCCATTGAAGAGCTGTGATATTTTTTTCCCCCTGGGCCTCTTCGACAGTGAGATCAGAATAAAGACAACGAAGGCACATCACTGTGCACATTACAAGGGATACAGTTTGTGAAGCTCAGGGCCCAGTTAATGGTTCTTGGGACAGGTCCTTGGGACTGGAAGAAGGTGGGGACCCAGTCCTAACAGCAGAACCAAGAGTGGAAGCTTGAGCTACATGCACAGTCTCTGCTGCAAGGTCTGCCCCACTCTGGGTTGGAAGGGCCGCCGACCTGCCCCTGAGGTGGAAGGGTGAGGCTGAGGCTAGGAGGCAGGTGTTAGGAGCAGTGTTCCCAGGGAGTGCAGTTTGATGCTGTGCATGTTCAGGCAAGTGGTTGTGCAGGCTCATTTAATCCACAGACTTATGATTAATAGTACTATTCAGCCTAATAATCCTCCAAGGTCGTTCATCTGGGTCTTGGAATTTTACCTACACTCCCTCCCCAAGGCCCTCCGTGGTCTTCCCCAACCTCATCTCCCTATTCCTGGTTCACTTCAATCCAGGCACACTGGCTTCTTGCTGTGTTTTGGTTTTGTTTTGTTTTTTTTAATAGGCTGATCTTGTTCTGGCCACAGGAATTTTGCATGTGCTTTTCCCTCTTGCCCAGGATGCTGTTTTCGCCGAGCCTGGATGCAGATCTGAAAAGCTGCATCATTCAAGGTCCACGTTTCCAATCCATTCTCCAAAGCAGCTCACCTCCCCTGCCCCAACACTACCTCTTTGACCTGTTTTGTTTTTTTTTTTTTTTTTTCCTCTTGCTAGCACTTACCATCTCCGAATCATATTTGCTTGTTTATTGTCTGTCTGCCATGATCCAGGTGGTGTCTCCAGGGCTACGTTGTTCAGTATTTTATAAGTGAATTAATGAATTATCTGTTCTGCCTACCTCACCCCTGCGGTGTCTCAGCCTGTGTTTTTCTCTGCCGCTCTGGGGGCTTCCGGCTCCGAAGCCGGCTAGACCCTCCTGCTCCCGGCGCACCAGCCACCTTCCCATCCGTCCCAACTGCGGGGGAGGGCGTCCCGCGGGCGGCGGCGGCGCCCGGCGGCCCAAGCAGCCGCCCCGGCAGGACCAGACCTGGCAGTCGCCCCGCTCCCAGCCTGGCACCCGGGAGGGGAAATTGGCAGGCGGGTGCCGCCCTTCCTGGCGGGGGTGAGGGGGGGGGGTACCGCGGCGGCAACAACGCGAAGACTGCAGCAACCCCCCGCCCGGGTCAGGACAGACGGAGCGGGCGTGGGCGCGGCGAAGCCCGGACGCCAACCCCATGGGGCGGGCTCTCGGTTGGCTCCGGGACCAGGAGCGTGGCCCTCCCACCGCGGACGCTCTGGACCCAGGCCTGGGGCTTTCCGGGCCCGAACAGCCGCCTGCCTGGGAAAATCCCGGCCCCCTTCCCGGCGCCGCAGCCCTGCCCGGCAGAGCGGGGGAGGGGATTCCCGGAATCTGCCCGGAGACCGCCGTCGCGTCACTGTACAGAATCGGCCCATGTAGGGGCAGCGCTTCCGCTGCGTCAGCGGGGAAAGCCCCAGCGCGCGCAGCTGGGCGGGGCTGCGCCCGCGCACTGCGCGTCTCGCCCCAGGCCTCCTGCCCCCCGGTGATGGGCGGCTGGACAGCGTCCCCGCCCTGGACCTTCCAACCCCAGAGATCAGGCGACAAGAGAAGGGTTGGACGCCCGGAATAGGGATACAAGATGCTCGGGTAGAGCTGGCGAGGACACAGATACAGGAGGCACAAACAGGAGTGGGGTGGGGGCAGCCCAGTATTCTCCCTCCGCCCGCCCAGCTTGGAAAAAAAGACAACAGAAATTAATAAAGAACCATTTTTTTTTTTACTTAAATAGATTCAATAAAAAGTCTGAACAACAAACACACACACACACAAACACATCTTAAAATAAACTCTTTAGAGACCAAGTGCGTGTTTCTTATCCACAGTACAGTGCAGAGGGGGGAGGACAGGGGGCGGGGGTCCCTTCCCCAGTGTCCCCGCGGGCTTGAGTACCGGGCGGCGGGGCCAGCTCCGCCGCGATCGCCCCCTCCTCCCCTCCCTGTTAAATACACAAATATATTATATTCAATATGAATCGAGTCTGTTTCCAGCAGAAAAAAAAAAAAAAACATACAAAAAAAGGTGGAAGGGGGCTTGTAAACGTCGAGGTGGAAGGACTGGGCGCAGAGCGGGCGGGCAGGAGTCCAGTGTGGTTTGCGGTGCCCCGGGGGCCGATGCCCACCGCCTGCCCCCTCGCCCCGTGGGAGGCGTGCGCCCAGTCGTCCAGACTGAGGGATGTCCGTACGGGGGGTGGGGGGGGGGCGCTCAGAAGGCGTGTCCCTTGACCCCGAGCAGCAGCTGGCAGCCGTTGCTGACATGGGTCATGACCTTCTGTTTAAGCTGGGCCACTTGTTCCCGAAGGAGCCCAGCAGTGCTCGACAGCCCCGCGTTCTCGGCCTTGAGTGTCTTCACCTTGTCCTCCAGGCGCGCGATGCGCTCCAGCTTCCGCTTCCGGCACTTGGTGGCCGCCAGCCGGTTCCGCAGCCGCTTGCGCTCCACTTTGATGCGCTCCTGGTCTTCCATATTGATGGGGGACACCGGTGGCGTGGCGTCACGGCTGCGCGCCTCAGGCACGGTCTGCGGTTCCTCCTTGAAGGTGGAAGCGCCGCGGCCCAGACCCAGTTGCGCCGGGTGGCCGCCAGCGAAGGGCGGTGCGTGTGGGAGGTAGCTGATGGTGGCCGTCGGGTACGAGCTCCCAGTCCCGACGGCGGCCCCGGCGCCTCCAGAGGGCGCAGAGGCTGGGGAATAGCTGCTGAGGTTGGTGTAGACGGGAGGAGGCTCCGGGCCGGCGTAGACGCCCCCGGGCCCAGCCGGGGGCCCAGAGCTGGCGCCCAGGGACACGTTGGGGGGCGTCACGTGGTTCATCTTGTGCAGGTCGTCCAGGGCTTTGACAAAGCCGTCAGCGAAGCCCTCCTGCTCCTCGGTGACACCGCCCCCGGCGCCCCCCGCACCTCCGCCGCTGCCTCCCCCGCGGGGGTAAAAGTACTGTCCCGGGGGCGTGGGCGTCGTCGTGATCACACCGTTGCTGTTGGGGACGATCAGGCGCTCCAGCTCTGATGAGGCAAGCTTGAGCGATGCGCCTGTGTCCGAACCTTGGCCGGAAAAGTAGCTGCTGCCACCGCTGCCCTCTGGTCCTGGGCCCCGCGCCCCGGGCGCTTTGAGACTTCGGTAAGGGTCGGCCAGGTTGAGCGCCAGGCTGGGTTTCAGGAGTTTGTAGTCGTGTAGAGAAAGGCCGCCCGGAGCCCGGCCGTATCCCGCTGCTGCGTATGAGTCGTCGTGGTAGAAGGGCTGTTCCATTTTAGTGCACATCCGGGCGGCCCAGGCGGTCTGGGGGGGTCCCTGCGGGGCCGCCCCGGGCCTCGCTGCAGCGAACGGCGCTCTGTCCGCGACGGTGGCTGGACTGGGTATCTGGATGCGCGTTCCCAGGAGCTGGCACCGGCCGGGAGAAGCCAGCCGGCGGCTGTGCGCGGAAGCTCTGCGCGGCTTCTCGAGCCCCTCTGCCCCTGTCTGGCGCGCTCGCTTTCCTGGTGTCGCTTCCCCCTGCTCCCCCGCTCCCTGCTGACTCCGACGCTGGCCTGGCGGCGCTCAAGGTCCCGGCAGCTCAGCCTGAGCCACACGCCTTTATACCTCGATTGTCAGCCACGGAAGTGCGCTCCGATTGGCCGTCGCGCGAGCCGGGCCCCCGCGCCCCCCTCCTCCAGCGTGGGGAAGGGGAGGAGGCGGCTCGCGTCACTGTCAGGAAGCGCGTGTCCTTGTAAACAGCGGCCACGGGCTGGGTGGCTCGCCGCGGCTGCAGGGGGGAGGGGCTCCAGGGACCCCGGAGTGCGTGAAGAAAGGGGTGCTGGTCCGAGGCACACAGGGAGGGACTCCAGGGAAGGCGATGATTCCCCTGGATACCAAAAACTGATACAGAGCAAGTGTGTGTATGGGCGGGGGAGGGGGGGGGAGAGAAGGGGGGAGGGCTCCAGGGTACACATGAAAAAAGGCCCGAGGGACTCGCAGTATCCGAGGGGGGTTGGAAGGCTGGTAACACACCTGGGAGACCCCACAAAGGTGAGATGGGAGGGTTAGCAGGGTATATGAGGGAAAGGTAAGGAAATGCCTGATTCAGGAATTGTGTGTGTGGGGGGGGGGGTCTTGAGTACAGAGGGTTTGAAGGATTTGAAGTTCTACTGGAAGGACTGAACCCAGGAAAGGTGGGGGTGGGGAATCAAAAGGGTAATGGGAGGGGCTAGAGGTTCCATTATGTAAGAAACTAGTAGGGGTCCTGAAGTCCATGGGAGATACTGAGGGCCTCCATAAGGGGAAGAAATTGGGGATGGGTGGGGGCATCTAGATATGTAGAAGGTGAGGTTTCCGGGGTACACTGAGTCAGGGAAAATACGGGGGTGAGAAGATGGGGACACTATCAGGGGCTGGGGGTCATTGGGGTCATCTGCGAAGCCTTTATGAAGAAGAGCTAAAAGGTTAGGGACACACCTTCAGAGCTGAGATGACAATGACACAGGGTCTCCCGTTGAGACACGAGAGGAGGGGTTTTTGAGGATTCTGAGGATTTGGATTACTGGATCTTCCAGGATTGGCACCCCTTCTTGTGGGTGACTTCTAGGCGCCTGTATACTTTGTTCCCGTCTCAAAGCCCTCCCCCAGTGACCCTGGGCTCGACCGACCCTGCGTCGGCTCCTAGTGCCTGAACCTACCCCGACGGCCGGGGCGCGGTCGCCCAACCCCACTCCTTCCTTAGAAACAGGCTGGGGAAAGAGCGCCGCGGCAGGAAGTGTGGCAACAGCCCCCGGGGGAAGGAGCCCGGCCCTGCCTCCGTCACTCGATTCCTACAGGACCGTGAGCCCCGCCCAGGGTCCGGTCGGGTTCTGCGCCTCCGAAGAGGAACCTGGACGTGCGACCCCGGCCGAGGCCAGGGTGCGCAGAACTCGCCCAGCCGCCTTGGCCTCCAGTCACTGTACCCCTCTCCCAGCAATGGTTCAGCCCGCGGTGCCCGCAGACGATCACGGAGGCAGGCAGTCCGGGGACGATTCCATTAGCCCGATGGAGGGGGACACACCGGGGCGCGGGGCCTGGTCGCCATGGCAACAGGCCGGAGTCCGCGGGCAGGACTGGGGGCGGGACGGCCCAGGAGTCTCTCCCCGACGCCCCATATAAGGACACAGGAAGGGGTGGGACCAGCGCTGGCCCGGGGCCCCGAGCCAGGACCCGGGAGCCCGGGTATCTGCCAGGTCCCAGGGCGCGCCCGGGCCCCCGGACGGCTAGTCCCGACCAGCCCCGCCGCCGCCCCCGAGGCCCCCACGGCCGCCTCGCCGGGCCCCACCCAGCCGCTCTGGGGCTGCGTCCTGCCGGGCCCGGCCCGGCCCAGCCCGGCAGGTCCCCGCCTGCCCGCGGGCCTGGGTCGGACTTCGCCCCCGGCCCGACAGGGCGCGGAGGGGCGGGCCAATGTCTCGAGGCGCCCCCGGCGCCTGGGCGGGCTGGCACGACTGCCTCCTTCCTCGGGTGGGGTACCCTTCCTTTCCGCCGAGAGGCCCAAGCCCCTCCCCCCACATCCCTAGGGGCCGGAATGCCTCTTCCCTCCAGTGGGCTAGGCGCCCTACTCCTATGTTAGTCTGGGGGTCCGTCAACCATTCGGAATACCTGAAGTTGGGGGTGTCCCTTCCCTCCCCAGGGTGTCTCCTTCATCTCCATCCAGTCCGAGGAGACCAGAAAATCCGAAGGGAGGGAATCTGCGGGAACCCAGTGCCCCTTCCCCGGTACTGTATGGGAGGTTTAGATGGTGAGGCTCCTAGGTAGACTTAAGGTGGGACTTCCAAGCAGTTAGAATGTGTGCCAATAGGAACAACAGGTGAGAAACTCGGTCTCTCTCTCCCTCTCTGAGAGAGAGAGGCCTCTAGGTTCTGGAAAGATAGAAGTTTCTTTAGGGTAGGGACAGGCTGAGGGACGGGGGCTAGCCTGCCTTTGTAGGGCAGGCAGAGAGCACAGCAACTATGAGGGAGAGAAGGAAAATGAAACGCAAAAAAGAAACTGAGCTATGTGGGGGCAGGGGGAAGTCCAGCACAGCAGTGGAGTTAGAAAGGAAGGTCCCATGAGAAGCTAGGGGTATCCCCATCTTTGGAGGGTCCTTGTGACCCCAGGGTGCCCCCTCCCCTCCTCCTCCTGCTTGAACTGCTCCCCTAACCCCACCCCGGGCTCGAGGGAGATTCCAGCGGCTGGCCGCTGAGTCTGGCGGGCTTGCTGCCAGGCCTGTGTCTCCCGCCCATGCTAATAACTGCAGCTGACATCTGGCCGGGCCCTGCGGGGGCGCAGCAGGCAGCGTTGGGGGGCTGGGCAGGTCTGGCCTGAGGGCAGCATCTTGGGAAGCCAGCCTGCAGGTCCCAGAGGCCAGGAGGCCAGAGTGAATCAGCGCTGGCCAGTGCTGAGGTTGCCCATGCCAGGGGAGTCCTGGAGAGAGGTGAGGCTGGCCCACAGAGGGTCGAGACGGAGGACAAAGATTGGAGCGAGGACAAGTGGATGTATGGGGGCGGGGGGGTCAGGGCAGGGAGAGATGCCCAGAGAGACAAACCGGGGACAGGGTTAGCGTCATGCAGACTAACAGTGAGACTCAGAGACACTTAAGATAGGCAGACAGACTGCGGAATAATAATTATTATTTTAATAGCTGACACTTAACATGGGCCAGGCACTCATTGCCCATTGCCCGCTTCCAGCAACCCAGCGAAGCGCATGCTGTTTGTGTTCCCATTTAACAGACAAGAAAACTGAGACAGGGAGGTAAGGAACTTGCCTGATAACCTCATAGCTACAAGGGCTGGAGTCAGAATAGAACCTGAGCCGGCCAGCTCCACAGTATTAGCCACTATCCCGCGGATTTTCACAACCAGAGAGGTGTTTATGCTGTGCCAACTGTATGTCCGGCTCTGCAGGCCATTTCACGAAGGGTCTCCTTTAATCTGGGGAGAAATGGGAGTTGGGCACAGGGCTGAGGGGTGGGGGGGGTGGGGACAGGCTAGCATGGAGTGGGGTCGGGTTCCTCCATGTACTCGGCATGGGTGTTTGAGCAGGGGGTGGGGATTGGGCCAGCAAGGGAGGGCGGGGGCCCAGCCGAGCTGGTACAGCCGGTTCCAGGCCCCTGCCAGTCTCACCCTTGTGGCCTGGGCACCACCCCCTCACGCCGCCCCACTGGCGCCAAGGCCGGCTGTGAGGAGGGTGTAAGGATAGCCCCCTCCCCCACCCAGCCTGGGTGCCCAAACTGGCAGCTGGGTCCTGCCCAGCCCCTGGGCTTCAGATCAGCATCTGGCGGAGGAGTCTGTGCCCAGACTTCTCCAACGCCCTGGGGCCTGGGGCCTGGGGAGCGGAATAAGGAGGAAGTTCACCCACCCCCACCCACAGGTCTCTCTGGGGCTTTTGGCCTTGAGGGACTTCTCCTTCTTATAAATAGCCTGGTGACCCCCTTGCCCCAGCCCCACTGACCAGCCGGAGCCCTCACCAGGAAACTGGGCCGGGGGCTGCCCGTGAGTCAGCCAGTGGGCAGGCCAGGGCGAGAACCCACAAGTCATAGCACCCAGCCTCCCGCGTCCCTGCCCCTGGGTGTGGACAGACAGCTGGGCAGGAAGAGGCTGAGGATCACGGAGGCCCTCCTCCAGGAACCCCTGGCCTGCCGGCCACCTCCCTCCCCCACCTCTGTGGTTTGGGGGTCCCTCACCCCCTCTCCTGGAGAGGAAGCTTCTGGGTTTTCTTGGAAGCAGGAAGGAGAGTCTGGCTCCTCAGGCTGACTCAGCTGGGCATCAGGGGAGTTTCCCACAAAGCTACTTCTGTCCCCCCGACTGCTGGAAAGGTCTTGGGGGGGCCTGAACACGGCACACATCCTGGGTGCCCCCCTCTACAGGGGATGTGGTGAAAATATAGGCCCACACCCCACCAAGGACTGGGCCTGATGAGCTGGGCCTCCTAGGGGAAGTGACAAACAGCAGGGAGGGAGGGAAGTGGGGGGGGGGGCGATGTTTGGAGAGAGGAAGCACCGGGATGGGGGGGGGGGGGCGCGGCGCAGAAACCGGCTGGGAAGCACAGAGCCCCACAGCACCTCAGCACGGTCCGGGAGCGTGTGTGTTTCTGTTTGGCCGTGGGTCTGCACGTCGCTGGCCTGTCAGGGCGTGTGAGAGTGCGTGTGAGGCCTGCCTCCTCAGTGCATGCGTCGTCTGTGTGTTGGCCCAGCCCTGCAGGGGTGTGTAGGGACTGTCCGATTTAGGGGACGGGGAGGTGGGTGAGTGTGCATGCATGACACAGGTTGCATGTGGCCGACCCATGTTTTGGAGTTCACAGGGCCGACCTGTTCACATCTGGTGTGTGTGTGTGTGTGTGTGTGTGTGTGTGTGTGTGTACTAGCCAACAGGTCCTGTCAGGGTGTCCCTGTGCCAGTGTGTTTACGAATGTCCGGCTGTGGCTTGTTCGTGCCTCTCTGTGTTGGGCGTGACTGTCTGGCCAGACCATGTCTGTAAATATGTCCGTTTGTCTGCTTGCCTCTGTCTAGTCTGTAGGTGGGTCGGACTTGTGTGTGTTGCTGCTGAGGTACTGGGAATCTGCAAGGCTGTGTCTTAGTGTCCTTTGGAGCCTTGGAGGGTGTGGGCAGTGCGGGTGGGTGGCTGGGGCTCTGTGTGATGGCGTATCTGTGTCCTCTCCATAGGCTGAGGTTTGTGTCTCTTGCCTCCGAGTCCCTTTCTGAGCTGGCAGTCTTTGGTTGTGTGCGTGTGTGCGCGTGTGTCTCTTTTTCTTGTGTCAGGATCCGACGGTGGCGTGTGTGTGTGTGTGTGTGTGTTTGTCTAAACATCTCCTGTGCGGCAGTAGAGGTACCTGTGCTGAAAGCGACTGTGTCTTCTTTCTGGGTCTATCGAGATGCGTGTTGCCTGCCTGCGTCCGACATCCAGTTCTTCTAGGTCTCTCTCCTGTCTCGCTGGCCTATCGTGTCGGTCTTGGCGTGAACGTGAGCGTGGCACTCTGTCTACTGGGGTGTGTGCTTCTCGCTGGGAAAGTCAGTGTCTTTCTGTGCGTGTCGTGGTCAGTGTGCCCATCTTGCCTGTGTGCCCACTTGATTTACCCGTCACGCGGGCCCTGCCTGTGGGCTTCTGACCTGCCAGTGTCTTCGCGGGTTGGGCAGCATTTCGGTTTTGCTCCTGAGTCCGCACTGTCACTGCCCTGGGCGTGATAGCTGTCACTGGGTCGGCTTGCCCAGATGTGTGTCTGACCCTGTCAGCGTGTCCCTGCGTGGCAGTCTCTCTGTGGCCAAGGTGACAAGGGTTTGTGTGTCTGGACTGGTCTCTTTCGGGGTGACTGTGTGTGTGTGTAGTCCCTGTGCCACCCCCTCCCCCAAGTCTGGCCTCCCTGGGCCATGTTTACTCTGCCCCCAGCCGATGATTTCTGCCCTGCCCGGGGAGGGGCTGACCCTCCAGTCTGTCCAGCCAGCAGTCCACAGGATGTTCCCCAGACGCTGTCTCCGCCGACATCCCCTCCCTCTGGCCACCCTTGGGTCAGGACCCAGGCGTCCAGGGCAGCGGGGGTGGGGTTGCAGCGTGGGGTGGGGGGTGGCCTGTCAGGGCCCCGGAATGAGGGTGGGAGGTGGGGAGGCAACGGGCCCAACAGGTTCCGCCTCATTCCTGCCCCGCCTCTCACTTCCTGGGTGCCCGCCTGGGGCAGGGGGTGGACGGACAGGATGAACCCCATGGCCTCAGCGCGCCTGGGTGGGGCACAGCCCGCCCCGCAAGGACTGGCTTCTGCTGGGCACCTTGACACCCAGGCCTGAGAGACAGGAGGAACCTGGGCCCTCCTCTGCCTGCCAGGCCTCCTCCTACTCCTTTGACCAGCTCAGGATGCAAAGCGTCCCCTCTATTATTCACCTAATTCCCACAACAACACAATGGGCCAGGTATAATTATCCCCCATTTTCAGATGGGGAAACTGAGACCGAGGCAGTAATGACCAGAGAGGCAGCATTTGAACCCAGTTCTGAATGCTACTCAAGACCCCCCCCCCCCCCCCCCCCCAGCCAGCTCATCAACCGCCTTCCTTCCCTTCTCTAAAAATGGTACGTGTAGGGTGGAGTGTAAACCCAGGGCCCATGAGGCCTGGCTCAAGGGGGCGCCCGGCTAGCTCTGAGTCAAAAGGGGCCCCTGTTTGAAATGAATAAGAAAACGGCTTTAACCGTTTCGTCGCCACGATGGGCTCTGCCAAAACTTCCTGTGGGCTGGAGGGGGGGGCGGGGAGGGGGGGGAGCTGGGTTCCCGGAGGCTTGGGGGGCGGGGGGAGGCACCTCTAGCGACCTTGGCGAGGTCTGGCTAAGAAGACACCATCTGCCCCCATCCCCCGCCGCCCAGCCCAGGGCCCCCTAGAACTTGGTTCTCAGCCCCCACGGCCTGGAGGGGGTCTCAGAGCCCGGAGCCCCCTCCCCAGAGGCCTGACTCACACTCGGGGAAAGCCGCGAAGGGTGAGTCACGTGGGCGGGGATGGGGGAGCAAGGTCGGTTGCGGCCAAGGGACCCCGCGCTGGCCTGAGTCACGCATGCTCCAGCCTCGCTGACCCCAGCCCCCTTCCCCAGAGACCAGGGGCGGGAAGCGCATTGCCGAAGGACTACGGAGCTGCAGAAAGAGCAGGAGGTTGGGGGGGAGGCTGGGGGGCGGGGGGAGGAAGCAAGCGCCAGGCCGCGCGGGAAGCTCCGGTTCCCATGGTAACTGGGGGGTGGTCCTCCCAGCTCCAATGGGGGGAGTTCCTCGGTCGGCAGGGACGGCCCCGGTGCGCCGGGGAAGCCCCCGCGCGCTCTGTCGAGGGGCCACTAGTTTCAGGTCCGCCAGGAAGGGGTTAACGGCGGCCCCCTCCCGGGTTTCACCCGCGCCCAAAGCCCCGGGGGGGGGCGGGGCTATGCCCCGCGTGGCCAGCCCCCGTGGCCGCCCACGCACACGCGCACGCAGCTAGCCCATCCCCCGCCCCGCGCTCGCACGCACGACCGCGTCGGGCTCCACGCATGCAGCGATCCCCGTCGTGTCTCACGTCACGCACGACGCACGCGCCCCCGCAGTGCCGGGAGGGGCCCTTCCAGGCATAGAGCAGTGGGAGGTGGGGCGTCAGATGCCCACTGCGCACATCTCCGCCTCCGCTGGAGGTGGTGTCCCGTGTGACTTTGACAACCCCCCCACACACACACAAGGTCACAAACTCTCTGATGACCCACAGTGTCACACGGACACAGGATACAGCTGCCCTACAATGGCACAAGCGTTCAGTAGTATAGCCAAACCCCGCAGCAGACGCGGACAGGGTCACCTGTCATTCTTTGTTTACGGAGACAGACAAGGCCATCTCCATACAGAGGTGGCATATATAGATATACTCTGATAAGGTCATACCATCACCATCAAGACAAAGTAAGCCACAGATACAAAGTCTTGGACATCAGGACTCCAGTTGCAACATGGCTATGCCTTATCACACAGAGATTGTAGAGGCACAGAGACACACGGTGGGGACAGAAACAACAGCCATGCTGTCTCACGGTCATCACAAACAGGGCACACAAGTCAGAGTCAGACAAACCCACAAGGCCACACACAGGGACACTCAGATTGTCAGGGGGGTGTGGAAAAATCAAGGATCTACATGCCAGGGTCATGCTGTCACAGAAAGCCACGTGATGGAGAGAAAGGACATGGTCACACAGAAACACAATCTAAAGCCACACTGAAGTACTGATTGTCACACATTCACTTCTCATACAAAAAAAAAATGACACAGGAATATAGACACAAAGCAAGGTCGCATATAGAGAAGCATTGTGCCCCAGTGCCCATCAGCTTCCCCACTCCCATCAAATCCTAGATAGTCTGTTGCATCAATTCCTAGAGCCCCAAGACACAAGTGGATGCAGACCCACAATCACAGACCCACCATCTCACACCTACATAAATATGAGCACACTTCACATGGACTCAGACACACACACACACACACACACACACACACACACACACACACACACACACACACAGAGGAGGACAGGATGGGAGTTCCCGGCCAAATGTCAGTCTTTGGTGCAGAAAGGCCTGCCAGGGTCCCTCCTCCTATGGAGCATGGTGTCCACCCAGCAGCTGTGGTCAGCCCTGGGGAAAGGGCATCATTCTCCCAATTGTGTGCACCCAGGGTCCCCGTCCTAGCCCTCATGACTGTGGGTCTCTGCCCAGATGTGAAAGCTGGAGGGGACGGGCCGGGGTCCAGCTGTGGCCGCAGGGAGGGGCTGAGTCACCGGCTTCCCAGCAGTACAACCCAGGCTGGGCCCAGCTGTTCCTGGAAACAGGCAGGAGGGGGTGGGGTCTCCAAACCAGCTGGGGGCTGCCGGCCCCCACCCACACTCTCCATCCCTACTAATGGAGGCCTCTGGACCATCCCCCAAATTTGGGGGCTCCCTCCACCAAAAATGGAGGTTCGCATCTTTCAGCCAAAATACGTTTCCTGTCCGGAAACGAGGGCTTGTGACCCCTTTCATTGAATTGAAGGTACCCGGATCCCCCCAACAGTGGGATTCCTTACATCCCGTAATAGAGATTGCTGCTCTTCCCTGCCAACATGGGAGCTTCCTTTCCCCACACACACAAGAATCCCTTCCGCCCCAAATGGAGAGTTAATGGATCCTCTCCCAAATTGAGGCACCCAGACCTTTCCTAAAATCTGGGGACTCGGGTCATTGAACATCTAGAAAGCCCATAATCACATTAGAACAATTCCAGTCCATGCTGGTTTCCCACATTTTTCTTACACATCAAGATCCCTGCGGCTTTTGCAAATACTGGGTACCCCACACCAAATATTTGGCGGTCACAGCATGTCTCCCAACGTTGGGCAACCAGGCCCTCCCACAAATATTCCTAGCACCCCATCCTTGTAATAGACGTAGTTCCCGGCCATCGTCCACTTTTACCTGGGAGCAGCGTGGCCCCATTTCCCCCTACTGGCAGCACCCTTTCCTCCGGTGGGTGCGGGAAGGGGGAGCCAGCGGCAGTTGTTCCCACGCCCGCCGGAAGGCAGCCCAGTCCGGAAGCCGGCACTGCCGGCCCTTGTCCCCTTCCCTCCTCCCTCTCACCCCGCTCCCAGGGGTTGGAGGCCGAAAACAACGCGGGAAGGAGATATGGGGGTGTAGACGGGCCCGGGAGGCCCTCGCGTGCGTGCGGCCGCGCTTCTGAGTGGGCTGTAACTGGGTATCTGATGGTACAGTGACTGGGCTGCTGTGACGCGGCGTGGCGGCTCCTGTCATCCTGATCAACCCGCTCGAGGACAGGGTCGCGGGTGCCAAACTCTGGGCTGGAGAGAGCAGCGCCCCTCCCCTCAGACCTAGACCCACCCCCAAAGCGGAGCCCGCCCCTCCCTCCAGGTACAGCTAATAACCTCTAATTACTGGTCATTACCTTGCCCGCCTCGTGGGAGAGGAGCTGCCGGGGGTACTCTGGCGCCAAAGGCTGCGGGCCAGGACTACCCCCACCCCCCACCCTCCCAAAGCCACTTAGAACCTCTGTTAACTCTCCTGCGACCAGGAATTGAAACAGCTCTTGCCACCTAGAGTCATGGGGAGATTTCAGCCGCCTATGTATTTAAATCGCTTAGCGCAGCGGCTGCACACTGTAGACACTCAATAAATGGGGACTGCGATTTTATTAAATACTATTGTTATCGCTTTCCTTTGAGCCCCCGCCACTGCCAAGGCGGGGTCTCAGAAAAGGCACGTTGCTTCCCCGTAGGCTGCGTTCCTGCAGTCTGCGCGCCCCCTGGTGGGCCTGGGGCACCAGGGAGGTCAGGTCCTGCGATCGGAAGCCGGAGGACCTAAGGGGTTCGGGGCTGGGGAGGGTGGTGCAGGAGAAGCTCTGTGGAAGTGGATCCAGACTGGGCAAGTGTGTCTGTACCTCACCCAAGACCTGAGTCCAGCTGATTCATCCTGCCCTCGACCTAGGATGACGCTCGTGTCCCGTTTACCCCTGAGGCGAGACTCCCAAGTGGTGACTTGGGAAGACCCCTTTAGGAGCTCTCCTCGAAGTTCATAGAATGTGTTACGGCCTGCCCCTTCCCCGCGCAAATAAAGGCTCCGATCATAAGGTGGTTAGGGGCCAGAATTTCTTCCAGCTGAAGAGAGAGGACGTGAAAAAGCCCGTGATAACAGGGTGGGATAGCTCCGCCTCACAAGCTGAGGAATTATCCTGAGGTCTCCGCTACCCTCCCCCCGCCAAAAAGAGCCAAGGAGGAGGGGTAGCGGGTCTGCGCTAGGCATATGCAAGCTTGGCCCAGACTGACCCCTAGCGGCAGGGCGGGCGCCCAAGTGCTGCCCGGATCCAAGATGGCGGAACTGGAGGTATGATCGGGCGCGGGGTGGAGACCACGTGTCCAGGGCGGGGCCTGCGCCTAGGGGGCGGGGCGGGGCGGCGCTCTAGGCCGAGCGGGAGGTCGGGGCTGCGGGTGCTCGCTGGTGGCGGATCAGAAGGCGGCTGCGGTGGCGGGGCTCCGCGGCCGAGGTCGAATCCGATCGGGAGCCATGAGCGTGGACAAGGCCGAGCTATGCGGGTCTCTGCTCACCTGGGTAGGTCGGGGGCGGGGCCAGGGCCAGGTATGCGCCCGCTCTTCTCGCCTGGGAGCCCTGGCCTTGGTTCGTTCTACCCTTCTGTTCTGGGGCTGGGAGGAGGAAAGGGCCTTCGGCCTGCAGGGCGGTTGGACTCTGGCCTGAGCACCCGCCCCTGTCACGTGGCAGGTCTGCGTGGAAAGAACAGGTGAGGCCCCGCCCCTTCACGGCTGGGTCACGTGGGTGAGGGCACAGGTGAGCTGGCCTGGTCACGTGGGGCCTGTGGGGACCAGGTGGTTCTGCCCTGGCCCGGTGGCGCGGGGTTTGTTGACCAGAAGTGAAGTGAGGCCACGCCCCCTCCAGTCCCAGGTGAGCTGTGGCCACTCCTCCGCGGAGCTGGTTTGCGAAAGCCGTAGAGCAGTCCCCGCCAACCGTGTGAGGTTCCCGCTGACCGGGAAAGTCAGCGAAAGAGGAGTGGTTCGATTTTTCCCAGGCCCTAACTGCCCATTGCCCTTTCCTCTTCCTCCCCAGTTGCAGACGTTCCATGTCCCGTCCCCCTGTACCAGCCCCCAGGACCTGAGCAGTGGCCTCGCCATAGCCTATGTGCTGAACCAGATGTGAGTGGGGCTGAGGGGGAGGGTCCCGAAAGGGTCCCCCAGCAGCTCATCCCACCTTCTCGCCCCCAGAGATCCTTCCTGGTTCAACGAGACGTGGCTCCAGGGCATCTCAGAGGACCCGGGTCCCAACTGGAGGCTGAAGGTGACAGGTGGACTCATGACTGGGGGACAGACTGGTGAAGAGATCATCAGGGAAGGCTAAGCTAGACATGTCCTGGGTGATGGGTCAGCCAGACACACGTCCTGGGTGATGCACAGACAACTTGGCCAGGAAGAGAGACAGATGCCTGGTGACCAGCCAACTCTCTTCTTTCATGCTCCTATGGAGCAGGCCTGGGTGTGCCGCAAGGAATGACACAGACAAAAACCTGCACACACGAACATAAACCTCCAGTGGCAATAAGTTCTATGAAGACCATAAAAGCTGGGCCGTGAGAGAGGGCAACTGGGTGGGTGGTTGTCCCCGATGGGCTGATCTCCATGTGAAATTTGGAGGAACAGGGTTCCAGGCACCGGGAACAGCCAGTGCAAGGTTGGGAAGAAGCCTGGTGTGTCGAGGAAAGGCAGGGAGGTCAGAATAGAAAACAAGGGGGCAGCAATGGTGGATGAGGTCATCAGGAGCGGGGCAGGCTGGGGCAGGGAGATGGATTCTATTTTAAGTGCTACGCAAAGTCAAGGAAGGATTTTAGCAGAGAGGAAAGACAACCTTGGGATTTAACAAAGCTCCCCCTGGCTGCTTGGAGAGGAATGCAGAGTAGGCAGCGAGAGTGGAAATGGAGACCCGGTTGGTGCAATAATCCAAGTGAGAGATGAAAATGGCTAGGGCCAGAAGGTGGCAGGGCAGGTGGTGAGACGTGATTGGGTTCTGGGGACATGGGAACAAGAAAGGCAGGCAACTAGACAGGTCGCCCCTAGGAGGGAGGACAGAGGATGGTACCAAACAGGGATGAAATGACCAGGAATTGGGAAGTGAGGCAGAGAAAAAAAGGCTGGGGCCGACAGATTCAGAGTGGGGGCTGCTCGGCTCCTTCTGGGGGGCTCTGGGACCCTGGACACAACTCCTTGCACCTCCCTAGGTTAGCAACCTGAAGACAATCTTACAGAGCCTATTGGAGTACTCCCAGGATGTGAGTAACCATAAACAGAATTTAGGAGCTGGGGTTGGGTTGGGAGGAGATGGGTGTCGGTGAGCCCCCATGCCCCCTATTCGCACCCCTACCCCCCCTGTCCTCAGGTCCTGGGGCATCCTGTTTTGGAGCAGCACCTTCCAGACGTGAGCCTCATTGGCGAGTTCTCTGACCCAGAAGAACTTGGCAAGCTGCTTCAGCTGGTGCTTGGCTGTGCCATCAGCTGCGAGAAAAAGCAGGGTATGGGGGGGGGGGGTGGTGGTTAGAGGATCCCCAGGGGAAAACCTGAGAAAATCCTCCTCATCCCCTACCCCCACGTTTCAGTCTTCCCCACCTTGATCCCCAGAGCACATCCAGAGAATCATGACGCTGGAGGAATCAGTTCAGCATGTGGTGATGGAAGCCATCCAGGAGGTAAGGGGGGGGGGGGTGCCCAATGTGGCAAGGAACTTCAGGGGAGGAGACATGAGGGCAGAGGCAACTGGGCATGGGCTCTGCCCTGGTAAGTTCTGGGCTCTTCCTGGAACTCAGTTGGCCAGATGCCCCTGTCTCAGGTGTCTGCCAGCTCGAAGTCACCATTTAGCACCCTCAAAGGACCCAGCCTCCCTGCTGGATACACTGCGGGAGGGCAGCCTCTAGATTGGGGTTATTGGGGAGAACTGACTTTGGGCGCAGGAGGATTGAGAGGTCCGTAGGCTGGATTGTAGAAGCTTTAAAGGCCACACTCAGAGGGCCCAGCTCATCTCACTATCCTCCCACCTTGCTCCAGCTGATGACCAAAGACACCCCCGACTCCCTGTCACCAGAAACATATGGGAATTTTGATAACCAGGTAAGAGGCGGGGGACCTTGTTAAAGGCCCAAATCCATCATTGATTCTCAGGGCTGCCTAAGGAGGAGGAACTTGTCCTTACGTGTGTAAACCGCCTCGATCCCTCAGGGTCCTAGCCTGTTCCCTCGCCAGGTCACCAGTGTCCCCGCATCACCTTTCCTTGAGTCCCCTGGGGTCCGAGCCCTCCCTTGGATCTTGAGAGTTTCTTGGCTCCTTTCTGCCACTAGAGACGCCAGCCTCCCTTCCCCCAGTCTCCTCCGTGGACTCCTGACTTCCTTGCCCCTCCCCGCTCCCCCCCCTCCCCCCGTCCCTCCCCCAGTCCCGAAGGTACTACTTCCTGAGTGAGGAGGCCGATGAGGGGGATGAGCTGCGGCAGCACTGTCTGGACCTGGAGCGGCAGGTGAGGTTGAGGCTGGCGGAGAGGGGAGCGCGGGTTGCTTGCCTCCTTCCCTTCCAAACTCCAGCTCATCTGCGCCTCCTGCTGGCAGCTGGTGCTCCTGTCCGAGGAGAAGCAGAGCCTGGCACAGGAGAACGCGGTGCTTCGGGAACGGGTGGGCCGGCCAGAGGGTGAGGGTGCCACTGGCCTCACTGCTAAGAAGCTGTTGCTGCTGCAGTCCCAGTTGGAGCAGCTGCAGGAGGAGAACTTCAGGTGCGGCGAGCCGGGGTTTGGGCCCCAGGCCAGGGGATTGGCGTGGGCCCAGCCCCCTCGAGCGCCCCCTCCGTCCCTACCCCTCCAGGCTGGAGAACGGCAGGGAAGATGAGCGTCTGCACTGTGCCGAGCTGGAGCGGGAGGTCTCTGAGCTGCAGCAGCGGAACCAGGCACTGACCAGTCTGGCCCAGGAGGCGCAGGCCCTGAAGGATGAGATGGACGAGCTGCGGTGAGTGGTGGGTCCCCGGGTCCCCCCCTGCCTACTGTCGTTGCCGCAGCGTCCCTCTGATGCCATAGTACCTCAGAACCCCCCAAATGCCCGGTGAACCCTCCCAGTGTCCCCTAGACTCCACAGTGATGGTGCAGTGGGCGGAGTTTTGAGCTGGGCCTGGGGGGGTGGGGGGTGGGGTGGGGGGGGGAACCAGGCAAGGGCAAGGCCGCAGGAGCAGGTTAGAACATTCATAAAGGATGAACTCCCCCACCCCAGTTCTTGCCCTTTCTGCGTCTTGCTTTCCCGAAGTCTTGCTTTTAGGAAGGTTCTCACCTGCCCTGTAGCCCCGCCCTTGCCTGGCTCCACCCCCAGGCCCAGCTCTTGAACCCCACCGCACCATCCTGGACTCCACCATGTCCTCTGGGTGCCACCAGGATCCCTGCTTCTATGGTGCCCCCCAGGACCTCATAGTGTGCCCTTTTGAGCCCACGTTATATTCCCCAGACATTGTAGCATCCCCGCGACCCCAGCTACCAGCCCCCCGCCCCTGCTCCAGTGCTGGCCAGGGGCCATCACGCCCCAGGATCCCGTTGCTCCCTCCAGGACCCCAAATGCGATAACTTTGCCACCCCCTTCTTCACCCATCCGTGCCCCCTCATGATAGGACGTTTCCTTCCCGTGACTCCACAGCACGCCTGCAATCCCAAAGCACTTGGTGGGTCCCCCCATCACCCACTCCCTCGACTTCCCTGTGTCTTCTGTAACCTCTAAAGGCTCTCCTGTGACCCCCAGCACCCCTGTAATGTTAGAGTGTCTAGAGAATCCCTGCTGCATCTTGACCGCATAGCGCTCTGCCCTGAAGGACCTCACCGTGCCTTCATTTGATCCCATAGCCACCTCGTAACCTCAAAGTGTCCTTGAGGGTTCCTCAGAGCCTCTGGGCCCCATCATTCCCCCTGTAACGCCTCAGTCATTCTATTCACTCCCGCCCCTGAGGAACCCTGATTATGACCCTGGGCCAACAATTGATACTTAGGGCTCCCTCTGCGCCCCCTAAAGACCCCTCCCACCCCCCAAAAAAACACCAGGCCCTGGCTGGCTCCTGACCCTCATGATCCACCACCTTGAACCCCTACATCCCCAGGTGACATGACACCTTCCCCTACCCGGGGGGTCCTCAGAGCCAAGCTGAACCCTGACCGCAGACCCAGGCCTCCTCTCCCGACTTGCCTCCTCCCCCAGGCAGTCCTCTGAGCGTGCCGGGCAGCTGGAGGCCACGCTGAGCAGCTGCCGGCGCCGCCTGGGTGAGCTGCGGGAGCTGAGGCGGCAGGTGCGGCAGCTGGAGGAGCGTAACGCGGGCCACGCCGAGCGCACGCGGCAGCTGGAGGACGAGCTACGCCGGGCCGGCTCACTGCGTGCCCAGCTCGAGGCACAGCGACGACAGGTGCGGCAGGGATCAGGGCAGAGCCCGGAGGGCGTGGTGCTCTAGGCCGCTGGACCCCTCGCCCCTTTCGCTTTGGTGGGCCCTCAGCGTGCTGCTGAGCCCCTAGCCTCCCCCCCTCGTTTATATGTAGGTAACGCCCTTCAGTCAGGCCAGCTCCTCCCTAGGCTTGTAAGCCCCGCCCCTCCAAGTTCGCTGGGTCTGGTCCCGCGGGGCCCGATGCCTTCACCTTGTATTCAGTCCCTGCGCCTCCTCCAAACCCCGCTTTCTCACCCGTCCTCGGTGTTCAGGTTCAGGAACTTCAGGGCCAGCGACAGGAGGAGGCCATGAAGGCCGAGAAGTGGCTATTCGAGTGTCGAAACCTGGAGGAAAAGTATGAGTTGGTGACAAAGGAGAAGGAGGTGAGGCTGAAGTCCCGCGTCCAAGCCCCACCCTGTCCATCTTAGCATAGCCCAGTCCCCAGGAAGCCAACCCTGCCTCAAGTGGCGTCTTGCACCCCGTCCTCCAGCGGCTGCTGGCAGAGCGGGACTCCCTGCGGGAGGCCAATGAGGAACTGCGCTGCGCCCAGCTGCAGCCTCGGGGGCTGACCCAGGCCGGTGAGTTGGAGGCCTGTCATCCCAAGGGCCTGGGGCACGGGTAGCCTTAGGTGCCGTTAGGGCAGACAGAAAAGGCGTCCCAGGCCTTGTCCAGGCCGGGGGCAGATCTAGGCCACCTCGGAGACAGGCTAGAACGGAAAGAAATGGCAGGGGCCGTCCCTGGGGATCAGGGCAAACTCGGGGCAGGCATCACCGCCCGCTGTCAGGTTGGGGGGTGAGGCTTATGTTAACCCAGTCTTTTGGTCGAACTTGAGTCCCCAAAGATGACTCTTGGAAAGTGAACCCTAGGGATGGGGGCAGGAGCTGTGCAGGAACCTGAAGACATTTCTCACACTCTCCAGACCCTTCGCTGGATCCCACCTCACCAGCTGTGGAAAACTTGGCAGCAGAGATCCTACCTGCGGAGCTGAGGTATCCTGGGGTCGCTCCGAGGTCTAGCTGCACCCAGAGCTCACCCTCAGCTCCGCCCCCAGTGCAGGCACCTACTACTAGCCTGGCCTGCTGTGTTGGGTTCCCAAGTCCTCCCCTGGCTCCTAGGCCCACTCACTCCTAATTCTGCCCTTATTTGGCGGGAGCTCTAGCCCTATTGCCTGGAGGCAAGCCCTCTAGCCCCAGCTTGCCTCTCCGGGAACCATCCTCACCGCACAAATTAGGTCCAACCCATCTGGCTCCACCCACCGAACAAAAAATCCTACCCTCAGCCCTGCTCACCGTCGGACTCTGCCCCCAGGGCATAGCCCTGCCCTCACTGTAGACCCTGTTAGGTGCAGTGCCCTCTGTCCTGCCCCGATGAACTCCCCCACCCCAGTTCTTCCCCTTTCTGCGTCTTGCTTTCCCGCAGTCTTGCTTTCAGGAAGGTTCTAACCTGCTCCTGTAGCCCCGCCCTCGCCTGGCTCCACCCCCAGGCCCAGCTCAAAGCCCCGCCCATTTTGGTTCCCCGGCGCTCTGCCCACCCACGCCTAGGCCGGGTCCCCAGTACTCTGACCCTTCCCTAGGATCTAACGGGGCTCTTCCCCGGGGCTCTGTCCCTCTGCTAGCCCTGTCCGCCCAGTCTCCCCGCCAGAGCCCCGGCAGGCCTGCGGGCTGACCTGTCTCCAGCCCTGCTCACTCCCCGGTCGGCAGGGAGACGCTCCTGCGGCTTCAGCTGGAGAACAAGCAGCTGTGCCAGCAGGAGGCGGCCTACCGGGAGCGGCAGGAGGAGCTGCAGCGCCACCTGGAGGAGGCCAACCGCGCGCGCCACGGGCTGGAGACGCAGCTGCGGTGAGGACCCCGGGGGGGGGGGGGGGGTCCGCGTGGAGGGGGCGTGGGGTGCGGGGCGGAGGGCGGGCGCAGGCACTGAGCGGCCCCGCACTCCTGCAGGCTGAACCAGCAGCAGCTGTTGGAGCTGCGGGCCCAGGTGGAGGACTTACAGAAGGCCTTGCAAGAGCAGGGGGGCAAGACGGAGGATGTGAGTGCCCACCTCCTCCCTGCCTGGCCCTCCCTCGTGCCCCCCAGTAACCCTCCTCTCTCTCCTCCCTGCTGCTCGATGCCCCCTGCAGTCCATCGTAAGTACCGTGGGCCCAGGGTGGCACCCTCTACCCTCACCCCAAGATGGAGTTGGGACGCCTGGGCCCCCCATTCACCCAGTGCCTGTTCTCTCCCCCAGTCCACCCTACTGAAGAGGAAGCTGGAGGAGCATCTGTGAGTCCCAGAGGGAGGGCACTCGGGTGGGAGGAAAGTCTGGGGCACAGGTGTGGGGGACACTGGGTGTCATATGAGGAGAAGCAATAAGCCAAAACATAGAAGGTTCAGATCAAGTAGGGTCTCATGAGCCAAGGGAAGGAGTAAGAACTGTTTCGGGGGAACAATGGGGAGCCATGGAGGGAGTTTCAGTAAGGTAGCATGACCAAATGACAGTTGCCTTTTACTTTTTCACTTCATTTTATTTTAATGTTTGTTTATTTTGAGAGAGAGAGAGACAGAGAATGAACAGGGGAGGGGCAGAGAGAGAGGGAGACACAGAATCCGAAGCAGGCTCCAGGCTCCGAGCTGTCAGCACAGAGCCCGATGTAGGGCTCGAACTCACGAACTGTGAGATCATGACCTGAGCGAAGTTGGGCGCTCAACCGACTGAGTCACCCAGGTGATCATCTCACAGTTCATGAGTTTGAGCCCCATGTCTGGCTCTATGCTGACAGCTCAGAGACAGGAGCCTGCTTCAGGTTCTGTGTCTCTGTGTCTCCCTCTCTCTCTGCTCCTCCCCTGCTCATGCTCTGTGTCAAAATTAAATAAACATTAAAAAAAAATTAATAAAAAAATATTTTGGGGTGCCTGGGTGGCCCAGTTGGTTAAGCACCCGACTCGGTTTTGGCTCAGGTCATGATCTCACAATGTTGAGATTAAGCCCCACATTGGGCTCTCCACTGACAACACAGAGCATGCTTGGGATTTTCTCTCTGCATCTCTGTCTCTCAAAATAAATAAATAAACTTCGAAAAATAAAAAAAAAAAAACTACCTTAAGTAGCTATTACATTCATACCTTAAAAACCAAAATATAGGGTGCCTGGGTGGCTCAATTGGTTAAGCATCTGACTTCGGCTCAGGCCACGACCTCATAGTTCATGAGTTCGAGCCCTACATCGGGCTTTGCACTGACAGTGCAGAGCCTGCTTGGGATTCTCTCTCCCTCTCTCTCTGCCCCTATCCTGCTTGCTCGCTCTCTCTCTGTCTCTCAAAACAAATACATTTTATTAAAAATAGATATATAGAGATCTATATACTGAGCAATATAGAGAGAAGGGGTATACCTCTTAGTCCCCCCATTGACTCAGTTTCCACCCCACCCCCATTCATATTAGCTTATTACAACAATCCTTACAAAGTTTTTTAAGCACATGCAAATGAATATGAATATACATTTTTATTCTGATTCCTTAGTTACGTGAAAGGTAACGGGCTATCTGCTAGTCTGCACTTGGCTTCTCCTCCTTAAGAAGACGGCTGGGGAACGTCGCCATATGAATCGGTTTTTGTTGCCTTTGTCAACTGGGGGTCCATGGGGAAATCGGGCCTCCCAGAAAATGACTTGTGTGACCCATCTCAGTTCCACCAAGGATGGAGTGTAGCCTGCGCCCGCCGGGAGCACGGAAAAAGTTATTTCCTTACAGAGGATGGATATATGGAAACATTAGGGCTTGATTCACCTGTAAAATTTCAATCCAGAAGGGCTGGCCTGTAGCCTTTCTTTGCGAAGGGCCTCACGTGTTTAAGTCATCCTAGGTATCTGCGATTGCCAACAGTGCAGCAGAGTAAAACCTTGCACACGCCTCATTTCGCTTGTGTGCGAATTTGTCACGAAAGTGGAAATGGTGGCTCAGAGGGCACGTGCCTTGGTAACCTGAGACGTAGCCCAGGTTTCTCTATTAGGTCTTTCTACTATGTTCCATATCCAGTGCACGATCATCATCATCATCATCATCATCATCATCATCATCTCACTGGCAGGGGGCGTTATCAGATCCTTTGGCTTTTGCAGCAGGCAGCAGAACTGTAGTTTTTTACCCGGCATTTCTTTTGGTCGGAAGACATTTGCCTGCTAGAAAGATCCCTGGCTGCTGGGTGGAGAAAGGAATTGAGATTGAGTGCAGAAGAGGCCGGCAAGGGGTGATGGTGCCCGTGCCAGTAGGCGGGCCGGGGCACGGAGAGAAGTGGACACACGGCGGGGGGCTGGCCCAGGGGCCACCGGACTAGGGGGCGGGGAAGGTGGTGACTCCAGCGGCTGAGCAGATGGTGGGACCAGGGCACGCGGCTTCTGTGCTCGGGGCGTGGGGCACACAGAGAGATCTCTGCAGCCGGGCAGGCGCGTGTCGGCCGGCTGGGTAGGCTGTGGCCACCGGTGGGAGGAGGGAAGGGGGCCCGGAGGTCAGCCTGCGGCTCCCCTTCCTCCGTCCGCAGGCAGAAGCTGCATGAGGCAGATCTGGAGCTGCAGCGGAAGCGAGAGTATATTGAGGAGCTGGAGCCCCCCGCTGACAGCAGCAGTGAGTGGGCCTCAGCGGCTGCGTGGGGGGGGTGGTGCCAAGCTTGGCCGGGAGCTGAGGGGTCACCTTGCCCCGCCCCCCCCCAGCAGCCCGGCGTATCGAGGAGCTGCAGCACAGCCTGCAGAAGAAGGACGCGGACCTGCGGGCCATGGAGGAGCGGTACCGCCGCTACGTGGACAAGGCGCGCACGGTGAGGACACCGGGTGCTCCGTGGGCCTCCCGCCGAGGCTGTCGTGCCTCCCGCCAGCGTGCACCCCTGTGCCCTCCGCTTCCGCCCTGGTCACACCCCATCGTATCACAGACTCCTGCACCACCGCCGTGAGCCGTCACCCTGAACCCGGCCCAACACATCCAGGGGCCTGAAAGGCCAAGGTCACCCTGGCTGTGTCTTCCCCGACCCCTAGGTCATACAGACCCTGGAACCCAAACAGCGGCCACCCGGAGGGGCACCCCCAGAACTTCACACCCTGAGGACGCAGCTCCGGGAGCGGGACGTCCGCATCCGACACCTGGAGGTGGGTGTCCTCATCCCTTCTCGCTGTCGCTGCCCACCCCGCCCGCCCCCCACCCCCACCCCCACCCCAGCATATCTGGGCCCTTGACTCTTGCCTCTTTGGCAGATGGACTTTGAGAAGAGTCGAAGCCAGCGGGAGCAGGAAGAAAAGCTGCTCATCAGTGCCTGGTACAATATGGTGAGTGCTCGTCCCCACGGCCGGAGTACTAGGGTGTGCCGTGGGCTCTCTCGACCCCAACCGTGCCCCCTTCCTCCCTCCAGGGCATGGCTCTGCAGCAGCGAGCTGGGGAGGAGCGGGCACCTGCCCATGCCCAGTCATTTCTGGCACAGCAGCGGCTGGCCACCAACACTCGCCGTGGCCCGCTGGGACGTCTAGCATCCCTGAACATGCGATCCACTGACAAACACTGATGGACCTCAGGATCCTGCCCCTGCCCAGCCAGTCAGGGCTCAGCGCCCCCTGGGTCCCCTCACCTCACACGAGGCCGAGGCCCAGCACCGGGAAGGCCTCGGTCAGCTGCTTGAGAGTCTGGAGGTCATGACCTCTGCCCTTTGTTCCCTCAGCCGGGGCAAGAGTGCAGGATAGGGCAGGAGGCAGGGATAGGCCTGTTCTTTTTAGCAATGTGATTCTTATCCTTGATTTTCAACCTGGGGTTAATGAGATGCCAGGGGAGAGAGTGATTTTATATTTGAGAAGACAAATAATAAACATTTTCAATCTGCCCTGGCCGGACTCTGGGCACTGAGGGGAGGGAGAGAAGATGGGCCAGGGACCCAAATCATTGCTTTTAGAAAGGCCTGGCTTGTGTTCTTCCTAAAGCACGCGTGACGGATAGTACACACGGGGAGGCGAGAGTCATGTTTGTGTCTGTGTAACTGCAGGTGTGGTAGTTTTTCAGGAAGCTTCGGACAAAAGTCCCTGCCTTACGAAGCTGTCATTTCTAATGAAGGGAGACAGACAATAAACGAAATAGATGAAGGGAAAGTTTGATGTGAGGAGTGCCGCAGAGAAAAACACAGCAGACAGAAGTGATGGGGAGGGAGGATGTGGATTGGGGAGGTGGTGGTTTTAAGTAGAAGTCCCACAGAAGAGGCCTTACCAAGGAAGTGAGATAATTTAAGTAGAGACCTAAAGGAGGTGAGAGAGGGGCCATGTAGGTATCTGGCCCAGGTAGAGGGAATGACCCAGGTAGAGGGAATAGCACATGCATGAGGCTCTGAGATGAGGCCTTGCTTGGTGAGAAGGCCACTATGGAGTGAATGAGGGAAAGGGAAAAGATGTGAGGGCAGGGAGGACTTTAGCTTTTATTCTAAGGGAGATGGCAGCCATGGAGGAGTCTAAGGGAAGGAGGGACATTACGTGACTCAGGTGTTCACAGGCTCTCGGGCTGCTGTGGAAGAAACAGCCTGGGGGGTGGGGGTTAGGGCCAGAGCTGGGAGACCAGGGCAGAGAGACCAGTGGTCCAGGTGGGTAGGTGGGTGACACTGGGGGCTCTGGCTAAGGAGGGGGTCCTAGAAGAACGGGAAATGGTTGGATTGTGGATACAGTTGGAAGGCGGAGCTGATAGGATTTGCTGCTGGGTTGACAGGTGGGGGGAGTAAGAGAAAGAGTTGAAGAGAGCTCTTTTTTAAGGTTTATTTTTGAAAGAGAGAGCATGAGTGGGGAAGGGGCAGAGAGAGAGAGAGGGGAACACAGGATCAGAAGTGGGTTCCACACTGACGGCAGAGAGCCCAATACCGGGCTCAAACTCTTGAACCATGAGATCCTGGCCTAAGCCGAAGTTGGACACTCAACCGATAGAGCCACCCAGGTGCCCCATGACTGGAGTTCTAAATTCAGGGGTCATCAGCATAGGATTGAATTAAGACCTGGGCTCTGAAGGGATATCTGAGAATGCAGGGACTTGGGGCAGAGGTGGCCTGGGGAATCATAAAACAGGAGTGGCAAGGAGAAGGCTGTGGTCTTAGGACTGCCTGGTACATTAATGAATGAGTAAAGGCATGGACACTGATGGGAGCATTTCAGAGGGCAGGGGGTGATCAAAGAATCTGGAAGAATTCTCAACTCTTATTTAGCCTAATACCTGGCAGGAAAAGTCGGGCTAATAATGTTTGGTCAAAAACCACTAACATTTTATTGAGCACCTATTATGCACCAACACTTTGAAGCCATCATTTCATTTCATCCCCATAACTCAATGAGGTAGGCACTCACATCTCCATTTTAAGGAAAGAATAAAGGCAGGGCAGGCTGATCGAGGCCTCTCAGGCAGGGGAGGGAGGGAAGCAGAACTGGGGGGGGGGGGGGGAGGATGAACTGTTCAAATAAGCTGGCCCAGTGCCTGGCCCACACGAGGCATTCCAAAACCTAGGGTCAGAGGTGAAGACTGGCGCACAGGAAGCGGGAACCCGTCAAAGTCGGATAGGTGGAGTCCACATGTGGCTTACGCAGACCCAGACTGCTGCCTGCGTGCCCTGTCGGGGTTTGTGTCCCTGTCCTTGGGGATCCAGTGCCTGTGGATCTCACGCTAGACTCTCCTCCTCCTCGCCAATGGGGCTGGGCAGCCAGGGTGGAGCCGGTCCCCGGGGCGCCGGCATAGGCACAGTGGTGAAGGGCTCGGCGGGCCCGGGGATGGGCAGTTCCGGGCCAGGGGGGAACTCCGACTCCGGCTCCCGCAAGCCGGTGTCGAGCAGCGGGTCCCCGCAACCGCATTCCGGGGCCGCGCCGTCGGGGGCGCCTGCGCACGCGCAGCTGGCGGCCGTGGACGTTTCCGACACGCAGCTGTTCTTGCGGCGCAGCAAGGACAGGCGCCGGCCCAGCAGGCCTCCTGCGGCCATGCCCGCACCTACCGGCAGGAGGCGCTGCAAAAAGTCACCATGTGCCTCGCCCAGCGGCGCGTCCACGCCGTCCAGCCTTTGGAACTGCATGTCCTCTTTGGCCAGCCTGTCGAACAGTGGATCAGCGTTGCCACCTCGCTCCTCTCCTGCACTGACAAAGCTGAGACGCGGGCACGCTGCTCTTCCTGCCTCCACCCGCCCCTTCGTCGCACGTATCCCCAAAAGACCTCGGCCCTGTACCAGAGCGCCTGGTTTTAGCCTCTGGCTTTGGCTAAGCTCAAATTTAGGTCTTAAAGCCTCAGTTGTGACCGCCGCGTCTCTGGCCCAGCCTCTGGCCGCCAGTCCAGTCCTCATAGACCTTAGCCCTTAGCTCGGCCCCCAATTAGTGGCGGGGTCCCAGACCTTGACCCAATTCCCTGCCTCCTGCCCCCATCCTGGTCCTCACAGACTTTAGGTCTTAGCCCCGAATCTCCAAGCTTAGCCTTTAGCCCTGTCCTGGCATCCCAGAGCCCCTTCGATCAGATCCTCCCCGCAGAGCCATAGGCCCCGCCTCCAAGAGGCCCCCCCACCCTTCCAGCTGGCTCACGTGATATCAAAGGTGGAGCCCTGGAAGGAGGGCTGTTGCAGCAGGAACGCCGTGGCTGCAGTATAGGGGGCTCGAGCCTCGGCTGCGTCCCAGTACAGATCCTTCTCCAGCATGGCCAGGTCGTCGTACATCTCGTCCACGGCCAGCATCGACACCTGTGGGCGCCGACATGCGGGGGCAAAGCGCGGGTACCTCCGGGTGGACCCCTCTCCCCCGCCCCCAGGATGCGTTAGGACTGTGGTGACCAAAGAAAGAAGGCCGGTTCAGGGTCCGGGCCGGGGACCCTGAATCTTGGCGAAGGTGGGGCCAGGGTTCCTGTGGGAACGCGGGATGGACGCAACCGAGTCTTACCTGGAAGTTGCGGTCGATCAGAAAGTTGGTCTCAAAGTCATCGTCGTCCTCACCGAAAGGATTGATGAGCTGCTCGGCTACCTGAAGGGGGAGCGGGTAGCTAGGCAGAGTCCTGAGAACCCTGCCTGTCCCACCCTGGGAGTCCCTCCCTCAGGGCCCCCCACCCCACCCCACCTTGAGCCAGCCGGCATAGAAGAAGAACTGTAGCAGGGTGAAGATGGGGACGCACAGGTCCAGGTTGTGACCCTGGTAGCCCTGAGCCGGGTCCAGGAACTGGCGACCGATGAGGCAGGCCAGGAAGTAGCTGTACACGGCGATGGTCACCACCTGGGGGCGGGGCGGGTTACCAGGTCAGGGTTCTCCCAGTCTCCGGAGGGCTTGGAGAGACCAGGACTAGGGTGGGACCTCACTGACACGGGGTCTTAGCTGGTCCTGTTTCGCCGTGAGACCAGTGGGTCAGGGCCTCTGATGCCAGATTTAAACGGAGGCACGGTGGGGTTACCTGGGTATAGACAAGGGGTACGCTGATCCAGTCGTAGTGAAAGAGCATCCCACACTTGCCCCGAAACACAGTCAGCTCCTGGGTGCAGATACAAGTCGTGAGAGGGCCTGAATTGTGAGCTCACACTTGGGGATCAGGTGTGGGTACTCGGGATGGAGGTGGCATGTGGGCGGGGGCTTCAGCTCTCCAGGGGGAACATTTAAATTTTTAGCTTTTTTGTGAGGCTTTTTTTCTTTCTTGAAGTTTATTTATTTTGAGAGGCAGAGAGTGCAAGCAGGGGAGGGGCGGGGGGAGAGAGAGAATGCCAAGCAGGCTCCACGCTCTCAGCACAGAGCCCCACGTGGGGCTCAGACTCACAAACTGTGAGATCGTGACCTGAGCGGAAATCACGAGTCCACGATTAACCCACTGTGCCACCCAGGCGTCCCTCCAGGGACAGACATTTAGTGGTGAGGGTACATCTGGGGTAGGGGGCACTATGTGCCTAGGATTCGGCCCCCTAGAGATAAGTGTGCACCTGGGGGCTGCTTGGTAAGGGTGTTGGGAATCTGCCTCACGGGTGGTGCGTGGCAGGTCGGCATCTGACACGATTCCAGGGAGGTACAATTTCCCTGGAAGTTTCTATGAGTGACCTCCCGGCGGGCCCACCTCCAGCAGCAGTTTAAGGGCGCTGTTGTCGCGGATGCGGCCCTCGCGCCGGGCCTGCGCAGCCAGGTTGGAGAACCAGACGCAGGGCACCCAGTACTTGTTGTAGGACGAGTTCAAGTTCTCGAACTTCTTGCGCTCCTCGCGGGTCATAAACCCTGGAGCGGGGTGGGGGTGGGGGTGAAGTCCGGGGTTACTCGCCCCGCCTCCCGTCCTGGCCCCGCCCCCGGCCCGCCCCGCCCCCGCTTCGGGCCGGAGCCTCACCCGCCTCCACCACGTGGTCTATGGTGGGGAAGCGCTTGAAGACCGCGGTGCTGACCGAGCGCAGGATAAGCACGGCGGAGAGCCCGGCGTAGCGCATGAGCGTGCGCCGGTAGAGGCGGCCTCGCTCGTCGCGGCCGTGCACTGTGCCTGCCACCACGCACATGAGCGCGTCGGGCAGCGGCATGCATAGGTACTGGTTCCACCAGCGGTGCACCACCAGCGTCACATAGAAACCTGCGGGACAGCCGGGAATGGGGGGGCTCAGTGGGGATACTCGAGCCGGGTCGTGGGAAGAGGGATGATAGGGGGTCTGCATCAGAGACACCAGGAAGGCTCATCACCCAGACCTTGAGGGGCCACCTGGGTTGGGAACTCGGGGGTCTAGCCCTGAGTTTAGAGGGTCTGGAGCAGGCTGGGTCCTCCCGGCCACTTGATTGTCACCTGGGACATGGGATTGGGATCTCAGTATGGAGGGGGGGGGGGACACATGCCTCTGTCAGGGGCACATAGGTTGTCGCTCTGGCCACAGGGAGCCACTTGGTTGGGAGCATGGGGACCTGAAAACGGGAGGCTGGGGCCACGTTAAGTTACTGACTTGTCAGAGGAATGTCCTCCAGGCTGGAGTTGAGAGGATGGAGTCATATGGGGTCACTGTGGGGGGGGGGTCCCTAGGGCCCAGGACATGTAGGGAGCCACCGGTAGTCTCATGCAGACACAGGTGGGAGACCCTGAGATGACCAGGGATAAGCCTATGGGTGACACGGAACTCTAATGGCTTACTGTGACCAGGTGACATCCAAGGTCTCTGGAATTGGGGCCACACCTGGCATGAAAGATGCAGAAATGGGGAGGTTTGAAGGGTTAGAGGGGGGCCCCAGAGGAATAGGAAGGGGGGGTCTCCCAAAGGCCTGGGAATGGGTTTCTCAGTATTAGGGGAATGGGGAACTCAGGAGCGAACGCACCCAGCACGAAAGAGACCGGGATGAGACTGGCATACTGGTCACAGTAAATGACGAGCTTCTCGAAGTAGCGCTTCTGCTCTTCAGTCAGCACGAAGCTGCGAGGGAGGGGGGCACGGGGTCACAGGCGAGCCTCCCTCCGGGGACCACCCAAGGCCCCTCCCTAGTCCCCTCTGGCTGGCACCCCCCCACCCCCACCCCAGGACCACCTCACCGATAGGCGGCACTCAGCGCCATGTAGAGCCCGAGGAAACAGAGCAGCTCGCGCCACAGAAGTTTGTAGATGCTCCCGCGCCACAGCAGCAACAACTTCGAGAAGCCGCCGAAGCGCGCGTTCGCCACGCGGGCTGTGTACGTGACGGTCATTCCGGCGCCAGACCGGTCGCGCGGGAGGAGGGGGGGGCCGGACCGGACCCCAGGCTGTGGGCGGAGGAACGGGGCCCCAGGAGGGGGCCGGGGGGCTGCGGGCAGGGGCAGAGAGGTGCCGGCTGGCTCAGTTTGGCGCCCCCTCTTACAGGCACCCCAGCCTCCTCTTCCTCCCTCAAGGGTTGCGTCCCTTGTCCAGGTTTCTGGGCTCTTCCCAGGCCTGCTCAGACCTGCCCTAGCCCTCAGTCATCCCCAAGCCCCTTCTCGCAGACTCTCTTCCCGGGACCACTGGTCCCAGAGCCTTGCGTCTACTCCTCAGGGCCTCTCTCCCTCCATCCTCCACCCCCAAGACCCTTGGGTCCACCGCGCAGCCTCAGCAACCCTCTGTGCGATCCCGTATCCCTTACCTGAGCTCCGTCTACAGCCTTCCCCACTCCGAGCCTCCGGCACCTCGGTTTCTAGAGTCTTAGGACTCCAGCTCTTCGGCAGCCTGGACCTCCTCCCTCAGGTCCCACCTCTGCCACCTCTCCACGCTTCTACAGCCCCTGGTCTCAGCCCATCTTCCACACTCGCACTCCCTTTTGAAGCCCTTGGAAGCCCGGTCCTCCAGCCTCCAGCAGGACCCCAGGTCCTGTCCCCCTGGGCCCTCTGCCTCAGGCTGGTCTCTCCCCTGCACAGCTCCCCCAGCCTATCCACTCCCCACTTAATTGCCCTGGCTCTGCCCCTTCACCCCTCTTCTGGACCCACCTTGACCTTTCATCTGTCCATGCCCCTCCAGCCTTCCGAGCCCTCAACTCCCCACCCCGAGGAGGCCAATGGAGACCCATCTGTCCTCAGGGTCCTCTGCTCCCCCAGGCCTCCGCCCTTCTCACCTGGTGGTGGGTGCAGGGACAAATGGGGCCAGGGACAGACTGGGCGGAAGCCTTCAGCGTTAGGTGGGGCTGAGGCCAGACCCTGGGGAGAGGGGGCTGGGGAGTGGGCGTGGGCAGCCCCTCCCTGGCCCGCCCCCCCTTGGCTGCAGCCTCAGAACTTTGTTTGGAGAAGCGGAGCCAGTTTGTGACCTGGGGCAGGGGGGAGCAATCCGCCCCGTCCTCCCTTGCTCCTCCCTGTCTCTCTCCCAGTCAGTCACTGGCAGGTCCAAGGGATCTTGGACCTAAGCTGGGGGAGGGGGCAGGGCCTGTCTCCTTCCCAGTTCCAGAGAGAGACACACACACACTGCTCAGTGAGGCTGTGTCATCCCACAGTCACTTGTAATCACACACCGTCACAAAGATGCATATAGAAACACACACCATAGACTCAGACCCGAGTTTAGTTTAACACAGCCTCCCACGACCACGGTAAGCCAGAGGGCTGTCAGTACACATTATCACAAAGACTTACAAAGTCACGCAAGACACTTAGCTCCACCCGTGCCCAACACTCAAATATAGGCAGATGGGCCCTAACCCAGCCGGCTGTCAGCTCTCGGGTACCCACATGGTACTCCAAACAGCCACTCAGGAGCACATGGGCGGGGACCTGGGACCCTGCATTCCCTCCTGATCCCCCCCGCCCCTGCCATGTAACAGAGACACATGCAAGGTCACACAACCGCTAAGCAGACACCCCACAATGCCTTCACAAACACACAATCACACACACACAGGAGGTAGCACACATTTATTCCCGGTCTCTCCTGTGCCAAGACAGATCCGTGTTCACACGCCAGATACAGGAACACCTGCCCTCAACATAGTGGGACATAGTCCTGGGTCAGAACAGGGTCCTAAACACACCCATACAACAGAGACCCCTCCCCAACAGTCCCACAGACCCTTCTATCCCGCTGGGGTCAGGCCCATAACCCCCTCCCCCCCACCCCACCCCCGCCGTGAAATTCATCTGCATTTGCACATCAATGCATAGGACACTCTCTCCCCAGTGCTCCCTCGCTGTATTGTGTAAGCATCCCCACCCATACACACACCCCAGGTCTCAGATACTCTCAGTATTGCCATGAACACACAAGCTTAGGGATGCAAAACCTTGTCCCCGAATGTTGCACAGACACAGACAGATGTTCCGCCTTCACAGACGTCTACGAAGGGGGTACTTCCAGCCTGACACAAATAGCCCTTATCCCCAACATCAAACTCGTAGCCCAGCGTGCAAGGGTTCCTACCCCGAGGGGCACCCTTGAAGGCCCTCAAATTCACCATGTGCCCTAGGAGTGCGGATGGCCCGTTGCAGCCCCGCCCTGAAGCCTTGCCAGCCGGGACACTGTGTTCCCAGACTGGCAGATGTCTGCCCTGCCCCAGGTAATTAGGAACTGGCCCGGGCTGGTCACCCTCAGACCCAAATCTCTGCCATCCAGCTGCCGGACAGCCCGTAAAAGGGGGCGAGGGGGTGGTGTTGCCAGCTTCAGGGCCTGGGGAATGTATGGGCTTCAAGTTGACGGTTGGTTCCTGACCAGAGGCCCCCACTTCCTAGGATGCATCCTCACCACACTACAGCTAGCCCCCAACCTGTGCTCATCCCCCCACTCCCAGCTCACACGTATCTCCACACACTTCTGACTGCTGGACCCCCGCTGGATCCGGGGCAGGTTGCCCAGGCTAGCTCACATGCTTAATACTTGTAACAGCAAAGAATAACAAACACTCCCTGGCAGCTACGTGCCTGGTGCTGTTGCAAAGACGTTACCTACTTCGTCTCATGGAGTCCTTACAAGCAGGAGTATGAAATTGGTGCTTTTGGTATTTCTACATCCGGATAGGGAAACTGAGGCTCAGAGGACACATGCTCGTTCGTGGCATGGCTGATATTTGAACTCAGGCAGTTTGACTTGGAGCCCGGGGTCTCTGTCACAGGCTGCACCACCGTGTTTGTTTACAAAGGCCACCAGAACCTGTCCACACCTGCCGGCACACACCCAGTGGAATAGTGTAGGGGGGACACGTCTAGGCTTGTGACTGGGCTTCCCTTACACAAACACCCTGGCTCACCCATGGTCTGGGTGTGCAGTCTAAACACCACTTCCTGACTCATGCATGTCCTCAAGCACCCCCTTTCTGTCCCCTCTAACCAGCTCTGGCTTGGAACTTGCAAATAAATGGTCAGCATCACAACCAGTCTTGGGTCTGTCAACTGGGGAGGACATCGGCTGTCCAGGCAGTGGCAGAGGGAGCATGAAAGGATGTAAGGGACCCCGCTAACTGCCTTCCAAGCTGTTGTGAGAACCCTCCCAGGGTCTGGTGAATTCTGCCGTGACCCTGAACGGCCACCCTTTATGTCTCCGTTTTAGGGAAAAGGGGCTCAAACTGCAGGAAGCATGTTACCTATAACTCAGAGAGGCTGCTCTTGAGACACACAGGACTTCAGGGGCTCGCCTGGCCTGGGTCCTCTGCCATCCCGTCCCCTAATTAGCTCCCCTGTTGCAGCTCTGTGCAGCCTCGGTGGCAGAGGGAGCGGCAGTTGGGGGGTGGAGACTGTTAATCCTCAGTCTGGCAGGCCTAGCCTCTGCCCAGGGCGCCCACTAATTCCCAAACCAAACAGCAGGCAGTGCTGGGCCCGTGCCGGCCTAATCCGCTCCCCACCAGCCTGGGGCTGGCGAAGGGGCCTCCCCATTCCCACGCTCTGAACCTCAAAGGAAGTGGGCAGATGCTCCTCTTCTATTACAGGTTTTAGAGCCCCAGCAGGGACACCGCTATCCATAGAGTCAGAAGAGGACACCCCCTTGCCGAAGATACCCTCCTTCCAAAATGGCCATCATAAACATACATCTCTATCAGATCTCTGTTGTGACTGGGTTCCTCTAGAGGTGCCATTTTTGTGCAGTGTACAACCTGTGCAACTGTACATGGAGCTGTCGACCCCCAATCCCTCTACATCAACATCCACAGTGATTTAAGATCATTTTATTGAGGGGCGAGAGGCAGGGAGAGGTGGGGGGCAGCTACAGCCCCCCCAGCCCCACCAGGGGGAACACACCTCCTCCCCGCCTCCCACCCCCCAAATGACTCCCCCTATACTTTGGGGGACTTTGTGCAAATTCTGCCCCGGGGGCGGGGGTGGGTGGAGGGTGGGTGTGAAATGGCAGCGACTGGGGCTGGCGGCAGTGCTACTGGGCACTGGGGGGCTTGTAGGGCTCCAAGAGGAGGGCAGAGAAGGTGTTGACCTTGTCCGCCCCCCGCACCTCGTGGGGCAGCAGCGGCAGCTTCACAATGTGGAAGTCTTCATACAGATCCTCCATCTGTGGCCAAGGCATAGGGCAGATGGCAGCAGTCAGAGGGCCGTGGGGCAGGGACAGAATGTGGGTCAGTGGGAGGGGTCGGACTGGGGACCGCCCAGGATTGGGGGAGAATGTGGGGCAGGGGCTTCACAGGGTGATAGGTGGGAGTGAGACCAGTGAGGTCAGAGATCACTGGGCTGGACCTCCCCCTCCCCGGGGTCAGAGGTCCCCAGGTCAGGCCAGCTACAGTCCTTGAGAGCCAGAATTAGGGTGCAGAGCAGGAGGCTGGGGCAGAGGGTCAGAAGACGGGATGGAGCAAAAGGTCAGGGGACGCAGTAGAAGATGGGTGGTGCCTTGCTTGGGCTGGGCCAGGCCCCAACTTCCAGGGTCAAAGGCGTGAGGGCTGGGCAGGCAGTCGGGCATGCACACCTGGTCCAGGTACTTGGCCTGAATCTTATGACGGGCCTCACACATCTTGCAGGGCTTCTCGGGGTCAGGGAAGACGAGCTGGTTGACGATGATGTTGTGGGTGTCAATCTTGCATTTGGCCAGCTCCTGAATCAGTCGCTCCGTCTCGTACAGGGACAGGAACTCGGCAATGCACACGCAGATGAAGGTTGTCTGCTCCTGCGGGGCGTGAGAGTGGACAGTGAGGGGCAGGTTCGGGCCCTGTCCCCATCCCAAGCCTCTCACCGCCAGCCCGGACCGGGACTCACAGGGTCCTTGAACTGCTCGCTGACGGAGCGGATGACGGGCAGCGTCTCCTCCAGCTTGGAGGCCAGCTGGTCCGCGTTCATGTCCCCTAGGCCCAGCATGTTGCACATCTGTGGGGAAGACGTGGGAGGCTCACGGCTTACCTGGGGCACATTCCGGCACCGGAGCTGGGGACTCAGAAACCACCAGGGGGACAATTTCTGACACCTCTCAGCATTAAGGGGCCTTGAGCAGACCATGGGGGGGGGGGGCGTCAACCCAGCTCTGCTGTTTCTGGGGGACCGTGGCCAGGACAAGGAAGGTGAGGCCCAGCGAAGCGAACTGACTTGCTTGAGGTCACACAGCCGTGTCGCATCAGAGTGCAGAGCATTTGAGCCTGGGCCGCTGGGCTCTGGAATACGTGTTTTCAAACTCTGTCTGGAGCACTCAGTGGGTGGGGCAAGACGTGACTCCTATGGGGCAGGGGAACAGGCCGCCCACCCCACTGCGAAGGTCCATCCTTTCCGCTGGGAAATGCGGACCGAGAGGCCGTGGGTGGGAAAGGCCTCTGTCACTGCTCCTGTGCACGCTCTGACACAGGGGGTGCCCGGACGCCCCGGGGCCCTGCCTGCCTGTGAGATGAAGGGGCTGATCTGGTTCTTGATCTGCATGAGGCGGCCCAGGCCCCGCTCCACGATGGTGGGGAAGTTGAGCAGCCTAAGCGTGTGGCCTGTGGGAGCCGTGTCGAACACCACCACCGAGAAGTTCATGCCCTTCACCAGCCTGCGGGGAGATGAGGGTCAGGCCTGTTTGCCCTCTTCTACCCCAGCCCCCCCTCCCCCTGCCCCGCCCCTGCTGGCAGGGCCTGACCTCATGACCTCTGCGTAGCTCATGGCCTCGTCAATGCCGGGGAAGGCGCTCATGGCCTCCTGCATCATCTTCTTGCCCATGCTTAGCATGTTGTCCTCCTCGAAGAACTCGTCGGGCAGTTCAGCCACGCCAAGGCTGGGGTCGATCTCCTGAAGGCCGAGGGGTCAAGACTCAGGCCGCCGCCGCCGCCGCCAGGCCTTTGACCCAGGCGCCGGGTCAGAGAGAGCCCACGGAGGCCCCGAATACATCCCTTCATCAGGTCACGGCCGGGGACACCCCTGAGGTGCCACGGCCCTGCCCCAGGCACTGCAGGGCTTGTGAGGTCACACAAATGGTCAAACTATTTCACCAACATATGGAAAACTGCAAACTGTGATTGGCCCCCCAGAGGGAAGTCAGAGCCCACGGCTGGGCCCTTGCGCTGGCTGGTCCCCAACTAGGGCCCCGAACTCCTCCAGATCGTTCCTCGAACACGAGCCCTCCCTGACCATCCCAGCCAATAATGAGGCCTCAGCTCCCCCTGTCCTGCCTTCATTTCTCCTCCACACCTAGCCCTTCCCGACGTGGCTCAGCACCGCGAAGAGAGGGAGTTTTCTGTCTTGTTTACTGCTATGTCCCAGCACCTTCTGGAAGTGTCTGGCACACAGTAGGGCCTCAACATGTATGTGGGATCCACGAAGGGACGACTGTCCCTGGGGTCTCCGGTCTGCCCTGGATTCAGAGCCCCCCTCTCCACCCTCCTCCCATGTCACCACTTTGTGACTTCACAGGGCCCACAGTGAAGCCCCCAACTCGCTGGCCTCAGAGGTCATTTCTATGCAGGGAGCTTGTCCACCCATCACCTGCTACAGACACACCATTACCGAGCGACTGCTAGTAAATGGCCACCTCTAAGCTCCCGCACCTGACTCTCTGACCTGGGCCCCCTCGCCTCCTACCTCAGTTACTTAAGCCTCTTTAGGCCACCTTGTCCCCACACCACTGCCTGCTTGTTCACTGTCAGTGTCCCTCACAGCTAGCATTCTTTTTTTTATTTATTTAAAAAAAGGTTTTTGCTTTTTGTTTTCAACATTTCTTCATTATCGAGAGACAGAGAGAGAGAGAGCACGAACATGGGAGGGGCAGAGAGAGAGGGAGACACAGAATCCGAAGCAGGCTCCAGGCTCCGAGCTGTCAGTACGGAGCCCGACGCGGGGCTCGAACCCATGAACTGTGAGATCATGACCTGAGCCGGAGTTGAACGCCCAACCGACTGAGCCACCCAGGCGCCCCTCATGGCTAGCATTCTCATCCAGCCCGACTCCACAGAGTGTCTCTGCAAACATTCCCTTTTCCTCTGTCGCTGGCAACATCCCCACTCTGGTCATTCCCAGCTCTCTGATATGGCTGCACGGAGGTGAACATTGCGGAAACACACTTGACGAATGACTCCCACCTTGCTCCCCATTCCTGAGCACAGAGCTCCAAAAGGCACTCAAGCCAGACAAACCCTCAGGAGTTTCTTTCTCCTCAAACCTCGTCCGTCCCATTCACCCCTGGCTCTCTGCCGAGACCAGTGCCGTGCCTGATTAGAAAAAGAAGCCACTGGAGCATCTGGGTGGCTCAGTCGGTTAAGCTTCCGACTTCGGCTCAGGTCACGATCTCGTGGTTTGTGAGTTCAAGCCCCACATTGGGCTCTGTGCTGACAGCTTGGAGCCCGGAGCCTGCTTCGGATTCTGTATCTCCCTCTCTCTCTGCTCCTCCCCTGCTCGCACTCTCTTTCTCAAAAAATGAAAAAAATGGGGAAAAAAACAAAAACAAAAACAAAACAAAAGAAAAAGAAGCCACTGGCTGCCAACACCCTCCTCTCTCCCCAGGCTCCCCACGCCTTGCCTCTATGTCCTGGGTCTGTGAGCTGAATGGGGCTCACAGCCGCCCACCTGCCTGAGGACCATCCTTGGCCAGCATCCTTGCTCCCTCCCTGTTAGAGCATTTGCATCAGCCAACAAACTTGCTCTAGCACTCTCTCAAAAAAAAAAAAAAAAAAAAAAAAAAAAAGCCTCCTTAACACCCCTCACCCTGTCTCCCTCCGGCAACGGCCCCCTTTCTCAGCCCCCATCATGGCTGATCGTTGTCCCCACCTCCTCAGCTCAGCCACTCTGGGCAGCCTCTCGCCCTCACTCCCAGACTGGTCTCTCTAAAACTTAATATGCCTGCTGGGGCCCACAACTCCTTCCTGCCTCGAGTCCCTTTGTCCTCCTGGATTCAGGAGCTCACAATCCCTGGCTTTCCTCCCACTTCGTCCATGGCTCCTTCCTGGGCTCCCTCACTGTTCCCCCCTCGCTCTCCCTGCCCCTGGTCCCTAAATGCTGACATGACCTCCGTTTGTTTCCGGGCTTCTGGGCAGTTTGTCTTCTCATTCTCCTCTACTCACACCGCTTTGAATGTCATACTTGGGACAATGACTCCCAAATCCACACCCGCCTCTTCCAAGCTCACAAAACACAGATAACAAAGCCACTGCCCTGACGTCTCCACTTGGATGTCCCGGATGCCTTGGATTCACTGTAGCCAAAATGGAATTCCTGACTTGTCCCTTCAAAACCTGTTTCTCTCCTGGCCGCCACCATCCCAGCTGCCCAGGCAGCCACTAAGAGATGTACTTAATTCACTTCTTTCCCCATCTATTACAACCAAGGACTTGCAGTGCTTTACTCCCAAAACACATTTCAAATGTGACCGCTTCACCCAATATTCTGCCCCTGAGTCTAGGCTGCCATCATCTCTAGCCTGATCACTGGCCCACTCTCCTTGTTAGTTTCCTTGTTTCCATCCTTAACTTACAATCCATTCTCGGCACGGCAGCCACAGGAAGCTTTTCGAAAAATGCATCTGGAGGGGCGCCTGGGTGGCTCGGTCAGTTAAGCAACCGACTTCGGTTCAGGTCATGATCTCACAGTTGGTGGGTTCAGGTCCGGCGTCTGGCTCTGTGCTTACAGCTCAGAGCCTGGAGTCTGCTTCGGATTCTGTGTGTGTGTGTGTGTGTGTGTGTGTGTGTGTGTGTGTGTGAGTGCGCGCGCCTCTCAGCCCCTCCCCCATTCGTGCTCTGTTTCTCTCTCTCAAAAATGAATAAACAAAAAAAAAACTTATGGGGCGCCTGGGTGGCTCAGTCGGTTAAGCGTCTGACTTTGGCTCAGGTCATGATCTCACGGTCCGTGGGTTCGAGCCCCGCGTCGGGCTCTGTGCTGACAGCTCAGAGCCTGGAGCCTGTTTCAGATTCTGTGTCTCCCTCTTTCTCTGACCCTCCCCTGTTCATGCTCTGTCTCTGTCTCAAAAATAAATAGATGTTAAAAATTAAAAAAAAAAAAAAAAAAAACTTATAAAAAAAAGAAAAAGAAAAATGAATTTGGCCATGACATTGCCCTGCTTAAAGCAGCTTCCCATTTAAACTTGGAATCAAACATAACTGCTCCCAGTGGCTGGTAAGATCCTATGCCACGTGTCTGTGATTGACCTATCTGACATTTCTTCCCCTCCCCTTGTTCACTAAACTCTGGTCACTCCGGCCTCCTTTCTGCTCTGCAAACATTCCTCACTCATTCTCCTGTGGGTATGAAATTGGAGACATGATGCAGAATGGCCAGGACAAGGTAGCCGATGGTGGGTGTTCACAGACAGGGGCTGAAGGGCCTTTGCCAGAGTGGGGAGCTGAGCCCAGCTTCACTCACCATGGCGAAGAGGTTGTCATAGCCTTTGACCTTGGTAGGCACCTTGGAGAACTTCTGGTCAAATGCATCGGAGATGTTGTGGGCTGGGTCGGTGGAGATGATCAGAACACTCTCCCTCCCCTTGGATAGCTGGACCGCTAAGCTGCAGCTGGCCGAGGGAAAGGTCAAAAGGCAGGGAGTGAGGTGTCAGCCTCTGCTCCCTAGGTCTGCAAAGGGTTATATAGGCCCCAGGGGCAGGGGACCCTGATCAGCAGGGACCTTGAGAGAGGAATATGGGTAGCTACAGAATCAAGCCTTAATTCCTGTTGAGGGACCCTCTCAAACTTCACCCACTGACCCCTCTGGGGGGGCTACAGTAGTGAGGTTCAGCTGTCTGAGTCGGTCTGGCCTGATGCCTGCTTCTTCTTTGTTGGTATGGAGTGGCACGGTCCAGCTAGCCTAAATTGACCTCGTGCCCCCTCCCTAAACACTAAGCTAAGGGGTCCCTTGCATTACCCGCTAAACTCAGGATGGTTCAGTCCACTTCTTCAGGGTAATTTGCCCCAGGGACCCTCCCCCTCCTCCCAGCAGCCGGGGATAGTCTAATCACGTGACCCCTCCCGCCTACCACCTCTACCCCCACGTGGCCTTGGAATGGCAAGGTTCACCCTACTAGGATAGTCCGCCCCGATGCCCCTCCCCCTACTTTGAGTTCACTCTGGTACATTCCAGCTGATTGAGACACCTAAGTAGTCTCCTGGCTCCCGTGCGCTGCGTTCAATGCAGTTCTGCCCTTGAACCCCAACGGGGAGGGTCCAACTCAGGGGGTTCCAGGCCTGCATTCGGCAGTGTCTTCAATTTGCCCCAGGTAACTTCTGGAGTTTGGGAATCAGGAACACGACGGCCCAGCCCCCTTGCCCGCTTGGGGTGGAAGAGCCAGTCCCGAGCCTCCCCTTCGCCCAGTGGTACATCCCACCCGTCTTCTCTACCCCCCGCCGGAGTTTCCTTACCTGCAGGTGGTCTTGCCAACGCCACCCTTGCCCCCGACGAAGATCCACTTAAGGCTGCGCTGTTCGATGATGTTGCTAAGCGTGGGCTCCAGCGGCTCCACATCAGGCGCATCCTCGAACTCCTCTGCCTCAACCCCCCACCCGGCCACCCCTGCCGCCATCTTGGAACGGGCTCACGTGATCAAGCGGAGCGCACCATGAAAAGCACCTACAGGGGAAATTTCCTAGCACATACCCATCAAGTCGAGGAGCCTGGATTAATTTCCTCATGGCCTGACTTTTAGAAGATAATAGAAGCTATATTTCTATTGTCTTCCGCTTCTAGGGTTCACTTTGTCGCCCTTTTGTCTATGATTCTTCAAAGACTCCCCCTGCCGAGTTGACCTATTGGTACTTTTCAGACTACTCCCCTTCACTGATTGGACCGCAGGTCTCCTAGCTCTCCTTTCATTGGCTGCAGTTTTTTTCTCACTTTCACCAATCATTTTCTCGTCCCGGTAGCCGCCAACCTCTCCTTAGCAACCAGCCAAACACCCAGTCCAGGCCCTCTCCAAGAAGTTAGAGCTGAGGTCCGCCCTGGCCTGACTCCATAGGTTCAACTCCCTGTCGATCATTTTCCCTATTCTCCAAATTGGTTCCCGATATCTCCTCAGGTTCGTCTCCTCTGTTATCCAATTGGCTGTGAGCCACCTGGCTCTTGACGCAAACCAATCACAGACGAAACGATTAGTTGGCTGAAGACAGGTTCCTGGACTGCAAATAGGTTAGAGGGACAACTCCAGTTGTGGGCAGGGTCCGCAGATCTTTGTCCAGTGCGCCGTGCTGGGCAGTCCAGGGCAGGGACCACACCTGCAACTGCACTCTTTGTCGCAGAAAGGACCCTATTCCCGAAAACCTTCTTGCACTGTTTCCTGCTGGGAGGGGAGACTCCTTCGAATTCCCTGTTTGAACCTCTGTCCTGGGCAGGAATACAGCAGGGTCCCAGGCCCTTGGTGAACACTCTTAACCTTAGATAGACTACAGCCTAGAAATATCCGCGGCTTCACTTGAGTACTCCAGCCCCCCAAATACACCCTTGTTGTCAGATGGGGACCCCAGCTCCACGGAGCCAGCTGTGTTCCCATTCCCAAAGGAGAGCTCCATCTCAGAGGCAGATACACAACCCAAAAAAATCCCCATTTCTAGTCGGGGGCGGGGGTCAGGCTAGATATGTCCTCTAGACCGAGATAGGGACCTCCGTTCCGAGGTGTCAGTTGGGTACACCGTCTCTGTTGGGGTCCTTTCCCTCAGAGAGATTATCCCTGGTGCCAGAAGGGGATCTTAGCCCCGGAAGGCTAATGTGCCCCCAGTTTCAAGCGGGAACTTCACTCCGGAGAGCCAGCTACAGCCCCAGTCTCAGACAATGGCTCCATTCCCCGGGAGACTATGCGTAATGCCTGCCCAAACCTAGCTGGATTATAAGAACCCGCGTGGCTGGGCGGGCTCGTCGCTTCTGGTTTTACCCCTTATTCGCCCCGCCCCACATACTCCGCCCCCACTGCGGACGCTTGAGGGCCAGACCGCTCTTCCCGGCATGCATTGCCTGGGACGGGGCAAGTCGGGCGCCAAGCGCCTGGCCGGAGCCGCCTTCCCGGAGTCCTTTGCGCGGCACCTGGCGACAAAATGGCTGCCCGAGGGAGACGGGCGGAGCCTCCGGGCCGGGAGGCGCCGGGCCCCGCGGGCGGCGGCGGCGTCGGGAGCCGATGGGCTGAGTCTGGGCCCGGGACGTCGCCCGAGAGCGGGGACGAGGAAGCGTCGGGCGCGGGTTCTAGCCCGGTGTCGGGCGGTGTGAACTTGTTCGCCAACGACGGCAGCTTCCTGGAGCTGTTCAAGCGGAAGATGGAGGAGGAGCAGCGGCAGCGGCAGGAGGAGCCGCCCCCGGGCCCGCCGCGACCCGACCAGCCTGCCGCCGCCGCCGCCGCGGGCCCTGGGGATCTGAAGAGGAAGGGCGGCCCGGGCCCTACGCTCAGCTTCGTAAGGAGCCGCGGGGGTGGGGGCGGGCGCCAGGGCCTGCCTTGGCAGAGGGATTCGGGGCCCGAGAAAGGGGATCGGGATCGGGGTCCACCCTCCAGCCCAGATGAGGGGGCTGTTCGGGTCGCCCGCTAAGGATCCGGAAACTGGATTCTCGACGAGAGGTTTGGGGGCGGGGGTGGGGACCCCCGGAGCCCGCCCGCGGGGGCCGGGAACCAGGGAATTGCATTCGAAACAGCGCTCCGTGGAGGGGGAAATCAGGATCCCGGGATTCCTATTTGAGTGGTACCTGAACTTGGATAATGGGACCATCTTCCACTATGGGGAAGGGGGGGCAAATTCAAATCTGGAATCTGAGCTGTGTGGATTAGAGACTTTCAGAACGCTTACTGTGTGACCTTAGGAAATTTGCTCTATTTCCCTGAGTTTCATTCGCCCAGTGTCCGTTTATTGAGCACCTTACCTTATGCTGAGCATTGTGCTGGGTGCTGGATATGCCGTGTTGAACATGACAAGATCGTTGCTTTCCTGGAGTATCTGGGCTGGCCTATCCTTAAATTTCCTATTTACAAAAACGGGTATCATTGCATTTTCTGACGTGGTGGGGGTTCCGTGAGGCCATCCGGGAGGTTAGTGCCGGGTTTGTCTTATAGGAAGGGTTAAACCACCAGTGATTCTCAATTGGGAATGAACACCCCACCCCACCCTACCCTCCACCCCCACAATTTGGCAGTCTGGAGAAATTTGGGGTTGTCAGAACTGGGGGAGGGGTGCTGTTGACATCTGTGAGTAGGGGCTAGAGCTGCTGCTCAAATCCTACAATGCACAGGATAGCCCCCTGACCCCAGCTCAAAATGTCACCAGTGTGAGGTTGAGAAACTCTAGGCTAAATAAATGGCAACTATATTGATGCTCATCTCTGAGCTTGCTTTGTTTCTGATATTAAGATCAAGTCCCTGGGGGCTCCTCTCTGGCTCAGTTGGTAGGCCACGCGACTCTTGATCTCAGGGTCTAGAGTTCAAGCCCGACCTTGGGCATGGAGCCTGTTTGAAAAAAAAAAAAAAAAACTGACAAGTTTCTTTAATAACAACAACAACAAAAAGAAGAATGAAAAGCAAGCAGCTAACTCACAGCCTGGGTATTCATTTGCTCAGAGATGAGGTCTGTGTGGTGTGGAGGAAAGTGTTGGCTTGAGAGTAACAGACTGGAGGTCAAGTTTTGGATCTAACAGTGTCGTTTGGGGCAGGCGATCTAACCTCTCCAAGCCTCAGTTTGTTCATTTGTGAAAAGTGTATGGGACGAGTCCCAGCAGCACAGGTCACTTGATGCCTGGTTGAGGGGTAGAGAGGGGATGATGTGTGTGAAACCTGTCTGCCGCACGTGGGCACAGAAAGTGCTGTCCGTGGGAGCAGGTGGAGGACCAGGATGAGATCTAGAGTGAGACTTCTGTTGGAGGGGAAGTGTTCAGACCTAGGTTCCTAGGGTTGGTGGAAGTACTAGAGGCGGAGGCTGAGTACCCCTTTGTTAAGTGACAGTGACAGTGGTTGTCACTGCCTTTTTCGTTTACTCACGGAGGGGCGCTCTTAAAGGGGCCAGTTGAGGTGCAGGGGAGACGCTGTCGCTTGGCGGTTAAGGATGTTGCTCTGTGACCTGGACCCATCCAACCCTGAATCCAGTTCCGTTGTTTGCTGCCAGCAGGACCTAGGGCAGGGCCCTCTCCTTAAAGATGTTTCCTTATCTGTGAAATGGGGATGGTTGTAACCTTCACCTTAGGGCAGCTGTGAACGTGAAGGATGACACATCCAAAGTACTTGGCACAGAGCTTAGCATACAGTGAGTGCTCAGTAAAGGGAGCTGTTGCTGAGTGTGTGGTCCCTGCTAGGGGCGGGGGAAGCTTCCGGAGGGAGAGTGAGGACAGCCTGTCCCCACTGATGTGGGGGTTCTTCTCGCTTTCAGGGAGGGCAGCCCAGGGGCCCAGGACTGCCAGGGCATCATGGGCCCAGGGCAGGCGCTAAGAGTCGCGTGTGCTCCTCTCTGATTGCTGCGCAGGTCGGCCGGCTGGCGGAGCTGGGCGCGGCGTCGGGACGGGCCACCGGGCCGGGCTAGGAAGGTGTAGTGGGCCTCAGCGCCGCCAAGGGCGGGCCCGACTCCTGTAACCGTTGCAGTCTTCTGTCCCTTCACCCAGGTGGGCAAGCGCAGAGGCGGGAACAAACTAGCCCTCAAGACGGGAATAGTAGCCAAGAAGCAGAAGACGGAGGATGAGGTGAGCAGGCTGGGGGCAGGGGGGGGGGGTGGGCGGCGGAGGGGGAGCGGGGGGGGGGGACCACTCACCGTGCCTTTCCCTTCCAGCCTCGGTGCCTGGCTGCTGAGCCCTTTCCCTCTCTGTCTAGCACCTGGGGGCCTTGGGTGGGTGTGCTGGGTGCGGGTGCGAGGAGGAGGGCTTTCAACAGGATCCCCAGATAACTTGAGTCTGCATTTCTTTACCTCAAACCCAGGACCTTGAGGGTGACTTGGGGGAAGGTGGGTGTCAGCTGTCTCAGGACAGTCCTGACCCCCTGTCCCTGGCCTCCTCGGTATCCCCTTGCAACCCCTGTGTGCCCCCCACCCACAGGTATTAACAAGTAAAGGTGATGCGTGGGCCAAGTACATGGCAGAGGTGAAAAAGTACAAAGCCCATCAGTGCGGCGATGATGATAAAACTCGGCCCCTGGTGAAATGACCCCCTTCCCCCGCCTGCCTACGGCCTGGGACTCTCTGCGATGTACATAACTATTTAATGCAGCGGCAGCGGCGGCAGCCTTTCCCCTCCCCAAGGACTTCTACACAGAAGGAAATCGAGATGCTTCCCGCAGCCGCGGACGATTCTCCAGGACTCTTTTTTACCTTGAGCACTTGCCTCCTGAGACTTCATAGAACAGTGGTTTACTGTCCCCTCTCCTCCTACCTCCTCGCTCTCTCTGGCTTTTTCTGTCTTCCTCCCCACCCCACCCCACCCCACCCCACCCCTTAGCCATCACTTCTGGGAAGTAAAGAACTTGACTTAGTGCCGGAGCTGTGTGCTTGGTCTGCCTTCTTTGTTCTTTCCACCCTAAGCCTCCCCTCCTCGCCACGGCCTAGTCCTGCACCTGGTCCTGGGTCTGGCTTGGTGAGGGGACTGTTGGGGAGCACGGGGAAGACAGGAGTGCATCCTCTCCTGTTCTCCTGGACTCTCCTCGGGACCCGTTTCCCCCTACCCCTGACAGAGCCCCCACTGTTGCTCCTCATGTTCAGGATCATATCCTAGCCCTCTCTGGCTGGGCCACAGCTGTCAGTTTGTTCATTCAGCAGACACTTAATGAGTGCCTACTGTGTGCCCCAGGGTTTTCTGGGACCTGGGGCCACAGCAGTGAATGGAACAGACCATATATACTTCCTGCCCTTTTGGAAGGAAACACACCAGACAAAAAGGGGGAAGCCATTTTGGGAGGTGACTGGGAAGAAGTACAGGGTGGAGGCTAGGGGGAGGGTGTCTGTTTCCCTTGACATCTGATCTGAGTCCTGAGGGAAGTGAGGAAGCAGGTGGAGGGAATAGCCAGTGTGAAAACAGGTGGGAGAACATGGGGCCTTTGTGGGGAGCTTCAAGGTGGCCCGTATGACTGAGCCTAAAGAGTGAGGAGGGTGTGTGGATTATATACAGAGCCTTGTGTGCTAGGGTCAGGATTTGGGACTTCATGCTTAGAAGAAGCCTGGGGGGGGGCAGTATGAGCCTGGGAGCCACAGGTTATATTTAATAGGCCCCCTTTTTTTTTTTAAGTTTTTTTTTTTTTTTTTTTAACGTTTATTTGTTTTTAAGACAGAGAGACAGAGCATGAACGGGGGAGGGTCAGAGAGAGGGAGACACAGAATCTGAAACAGGCTCCAGGCTCTGAGAGCCCAACGCGGGGCTCGAACTCACGGACCGCGAGATCATGACCTGAGCCGAAGTCGGCCGCTCAACCGACTGAGCCACCCAGGCGCCCCGGCCCCTTTTGGCTTCTGTGTGGAGAACAGACTGAAGAGGGCCCTGGGGCAGAACCCGGAGATGAGGCTGGGCCGGGACCGGGGGAGGGGAAGAGGTGGACAGTTGGGGGTTGAGGAAGTGAGCAGGGCTAGGATCTGGACTCTGGCGGGGCTGCTCTGTCCTGCCAGCTCCCTGCAGCCCTCCCAGGGAGGCTGGGTCGACCCCACCCTTATGTATATGTGATCAGCAGCACAGATGCCACCTTGCAGAACATGACTGTTGACATGTCGGGATGGAGTGTCCTAAAGGAAGCCTGACTCCCCTCGTGTCCTTTTAGTGCTCCTTGTACTTCTGTGCCCTCCTGGAAGCTGCCTGGCTGCCTGTTCTCCAGTGAACCCACAAACGCTTTAAAACGCCCGTGCCTCCTGATGATCCTTTCTCAAGTCTCCCAGACCTGGAGCGACATCTGGGTCCCCCCAGCCTTGGGCCCACCTCCCAGGCCTTCCCGTGCAGGAATGCCGAGCAGCTGGCACTCCTCCCCATCCCAGATTCAGGCTCCCATCCCCCTTCCGTCAGGAGGGCCACGACTTGGAAGATGATGGCAGTTCGTGATGGCCACCTGGTGCCTGGGACCTGTGTAGGCAGAGGGAGGAAGGCTGAGGTGGTATCCACCTGGCCTCAGACTGACAGATCCAGCCTGTGGGGGATGGGGTGGGCCTTCCAGACACGGAGGACCCAGACCGGCAAGACTCCTTGTTTTAGTGGAGCTAACATTCTAGATGAGGAAACAAGAAACAAAATAGAATACAGAACGCATCACACATCGGAAGGTTATACGTTCTATGGGGGTGGGGGGTGTATGAAAGGGGGGCAGAGATGAGGGTGGGAGAGATGGCAAGTTGAAGTTGGTCAGGGATGGCCCCGAGAAGGTTAACATTTGCCCCAAATTCTGAGAGCAGTGAAGATCCTTGGAAGGGTTCAAGGCCAAAGGAACAGTAGGTGCAAAGACACCCAGCTGAGAGCACCCCTGGCTCCTCAAAGAGGAGAGCGGTAGCGGGCTTCGGACAAGGAGACCTGCCCCTCTCGCTTCCTGCTAACTTCCTGCTGCAAGGCTTGTCCGGTTGATCTTCCACATTGGCTCAAAGGTCTCTCCCTCCTGTTTTGGGGATGGTGAGCTGGCCCAGGTGTAACTTCAGCCTCGGGGATGTAGTGTTGGGGGAGGGGACATAGAAGGCCGATGGCGCCACCCTTACCTCCTCCCTCAAAGGCACCAGCAGCCGCTGGATCTTTAAAAAGAAACACAAGTGGGAGAAGTAGGTCGCCCCTGCAGCAGCTCAGCCTCTTTTCTGGAGTGTCAGGAGGCAGGAGGAGCTGATGGAGTCCCAGCATCCCCCTTCACTGCATTCACCAGTCGTGACCTGGGGAAAGTCTGAAGGGGAAGGAGAATCAAATTCAGGGTTTGGTGAGTCACACGGTCGTGGCTGCAAACTATTCTGATGCCTGTTGGTTGTGTGATCTTGGGTAAGTCACTTAGCCTTTCTGGGGTTCAAGTTTTTCATCTATAAAATAGGGGTACAATACAGAAGCATCGGCAGGGTCAAGGTCTTTTTTCTTTTTTTAAGTTTATTTATTTGGAGAGAGAGAGAGAGAGAGAGAGAGAGAGAGAGAGAGAGAGAGAGAGGGCGCGAGCACAAGCAGGGGAGGGGCAGAGAGGAGAGACAGAATCCCAAGCAGGCTTTGCACCATCAGCCCAGAACCCAGTACTCACCAACTGTGAGATCATGACCTGAGCTGAGATCAAGAATCTGTCGCTTAACCGACCGCACCACCCAGCCGCCCCAGAGTCAAGTTCTAAAGCAAGGGCAATATTGATGAAGTCAACATTAACCCTGACATTATTTGAAACAGCTGTCATTATTCTCTGGGTGAAGCAGTTGGCTTGGGTTGGGGGACGTATGGTGACCTTTAAACGTGGGAGCAGCGCGGAGAGATGCTCAAGCAGAGACACGGTTGTAAACGGAGAGGCGTTTGTCTCCCATTTCAGATTAACAGTTGAGCACCAGCTCCTTGCGTTTCTTTTTTGCACTGTTTCTAGCTGAAGTAAGTTTCTAGTTGAAGTAAGTTTGCTGTGTACAGGGCTGTTGTGAGAATTACATTAGGAAATTGCCTGACAGGCAGTAGGGTCGGGCTTAAGAAATAGTGAAATGAGGGCACCTGACTGGCTCATTCAGTAGCGTGTGACTCTTGATCTTAGGGTTGTGAGTTTAAGCCCCACGTTGGGCATGGAGCCTCCCTTAAAAAAGGAGGGAAAAAGTCTGGATTCAGTACTCAAGTCCACTAGATGGGGAGAGGAAGAAAGACTTCCATGATCACACAAGGGCCGATACCTTGGACCACAAAAGCAGGGTGGGTCACTTTATTCTGTCCAACTCTCCTCTCCCCCAAGGCTTGGCGCGGGACCAATGGGAACTTGACTTATTATTATTGTTATTAATTTTCTTTTTGAAACTTGACATATGAAAAGAAGGTGAGCATTAAATTTTCTCGCCCATCTCCAACTCTCTCCCCACCTGACCCTTATCTGGAGCAATCCCCAACCCTGAACAGAAAACTCCCACACCCGTTCCCGAAACTTCCCGTCCCAGCCCCTCAATGTCACTCTTCCTTCTGCTCAATGCCCACCTCCGTGGTGGGGGGGGGGAGGTTTCCAGACCCCCGGGTTTTGAGTCACAGCCAGAGTCCGTAAGCGCGGCAACGCGGGCGCGCGGTGAGACGGGATTTGTAGTTCTGGGGCCTAGGGGCAAGCGAGGGAAGGCCATTGCGCATGCGTAGGCGGCGGGTTTCCGCACGTGTCTCTCCAGCCGGGTCTCGGTACAGCAAAGGTGGGAAACTGGTTTGCTCCTGTAGGGAGTCTTCCCCGACTGAGTGGCGTTCGGCGCCATCAGATCCTTCTGAAACCTGGGAGGCCCCAGTGGAGAGGTCTTCGGCACCTGTTTTTCATGAATGAACGGAGGGGGGCTGACTTTGCTAATGGAAAGTGGGCCGAGAAACGTGTCTCCTTCCTCCAGGTTGGGGCAAAAACTGACCTGCCTGCCCTGAAACCAAAAAGTTCTTGAGGCAGTGCTGGCTTGCCCTTTGGGATTAGAGGCCTAGTTGATTAAGTCAACTCAGTAAATATTGGTTTAGGGTGTGGCTGAATACAGTGAAAGGACGGCCTTGAGGTGGGGGGGGGGGGGGTAAAAGCCACGTTTTTAAAGACAGTTTACGGCAGGCCTGGTAATGCTTAACTTGATGATCTCCAACCCAGCAAACTATTCTTATACCCATTTGACAAGTGGGGAAACCAAGGCTCAAAGCGGCAGGAGGTTGCCCACCTTGTTATTGGCCTGGCTAGGAAGAGGGAAACAGGCGCTCCAGGGTCTCCAGCTCCTCCCTACTATCCTGCTCTGCTCTTAAACGGGGTGCCCTACTTTGTCCTCCGGTGGCGAAAGGATTACGAAGATGCCTTTCATCATGACCCTGCCCTTGCCTAAATTTCCTGGGCTCTTTCACCCTATTCAACTTAGGCCTTTTGCTTCAGCGTTTATTAATATCATTTAGAATTTCATATTCATGTGGGTTTTTCTCAGATCCGCATAAAAAGTATGAAACGGTACTGGAAAGCAAATAACACAAAATGTGGCAGAGGCTTCTTCAGGAACGCAAAGGTGCTCCGCTCCCTTTGTCCGGCTTTCCTTCCTTTGTCTCTGGGGTCTAAAATCCACCCTAGGCTAAGTCTTCTCTGGTCTTTCCACGAGGGCGCTTACTGTGCTCCTCCCAGGAGCATCCTCTGGATGCGAGGAGAAAGACACAGTTCAATTCCTGGAGGAGTGGGGGGACAGGCGCAACTAGCTGTGGCCGAGAGGTTACCGGGTCCACCAAACACCTGAAGTCCTCACGCGCCACCAAACTCCGCTCCCAGCAAAGAGCCGCTGTCAGGCGGGCGTGAGACACGCTGAGAAAACGAGACGCTGGGAAGACCTAACGGCCAGAGAGGCCAGGAGAGCCGCCTACTCTCCTGTCACGTGACCTGGTCTCGGCGGGGCCCGGTTCTCCCCCGAGCCAGCCCACGTGTTATGACTGCCTCTCCCCATTGGTTCAGCTGGGCCAGTTTGAACGGTGTACGGAAGCCGCCGCGGCCCATCCACGGCCGCGTTTTTTTTTTTTCTTTTTTCTTTTTTTTCTTTTTTTTTTTTTTATTCCCTCTCTTTGGCTCCCTCCTTCCGCGCGAGTCTCAGGAGAAGCCGCAGCGCAAGGCGCCGCTGCTGCCACCCGGGGCCCGGTAAGTGGGCCTTACCCGAAGCTTGACGGGCTCGGCCCGGGCTTGCGTTGACCCCCGCCGGGGTCCGGGTCTGTGCCGCGCGCGGCCCGGCCGTCGGGACCGCGCCTGACTGGGAAAGGCCGAGAACCCGGTTTGGGCCCCATTCTCGAGGCAGCGAGAACGGGCCGGGGCGGGGGAGGGGGAAACCGAGCCGGGCTTAGGGGGTGGGGCCTCGGAGCCCGGCCAGACTCTGGTGCCTCCAGAATCGGGCCAGTGGGGCGGCTGGGGTCGGGCTGGAGGGGATCTGGGGGAAGCGTCTGGGGACTGCTTAGGGCCTGATTGGGGAACATCGCGAGGATCGGGTGTGTGTGGGGGGGCTATTTTGGTGGAGCTTTGGCTGGGTCTGGTTGCGGGAGGCCTCAGTGAAAAGTTGGGGGGTCTTCTTGGACCGTGACAGGGAGGGGCGTCAGACTTCGTTCTAGAGGGCTTTGCTGGGTCTGACTTGGAGGCGTCGCTAGGATCCGTTGGGGGGAATGCTCCGGGCGGTGTTGGCGGCCAGGCCTAACTGGGGGAAGCTGCAGAGATCGGACGAAGTGGGTTTCCGGCTCGAGGTGGTGGGGGGCTTGGCCGAACTTGATTGGGGGAAACAGCAGAGATCCGTCAGCAGGAGTTAATGCTGACTGGGGCAGGGGGCGGGAGGGGGGAAAGACTTGGCCAGACCTGATTGGGGAAAGCGACGGGGACCCGTCCAGGGGTCATCTTTCGTGGGGTGGGCGGGCTTGGCTGGCTGTCTTTCCGAGAGGGAACTCGGACCTGTCTGGGGATTGCTTCGGGCCCGATTAAGGGGAATCTATGGATGGAGTCTGGCTAGGCCAAAAAGAGGAGAGTCTGGCATCCGGCTCAGTTTGGAGGGACAGATTAGAGGAGGTGGCAGGGATCGGGACGATTGGAGCACCTTGAGGCCGTGCATCTGGGGAGGCTCAGGGACCAGACCAAGGCGGAGGAGGCGGCTGGGATCTGGCGGAGCGTGAGGGCTGGATTTCGGAAGAAGAGGGTTCTTTGGGGACCGTGCCTGGACCAGGGAGACCGCAGGGGCCGGGGCGCTGTCGCGGTCTGGGGCAGGGCCGCTGGATGGAGAGGTGGCTGGGGCCTTGCCTGACGGCCGTGAGGCTGGCAGAAGCCATAGGGCCCGCAGCCGGCGGAGGCAGCATGGGCTGCCCTGGGCCGAAGGCGCCGCGCTGGGCCTGATGAGGCCCCGCGGGGGCCCCGCCACCGCCTCCCGTGGCCCGCTTCCATATCCCCTCGCCTGCGCTCCCTAGCCTGAGACTGCGCGGACGTGGATGGCGCAGCTGGCGGGGACCCCGCACTTGGGCTGGTGTGGATCGGGCGACCCCCGCCTGTCCGCCGAGGGCGCTCCCGTCGTGCTGCCGCTGCGGCCACCTCCACGGCGGCTCAGCCCGGGGCTCACACGGGGCCCCTGGGACCCAGCGCTGACCCTGGCCCCTACCCCCGCAGCTCACCTCGCGCCATGGACTGGCAGCCAGATGAGCAGGGCCTGCAGCAGGTCCTGCAGCTGCTCAAAGACTCGCAGTCGCCAAACACAGCCACGCAGCGCATCGTGCAGGATGTATCCTTCCTTCCTTCCTTCCGGGCCCAGGGGGAACTGGGCAGATATCTGCAGCCCCTGAAGACCAGAGGAAGGGGCCCGCTCCCTAATCCCCAGACTCTTGTTCTGTCAGGAGCTACAATTGGCAGAGAAGCAGGGATCCGACCCCTTGGGTCCCACGTGCAGAGAAAATGTGGCCCTGTGGGGGAGGGGGAGGAGGAACACCTTTCACTGGCACTGGGCCGTTTGGTTAGTTTCACCGTCAGGATTAATTTTTTTCAATTGAGGTTTGAAATACTCTGACTTAAAGGTTAAGATACTTAAACCACCAGCAAGTTTCCCTTGGAAATATGACTTCCCTTCTTTTTTTAAAAAAGCAGGCAACGTGGGACTGGTGGCGAGCAGGACTGAGTAGCAGCCGCCTCCTTCAGACAGAGAGGCTCAGCCATGCTCCCCCACCACCTGGATGAGTTTCAGGTGCCTGAAGTGCTGTGTTATTCTGGCAGGGAGGTTGACAGGTGGGGTCCCAGGAGCTAGCCACCTCATCCCAGTGGGCAAGGGAACTTTCAGCCACAGGACAGTGAGGGGACCCACCAGGGGAAGGCCCTTGTCTCCCAAGTCCCTTAACAGCCTGGCAGAAACTCAAACAACTGAACCAGTTTCCCGACTTCAACAACTACCTGATCTTTGTCCTGACCAGACTCAAGTCGGAAGGTATGTCCCCAGCGCCCCTCCACTCCAGCCGGACCCTGCTTTTTCCCCTGCGGTCCCCTGACCCTCGGCCCTCTTTCCCCAGACGAGCCGACTCGGTCCCTCAGCGGTCTCATCCTCAAGAACAACGTGAAGGCACATTACCAGAGCTTTCCGCCACCCGTGGCCGACTTCATCAAACAGGAGTGTCTCAACAACATTGGCGATGCCTCCTCACTCATCCGAGCCACCATAGGTGAGAGCGGGTAGTGGGAATCGGCCAGTGAGGACTCCTGAGTTCTCGCTCTCAGCTAAGGAGCTTTGCAGCCTGTTAAGAGTATCAGTTCACTGAAGGCTCCAGTACCGTGGTTGGTAGTTCCGTTACGGTTGCCATCTTACAGATGAGAAAACTGAGGCACAGAGATGTTAAGGGACTTACCCGGTAAGTGGCAGAGCTCGGAAGTGGCCAGCGCAGGTCGGTGCTCTGAACCACTCCCCCCGAAATAGCCATTCTTTCTTTTGAGGCCACCACTCAGTGTCTAGGCCCTGAGGGTGTAGCACGTTAGAACCCGAGGCCTCCCTGTCCTGAGGAGTTGGGCGTCTTCGGCTGTTTCTCCCCAGTAATGAGATGACCCGGGAGTTAGTTTTGTGTTGGAGCCTTCCTGGCTCTCGGAGGGCTGCCTGAACAAGTTAAGGGAAGGACGGTGGAGAATTCTCCAGCTATTTTCCCCCAAGCCTTTTCACTACTGATAAACACCAACTCAACGCTTTGTTACCGGCTTGCTTTTTTTCCCCCACCTTTACTGAGATGTACTTGACCCCCAATGGATTTATGTTGGTATTCTTTAAATTGTCAGCTTTTTAACGTTGCTTTTAGAAGAAAGTTGTATCTAGCTTTTTTTTTTTTTAAGTTTACTTGTTTAGTTTGAGAGAGAGAGAGAGAGAGAGGATGATCAGGGGAGGGGCAGAGAGAGAGAGGGACAGAGGATCCCAAGGGGGCTCGGTGCTGATAGCACAAAGCCCGAATTCAGGGCTCGAACTTGCGCACCGTGAGATCATGACCTGAGCCAAAGTCGGATGCTTAGCTGACTAAGACACCCAGGCCCCCCCCAAAGTTGTAGATAGCTTTTAAATGAAAAGATGTTTGTTTGCCATAAAGAGCAGGTAACCTTAAAAACATGCAACAAAGACACAAAAATAGTATTAAGTTGGAATAGATACTGGGCCTGCTAGAAGTGCTCATCTTGGGGCCTGCTTCCTCTGTTAAGTGACCCTTAGCCCCGACGATACCCACTGTGAGACCAGTAGAAGGATCTGGACTTCCCGAGTTCACTAGATAGCCAGGTTCTGCTCTAAGTGTTTGAATTAAGGCATTGAAGCTTCTGACATCCCTAGGGACCCCCTTTTGAGTCACAGAGGGGTTAGGACACGTGGCCAAGTTCGCACAGACAGGGACAGGGCTGGAACTGCACTCCCGAGTCCTCAGAGCCTACCCACCGCAGGTCACCCCTTTTCCAGCAGAAGCAGGAGCCAGAGTCCTCTAGAGTGATGGCAGTGACACCTTCACCCTGCTGGGGAAACACTGCCACCTCCTGGCTTTAAATCCTATGTCTACGTCACCCTCACCTGTGTTCCCTTCGGCCGTATTGGGCTCAGCCACCAGACCGCCTCACGGCCCTGGCCCTGCCCTTCATTCGCGTATTGTACTTCACACTTGGGCTTCTAATCAGCGGTACGAGGCCTCCCCAAGGCCACGTGGTCCTGCACAACCTGCCTCTGTCACCTCTCAGCCCTCGCCTCCACCTGCTCCCCACCCTCACCACCCCCTGCTCAGCCCCTCTGGCTCCTCACCTGTCTTTGAGCACACCCAGCCTGCCTTTGCACCTGCCCGGGATGCCCTTTCCCCAGGGAGTTGGACAGCATCCCCTCATCTCCTTCAGGTCTTTCTCAGAGAGCTAAGCGTCACCTGGGCAAGGCCTGCTCCGGCCACCCGTTTTTAAATTGCTGTTCTTGGGGCTCCTGGCTGGGTCCGTCAGAAGAGCATGCGACTCTTGACCTCGGAGTCGTAAGTTCCAGCCCCACCTTGGGTGTAGAGTTACTCAAAAACTAAATAAACTTTATAAATTTTTTTTTTTTTTTACTTTTTTTTTTTAATGTTTCTTTATTTTTGAGACAGAGAGAGACAGAGCATGAACGGGGGAGGGGCAGAGAGAGAGGGAGACACAGAATCCGAAACAGGCTCCAGGCTCCGAGCGGTCAGCACAGAGCCCGACGCGGGGCTCGAACTCACGGACCGCGAGATCATGACCTGAGCTGAAGTCGGACGCTTAACCGACTGAGCCACCCAGGCGCCCCTATAAAAAAATTTTTTTAAAAAAAACGTTAAAAAAATTGCTGCCCTCACTCTCAGCCCTTGCCGGCCATCTTCTCTGCTTTCTTTCCCCCCTTAGCTTTTGGCATCTAGCCTCCCAGTTCTTTTGCTGATTTATTTTTACCTCGGAGCCTCTCTCACTAGGCAGTCTGCTCCCAAGGGCAGGGCTTTTGTATGTAGCTCTGTGCTGCTTCCCGGGGCCTGCAACAGCTGGCTTACGGTAGGGCTCCGAGGATCTCGAAAGGAGCGTGTAGGGCTTCTGGGGGACCGCGCACGGACAGCCTGTGAGCCAGCGGAGCGAGTGCGCCGCAGGCCCGCACCCAGCCTGAGGCGGCGTCCTTTCCCGGCTGCCCCAGGCATTCTCATCACCACCATCGCTTCCAAGGGCGAGCTGCAGATGTGGCCCGAGCTGCTGCCCCAGCTGTGCAACCTGCTCAACTCGGAAGATTACAACACTTGTGAGGTAGGTGACCGGCTGTGGCCCGCCTGGGCGGGAGCCGGGGAGCCGGACTGGGGTTCACATCCGTCTGCCCGCTCCTCTCCACCCAGGGGGCCTTCGGAGCCCTGCAGAAGATCTGCGAAGACTCATCTGAGCTCCTGGACAGCGATGCCCTCAACAGGCCCCTCAACATCATGATCCCCAAGTTCTTACAGTTCTTCAAGCACTGCAGCCCAAAGATCCGGTGGGTGTGGCTTCCCAGGGTGGGGGTGGGGGTCTGTGGAGGGGCTGGGCGTGGGCGGAGTCAGGGCCGACCCACATGCCCCCTCCCTGCCAGGTCCCATGCCATAGCCTGTGTGAACCAGTTCATCATGGACCGGGCCCAGGCGCTGATGGACAACATCGACACCTTCATCGAGGTGGGCTGCCGGGCTGAGGGTGAGCAGGGCAAGGGCCGAGGGCCCGGCTGCAGCTGATCCCACCCTCCCTGCAGCACCTGTTCGCCCTGGCCGTGGACGACGACCCTGAGGTGCGGAAGAACGTGTGCCGTGCCCTGGTGATGCTGCTGGAAGTGCGGATCGACAGGCTCATCCCCCACATGCACAGCATCATCCAGGTGTGCATGGCTAGCCCGGGCGTGCCGTGGGGTGGGCGGCAGGTGGGGAGTCACCCCGGGCTGGGCCAGGCTTTAGCCTTTTTCCTACCCTGTCCTAGTACATGCTGCAGAGGACCCAGGACCACGATGAGAACGTGGCTCTGGAGGCCTGTGAGTTCTGGCTGACGCTGGCCGAGCAGCCCATCTGCAAGGAAGTCCTGGCCTCCCACCTGGTCCAGTGAGTGCCACTGCTGCCCTCTGTCCCACCTCAGCCCCCACCCTACTCTGCCTTCCCTCTGGTTGTCTCCTGTGTGAGTCTCGGTCTGTGTTCTCTGTCTCCGCTTACTTTCGATCCCTGTGCGTTTCTGGTTGGCAGGCGATAAGAAGATAATTTCCAATGACTTAAAAATGTGGGGGCTCCTGGGTGGCTCAGTGGGTTAAGCATCCGACGTCAGCTCAGGTCACGATCTCACACTCTGTGAGTTTGAGCCCCGCGTCGGGCTCTGTGCTGTCAGTTCAGAGCCTGGAGCCTGCTTCGGATTCTGTGTCTCCCTCTCTCTCTGCCCCTCCCCTACTCATGCTCTGTCTCTCTCTGTCTCTCAAAAATGAATGTTAAAAAAAAAAAAATTTTTTTAAATGCGGTAAATTATAGGTGAAAGAAATGAAAACTCAGCAGAGGCTGCAGGCATAGCTGGATCCAGGTGCTCAAAGGATATCAAAGATGTCTGTGTAGTCTCAGACCTACTCCTGTGTTGGCTTTGTCCTCAGGCACGACCTTCCCTCATGGTAGTGCTGTGGTCTTCTGCTTACCTTCAAGCTTAGGAATCTCAGAATAAAGAAATTCTCTCTCAACCAGTATCTCCAGCAAAAGTCCTAGGGCTCACCTTCCTTGGCCAACTTGGATCACTCGCCTATCCCCGAGTCATGAATCATTTTCTCCTGAGGTGCGTGGGCACCAGCTGAGGGCGCCTGGCTGCCCTGCCTGTTTCTTCTCTAATCTGGCCCGTCCCGGGGAAGGGCCTCATGTCCTTGCCTTACAGCATGCTAGGGTTCGGCCACCGTTTGAAGCTCTCTGGCGTTTTCAGGGGTCTGGACTTCATTGAGTGGCCAGGTCTGGGTCAAGAGCCCTCGTGGGGAGCCAGGAGTCATGTCAGCTCTGTCCCAGGCACCATGGTTGACTAGGTTGCGATAGTGGCCCTAAGGTCCACACACTGCCCCTTGGCTCCTTGTTGCTTCCGTTTTGCCCAGGCTGTGAGCCCTCCTGGGGACCCCTGCGTCCCATCCCATGAACAGCCTCTCTCCCCACAGGTTGATCCCCATCCTGGTAAACGGGATGAAGTACTCAGAAATCGACATCATTCTGCTCAAGGTCAGTCTGGGCCGACCGCTGGGTGTGAACAGGCAGGTGAGGGCTGGGGCGTCGGGGCTGCGGGCCCTGGTGGTGCTTAGTGATCTGTCCGGGCTTCCACAGGGGGACGTGGAAGAGGACGAGGCGGTCCCCGACAGCGAGCAGGACATCAAGCCACGTTTCCATAAGTCGCGCACAGTGACGCTGCCCCATGAGGCCGAGCGGCCTGATGGCTCGGAGGATGCAGAGGACGATGACGACGACGATGCTTTGTCCGACTGGAATCTGAGTGCGTGGCCTGGCCTGTGGGGCCTGGGGGGTCGGGGGCAGGAAGCCCAGGGGCTGCCTCTTGGGAGGTGATGAGGGGCCTCCTCAGAGCAGATCGTGACGACTCTAATTACGATCTCTGATCCTGGGGATACGGTCCAGGAGGCTGGCAGCCACCCAAAGAGCCTCCCTGCTTCTCCCCCCCCCCCCCACCCCTCCCGTCCCAGGGAAGTGCTCGGCAGCTGCACTGGACGTCCTGGCCAACGTCTTCCGGGAGGAGCTGCTACCCCACCTTCTCCCCCTGCTCAAGGGGCTCCTTTTCCACCCTGAGTGGGTGGTCAAAGAGTCGGGCATCCTGGTGCTGGGCGCCATCGCGGAGGGTGAGTGCCTCTCCGGCCTGGTAGGGGCCTGGCCCCTGAGCCCCTCACTGGTGCGGGACGGTACGGGGCGGCCCAGGCAGGGCTGTGTCCGGGGTGTGGCCGCACAGCACGGGCGACGCCACCCCCAGGTTCTCTCTGAGGCCTGCCCTGCGCCCTCCAGACAGCTCTGGGATGTGAGTCTTCCCCATGGCCCGTGGGCCTGAATGGAACTCCCGAACCCCACAGTGCACGCCCCCCCTTGAATTCTCACAGACAGCGGTTCTGCGAGGCTGTCGGCACGGTTACAGTCGGAAAAGTGACAGGCAGCCTGCAACGCTCGCCCCACGGCTGGCAGCCCGGTCCCCCGGGCTCAGCGCCAGCCCGATGAGGTGGGGCGCATAGATGAAGAAACTGGGGTGCGGGGAGGTTGACGCCGTTTCCCCGGTCACCCAGGGCGCGGCTGGGCTTTAGCCTGCCACCGGCTCCCCGGCCCGTGAGTCGGAAGTGTCCGCTGGTGGCGTTTACGCGGACCTCTGTCCTTTTCGCGCCTTTTGCGCTCCTTCGTCCCGGTGGGACGTACAGCTTGAGTTACAGGTGTCACCAGTGCCCGCCTCAGCCTCCAGGCCTCTCACAAAAGGTTCAGACACGACAACAGGAGCCGTGTGTTTAAAGTTTACCTAAGGAAAGATTTCCTCACATAACCGGCCCGACGTACGTTACGTTAGCACGGGGACGTGAATTAACGGGTCATGTCAGGCGTCCTAGCTTTTAGCGGAAAAGGATCTCGAGGGATTGACCCATAACTGGTAAAAATGGTTCTTGGGTCTTGGATCATTAGATGGCGTGCTCTTATCTGTGTTCTCCGAACGAGAGATTCATTTGTGGCTTTTTTTCTTTTTTAAAAAAAGATGAAAAATAGAAAAAGCACAAATACCCCAGAAATGTTTCAGAAGAAAAGTACTTGGGGTGCCTGGCTGGCTTATTCAGTGGAGCGTGGAGCTCTCGATCTTGGGCTCGTGAGTTCGAGCCCCACGTTGGGCGTAGAGTGCGGGTTGAAAAAGGCAAATTACTTCCCGACCATTTTGGTCACCGTGCTGCCCGGCCATCTGTGAAGTGATGAGTGACTGTCACGGGGTGGAGCCAGTGGAGGGGAAAGGCTTGTCCTGACGCTGCTTCCCATCGCGACTGGGCCTTTCACCGTTTCTGTGACTGAGCCATCGTGTCTGTGATTCAACCTCCCAGCCTCAGTGTCCCCCCCCCCCCCCCCCCCCCCCCATGGCGGGTGCCACTGAGCTCTCTGCAGAGGGTGAGGTGTGGCCAGGCCCAGCTGGGCTCAGGCTTGCCCTTGTGCTGGTGCTTGCAGGCTGCATGCAGGGCATGGTGCCCTACCTGCCCGAGCTGATCCCGCACCTCATCCAGTGCCTGTCGGACAAGAAGGCCCTGGTCCGCTCCATTGCCTGCTGGACGCTGAGCCGCTATGCCCACTGGGTGGTCAGTCAGCCACCTGACATGCACCTCAAGCCTCTGATGACAGAGCTGCTCAAGCGCATCCTGGATGGCAACAAGAGGGTGCAGGAGGCGGCCTGCAGGTGACCCTCAAGCGCTGACCCCACGGCCCCCACCCCTGCCCCACTGGCTGCCTCCTGGGAAGTGATGATACTCCTGACCCTTGACGTCACACTGATCTCTCACGTATTCGTACTGGCTGATCCCGGGTGCATGCCCTCCCCACAACCCCACCCGGGGCCCAGCCCCGCCTGTGGCCGCCCCCCTAAACCCCTTCCCCACTCCAGTGCCTTCGCCACCCTGGAGGAGGAGGCCTGCACAGAGCTGGTACCCTACCTCAGCTATATCCTCGACACCCTCGTCTTCGCCTTCGGCAAGTACCAGCACAAGAACCTGCTCATCCTCTACGACGCCATCGGCACCCTGGCTGACTCTGTGGGCCACCACCTCAACCAGCCGGTGAGGCCCCACGGCATCTCCCTCTCTTGATCCTCAAGCCCCTTTGCGTCCAGTGACCTGGCGGCAACCTCGTGTCGCACGCCGGGGACGTGGCCGTGACCTCGAGAGGCAGACGGACGGACCCGGCCCCCGCCCTCGCCCTGCTCCCGGTCTAGCGGGGGAAACGGTTATGCGACAGTGTGGCAAGTGCTGTCCTGGGGAAACTCAGGGGCCTGCGGGAACCAGGAGGCGCCGACCTGGGCTCCGAGGGGGGCGGAGAGGGGAGGCCGGGGCTAGGGACGAGAAGGGCCTGGGGGTCTGGCTGGATGGCAAGGCCCTGTAGGGCCCCGTGAGCCACAGCAAGGAGCCCAGACCTCACCACTCAGCCGATAGGTGCCTCTGAGTCACGAAGAGCCCTGCGGGTTCCAGGCTGCCACCCCCGTGTGGGGGGCCCCAACTTCACGCTTCCTTTTCAGGAATACATCCAGAAGCTGATGCCTCCGCTGATCCAGAAGTGGAACGAGCTCAAGGATGAAGACAAGGACCTCTTCCCTCTGCTAGAGGTGGGTGGGCTCCAGGCCCTCTCCCAAAGCCCTGCCCCATCCTTCCTGAGTTCACCTCTCCTGCCTTCCGCCCGACCAGTGCCTGTCATCGGTGGCCACCGCCCTGCAGAGCGGCTTCCTGCCCTACTGTGAGCCAGTCTACCAGCGCTGCGTCACCCTGGTGCAGAAGACCCTGGCCCAGGCCATGGTGAGCATCGCACCACCCCTGCCCCGCCGCCCGCTCCTCTGCGGCTGCCCCAGCCCGGGCCCGCTCCCCTTACCCGCCTGCCCCATCTGTGCCCAGATGTACACCCAGCACCCTGAGCAGTATGAGGCCCCCGACAAGGACTTCATGATCGTGGCACTGGACCTGCTCAGCGGCCTGGCCGAGGGCCTGGGCGGCCACGTGGAACAGCTGGTGGCCCGCAGCAACATCATGACGCTGCTCTTCCAGTGCATGCAGGTGGGCGGGCCCTCGCAAGCCTGACTTGCGGCCCGGGGTGTGCCCCGCGGACAACAGGAGAAAGGGACCCATAGGGGAAAAAAAGCTTGTACTTATTTTAAAAAGTGATTCAAAGAAGACACGAGTAAAATCTCGTTGAAAAACAAGGAGCTCCCGGCTGGCTCAGTCCGGGGAGCATGTGACTCTTGATCCCGGGGTCGTGAGTTCGAGCCCCATGTTGGGCATAGAGATTACTAACAAAAACAAAGGTAGAAAGAGGAGATAGGAAAGCATAAGCCCCTCCAACTTGACGTATGTGCGCACCCCCAGTGTCTCCGGACGGGCAGCAGTTAACCCCTGCCCCTTCCTCTAGCGGTACCGTGAGCGAAGCCCTGCAGTTCACGGGCCCCGAGTGCCTGTGATGGGGCCTTTAGCTTCCATGATGGGAAGTGGCAGGGTCAGGCCGTTCTCCAGGGGCTGCTCCCCTAGCTGGCCTGCCGGGAGGGATTAGTTTGGGACCCCTGCTGGTTGGGGGGAGGGGCATCTTGCCACGCCAGCCCTGCTCTGACCCCCCAGGACTCCATGCCTGAGGTCCGGCAGAGTTCCTTCGCCCTCCTGGGAGATCTCACCAAAGCCTGCTTCATCCACGTCAAGCCCTGTATCGGTATGACGCCCATCTTGTCACCCCCTTGACACCCCAGCCCTGGCCTCGAGTGATGGAGAAACGACCCTGGGAGGACAATGACCAAATCGGGATGTATTCGTACTGTCTGATGGGGTCTGCCCGGCCAGGCCCGGGAGCTCACCCTGGCTGGCCCCCCTGCCCAGCACTCTTCTTTCTCCCCACCAGCCGAGTTCATGCCCATCCTGGGCACCAACCTGAACCCTGAGTTCATCTCTGTCTGCAACAATGCCACCTGGGCCATCGGCGAGATCTGCATGCAGATGGGTGAGTGTGCTGCAAGTTGACGGGCCCCGCGCTGCCACCCACATCGGTCTGTTCCCTGCTGAGGGCAGGCCCCTGGCCGTGCCTGCCAGGCCCCTGGGGAGAGAGCCCCGGTGCTCCTTGAGGATTGCCGCAGTTGGTCTGGCAAGAAGACCTCTCTGAGTGGTTTCTGCCGGGAGACTCCCAAATGGCTGAAAGGCCGTCTGTGATTGGTCTTCCTAAAGAGGCAGGACAGGCGGCCTGTTCTGACTGGACTTTTGGCGACCTCCCGCCCCCACGCAGTCGGCCCACTGGGATTGGTTGGGAGACTTTGGCGGCTTTCTCCCTCCCCACCTACCCCCACAGGGAATCTGGGCAATGCGGTCTCGCCCCGGTGTTGGAGCTGTGACTCCAAGGAAGCTTCTGGCGTTTGGAAGGCTTGGGTCTGCCCCTGGTTGGCCACGGGTCCTGAGCGGGGGACCAGCTGGAGAATGTTCTCCGTTCCCTCGGCGGTTGCAGGGGGTCAGTGCGTAGCTGCAGCTGAGGTCAGCATGGGTGGTCTGGGCTGTGCGGGGCTCTGACTGACCGGTCCCCCAGGGGCAGAGATGCAGCCCTACGTGCAGATGGTCCTCAACAACCTGGTGGAGATCATCAACCGGCCCAACACCCCCAAGACGCTGCTGGAAAACACAGGTGGGCACCAGGCCTGAGCTGTTGCCGTCCCCTTACCTGGATGGGGTTCCCAGCCGGGAGGGTAATGGGAAAGAAGCAGGGAAGGTTTCTGGGAAGACGTGGAAGGGGGTTCTGAGGAGAGCCCCGAGAAGGATGTGGGCCTCGGGGGAGACCCCGGTTGGGCCTGTTCCCTTGGGGCCCGTGGGGCGGGGCTGGTGCCTCGTGCCAGAGGCCCCGCCACGTACCGTCCCGGGGCCGCTCGGGGTTGCAGGTCGCCTGACGAGTCCCTCTGCCATTCCAGCCATCACCATCGGCCGCCTGGGCTACGTGTGCCCACAGGAGGTGGCACCCATGCTGCAGCAGTTCATCCGGCCTTGGTGTGTGCCCCCCTGCGTGGGGCCTGCGTACGGTGGGCCGGGCGGCAGGGCGGGGGGGGGGGGTGGGGGGCAGGCCCGCCCCTAAGTGCACGCGTCCTGGCCCATCGCCCGCCGAACCCTCGCTCCCGCCACCCTGCGTAGAAACACAGCGCACCCCGGCCCCACCACCCGCTGACCTGCCGCTCCCCACTGACCCCCCTGCCCCCCTCCACCACAGATGCCCATCCTGCCCCGGCCCTGCCGGCTCACTGCCTGCTGCTCACCTCCCCCACAGGTGCACGTCCCTCAGGAACATCAGGGACAACGAGGAGAAGGACTCGGCCTTCCGAGGCATCTGCATGATGATAGGCGTCAACCCCGGGGGCGTCGTGCAGGTTGGGGCAGCTGGGCCTGGAGGGAAGGCGCGGGGGCCGGGCCCGGCGGCCCCTCACACGGGACCTGTCTTGTTTCAGGACTTTATTTTCTTCTGCGACGCCGTGGCTTCCTGGGTGAGCCCGAAGGATGACCTTCGGGACATGTTTTATAAGGTGAGCTCCCGCGTGGCCCTGCCGCGATCCCTGGGAGTCGGGGGAGGGAGGCCGAGCTCCTCTCGCTCTGGCCTGGGGCGCCCCTCACCCCCCTGCCCCCCCGGCCTCCCCGCAGATTCTCCACGGCTTCAAAGACCAAGTCGGGGAGGAGAACTGGCAGCAGTTTTCTGAGCAGTTCCCGCCTCTGCTCAAGGAGAGGCTGGCCGCCTTCTATGGGGTCTAGATGAGCCTCGCGACCGCCAGGTGAGGAGGCTGCCCGCGAGGGCGCTGTGGCTGTTGTAGGGGGGCGGAGGGGTGCAGGCCCTGACCCCCGCCTTTCCCCACAGGTTTCTGTCTGCGTCGTTGGAGGGGTTGCTGGGGAGCACGCTGCGTCCGGAAGTCGCCGTGCCCTGGTCGAGGGGGGTTAGGGAGGAGTGAGCGGGACCCAAATCCAGACGCCTTCCCCGTCCACCTACCTGCCACGGGTGTGTGTGGCCTGCCGGCCAGCGGGCGAGTGGGTGGGGTCTCCACACTCATCCTACAAACAGGGGAGGGGGGTGGGACTTCTTGGCAGCAAGGGCCCTTTGCTCAATCGGGGTCACCTCGGGCAGCCCACCTGGGCCAGCCTCGTGGGAGGGAAGATTCAACACGGCCGACGGAATCCGGCTTAGGATGAGGCGAGGGGAAAGCAGGCGGGGAGGGGGGTCCTTGTAGAGACACGTACACTCACATGTACACACGTGGCCACACGCATGTGCGGCGCTGCAGCCAGCCAGGCTGGGCCAGCCGCCCCACCATTTCCCCGACTGCATGGAGACAGTAGAATTAGTGAACCCCTGAGTTAACCCGTAAGGCCTTCCGTGTAACCTGCATCTAGAGTTTAAGAAGCTTCTGCTGTTTTGCCGGAATTGGTGACTGGGGAGGGCTGGGTGGGTTGGGGGGCCTCCGCCGGGACCCTGGGGCGGGGGAAGAGGACGGCTGTCTTCAGGCCGCCCGAGTCAGCTCGCGCACGCTTCGGACCTGCTCCGCACACTTCCTGCCGGCTCTGTGGCATCCACAGCCCGTGCGTCCCCCTCCTTGTTGTGTCCCAGCCAGAAGAGTGGGGACTGCCGGAGTGGCCGAGGCTGGCCAGAGGTTGCCCTTTCTCCCCCTCACTGTGCTCCAGTGACTTTTGAAGACGCTGGGCCAGGACCTTTTTCCTGAAGAGGGCTGGGGGCAGCCAGAGCTGCTGACCTCTGCTCCCTGCGTCTCTCCATAAGCAAGTCCGTTTCAAGGGCAGTCTGTTTCTCTGTGCTTCTTAAGAGCCCTCCTCTCAGGTTCCAGCCTGAGTTTTAACACGAGGGCTGGGGCCAGGGCATTTAATTGGTGGGGACAGAGGATGAAAGTTCAGGCTTTGCCAGCAAGAAGGAAATGAAGGGCTTTGGAGGAGGAGAAGGTGGTACACCCCCTGACCCCACTCTCTCTGTCCCTGGGGCTTCCTGTCTTCGTGGCTCCCGGCGGGCTACAGGACCCCACCAGATAGGGGCAGTGATTCTAGGGAACCTTCTGGGAATGGTTGGAGATGCAGTCACAGTGTGGGCGGCACTCCTAGAGGGGCGGGGGGGTGTGGTCACTTCCCACTTGGCCTCAGAACTGAACCGGGCCCTGCAGCCCCCTTAATGTTTTCCTTTTTCTCCTCCCTTACTTTTCGCTTTTCTGGGGGTCGTTTTGTGGGGCTTTGACTGGATTCCTACATCCTGGGACTTGTTCCATTCATCCCCGCAGGGCCCTGGACCCGGCCCCGTTATAGCCTTGTGTCTTCTCCCAGACAGGGTCGGGCCCTGCCTCGATTCCAAGGGGTACATGGTGCACATTCCATAAACTCAGCTGGCTTCCTTACCCTGTCAGACTCCCAACAGGTCTCTGGAAGCCATTTGTTTAAAAAAAAAAAAAAAAAAAAAAAAAAAAAAGGAAAAAAAAATTAGGTACCATTGAATTTTCTGGTAATCCAGTTCTTTGGGGCATCCTCTACTGGGCCTTGGGGGTTGTGGGTGGAGCGGCTGGCTGCTGGGATTGGTAACCCCTTCTCCACCCAGGATGGGGGGCTCCAGCCATTCAGGAAAGGGAGCCTGGTTCTAGTCTTTTTTCTTTCTTCTTCTTCTTCTTCTTCTTCTTCTTCTTCTTCTTCTTCTTCTTCTTCTTCTTCTTCTTCTTCTTCTTTTTTTAAGAAAACTATTTAATTTTTTAATTTATTTTTGGTTGATTTTTGCACAACGAAGTTTCAGCTTCTCAACCTTCCTCCCTGCCCAGGGCTGCAGACCCTGACTGGCCTCGATCTGCAGTTCCTCTGTTTTCCACATCCCTCCTTCCCCCTCCCCCTCCTCCTCCTACGGGCTCCAGGGTCTGTCCATTTGTTACTGTGCCGTGCTGGGGATTGGCGCCAAGGTGGCGTGAGATTCCACTTGTGTAGAACTTTGTTGAGTAAAGATCAGTTTCTTGTGAAACACTTGGTCTCCGTCCAGCCTCCTGTATCCTCGGCTTTGGCAGTAAAGACATGGAGGGGCTTGCCTGGGACGCTTTAGAAGTAGGGATGCACAGGACTCAGGAAATCATTGGCGGAGTAGGGAAGTAGGTAACCATTAACAGGGTACATTTCTCGGTACCTGGAGCCTCTCACCTTTCTTCCCAGTGAAATGGAAAGGTGAAAGTGAATGACTAAGATTAAATGTCCTAACATACACATGTAGTGTGTTCTCCAGAATGTAATTACAGGTCTCTTGAATTCAGTAAAAGGGAGCCTTTAGTGTTGCAGATCCCCATCCGCCTTAGACCAAACTAAGGGGCAAAGCCTTGCAGCACTCCTCTCCGCCTAACCCCACAACTCCGGGTCATGGGGCAGGTTAGATGTTTTTGTAAAAAGCTCGGCACCAGGCCTCTTGGAGGTGTAATAAGTAAGTATGAGTGACAGTTACTGAGGCAAATCAAAAACTGCTAAGCTCTTGGGGACACACAGCCTCAGAATACAATCTTGTTGCAACCTCAACAGGGCCCAAAGTCACGTGCATCATCTTGGGGGAGAAAAGCGGACACGGACATACGTCCAGCATCCATTCAACATACATTTTTAGCGAGGGCACAGGAGATAAGCAGTGCAACTGTGATCTGTCCCATAGAGAAAAAGAGGGGAGGGGAAAGAACAGTGGGAAACTGGTCAGTGTTACCGTAGGGTACTGTGGGGAGGCCTCACTGTGAAGGTGGTAACCGGTTAAGCATCCGACTTCTGCTCAGGTCATGATCTCGAGGCTCCTGATTTCAAGCCCCGCATGGAGCTCTGTGCTGACAGCCCAGAGCCTGGAGCCTGCATCCGATTCTGCGTCTCCCTCTCTGCCCTTCCCCCGCTTGCACTCTCTCTTTCTCTCTCTGTCTCAAAGATAAATGAACATTTAAAAAAGAGTGAGGCAGAGAAAAACAGCAAGTGCTCTGGGATATTTATGTGGCTCGGTTAACCCCGCCTGGCTCAAAAGAGGCTTTCAGTAAGTAAGAGAGAAATAACGATTATAGGGAATTCAGAGATTTGTTTCACCGGGGACTCTGCAGTACAACTGCACCTTTCTGGCTCCGGAAGGAGAGACACGAGTTGAAGTCCCAATAAAAGCCCCAGACTTTGAACTCAGAAGAGAGACTGCATTTCTAAGCCCAGTGTCTCCTGTGAGCGATGCCTTTGGCCGAGCCGCGTCAAACCGGAGTCGGCTGGCCGTCTGTATCAGGACCGCCACAGATGCCTGTTCAACAAACGCTGGGAGCAGGAATCTACATTTTCCAGCCCAGGGCCCACGGGGCTGTACCGTGGGAGCCCTCAAAAACAGTGGGGTCCTACGGTCCGGCCGGTTTCCGCGCGCGCCACTCGCTTCCGGTCGGCGCTGCAACATCATTAAGCGGCGCCGGAAGTGCCTTCGCGCTGCCTAGGAGACGGGACGCGGGGCCGTCGGCTGACAGGGCCGGGCTGGCCGCGCCCACTCGGTCGCCATGGAGCTTCCCCCAGGGCCTCGCGACGATCCCCGCGCCTGGGACGATGACTCGGACCCGGAGCCGGAGCCCGACCCCGACGCGCAGGCCGAGGCTTACGTGGCCCGCGTGCTCAGTCCGCCGAAAGTCGGGCAGGCGCTCCCGCGCGCGCCTTTGCTGTCGGCTCCGGTCGCGTCCCCTGGCGCCCTGGAGCCGCGGGCGGCGTCCAAGGGTCCGCCCGTGGGCGTCCCGGGCCTGCTGAGCCTTCCTCCGGAGCTGCTGCTCGAGATCTGCGCCTACCTAGACGCGCGTCTGGTGCTCCACGTCCTGCCGCGCGTGTGCCACACGCTGCGCGACCTCGTGCGTGACCATGTCACCTGGAGACTACGCGCGCAGCGCCGCGTACGCGCGCCCTACCCAGTGGTGGAAGGTGCGCGCGCCTGGGGGGCCGGGGTCAGCTGCCCAGATTAGGTTTGGGGCAGGGGATTAGGTACCTGGGGTGCTGTGAGCAGAGCCCTGGAGCAGGCTTCCTGGTTGTTCCGGCTTGGGTGGAGGCTGAGGTAGTTACCGATGGTGCCAAAGCCCCTGACCTTCCGGGTGGACCGTGAACCAGATGCTTGGGGTTCCGGGGCTGTGGAGATTTATCCTGGGGGGTTGGGGTCCCTGAACTCAGGACCCAAGGATCCTCAGGCTTGGGGTCCGGTGGTTGACACAGGGACTTGAAGTCTCAGCTTCTGGACTCTCTTGGGGGCTCAGGGTAAGCCAAAGAATCCTCTGAGTATAGACGCTGAGCTAGCAACTGGTGATCCAAAGCCCCTCACTCTTAGACTCTTGACCTAGGTAGGAGTGAGGAATGGTCTAAAGGTCCAGAGCCCTCAACCCTTGAACCCAATCTAGAGTTTAGAGGTTAGGATACCCACAATCACAGATCCCCAAGCCCAGGGTCTAGCCTGATCTTAGGCAAGGGCTGGTGGTAATTCGTCCTGTCCCTGAGGTCATTGGTCCCTGGGGGATAAGACAGCTTTGGTGACCTTGAATTGATGGGACTTTTCTGAACAGCTTGATAAACATAGTTGCTGGAGTCCCATCATACCGCTGACTCTCTGCACCTGGGGCTTGAGTTCTACATCTTGACAGAGCTCCCAAGTTTACAGATTTGACAACACTAATTTGACAACACTTCATTGGGTCTGGTTAAGATCATTGACGCAAAAAGTCCTAGTTCCGAGGCTTAGCCTGAGGGTTGAGGCAGGACCTTAACGTCCTGAGGCTACTATCCTCAGGGTTGGGGCGGGGGGTGCTGAGGCCTGGGAAAGCGGCACTGAGTCTCCAGTTACCCAATTTTTGGAAACTGGGGTGAGTTGTTCTAGACCTGCTTGGAAGGCTGGTGGACTGGTGGTCCCAAAGCTAGATCCCGGGCCTCCTTGGGTGGGGTGAGGGCTCCCGGGACGGGGACGGGGGGGGGGCAGTTTCCAAGTCTGGTGAAGGTTGGGCTTCCCAGAAGCCAGAGGTGGGCTTGGAGCTGGTGTGGATGTCGGGATTCCTGCCCACTGGGGACTCTGCTCACGGTGCCCCACAGAGGAGGACTTTGACTGGCCGACGGCCTGCATTGAGCTGGAGCAACACCTGTCGCGCTGGGCCGAGGACGGGCGCTGGGCTGAGTACTTCTGCCTGGCCGACGGACACTTTGCTTCCATCGACTCCGTGCTGCTGCTCCAGGTGAAGCAGGGGCGGTGGGGGGCAGGCAGGGGTGGGCTTGGGTGACCCCGACAACACCACCTCACTCTCTTCCCAGGGTGGGACGCTTTGTCTGTCAGGCTCCCGAGATCGCAACGTCAACCTGTGGGACCTGCGGCAGCTCGGGGTGGAGCCCAGCCGAGTTCTAGTCAAGGCCCTGGGCACCCAGAAGAACAGCACCCACAAGGTGAGGGGTTGGGAGGCCATAAATAAATATTTTTAAAAGGGGGGGGAGGTTGCCTGGGGGGCTCAGTCGGTTGAGCGTCTGATTCCGGCTCCAGTCATGATCTCACGGTTCCTGAGTTTGAGTTTCACTGGGCTCTGCACTGGCAGCGCAGAGCCTGCTTGGGATTCTCTGCCCCTCCTTGAGCTCTTTCTCTCTCTCCCTCTCAGGTAGAGAGAGAGAGAGAAATAGATAAATATTAAAAAAAAAAAAAAAAAAAAAAAAGGAAGCCAGACGGGTAGGAGGGGAGAAGCCTGGGTAGGGTGCCGTGGCTAAGGGCGTGAGTTTTCTTTGGCACTGGACCTCAGAGATTTAAATCTTGCTCTGCTACTGTTAGTGGGACATTGGATGAGACGTAGGGCTTCTCTGGGCCTCCGTTTCTACTTTGTGTGGGGTCCGGATGAGAATGAATGGGATGAGCGCACACTAAGAGCTTCGCTTAGGCTGGGACACACCACAGGCGCTCGGTGGTCGTCAGGCAGACCTTGAGAGGCACAGGGCACGGCAGGTGGCAGTTACGAGGCTGCCGGCGGGGATCACAAAGCTCTGAGCATGGCTGGCATCTCGGGAGAAATGGCTGTGGAGGGCACCTCCACCAGTCATTGAGGTGGTCTAGGCAGGTGGCCAGGAGCTTGGTCTCAGAGCCAGGCTACTGGGTTCAAATCCCCACTCTGCTGCTTTCTGGCTGTGTGACCTTGGGCACAGGACGCAACCTCTCTGTGCTCCAGTCTCTTCATTTGTAGAATGGGACACAATTACAGTACTGTCCTCAGAGAGTCTGGCGGGGGTTGGGGTTGGGGGGGAGTTAGTCACCAGCCAGTGCTTTGTGCATGTTAGCTCCTGAGACAGGGGCTGTTTTTTGTGCCCATCTTCTCAATGAAGAAACTGAAGGAGGGTACTTCATTTGCCCAGGCCACGGAGTGAAGGCCCCATTTTTTTTTTTTTAATTAAAAAAAATTTTTTTTAACATTTGCTTGTTTTTCAGAGACAGAGACAGCAGGAGCGGGGGAGGGTCAGAGAGCGAGGGAGGGAGACACAGAATCCGAAGCAGGCTCCAGGCTCTGAGCTGTCGGCACGCAGCCTGATGTAGGGCTCCAACCCACAAACCACGAGATCATGACCTGAGCTGAGACCGGCCACTTAACCGCCTGAGCCACCCAGGCGCCCCTAGTGGAGGCCCCGTTCTTAATCACATTGTTAGGTGGCCTCAAACCACCGCTGCTGCTGAGTCTCACAGGGATTTAGGAATATTCTGTGTGGGTGTGTACCCCTGGGCTCTGGAGTCAGACCCACGGACCTAAGTCCTAACCTCTACTTGGAGCTGACTTGTTCTGGGTCCCTGGGTCAGTTGTCTCCGTCCTCTGACCCTAAATTTTATTACCTCTGAGAGGGGGATGATCGCAGGTCTGGTCCGCAGGGCTGGGTGTGGTCGCTGGCAGCGCTGGACCACCGCGTGTGCTCCGGTTCCTGGGACAGCACGGTGAAGCTCTGGGACATGGCGGCAGACGGGCAGCAGTTCGGCGAGATAAAGTGTGTGGGGTCCTGGGCAGCGGGGGCAGGGCAGGGCCGGGTGCTGTGCAGTCGCAGCCCCGACCTTGCGGTCCGTGTGTTCCCAGGGGCAAGGCGGCCGTGCTGTGTTTGTCCTACCGGCCTGACATCCTGGTGACTGGCACCTATGACAAGAAGGTGACCGTCTACGACCCCAGAGGTGGGCTAGGGGCCCTGGGGCCTAGGTGGGGAGAGCAGGGCCACCTGGGGTCTCCAGGGTCATGCCGGGGAAGGAGACCCTTGAACCTCACAGCCTGGCTGCGACGATAGTCACAACCAGAGGCTGACCACTCAAGAGTGGCCTGGGCTGTGCTGGGGGCAACCAAGGCAACTGGTGGGGGGGCCGGGTGTTGGGGCAGAAGCCCCCCTCCACCTGCGGCGAAGGATGGGAGGGCTCCGGAGGAGGGGCCTCTGAGCCTCAATGCTGTGGGAGGTGGAACAGCCCCCGAGAACCCTGAGTCCACCACTTCCTCGCTCTCAAGCTCGAACCGCAGTCTCCCCATCTGTAAAATGTGGATAATGACTCCAGCCCCCTAGGGTTAATTGGAGGAGATGACAGTAAGAGCCTTGGTGGAGTAAATGTTCACATAAAAAGCCTAGGATAAACACTGCCCAGCATATGAGCCTTTTCTGTTGTCTGTCTATTTATTCTTCTTTTACTTGAAGGGCTGGGCTCTTGGCCCAGGCACAGCCAGAGCAGGGTGATGGGTGATGGTGGGACTCGTCTCCAATCAGTCGGCAGGAGGAAGCGTTTTATGCTGGGACTTGCCGAGGTCTGCTCTGCACTGCGAGCAGATGGGGTGGCGATGGGAGATGGGAGGGCAGAGACTTGGGGGTCCTGGATGGCCCAGATTCAGACGGGACAGGAGAAGAGAAAGCCGGGACCACTTGCAGGATGCGGGTGGGCGGGGCAGACCAAGGATTCAGCCGAGTGGGGAGCGGCCTGGGGCCCCCTCCGAGGGGCTCTGACGTCTCCCTCCTCCCTGCATCACTCGCGAAGCGGGCCCGGCGCTGCTGAAGAGCAGGCGGCTGCACTCCAGCGCGGTGCTGGCGCTGCTGGCGGACGACCGTCACATCATCTCGGGCAGCGAGGACCACACACTCGTGGTGTTCGACCGCCGGGCCAACAGCGTCCTGCAGCGACTGCAGGTGCGCCCTCCCCTGCGGCCTGGAGGGACGGCGGCTGCGGCCTGGCCTGGCCTGAGCTGCCGTGTCCCGCGTCCCTCCCACAGCTGGATTCCTACCTGCTCTGCATGTCCTACCGGGAGCCCCAGCTCTGGGCTGGTGACAACCAGGGCCTGCTGCACGTCTTCGCCAACCACAGTGGCTGCTTCCAACTCGTCCGGGTCTGCCGGGGCTCTTGCCCCTTGCCCAACCGTCCCTGGGCCTCCTCCCTACCTCTCGACCCCTGGGTGGTTGTCGGGCTGGCGTTGGGAGAGCCCTTACCTGAGTGTCACCTGTTCCTCTTTTCTGCAGTCCTTTGACGTGGGCCACAGGTCTCAGATCACAGGCATCAAACACTCACTGGGGGCCTTGTACACCACGTCCACCGACAAGACCATCCGGGTGAGGCCCCAAGACAGGCCCCCTCCCTTCCCTGCCCCCCCTCCACCCCCCCCCCCGCCGCCGGTCAGAGGTGCACTTCCTGACCTTTGCCCATCGCCCCTCACCAGGTGCACGTGCCCACGGATCCACCGAGGACCATCTGCACCCGAAGCCACAACAATGTGCTAAACGGGGTAAGGCCCTGCCCTGTGCACCCTCCCCAGCTGCCCAGAACGGCCCTGACTACTTCTGTCCCTGCCCTCCCAGATTTGTGCCGAGGGCAACCTGGTGGTAGCTGCCTCTGGGGGTCTATCGCTGGAGGTCTGGCGGCTGCAGGCCTGAGCAGGCGGACGTGGACGTGGACGTGGACGTGGACGTGGATGTGGATGTGGGTCTGCCGGCCCGCAGGCTGGGCCAGGGCTTCTGTTCTCGGGGGACCTTCCCCCACACCGGTGCCGCCTCTGCCCTGTCCCAACGGCCTGGGGCCCAAGGAGTCCGGGCCACGGTTAGGCAGTGTCCCCGGGCTGCGCCCCACACCAGGGAAGGTGAGGCTGCCATTCAGGCCCACCCAGGGGACTGCTTGCTCCCCTCCCTTGGGCCCAGTTTTTGTTATGGTTTGGACACCTGCTCTCCCTGGAGAGCAAAGGAGAAATAAACCTGATGTACTGGTGTCACCCGAGGGCTCTGCCTGTGCTTGCTCGTGGCGGGGCGGGGGGGGGGGGGTCTGCGAGACGGTCGTGAAAGCCTTGGCAGCCACTACTTACGTCTGCGGGCACCTGTGCCCGCTCGAGTGCATTTCTGTGATCACGTGTGTCCGGGTGTCACTAGGGAGGTGACCCTGTCTGCGCACATCTGTGTGCTGGCGGATGTGGGTGTCTGTGAGGGAGGAGGCCCTTGAGGGCGTGCGCACATCTGTACGACGGCACCTGTGGGCGCGTGTGACGTGTGTCGGCATGTAGAGTGGGACCCCGACCCTAGGCGTGTTTGTGCAGTGGGAAGGGGAATCTGCTACTGCTGCCCCAGAGGTGCAGGGTGGGGGCGGTGCACGCCCTTCCATCCGGGAGTCCAGGTGTGTGTGCTGTTGTGGCCGTGACCCTGGGGTGGGTGGGGGAGGGAGGCCGGGCCGGGTGTGCGGGGGGTGCGAGTCTGTGGTCCCCCTCTGTCCCCGTGAAGCCTGGCCAAGCCACGTCCCGAGGATCATTCACTTCCTTTTTATTGAGGCCTCCTGGGCGGTCGGGGCCGTGGGTTATAAGATGGCACAGGGCTTCTTCTCCTTGAAGGGGTTGGTGGCAGCCGGGATGCCCACAAGGAAGGGGTCGCTCTTGGCCTGCTCCGCGCAGAACTGCAGCAGGTCGCCGGCCGCCTTGGACACCTGCGGGCCAGCCTGTCAGCTGGCCCCGGGCTGTCCGCCCGCCCCCCTCTCCCAGACACGCCCATGCCGCCCTGGTCCTCACCTTCATGCGGTCGATGCCCGCCTCCACCCGCAGCTGCTCCACGGCCCGGCGGGCCTGCCTGATGTCGCTGCCAATGGCCACCTTGCTGGACATCTGCACGAAAGCAAGCAGGGTCGTAGGCAGTGGGCTCGATTCCAGACCTTGAGCCCTAGGGGCTACCTGAGAGTCTCCCAACCACCTCTTGCGTCCTCTGGGGACTGTGGGAAGGGGGTGGCGGTTCCCCGAGCCCCGTCAGGACCACATACTTCAGCTGAGGACTCCGGCGGATTCCCGGCGGCTCAATCCTCCAGCAGCCCACTTCTGGCTCCCTCCCTTGCCAGCCCGGCCTCTCAGCCCCCTCCTCTCCTCCCCCACCCCTGCAGAGACTTTGAAGCCTGGACACTCGTGGAGTGAAATGTCAGCGGCAGCAGCTGCCTCAGCTGAGGGGGGTCCCTGCCCCAGGGGGCCCAGTGGCTGCGCTGGTGTCACATGTCACCTTGGCTAAGGGGAAGGCGGGGTTCCCGGCCTCTGCTCCCCACCGTGTATAGAGTGTACCCTGGCTCAGGTGCGGGCCTGCCTCTCCCCCTCCATCTACACTCACCCCCGGGATCTTACCCACAGATTACTCCATCCACTTGCTTATGCTGATGGCTCCACCTGTCCCCATCCCAGCCCCGTCCCTGATTTCAGACCTGCCCAAAGAGCTTCCTGCTCTTCAGTCGGTCACACTGATGTCTCGGGGGTCTCTCATCTAACTCGGCCAAAGCTGGGCTCCAGATTATCCTCCCCCCCCCCAAGATCTTCTGCCCCCAAGTTCACCACCATCCACCCAACTGCCCTGGCCCAAATCTTGAACCCCTTCAATCCTCCGTTTCTGGTGTCCCCTTTCTGATCCTTTCCCAGGAACCCTCAGATCAACTTCAAATTAGGTTCTCAGTCTGGTCACTTCTCTCCACACCTGTTGGCATCTCCCAGCTCCTGCGCCCACCTCTGCCGGCTCGGACCTGTGCAGTTACCTCCGCTCTGGTCTCCCCTGTTCTTCCCTTCCCCACTGCCCCCGCTCCCCACCACCCTTCTCAAGGCATCCAGCGGGATCTGGTAAAAAATCACATTACAACACGGATGCACCTTGAGAACATTATGCTAAGTGAAATGAGCCAGTCACAAAATAACCGATAATGCACGATCCCATCTATGTGAGGTCCCTAGAGGAGTCAAATCCATAGAGACAGGAAGCAGATGGTGGAAACCAGGGGCTGGGGGGAAGGGTAAGGAGTTAGTGTTTCCTGGGGCAGAGTTTCAGTTTGGAGAGATGAGAAGGTTCTGGAAATGTATGGTGATGATGTTTGTACAACAGTGTGAATGTGCTTAATGCCACGGAACAGTACGCCTTACAGTGATTATGATAATAGGGGCGCCTGGGCATCCTACTTCAGCTAGGTCTCTCTGCTGTCTGTGCGGCGCCTGCTTGGGATCCTCTGTCCCCTCTCTCTCTGCCCGTCTCCTGCTCTGTCTCTCAAAAATAAACATTTAAAAATGATTATGATAATAGATTTTGTTATATACATTTTACCACAATAAAAAAGAATTGGTGGGGGCACCTGGCTACCTCCGTCAGTGGAGTGTTTGACTCTTGATTTCGGTTCAGGTCATGGTCCCAGGGTCGCGGGAGGAAGCCCTGCATCGAGCTCTGTGCTGGGCGTGGAGCCTGTTTGGGATTCGATCTCTCGCTCTCTCCTGCTGCCCCTCTCCCCCGCTCTCGCGTTGTCTCTCTCTAAACAATAACAACATTTAAAAAGGAATGATGTATCTGGCTTCTGTTTAATGAGCTCTCTGGCCACAGCTGGAAGATGAATCAGAGGGAAGGTAGCCCCACGTGGAGGCTGAGAACGAGAAGCACCTGGATACAAATGCCCATTGAGTTGCACACCTGAAACTAATATAATGTGCTAGGTCAGTTCTATTTAAAAATAAAAAAAAAGCACCTGGATTTGGGACCTACTTTGTGGGTAGCACTTGGTGGCTGTGCTGAGGGATGGATGTGGGTGTGAGAGAAAGGGAGACATCAAGTTCAATTCCCCAGTTTTGAACCTACCAGGTGTGTGGAGCGCTCCTTTGCTGAGTTGAGGGCTCTTTGTTGAGGTGTGGAAGACTTCAGGGAGATCAGAGTTAGGAGGAGAGGGACTGAGGTGGTGAGTTTGAGATCCAAGTGGAGACTGTCAAAGATGGTCTCTTCTTCCAATTAAGTAGGCTAATCTCTGGCCTCAGGACCTTTGCACTGGCAAAGGTTTCTTTACCAACGGGGGACGATGGGGGAATGGCCTCCCCAAATCTTCACATATGGGGACTTTCTTGGCCTTCTGGCCTTGGCTCAAATGTCACCTCCTCGGTGTCCTTCCCTAACTACCTGTCCCTGCAAATAAGGCCACCGGTTACCCCTCCATCCATCCCTAATTCAAAGACACACCATCATTTCTGAATCCTCAATAACACTTACCGCTATTGTTGTTACCTTTCTAGCTCCCCAAACTGTGGACTCCAGTAGGGCAGGGCCTGCATCTCATTCACTGATAAAGCTGCCGCGCCACATACAGGGCTCAACGTATAGTACAGACTCCATAAATTGTAAAGGGACTTGTTAAAAGAATCCCCCTGGACCAGACCCCGTCCAGGGCTCTGAGGACCCATAAGATACAGACCCCGCCTTCGAAGGTCTCACAGCCTTGCTGGAGGTTGATGTCAGCCTTGGATCCCAGAGGAGGTCCCTTACTTTGAGGAAGGTCAGGGAAGGCTTCCTGGAAGAAGCGACAGCCGCTGCTGCCAGGGGAAGATCAGAGAGTTAGGTAGCTTGTGGAGTCTCTGGAGACCTGTGAGGCACGAACAGGGATCAGTAAACCGTTTGATGAGAGACGCCCAGAGGCAGAAACTATCTGACATCTCCTGATGACTCGAATCCTGTCCAAGGGCGACGTCTAAGAAGCCATCCTTTTCCCCCAACGGGACAGAAACGAACGGGAGAGCGCCGCGCAACGCGGTGGGTGTCCAGCAGGCGGCAGTAAAAGTAGGACTCTTCATCTCGGGCTGACAAGGGGCGAAAGGGAACAACGGCTCCTCGCGGCTTCCGTATTACGGAACGCACGCGCAAAGATGGACGCGTCCTGGATTACGGAAGTCACAGAGAGTCATGTGACCAAACAACTTCCCGTCCCCTTCGGCAGGTTCTCCCAAGCCCTACTTCCTGCACTGTCTTACAGAAGAGCGTGCCGGGGCTTAGCGCGTTTCGAGGCCGCTGGAGGCCTGGCCTGGGGTGGCTGTGATCTGAGAGTGCGGCCGCAGGAGCATGGAGGGTCCTCCGGAGGGGGAGGCACCTGCAGCGGCGCTGGCCGCTGTGCTGAAGCACAGCTCGGCGCTGCCGTCCGAGAGCGCCCAAGTCCGAGGCTACGACTTCAACCGCGGCGTGGACTACCGTGCGCTACTGGAGGCCTTCGGCACCACTGGCTTCCAGGCCACCAACTTCGGGCGCGCAGTGCAGCAAGTCAACGCCATGGTGATGCCTGGGGCGGGATTTCCTGGATGGAGGGGGCGTGGTCACCAGTAGCAGCAATGCAGCACTTGAAGGGGGCGGGGGCTCCCTTGAGAAGGAGGAGTGTCCTCTGTTGGGCGGTCCAATAGGTGGAGAGAGGCAGGGCCCGTTCCGGGCGGGAGTTTCTGCGCTGGGAAGAGGACGTTGTTCCTGCACCCTCATCGCGTCCTACTTTCCGAATGATTCTAGATAGGGGGCAGGTTATAGGTGACCAGTGAGAGTTCTGGACGGTGCAGTTGAGGAGGAGCCTGAGTCAGGACGCGGTCTGAGCTCGGATTTGCTTTTTCCGATAGGGAAGGAGGCCGGGCCTGCAAAGGTCATGCTCTCCAATTCCTTGAAAGAGGGGTAAAACCTGAGCGTGTGCCCTGAGATTTGGGCTGTGAATGGGGAGGAGCCTGCACAGGGTACGTTCGTTCCCTGGTTCCAGGTATTCCAGGTAGAAGTGGTCCCCCATCCCTGAGTGGGCAGAACCTGGGGGCGAGTCCTCCGGCTAGTTTGGGGTCAGAGGGTGAGGGTAACTTGACCCCTCCTTTCCATCTAGATAGAGAAGAAACTAGAGCCGCTGTCGCAGGATGAAGACCATCATGCAGACTTGACCCAGAGCCGCCGCCCACTTACTGGCTGCACCATTTTTCTGGGCTACACATCCAATCTCATCAGTTCAGGCCTCCGTGAGACCATCCGTTACCTCGTGCAGCACAACATGGTAGGGACCTGGTGGGATTGTGGCCTTGGTCTTAGGGGCAAGATTATCGATCATTTAAATGACATAGGGAGACAGGGTCATTTTTTTTTTTTTTTTTGAGTTTATGTATTTTGAGAGAGAGAGTGAGCTGGGGAAGGGCAGAGAGGAGAGAGAATCCCAAGCAGGTTCACCACTGTCAGCATGGAGACCAATGTGAGGCTTGAACCCAAAACTGTGAGATCATGACCTGCTCTGAAATCAAGAGTCAGACGCTTAACTGACTGAGCCGCCCAGGTGCCCCCCCCCCCCCCAGTCAGTTTTAAGCAGAGGGACACGATCTAATTTTGTTTTGTGGTAGAGCTTCCCCCAAGGGTCACTGGATGAGAGTTGGGAATTACAAGCCATGCCTGGGATGAGGACAGGCCCCTTCCCGGGCCAACCTCACTGACTTGCTGCAGGTGGACGTCTTAGTGACCACAGCTGGCGGTGTGGAGGAAGATTTCATCAAGTGCTTGGCACCCACGTACCTGGGCGATTTCAGTCTCAGGGGGAAGGAGCTACGTGAGAACGGGATCAACAGGTGGAGACCCTGAGTGGTGCTGGGCAAGGGAGCTGGGCTGAGGGTCCTGGGACCCGATGCCCACATGCCTCATGTTCGCAGGATTGGAAACCTACTGGTGCCCAATGACAATTACTGCAAATTTGAGGACTGGTTGATGCCCATTCTGGACCAGATGGTGCTGGAGCAGAACACAGAGGTGGGGCAGGAGTGACCTGGGGGCAGGCGTGGTAGGAGTCAGGGGAGGCACTGCTGCTTGAAGCCAATGTCTCCTCCTAGGGTGTGAAGTGGACACCTTCCAAGATGATTGCCCGGCTGGGCAAGGAGATCAACAACCCAGAATCCGTGTATTACTGGGCCCAGAAGGTGAGGGCCTGGGTGGGGCAGATACCAGGCCTGGGCACGTGTTAGCTGGTTTCATCTTCATAGCCACCTGGGGAGCCAGAATGGTTTTCGTCATCTCCACTTTTAGGTGAAGAACCTGATGCAGAGGTTAGGTGGTTTGTCTGAGGTTGCACAGCCAGAGTGTGGTCTTGGTATCCTGGCTCTATTCCTAGACCACCTGGGATCAGCTGGGGTCGTGCCTCGAAACCCTCATGGGGCAGGGCACATGGCCCCACGCTCCTCAGAGGCTGAGCTCCAGCGGCCGGAAGAACGAGAGCTCCCAGTCTTTGTCAGACACGATCCTTAGCGTTTGCCTTGGGTTTCATCCCGTCTGCCTCTTCGTCTGTGAGGGAGGTGCCGCCTCAGCACTTTAGTTGAGGAAACGGAGGCCCAGGGAACTTAAGCACTCTGCCCAGAATCAGGCAGAGAGGAGGGGATCCCACTGGGATGGGGACCAGCCTGCCCACCCTGGGCTCTGAGCCCCAGCTGCTCTCCTGTCTTCCTGTTTCCCAGAACCACATCCCCGTGTTGAGCCCAGCGCTCACAGATGGCTCCCTGGGCGACATGATCTTCTTCCATTCCTACAAGAAGCCAGGCCTGGTCCTGGACATCGTTGAGGGTGAGGTGCTGGGGCCACGGAGGAGCGGGGGAGGAGGGCTGGCTGGGCCCATAGCCTGACCACGGCGCTCTCCTCCCAGACCTGAGGCTCATCAACACACAGGCCATCTTTGCCAAGCGCACCGGCATGATCATCCTGGGCGGGGGTGTGGTCAAGCACCACATCGCCAACGCCAACCTCATGGTGAGTGGGGTTAGAGTACCTGGTCCCTAGCGAGGGTGGCACTTGGGCTTGCCATGCAGACACGCCTGTGCCATGTGCCAGGGAGACGACTGTGGACTAGACAGGCCATAATCTCTGCCCTCCCGGACTGAGGTTCTAGACAGGGCGAAGGGCAGCACACCAGGGCTATGCACGTCAGGTGGCAGAAACTGCTATGGGAAAAAACGAGGGATGACAATTGGCAAGAGAAAGGAGTGTGCTTCAGAAAAGGTAAGCTCTGGGAATTCCAACCTGTGAGCAGAGAACACAGCCAGCGCAAAGGCTTTGAGGTGCCTGATTTAAGTCAAGGAACACTTAGGAGGCCGGCGAAGGGGAACGGGAAGTAAATAACCAGTCAGGCCTCCAGGGCCACCACTCGGGTCCTCACAGGCGCCCTCTGGCTTCTGTGGGGGGAACAAACGGCGGGTTCTGGGTAAACAGTGATGGGACCCGGACCAGGGCGGGAGCCTTCTGTATACTTGGTGGCAGTCCCTGCTGAACAGATGCAGGAGTAGTTGCTAGATAGCAGGTGGGTTGGGGGCAGCTCTGGCCACGCATTGACATGGGCCTTTCCTTTGAAGCAAGGGGCCACTAAGGGCTTCCTTCATGCAGGACACATCCCTCAGCCTCTAGCTAGTCCCCTGCGTCCATGTCTTTCTGCCTGCCTGTCTCCAGTGACTGCCTGACCAGCTCACCTTGCCCCTCCCCACAGCGGAACGGGGCCGACTATGCTGTCTACATCAACACGGCCCAGGAATTTGACGGCTCGGATTCTGGTGCCAGGCCAGATGAAGCAGTCTCCTGGGGCAAGATCCGGGTGGACGCACAGCCTGTCAAGGTGAGGGTGGTCAGCTGGGGGGCGGGGCGCAGTCTCCCAGAATGCGGTCACAGGCCCCGTGGTTCACCCAGGTCCCCTCTGCAGGTCTATGCGGATGCCTCCCTGGTCTTCCCCCTGCTTGTGGCTGAAACCTTCGCCCAGAAGTCGGACGCCTTCACGCCCGAGAAGAATGAGGACTGAATGGCTACCGCACCAGCGAAGCCTCCCCTCCTCTATTTATTAGCGTGCAGTTCTCCCCTCACTCCTTGGTCAGCAGCGGGTCTCCAATAAATGGTCTCTGTGAGCCTGGAGTCTGTGCCCTTGGTGGCGGTGGGTCCCCCAGCTTCAGCCCGTGCCACCCTCCACCTCATAAGCCTCTTCCCGCCAGCAGTGGACGCTGCCCCCCACGGCAGTCAGCAGGCAGGGCTCCAGGGGGTGGTAGGACAGCGACTGCACCACACCAGGACCCACGGGCAGGGCCAGTGCCAGGGCACCCTGTGGAGGGAAGGATGGGGGGCAGTTACCGGTGCAGGTCTCTCCCCTGACCTCCAGCCACCTGCCTCGGATCGCTTCCCCGGCACCGCAAACCTCACCTGCCCCAAAATGAACCCCTCTGGCGTTCCATCCCTCCAGGTGCTGGGCCAGACACCTTGGGAGTCTCTCTCTCTCTCTCTCTCTCTCTCTCTCACACCTCCCACCCCTTTATCAGTAAGTGCTCCTGGCTCTGCCTTTAGACCACGTCCAGACTGCGGATGCTCTCCACATTCACAGCCACCACCTGGCTCCAATCTTGTGTCTCTTCCCAGCTTCTCTCCCCACCGTCCAGGCTCTACTGGCCCACTGGACAGCCTCCGTGCTCACTTCCTTCATCACCTTACAGTCATCGCTCAACACATATGGTCCCTCGAGCAGGCTCCAGATTTCTCTTCCCACTTCAAACATGTCCCTTCGTGTGCCCTTCCCTTCAGGGTGACTTCTTGTCTACCAGACTCTTGAGAAGTAGGCAGAACACTGGTGTGTTCTTAGTTCCCAGGCGCCGCCCCCGCCCTCCGTTTCCTCCATCCTCTTAGGGGGCTTACTTTCCCTGGCCAAGCCTCAGCCCTGATCCCCTTAGGCCAGAACTGTCTGTTCCCAGCCTGACATCCCCACCAGACACATCAGGACAGGGCTCGGGACTGAGAACCGTGGGGATGCTCAGAGATAGCTCAGGTTTCCTGAACCACAGCCCCACCTCAGCTTGGCTTCTGTGGCCTTGGTTAACCTGGCCCTGCAGCTGCCGCCGCGACCCCACAGTACTTGCATCTCCTGACCAACGTGGGCCACACCTCCAAGCCTAAGCACACAGTTCCCTTTGCCGGGAATGTCTTTCCTGCTTCATCCTCCCACTCACTCCTCCCAGCTCTAACAGCATTGCCTTTTCCCGGTGTGGGAGTGATGGAGGCACCCTGGTACAGAGCTGGGGTGAGAAGGCTCACCTCAACCAGGTCCCAGAAGTACACCTTCCCGTCCTCGGAGCAGCTGACCACGTGTGTGTCACGCTCACTCAGGCAGCAGTCCAGCTTGTACTCCTGGTTCTTATGGCCCGTGTACCTAGGGGTCAGTGGGATCAGAAGGGGCTGGGGCTGGGGGCTGGGCGGGGCTGGGGGCAGGGCGGGGGCCACATCCTTGAGGACTCACTCGCCCAGCAGTTCCCCGGTGTCCTTGTCTAGAAGCCGCAACGTGGAGTCCAGGCTGGACACCAGGGTGCACTGCCCATCCCGGCTGAAGCAGGTACAAGTGATGGGGCCTGGGGGGGGGGGATGGGGGGATGGGGAGGGGTGCGGGTGAGTGAGACCAGGGCCCCATCTGCTGCCCCCGCCTTCCCTGCCTGCCCCACAGCCCGGCCACACTCACTGCCCACGTAGTCTGAGAAGAGCTGCCCCATCCTCAGGTCGTAGCGCCTCACCCGGCCGTCCACGGAACTGCAGGAGGATGGATGCAGCTGAAGCATCACCTGGGGCCAGTAGGTCCATGGCTCCAGTCCCAGTACCCTCCTTGACCCTGCCAGGACGCTGGGGGGGGCAAGGCTGGGCTTGCCCTTCCTGTGTACCCTTCACTGTCATTCATGCTCACACTCAAGGCTAGCCGTGGAAACTATGCACTAAAGTGAACTCACGAGTGTAATTCCGAGACGCTGGCTTTGAGACTTACACACCCAGGGCCAATCCGGACCCACTCCACCTGTTTCTGATACCGACTGAGCATGCTCTCTGGGCTAGTCCTTGGGACACAGCTGCCACCCAGCCAGGAGCACTTTCTGCCATCGTAGAGCCCCACTGACTGAGAGTAATCTAGGAAGGCCTCCCCGAGGAGGTGACATCTAAACTAGGACTTGAAGGATAAGGAGACAAACATCTGTGGCCCAGGAGACGTGTGGGAACAGGCCAGCAATAGGCTGGGAAGCCCCAACTGCCCCCACAGGGGGGAATGGCACTCCTCTGGGTTGTGGCAACACTTGGGCACCCGGGGTTGGGAATTTTAATTGTTCGCCTCCAGCAACTAGAATACCAACCCTCTGTGGGTGGAGATTTTTCCCGATTTCATTCACTGCTGTGTGTGCACTGACTAAATCACATGCAGGTGATGCTCAAAAAACACTAGGAGTAATTAGAAAGGGAGTCCAGGTAGAGGAAGAGCAAAGGCAAAGGTCCTGGGGTGAGAGCGTCCTTAGCACATGAAGAGAAATGAGACCAAGAATGGATAAAAGCTGCAAAACCAGCAGAGACCAGACTGTGCAGGGCCCTGTAAGCTGAGGGGAGAAGAGGAGATTCACAACCTAAGCAGAGAGGCAGCGGTGATCCCCCGTGGCACCCGGGAGGGGTGAGGTCCTGGCTCCACTCACCCTGCCAGGATCTCATGGTCCGACACCTTCACACTGGATATGCCATCCCTGGCTTCGTCCAGCGTCTGCACTGGCTCAGGCCTTCGAGATCGGCAGTCCCAGCAGCGTATGCTAGAATCGATAGAGCCTGTGAGGCCAGCATGACGGTGAGGTCAGGTTTGGGCTGCAGGGGCAGCACCCTGCCTAGGCCCCAGACTCACCAGACAGGATGACCGTGGCCTCTTCATTAAACTGGACCGTGTTCACCTTCTGAGAAACAGGAATTGCCACTCAGAGGAGGCTGGACTTTGGAGGACTGGGATAAAGGCAGGGTTCCGGGTTCCAATGCACGTTAAGGCAAGGGCAAAGGCTAGAGACAGGGGAGGTGAAAGGTTCTGGGGAAACTGCATGCTGGGCCATGGGGAAAGGATGCTTGCTCTGTAGTGGGTAGGGGTGGAAAGGTTCCCTGTCACCAGCTACACAACAATGCGGGTCCTCTCCGTCATCCACGCCCTAATGAGGCCTCTTCTTGCTCGTACTCACCCCCGCGTGCCCCCGGAATTTGCGAACGACCTGCCCTGATGCCACATCCCACAGCACCACCGCCTTGTCCCCGCCGCCGGAGCAGAGACTGCTGTTGTCAAAGGAGCTAGACGGCATGGGAGGGAAGGTCAGTGTTGACGTCGGATCCCGACCTCGGCACCCGTATGGCGGCCTGGCCCCCAGCTCACCCGGCCGCGTCCAGCACCTCGTAGCCGTGGCCACTGTAGGTCCGCAGCAGCGTCCCCCGCAGCGGGTTCCACAGCTTCAGGGTCTTGTCGCTGCCGCACGTCAGACAGTAATTGCCATCCACTGGGGAACACCAGGAGGGGATTATAGGGCCGCGGGCCTCAGGAGGCAGGAGGACACGGAATGAAGAGGGAGCTCACCATTAAATCGTACAGCTCGCACTGCTCCCTGCCCGCAGTCCAGCGTCTTCACCCGTTTTTGCGGCAGCTCCGGGCCCCGCGGTTTGGGCTCAGGGAAAGCCATTTGTGTCAGGACCCTTCCCCACCGCCTTAAATCGGTTGGCACCGAAGATTTCGAGCCCTCGGAACCCACGCTTGGGTGTAACCTTGTGGTCTTCCGCGGTCTACTTCCTGTCTCTCACTTCCGGTTCAGATGTTTGGCTTCTTGAAGATAGTTTTGGGAATACTGGAGCCTGATTCCAGCGTCCAGGTTTCTTTCCCCACTTCTTGTTGTCAAGGAACATTTTTGGTCTCTTCTAATTGTCTGTCCCCTGCCTGGGAGGAGTCCTGGCCCCCGCCGCCGGGAACGGAAGCTCGAAGTCTGTGGGTGCTACTCTAAAAGCCATCCTCCGTTTCCGCGCCGGAAACTGCAACTCCCGCAGCGGAAGAGGCTCGACCTCCGACCCGCCATGTCCACTAACAATATGTCGGACCCACGGAGGCCGAACAAAGTGCTGAGGTGAGGACCCCTACGTCATGGGAACGGGGCTCGGGTTGTGGGGCGAGGCCCAGGGAAGCGCTTGTCCATCTCGGGGGTGGGACTTGAGTGCCTCTGACCCTTGACCCTGCCGCAGGTACAAGCCCCCGCCGAGCGAGTGTAACCCGGCCTTGGACGACCCGACGCCAGACTACATGAACCTGCTCGGCATGATCTTCAGCATGTGCGGCCTCATGCTCAAGGTGGGCGGCGCCGAGTTTCCTTCGGCGTAGCTCCGCCCGACAGCGAAGCCTGTAGGGGCAGCAGATTCGGAACGAAGCGGGGCTGCTGCCGAGGGGGCGGGGCCTGGCCGGGGGGCGGGGCTGAGCAAGGCGAGGACGTGAGGGAAGCGAGGGGTCTGGGTGGGTACGTAGGAAGTCTGTCTAAGGGTGGGGGCCAGGTTTTAAAGCGGTTTGGAGGGGACTCGAAAGGATGGGGTTCTTAGCATCATGAGGTGTGTTAGAGGCCAGTCTTCTTGGGCCTGAGAGTATGTGGAGGGGTCAGAGACGCACGCCGAGAGAGTAGGACCAAACACTGGGTGCCTGGAGTAGGCTAGGGGGAATGGGACTGAGGGACTCTTGGGGGCAAGGTCCAAGCTGCTTCAGATGGAATCAGTCGGTTGGAACCAGTGCCTGGTAATGCCCCGGGGGCGGGGGGTGGGTGGGTGTGGGGTGGTCATTGGTGTGCCTTTCATTGACCAAATCCCACGCACCCACCTACCTTTCCCTAGCTGAAGTGGTGCGCTTGGGTCGCCGTCTACTGTTCCTTCATCAGCTTTGCCAACTCCCGGAGCTCTGAGGACACTAAACAGATGATGAGTAGCTTCATGTGAGTCTGGGCCTAGAGAAGGAGGACTCCTGAGTTAACCGGGAGTGGGGACCCAAGCCTACCCCTCCTGGACTGACACCTGTCTCCTGTCCCAGGCTGTCCATCTCTGCCGTGGTGATGTCATATCTGCAGAACCCTCAGCCCATGACGCCCCCCTGGTGATGTCAGCCTAGGACCACTCTGTCCACCTTCCCCCAGGCCTGGCCCCTGGCTGCCCAGCCTCCTGCCCTCAGCTGCTGTCCTGGGCTTCCATGAATGCGGTAGTCTCAGGGCCCGCAGCTGGCTGGAGGGAACCTGACCCTTTCCCTGGGATTCCACTTCTGCTGGGCAGAGGGGAATACCCTGGGCCTACCCCTCCTGCCTACCCTCCCCAACCTGCCTGCTGTGGTGGGAGATGCTGTCCATGTTTCTAGGTGTATCCACTCGTTTTGTTGTTGTTGTTGTTGTTGTTGTTGTTGTTGTTGTTGAAACCAGTTAAATAAAGTTTTGCATTCTGGCTGTTCTTTGTGACCTCTCTTTTCTGTGCATTCTGGGTGATCTTCCTCATGGGGGGTGGGGGTGGGTGGGCTCCAGCTCTTCCACTCAATCAGGCCTTCGGTGGGGCTCTAGCCTGGAGCCTTCTGGTGGTTCACTTGCTTATTTCACAAGCCTTGTGACTTAAGTCAGCTGCTAGAGACAGGGAAGTGACCCCTGTCCTCTGGCAATTTAGCACATGGGCTCTGCTGACCTGAGGAATGTGGGCTTTGATTTTCTTATCAGACAAACTGGGTAATATCAGCCAACTGGATGGAATGACAGGGACTGGGAAAAGCATGAAAGGCTGAGACCTCCCCCACTGGTCACTCCTCACCTGAGTACTGTGGGTATTTCTTTAACAACTAGGCTGGATACCTCCCAACCTCAGCACTCTCAGGGCAGTTCCCGTATCCGTAATCCTCGTAGGACAGAACAGGACCGCCATCAACCCCTGCTCCTAGCCAAGCTAGGTCCCTCCAAGACCCCAGCCTTAAAGGTCAATGGGACACCCTAGGATCCTGTGCACACCCTCCCACCTCCTAGCCAAAATTACACCCATGGGGAAATCTGAGACCGATGCATCCACGGGGACAAAGGGGCACTCCGAGGCCACTCGGAGGTAGGGAGACACTAAAGGCTCTTCTGGCCAAACCAGCACCCTCGGGAGGGGGGGGGGGACACGCCTAACGCCTCCCTACACTCCTCGCGTCCTCGGGGGTAGCCAGAAACAGCCTCAGCCCAGTGAGGCGCTGGGCCCCTGCCGCACTTTAGCTCCGCCCCCGCCAGCAACCATTGGCCAGGTCGGGTCCTGGGGGCGGGGCGTTTGCCCCGCCTTTGCCGGGCCCGGGACCCCCCCCCCCCGGAGGCGGCCGCGGTGGCGGTGGAGGCAGCGGCGGCTGCGGAGCCATGGGGGCCGACGCGCGGCCTTTGGGGGTCCGCGCTGGCGGTGGCGGCCGGGGCGCGGCGAGGCCCGGGACGAGCTCCCGCGCGCTCCCGCCACCGCTCCCGCCCCTCTCCTTCCTCTTGTTACTGCTGGCGGCGCCTGGCGCTCGGGCCGCGGGATATGAGGTGAGCGCCACCCGCGGGCGGAAATGTACAGAAGCTCGAGTGAAGCCCGAGTAGGATCGGGAGGTGTGGGTGGGTTTGTTCTGTGGGTGCCTAGTGAATGATTTGCTAATACGACAGTGTGGTCTGAGGGTATGCTTTCCGTCATTGAAAGGTCTGGCTGTGTGAGTCTGAGACTAGGGCTCTCTGTACCTGCCTCCCTGCTTCTGTGGGTTGGCTCGCCTGGACTTTGCACGCACGCAACTGTGTGATTGAACATATGTGTGTATGTGGGTGGGTGGGGGGGAGGAGGGTGTTGCTTGAGAGCTGGGACTCTGGAGTCCGCCTGTCCCGAGTTGCAGTCTGGCTCCCTGACTTCCTGGCTCGTGACTTGGGGCAAGTCACTTAACCACTCTGATCCTCAGTGGTCTTATCTGAAAATGAGATCATATCGCCTCCACCCCCCAGGGTGGCTGCTTGGTATTTGCAAATGCTTGATAAACATTAGCTACTGCTATTACCATTTCCCCACCGTGTGAATGAGAGCTTCCCTGAGGGATTGTGTCCAGTGGGAGCTTCTCTGAGTGTGTCCTCCCTGGAAGGGCCGAGCCCCATTTCTCTGAAGCCCTCACCTCTAGATCGAGACTTATCTTGCGCCCCCACCCCAAACCCCTACCCCAGCTTGCCTCTTAACCTTGGGTAATTGACAGGGTGTGTGTGTTTGGGGTCCCTGTGCAGACATGCCCTATGGTACATCCGGACATGCTCAATGTGCACCTGGTGGCCCACACACATGATGATGTGGGCTGGCTCAAGACGGTGGACCAGTACTTTTATGGCAGTGAGTAGAGCGTGGGGGACTTACCCCTGGGACTCCCATGGCCCCTTTGAGCCCTTCCAATCCTTTCTGGGTCCTGGACATCAGGGTGGGGACAATGCCCAGCTTGGGCTCCTGTGTTGAAGAATATCCCCCCCTTGGCTCGTTTGTCCCTGACTGCCTGACCCCTGTGTCCACAGTCCATAATGACGTCCAGCACGCAGGTGTGCAGTACATCCTAGACTCGGTCATCTCTTCTCTGCTGGTGGAGCCCACCCGCCGATTCATCTATGTGGAGATTGCCTTCTTCTCCCGTTGGTGGCACCAGCAGACAAATGCAACACAGGAAGTTGTGCGGGACCTGGTGCGCCAGGGTGAGCCTGCCCCAAGGAAGTGAAAAGAGGAAGCCCAGCTCAGCTGCTGTTTCTGACACACCGCAGCTTCTGAGATTTTATCATGCCGTGTGCAGCCTGTGTGTGCATGTGGCTCCGCCTACCTGGAATTTCCCTTACTTGTAGAACTCCTATGCATCCCGCAAGGCCCCACCTCCAAGGGATCCTCAGGGGAGCCTGCCGTGCAGAATGCCCTTTCGTCCATATCTGGCTTCATTGGCCTGGGAGTGACCCCTCTTCTCCCTCCAGGCCTGGGTTCACAGGCAGGTCTTCCTATCTCCTGCGTTGCCAACCCTGGCCCCGTTCATGGCCCTGCCAATTGTCTTTGTCCTTCCCGGCACAGGGCGCCTGGAGTTTGCCAACGGTGGCTGGGTGATGAATGATGAGGCAGCCACGCACTATGGAGCCATTATAGACCAGATGACACTGGGACTGCGCTTCCTGGAAGACACCTTTGGCAAAGATGGGCGCCCCCGTGTGGCCTGGCACATTGATCCCTTCGGTCACTCTCGGGAGCAGGCCTCGCTGTTCGCACAGGTGATTTCCTGACCTCTCACGAACTGCCCATTCACCAGGTCTGACTTCTCCCTTGGCCACTCAAGCCCCACCCTTCCCTGCAAGCTCACAGGGACCAGGCCCTGGCCCTCTGGCCCCTTGAGACCCTGCCCCTTGGGTGAGTTGTGAATCCCATTACTGCTACCCGCCCCCCCCCCCAAAAAAAAAAAACCCGCTTCTCTGCTCTGCCTCGGCCCAGGCTGACTCCACGCCGGGCCCCACACCTGCCCCTCACTGGAGCCCCCACCCCCGTTTGCTATGATCCCAGCTCCTCCCCAGTTCAGGTGGCAGGTGGAGGGCTGCCCCTCTTTCCCACCAGTTTCGGAATCTTTGCCTTGACCCGGCTCCCTTTCCATGCTCTGATTCCCTCAGGCTGCATAAGGGGGAAAGCCTTGAGCCAGGCCTCTTTTCAAGCTGGGGAAGGTGGAGGTCTGTTCTAGCGTTAGACCTACCCCTCCAAGCTCTCCCGCGGTGTGATCTGGCCCTTCCCCAAGCTTCGAAATGGGCTGGAGGCCTTCTGGTTTCAGACCCTGTGCTCCGCCCCGCCCCTCCCATGTGGAGGGGTCCGGTGGTGGGTGATGGGAGGGCTGGGCATCTACTCCTCCTGCCCTCCGATCCCGCTCATCCCTCCCCACCTCCAGATGGGCTTTGATGGCCTCTTCTTCGGGCGTCTGGATTATCAAGATAAGAGAGTGCGGGAAGAGAACCTAGGGCTGGAGCAGGTTTGGCGGGCTAGCGCCAGCCTGAAGCCCCCAGCAGCCGACCTCTTTACCAGTAAGGAGTTGGGGTGGGGGCAGGGCTGGCCCCAGGGGCCTGGGACCTGGGACCGTGCTCAGAGGGCCCTGGCTGTGTTTTTATACTCTGTTGTCATTGTCCTGAAACTCTTAATAATTTACGAACAAGGACCCAGCGTTTGCACTTGGCATGGGGCCCTGCAAATTCTGAAGCCCCTCCCGGGTGGGGCGTGGCAGGCTTTGACCCCAGGGCAGGTTTGGGGCGCAGGGCCTCCTCCTGAGCCTGGTGTGGCATGCAGGTGTGCTCCCCAATATTTACAACCCACCTGAGAAACTGTGCTGGGACACGCTGTGTGCCGACAAGCCGTTCGTGGAGGACCGGCGCAGCCCTGAGTACAACGCCGAGGAGCTGGTCAATTACTTCCTGCAGTTGGCCACTGCCCAGGTAACCCTACTGTGCAGGACCCATGAGGCTGGTGTTCATAATGCACCGGGCACTTTCCACAGCCTGGGCGTTCCCTAACACCTCCTTGGAACCCTCGGAGGGAGGGAACACTTCCTTCCCTATCACCACGTTCCCCTTTCAGATTTGTATGCATTTCCTTTTTTTTTTTTTTAAGTTTGTTTACTTATTTTGAGAGAGAGAGAGAGAGGGAGTGTGCACGAGCAGGGGTGGGAGGCAGAGAGAGAGAGAGAGAGAATCCCAAGCAGGCTCTGAGCCGTCAGCATGGAGCTGGATATGGGGCTCGATCTCACTGACCACGGGATCATGACCTGAACCGAAATCAAGAGTCAGATGCTCAACCGACTGAGCCACCAAGGCTCCCCTGTGTGCATTTCTGATTAGAAGACTGACAAGGGGCGCCTGGGTGGCTCAGTTGGTGAAGCGTTCGGCTTCCGTGCAGGTCATGATTTCACGGTTCAGGAGTTCCAGCCCCTCGTCGGGCTCTGTGCTGACAGCTCAGAGCCTGGAGCCCGCTTCGGATTCTGTGTGTCCCTCTCTCTCTGCCCCTAACCCACTCGCATTCTGTCTGTCTCTCTCAAAAATAAATAAACATTAAAAAAAAAAAAAAAAGACTGTTGATGACCTTTGCCACCCCAGATGTTCACCGGGGCCATGAGACGGCATGACACTGTGCCTCAGTGCCCTCATTTGTGTGCTGGGCCCAAGAGACTTACTCAACAGCTTGTGGCTGTTTTCACATGTGTCCCTGTACTCCCACACGACCCACTTCCTTCCCTCCTCTGTGTGCACCCACACTCTTGACCACATGTATACCAAGAGACAGCTGAACACAGGGGTGGTTTAGGACCCTCCGGCCTGAGAACTCTCCATTCCATCCACAGGGCCAGCACTTCCGCACCAACCACACCATAATGACCATGGGCTCAGACTTCCAATATGAGAATGCTAACATGTGGTTCAGGAACCTCGACAGGCTCATCCAGCTGGTCAACGCCCAGGTAATTGTGCCCATCTCGTGTGCACGAGTGTGCTTGTGTCCCTGGCCTTTGGGTCATATGCATAGCAATGGGTCCTATCTTAGTTTTCTATTGCTATTATAACAAATTACCAACAAACGCAGCGGCTGAAAAACAACAGAAATATATTACCTTCCGCTTTTGTAGCTCAGAAAGCCTGATACAATTCTCACTGGGTTAAGATCAAGATGTCATCAGGGCTGGGTGCCTTCTGGAAGCTCTGGGGGAACGTTTCCTTGCCTTGTCCAGCTTCCAGAGGCCAGCCCCATTCCTTGGATCACGGCCTCCCCATCCTGCAAGTCAGCCACACAGCATCATCACTTCTCTTTCTTACTCTCACTCCCGCCTCCCTGTTCCATTTTTATTTTATTATTATTTTTTTCAACGTTTATTTATTTTGGGGACAGAGAGAGACAGAGCGTGAACGGGGGAGGGGCAGAGAGAGAGGGAGACACAGAATCGGAAACAGGCTCCAGGCTCTGAGCCATCAGCCCAGAGCCCGACGCGGGACTCGAACTCACGGACCGCGAGATCGTGACCTGGCTGAAGTCGGACGCTTAACCGACTGTGCCACCCAGGCGCCCCTCCCTCTTCCATTTTTAAAGACCCATGATTACATCGAGGCCTGGCAGATCTTCCAGGATAAGCTATTTTAAGGTCAGCTGATCAGCAACCTTAACTCCACTCGCAATCTTAATTTCCTTTGGCTGTGTAACCTAACAGGTTCCGGGAATCAGGGCTCAGACACCTTTGGGCCTTTCCCATCTGAAACGTCCCCTCCTGAGGCACCTGGGTGGCTCAGTCACTTAAGCGTCTGACTCTTGATTTCATGGTTCGTGAACGATCTCGCGATTCGTGAGTTGGAGCCCCAAGTCAGGCTCTGCGCTGATGGCGCGGAGCCTGCTTGGGATTCTCTCTCTCTGCCCCTCCCCTGCTCGATCTCTCTTTCTCTCTCTCAAAATAAATAAAATTAACGTTTACAAAAAAAGAAAGAAATGTCCCTTCCTATCAGTTCCATCCCCAGGGTTGTCGGCTGGCAGTCTCCACGTCCTCACCTTCCACTCACTGCTGTTTCACCAAAACCGCTCAGGAACATCACCAGGGGCCTTCCAACAGACGTTTCTCGGTCCTCCCCATGACCCTGCGGAGACCTGAACACCTTGATCACTTTCTCCTATAAATACCATGTTCCTGGGCTGTCACTGGTTTTTCTCCGGCCACTCACTGCTTCTCTGCCCACTCCACACTCTGTTGGAAAGAGTCCCTTAGTTCATATCCTTAGCCTGCTGCTTCTTGGTTCAGGGACCTTGAGAAAGGTTCTAAGCACTCTGCCTTAGTTTTCTTCTCTAGAAAGTGGGCACAATGGTGGCTCCCACCTGAGAAGGCTGTTAGGGTTTAATGAGTTTATTTAATGTCTTTTGTTTCGTTTTGAGAGAGCACAAGCGGGGGAGGGGCAGGCAAACATTGGGGAACAGAGGATCCGAAGCGGGCTCTGCGCTGACAGCAACGATCCCAACGCGGGGCTCGAACTCACAAACTGTGAGATCATGACCTGCGCTGAAGTCGACACTCAACCGACTCAGCCACCCGAGGGCCCCTTTAAGGAGTTCATTTACACAGATTAGTAGAACAGTGTCGGGTAAATAATATTATGGTTGTTTTTTATTATTACTATTATTATTATTATTATCTGGGGTAGAAATAAAACCTCCCACTTCTTTAATACACAAGCTGCGAAATCTCCTCCTCCAGAAAGGCTTCACCAAACTCCAGGTGGAGCTCTTGTCCTTTCCGCTGTGTACACGCAGTTCCCATAAATACCTGTGATGCCACATCCAGGCTGATCATAACCAACTGTGTTCACGATGCCTCTCCTCTACTTGGCTGCGAATTCCATGAGAATGGGGCTGGCCTCTGCTTCTTAGACTGTGTCTGAAATCCTGAGCATATTGAAGAATCAAGCGATTGTTTGCTGAGTGAATACTGTGTGTGTGTGTGTGTGTGTGTGTGTGTGTGTGTGCGCGCGCGCGCACGCACGGGCGCAGGTGTAGACACGTGCACGCACATAAAGGCATGTGGTGCCACTCACTTCCTTTCATTCACTCAAGTGTTTAGTGAGCACCTGCTGTATACCAGGCACTGGGTTCACAGCACAAACAGAACAGACATCTTTGTTTTCACGGAGGTCACCTTCTTGTGCCTCCACCTCCCCCAGCGGAAAGTGTGCCTCCTTTAATTATAACAGCGGTGTCATTTAGCAATAACCTGAAAGTGCTGAGGGATTATTCCCGCCCTATAATGTCACACTTAGTTTTTCCACAAACATTTTTAATAATAAAATTGGAGGGGCGCCTGGGTGGGTGGCTCCGATTTCGGCTCCGGTCACGACCTCACGGTCCGTGGGTTCGAGTTCCGCCTCGGGCTCTGTGCTGACAGCTCAGAGCCTGGAGCCTGCTTCGGATTCTGTGTCTCCCTCTCTTTCTGCCCCTTCCCTGCTCAAGCTCATGCACGCACTCTCGCTCTTTCTCAAAAATCAATAAACATTAAAAAAATAATAATAATACAATTGGAATTTTTAAAACAAGCTTAGTAAAAATTTCAGGTTTATTCTTGCATCCGTGAAATTCTTTCCGTGCTGGTAATATTTAGCTTCTGGCAGAATTCAGTTTCACACTTGGCCACTGTTTGGCACTCAAAATGTGTGTTAAGAGAATCTGAACCCCCCGCATGCATGAATGCGTGCACACGTGTGTGAGGATGTCGGTGCACACCTGTGGGCCCCCTGGGAAGGTGCGGACTCCCGAGGGCTCACACGCGGACACCTCCCCCCAGCAGCAGGCCAACGGGAGCCGCGTCAATGTTCTCTACTCCACTCCCGCCTGTTACCTCTGGGAGCTGAACAAGGCCAACCTCACCTGGTATTTGGGGCGGGGGGGAAGGGGAGCTTGCGGGGTGGGGGGGGGGTGTTGGCATGGCCTTTGGGTCCTGACCCTGCCCTCAACACCTCTGCCGCTGCAGGTCTGTGAAACAGGATGACTTCTTTCCCTACGCCGACGGCCCTCACCAGTTTTGGACTGGCTACTTTTCCAGCCGGCCGGCCCTCAAACGCTACGAGCGCCTCAGCTACAACTTTCTGCAGGTGGGTGGGTGCTGAGCCCAAGCGGGCGCCCAGCGCTCCCGACAGGTCCAGGGCCACGACACGCCCTCTCTGCCCCCCAGGTGTGCAACCAGCTGGAGGCGCTGGCGGGTCCGGCGGCCAACGTGGGACCCTACGGCTCGGGAGACAGCGCACCCCTCAGTAGGTGTCGGGGCTGGTGAGGGGACGGGAGCATGTCCGAAGCTGGACGCCAGACCCTCGCCACCCCCTCGATTCCCTTCATAAAGCTCCTAAGAACCCGGCCCTCACACGTGACCTGTCCCGTGTCCTTGGGGTCGGGACTGAGAGCCCTGCAGAGACCCCACCCGCTTCACAATCTGCTTGCAGATGAGGCGATGGCCGTGCTCCAGCACCACGACGCGGTCAGCGGAACCTCCAAGCAGCACGTGGCCGACGACTACGCGCGACAGCTGGCTGCCGGCTGGGACCCCTGCGAGGTGCGCGGGGTGGGGCCTGGGAAGGGGCGGGGACAGGGAAAGGCCGGTACCGAACGGAAGGGCGGAGACTGTAAGAGGTGGGCAAAGTGGGGTGGGGGCCAGAAGGGCTCGTAGGGGCGGGGCTTGGGGCAAGAGAGGCGGGGACAGGAGTGGGGCGGGGCCTGGCAGCACTCCTGGGCGGGGCCTAGGGCGGGGTGGGCGGGGCCCGGGAGGGGATGGGGAGGAGACCTGGGTGGGCATCTAGAGCCGACCCACACCTTCTCGCTCCCTCCCACAGGTTCTTCTGAGCAATGCGCTGGCGCGGCTCAGCGGCTCCAAGGAGGACTTCACGTACTGCCGAAACCTCAACGTCAGCGTCTGTCCGCTCAGCCAGACAGCGAAGAACGTGAGCTGGGCCCCGGGCCGGAGGGGCGGGGCCGGGAGCCAGGTCTGGTGGGTGGATAGAGCAGGAACCTGAGGACAGCGGGGCGGGGCCCGGAGGAGGTGGGGCTCAGACGGAGGGTCTCTGGAGGCACCCGCGGGCTGCGAAATTGTTTTGTTGGAGAAGCGACCTGTGATCACGTGGGGCGCAGTGAAACTGGGGTGGGACGGAGACCAAAGAACCCCGTGGGGGCTTGGATCACCCGAGGGAGTTGCCGCCTGTGGTGGGTGGGTTTCAAGAAGGCCTGCTGTAACCCTTGCCCGTTCTGACCCTCCCACACCAGTTCCAAGTGACTATTTATAACCCCTTGGGACGGAAAATAGATTGGATGGTGCGGCTGCCAGTCAGCAAACACGGTTTCGTCGTGAGGGACCCGAATGGCACAGTTGTGCCCAGCGATGTGAGCCCATTCAATGAATATTCGTCCTATGAGTACCACCCCCCCCCCATGGTTACCTCCTGCCTTGGACACCTCCCCCTGAGCATTTCTACCCGCCCCCCACCTCCCCCCCCCCCCCCATAATTATCTGCCTTCATGGATACCTCCTCCCATGGACACCTCCCTCTCTTGGGTAACTCGTTCTGGTGAATATCTTCCCCTCCATCAATACCTTGTGCCTGGTACTTTCTCTTTCTGTGAGTATCTTCCCTCTCTGCCCCTTAACATCATTCCCCTTGGCCACATCTGTCTCCCTATCCATCCCCCTGCCCTGCCTCCTGAGCAGTCTTCCCCATTTTTAATGTCTCCTCATGACTTCTTTTTTAAAGATTTTATTTAAATTTTTTTTCAAATTGTATGTAAATTTTAGTTAACATAAAAGGATTTTTTAAAGTAGGTTCCATGCCCCAGTGTGGAGCCCAACGGGTGACTTGAACTCATGACCCGGAGATCAAGACCTGAGCTGAGATCACGAGTTGGATGCTTAGTTGACTGAGCTACCCAAGGCACCCCGGGATTTTATTTTTTGAAGTAATCTACATCCAACGTGGGGCTCGAATGTACAACCCTGAGACTGAGTCGCATGCTCTACGGACTGAGCTAGTCAGGGGCCCCAAATTTTATTTTTTTATTTTTTTTTTTAATTTTTTTTTCAACGTTTATTTATTTTTTGGGACAGAGAGAGACAGAGCATGAACGGGGGAGGGGCAGAGAGAGAGGGAGACACAGAATCGGAAACAGGCTCCAGGCTCTGAGCCGTCAGCCCAGAGCCCGACGCGGGGCTCGAACTCACGGACCGCGAGATCGTGACCTGGCTGAAGTCGGACGCTCAACCGACTGCGCCACCCAGGCGCCCCTTTAGTTTTTTTTTTGAACGCTTATTCTCTCCATCCTGGAACGCCTCTTCCTGCGAATCTCTTCCTCCCCCGAGAATCTGCCTGTCCCTCATTCCCTTGCTTCAAGGATCTCTTTCTCCACTTCCTCCCTCACTTCTCCTTCTCCCACAGTCTCTACACCCTCCAAGCAATGCTTTCTCCCCACTTTATGAATCTTCTCTGCAATCTCTGACTCAGAATTTCTGACACCCCATCCTCCCTGGCCAACACTTTAATTTCTTCCTCCCATTTGGGGCTCCTTCTCCTGATGGAGTTTGACCCGGCCTATGTACAGCTCACTAGGTTACTCACAGTCTCTTGACTCTGTTTCCCTCTTCCCTTACTTGAGGTGGTGATACTTCCTAGCTCAGACGGTCAGGAACTGCTTTTCCCAGCCTCGGTGCCTGCCCTGGGCTTCAGCATCTACTCAGTAAGCCAGGTGCCTGGCCAGCGCCCCCACGCCCACAAACCCCAGCCCAGATCCCAGCGGCCCTGGTCCCGTGTCTTGGCCATCCAAAATGAGGTGAGACGGTTGGGATCCCCTTCCCTGTCGCTGTGAGAAATTTGAGGTATCATGGCGAGCCTCATGGAGTGGATCAGTGGATGAACTACATCAGTTCATGGTGTAGTTACCAGTCTCCCATTATGTGTCCTCCAGTGAGTGACCACTTCCCTTTGAACCTCAGTGTCCTTTCCTGGGACTGTTGTGCGGACCCAGTGTAATCACGTGTGACACTTGACAGATACGAAAGAGCTGACGGTGGTAGGGGTTTGCAAATTAAATGAGGCAAGTCAGAGACTTGAGGGAGGGAGCCACGTGGCCACTGGGAGTGGAGGGGCGGGGGGTGGCACGGAGAAGGACCCAGGCAGGCAGGGAGCAGCAGAAGCAAAAGCCCTCAGCCAGGAAGGTGGCGAGTGTTCAAGGAACCCTCTGTGGCTGGAGGGGCGGGTGTTGAGTGACAGGTCAGACTGTGCAGGACTTGAGGGCCCAGGGGAAGACTTCGGCTTTTACTTCCAAGGAGCCACGTGAGGGACAGGGCTGCACTAAGACTGTCATGGGGCCCCAGCACTTTTCCAGTCTTCGTTATAACATACTCCTAATTATTACATTTAAGTTTTCTTCTGATTCCAGCAGAAATTAAAATTTGCACATTTCCGTTGGCCCCTACAAGTCTCTTCGGTGGTGGTACTGTGGTTACTCAGTCAAACGCCCAAGTCAGCCCTGGGCCCCAGCGGACCCGGGCTTAGGGTGGTACTTACGGTGCCCCTGGCGCCCTCTGGCGGCCGCAGGGCGAACTGACGGGGAGGTGAGCCCGGAAGGGGTCAGCCGCGTTAGTCCCAGAAGGCCACGGAAATGGTTAAGAAGTGATCAGCTTAAGGAGAGGGTAGAAGGTAGATCTGTTAGGATTTGTTAATAGGGCCAGGTGAGGAGATAGAGGGAGGGAGGGTACCTCCTGAGCCCCAGGAAGGATGACGCTGCCCTTGGCTGAGATGATGGTCATTAACGTCTGTCCGCCTTTTCTCTGCAGCACATCCGGGCTAGGTTTGACCCTGACACAGGGCTCTTGGTGGAGATGGAGAACCTGGACCAGAACCTCCTGCTACCTGTTCGCCAAGCCTTCTACTGGTGAGGCGGGGTGGGGGGGGGTACCACTAGTCCAGGGAGGGGGTGTAAGTGGAGCTGGGGTCACCTACCTTGACTCTCACCTGCCCCGGTCCAGGTACAACGCCAGTGTAGGCAACAACCTAAGCACCCAGGTCTCAGGTGCCTACATCTTCAGACCCAACCAAGAGAAACCATTGATGGTGAGCCACTGGGCTCAAACGCGCCTGGTGAAGGTCCGTGCCCAGGGATGACGAGTGGGTGTGTGGGGGGGAGGGGGTGGAGTCTGGGCGGGTGGTGAGCTATGTGTGGGTGGGTGTGGGGAGGTGGAATCTGGGCGGGTGTGGGGGTGAGTGTAGGATTTGCACCTCCATCATATCCAAAGACAGCTAAGACCTGAGGGGAATACTTGAGGATCTCAAGTATCCCCACTGGGTGGATATTCATGGCTGGTTGAGTAACAGCCCTGTCTTAGAAGCAAGAACAAAGGCTTTCACATCTGCGGTGGGTGTCGGGATTATACTTGGCCTTGGAAGCTGGAGGTGGGGTGTATTCAGTTGGCCCATGAATGGGGAGGGCTGGGTGGAATTGCTCGAAGACTTCACTGAGGATTATATCTGAGGTGGGGATTTGAGAGTTCACACTTGGATAGGGCTTGGGTGAGTCTCCCTTGGGATGGATGTCTGAGGGTGCATCTGGCCGGGACAGGGCCCACCCTTGTGGGACCTCTCGCTGATATTTCCTCGTAGGGCAGGGATGACGCAGGTAATGGCAAGGTTCACATTTGCCCTGCTTCCCCTTGAGGTGAACCTTCCGCATACCTGGGTCGCTGTGTTAGGATATAGTTTTGCCTGTAGTAACAGTTGCCAAAATTCATCGTGCCTAAAACACGATCGGCTTTCTTTCCACCTAACAGAAAGTCTGGCTGGGCCATCCAGGGCAGGTGGGGTGATTTCACAGTCATCCAGACCTCTTCTTCTTCTTTTTTTTTTAAAATATTTTTTTAATGTTTATTTTTGAGAAAGAGACAGGGTGTGAGTGGGGGAGGGGGAGAGAGAGAGAGAGAGAGAGAGAGAGAGAGAGAGAGAGAGGGAGGGAGACACAGAAACCGAAGCAGGCTCCAGGCTCTGAGCTGTCAGCACAGAGCCCGACACGGGGCTTGAACCCACAGACTGCGAGATCGTGATCTGAGCCGAAGTCGGACGCTCAACCGACTGAGCCACCCAGGCACCCCCATCCAGACCTCTTCTGTCTCATTGCTCTACTTTCCTCAACATTCAGCTTCTGCCTCCTGGCCCAAGATGGCTACTCAAGCTCCAGCCATCGTACTTGCATTTGAGCCAGTGGGAGAGGAAAAGAGGCAAGGAACGTTGTTTACACCAGGTTGATGGTTCTCCGTGGAGCAAGCCACGGTCACACAGCTACTGATAGCCTCAGGGAAGACTGGACAATGTAAAGACAATGTCTTTAGTCCGGGTAGCCACTTGCCAAACTAGAATTCTGTTCTAAGGAGGGAAGATGGGGCAATGGTGGGCAACAATCCTATTGCCACACTCAAATATGACGCGGTAACATCTGACGGAGGAAGTGTGGGCATCACACCTAGGCAGGTGGGAGAGGTGGGGTTGACCCAGGTGTAGGCCTCTGTGAGGTTTATAGCAGGGGTGGATATTTGCAGGGCTCATCCGTGCTCAGGTGTATGCTTAGACCTGCCCTCCACCCCTATCTGCCTGCAGACACCCTTGGTGCAGGAGGTTCACCAGAACTTCTCAGCCTGGTGTTCCCAAGTGGTTCGCTTGTACCGAGGACAGCGGCACCTGGAGCTCGAGTGGACGGTGGGACCAATCCCTGTGGGGTGAGTGGCACCCGCTGGGACTGGGGGGCTGGGCGCGAGGGCAGAGTGGCGCCGGTGGAGCTCACAATCTTGCCATCCCCTCGGGTATAGTGACGGCTGGGGGAAGGAGGTCATCAGTCGCTTCGACACTGTGCTGGAGACGAAAGGACTCTTTTACACAGACAGCAATGGCCGAGAGATCCTGGAGAGGAGGTCGGGGTGACCGGGGGCAGCCACGGGTGGCCTGCGGTGTGTGGAGGGCCCTGGGATCGTGGGAGCATCTGCTGATCCTCTGAGTGTGGGAGGGAGGGGATGACGGGGGAGTGAGGAATGGATGAACCGGGGAAGGGGAGCTGGACCCCAGGCCTGACCGAACCCCTCCACCTCCCCAGGCGGGATTATCGGCCCACCTGGAAGCTGAACCAGACTGAGACAGTGGCGGGAAACTACTATCCAGTCAACAGCCGCATTTACATCAGGGTATCCCCCCCCATCCTGCTCCCCACTTCTCAGCACCCCTCCACAGAGTGGGGGGTCACCCCTCAAGCTGAGCGTCTCCCAGCTGTCCTCGGTGGTCTCCCTCATCCCCTGTGGGGCCTGCCTGGGGGCCATGGCTGCCTGGCTGTGGGGCCCCTCACTCTCCCCCCCCCCCCGCCCCCCACCAGGATGGCAACATGCAGCTGACGGTGCTGACTGACCGCTCCCAGGGGGGCAGCAGCCTGAGGGATGGCTCTATGGAGCTCATGGTGAGTGGCCAGAGCCCTGAGCCAGTTCCCACTCTGGTGCCTACTGGACCTTGAAGCCTGTGTCCGTCCCCGTTCTCTGCTAGGTGTAGCCCCCCGCCTGTAGTTCCCACTAAGCTGAAACCTCTGTTCCTATGTGACAAGTTTACTCCTCCCTTTTGTCCCCTCCCTACCCAGCCCCCCACCTCCTCCAGGCCCTGACTTGCCTGCCCTGTCCCGTTAGATCCCTACCTCCCTCTGTCCCAGGCCCTTGCTAGGTTGACTCCCCACTTCCGTGGCGACCCTCTACCGGACCTTTCTCTGCGTCCATGCTTCCCACTCTTCGGTTTGTCTTGAAATTTCCACGAGCCCTGGGCCAGCAATTGGCCAGGGGGACCCCTCACCCTGTCCTGTGGACTCCCTGCAGGTGCACCGAAGGCTCCTGAAGGATGACGGACGTGGCGTAGGGGAGGCGTTACTGGAGGACGGGTTGGGGCGGTGGGTGCGAGGGCGCCACCTTGTGCTGCTGGACAAGGTCCGGACCGCGGCCACCGGGCACCGGTTGCAGGCAGAGAAGGAGGTCCTGGCCCCACAGGTGGTGCTGGCCCCGGGTGGCGGCGCCCCCTACCATCTGAAAGTCGCCCCGCGCAAGCAGGTGAGGGGCACTGGGCCGCCTGGTAGGGGACCCCGGTGAGCCGCGCTGGGTTTTCCCGGCCTAATGTGGGTCCCACTCCGCCTGCTCCTAACTCGTCCCGGGGAGGCCATAAGCTAGTCCCACCCCTCAGCTCAGCCCGGTTGCCCCGCAGGCCCCGCCCAGTACCAGCCTGTTCAGTCCCCTCTGCCGGGACTGGGTACAGGCACAGCCTCCTCCCTCTCCCCTTCCAGCTCCCACCCTCCTCCCCCTACGTTTGGTCCAGTCCTGACTTCAGCCCCGCCCCCCATCCCAGTGGGTCTCAGGCCAGATCAGTTCGGCCCTTCCTGCGGCTCGGTCCCGCCCCCAGCCCGGCACCGCCCTGTTCCTGGGTCTCTTTATAAGGGGTCGTCGCCCCTCCCCGACTAAACCCCGCCCCTTGCGTCAGAGCCCCGCCTCCTAGCCTCACTGCCTCAGCCCCGCCTCCTAGCTTCACTGCCTCAGCCCCACCCCGCTTTCCGCAGTTCTCGGGGCTGCGCCGGGAGCTGCCTCCCTCCGTACACCTGCTCACGCTGGCCCGCTGGGACCAGAAAACGCTGCTGTTGCGCTTGGAGCACCAGTTCGCTGTAGGGGAGGACTCTGGCAACCTGAGCTCCCCCGTGACCTTGGATTTGACGGTGAGGAGGGCGGAGGTGGGAAGGAGACAAGACCCAGGCAAAGAAAGGAGGGAGAGGCGAAACCCCGCTCTGTCCCTACTCAGCCCTGCCCATATCCACTGCCTGCAGGACCTCTTCTCCGCCTTCACCATCACCTACCTGCAGGAGACCACGCTGGTGGCCAACCAGCTCCGGGCCAGCGCCTCCAGGCTCAAGTGGACACCAAACACGGGTGCGGGCCTGCCCGGGGGGGGGGACTGGGAGCTGGGAGCCGTGTGGGGAGGTGTGGGAATGTTGGCCAGGAACCAGGTGTAGAGAGCTCTAGTGTTCCGATCCTGGTTAGCAGTTTAAGGGTCTTAAGTGGGTCCGAGCAAACTAGCAGTGGGTCTTGAGGGTTTGAGATGGAATCCCATGGGTATCTAGTTCTGGGGAAAGGGGTGTGTCTGTCACCCGTGAGGATGGCATGATGGTCTTTAGAATAGGGCTGGAGGGTGTGATGGAGATGGCCAGGCACTGGAGACAGATTTGGGGATCTGGGGATAGTATTCAGGGCCTGGGGGGAGGGGGCAGTTGAAAAACAGGTCTGGGAATAACGCCCCAGGGACAGATTTGAGAGTGTATGGCCACGTGTAGGCCCAGGGAAGGAGCAGGGGGAGGGGGTGAGACAGAGGAAATCTGTGGCCCTTACTCCTCCCTTGCTCCTCCCCAGGCCCCACACCCCTGCCCTCTCCCTCTCGGCTGGACCCCGCCACCATCACGCTGCAGCCCATGGAAATCCGTACCTTCCTGGCTTCCGTCCAGTGGGAGGAGCATGGCTAGACACGCTGGGAGCAGGCGGACTCTCCCCCTCCTCCTCCTGCTGCTTCTGCCACCAACAAAAGCCACTAAAATGCCACTACCAGGCCTTGGGTCAAGGTGTGATTGAGTGGGGGTTTTTTGTTGCTGTTTTTTTGGAGGGGATTTAATTTGTGACCTAGAAAAGTCAGCAAACATTATGTGACTCTTGACCTGAGGCCTTGCAGGAAAGTCACTTCCCGGCCTGAATCCTGACTCCAGACTACACCATTCACACCCCACCTCACCCACCACTCCGTCTTCCACTCCTCCTTCCCTCCTTTGTCCACTCAGGCTGTGGCACAGCTGTCCCTAGGAGCCACTGGGGGGCGGGGGGCCTGCATTGGATATGGGCCCAGAGAACCGAACATACCTGGCGGGTGGGGGTAGGGGGGCTTCCAGACCTGGCTTTGGGGGAGCCAGGCCCTGAGGGCAAGGAATCTAGGAGGTCCTGGTGAGGGGGGTGGAACTGGAGCCAGGCCCCAAAGAGGGGCCTGGGGCAGGTGGACTAGAGCTGCAGGGCTCCCAGGAGCAGGCGGAGAGCCTGGCGCACCCTGGTGTGCTCTGGGGTGTGTTACCGAGGAAGGAGGCTCCGGGAGGAAACTGGGGGTTTAGACTTGAAGATGAGGGACTTTCCCTCCAGGAAGGACAGCCTTGTGCAGGTCCCTTAAAGGTGCATGGAGGCCAGGAGGGCATCCCAGACCAACCTGCAGTCGGATGCACCTCCAGAAAATGTTTTTAAGTCCCTCTTGGGTGGCAGGCATGAGCCTGGGTAGCTAGGAACCCCCAGGAAGGGCACTGTGGGCCTGGATGAGGTCCCAGATGGGGCCTGGGTGCTGCATGGGCCTCGAAATTTTCTCTAAGTCTCCCCATAAAGAGATGGACGAGAGAGGCCCAAGGAAGTGGCCATCCTGCCTGGGGTCCGGTCACTTGATGCACCTCTTTTTAAAGTTTAAACTTTTCAAAGTTTCCCTCCAGAAGGGAAAGGCAGCAGAGCCAGCCAGGGTAGTCTGGGGATTGTGCCCCAGGGCCATCTGCTGTCCTATGTAGGGTCCCATCTTAGCAGGTACCCACCAAATTTGCTTGTAAGTATTCCTCTGGTGGCAGGAAAAAGGCTGGCCAGGAAGTGCACCCTAGGGATGACATCCTCGGCTTGGTAGGCCATGGGATCTCCTGAAAATGTATCCAAATCCCCCTCCAATGGCAGGCGCTGTCCCGGCTGGCCAAGGAGATCCGTGGAGGTTGCCCTGGGTCCTCCCTCAGTCCCACATGGTGCCCGATTGCTGGCTATACCGCTGTAAACCTCTCCAGCTCTTCTCTGGTGACAGGGACAAGCACAGAGAGACCGGCCAGAGAGACTCGGGGTGGGTGCTCAGGGCCAGGCTGTGGTTCTGCACAGGGCCTGGTATTGGACCCGCCTGGTGGTATCTCCTGAAAACGTATCCACATCCCCATTTAGAGGGAAGACCGTGGGGACACGTGGGTGGCTCAGTCTGTTGAGGGTGCAACTCTGGATTTCGGCTGAGGTCACAATCCCGGGGTCGTGGGATCAAGCCCTGCCGTGGGCTCTGCACAGAGTGTGGAGTCTGCTGAAGATTCTGGCTCCCTTCGCCCCTTCCCTACTCTCGCTCTCTTTCAGGACAAAAACAAAACCCAAAAATAACAAAGGGAAGACCCCGACTGGCCTGGCTGGACAGGTAGACTCCTGGAGGATGCCTTGGGCTCAGGTGGTGTCACTCTTGCGTCCCGGTCATTGGGAACGTCTCCTGAAAACTTTCTATGCCCTTCTGTGGAGGTCAGGACTGCACTCTGGTTGCTGGATGCCCTCCTCCTTCCCCTCATTGTTCTCGGTCTCCCTCTCGGGGAGGCAAGCAGCCCCAGCCATCCAGGGAGGCCCAGCCATGGTCACACGTGGGCCCTATTCACATATGCCACTGGAAAATGTTTCCACCTCCCCCTCCAAAGGCAGCAGCCAGCTGGGCTAGGGACCAGCGGGGAGGGTGTCCCGGGCCCACCAGGCACTCCCGCCTGCTATGGGCCAAGATACGTAATTTGGGTGGAACCCACACAAAGCGGCACCCGGGGAGGTGGAAGTGGGGGTGGGGGGCGGGTTCCAAGGTCATCCCCGTCGCGCTGGTTGACCCGCGCCACCTAGCGGCTGCTTTTATATCTTCCCCGGAGCTCAGCGGTGTGGGCCTGGGATGGGATCCGGCCATCAAACCCAAGGCGGAGTTCCAGGAGGCGGACAGCAGTGTCATCCCGGCTGCATGGGTCCCCCTGAGATTGTCACTGCAACATAGAGGAGAGCGGCATCTAGAAACTGCATGGGTGGGCTGGCTGGCACACGGTGGTCCCCTCTGCACGTGGGGACTCCTTTTGGGACATTGCGGGTGACAGTAGTTTGTCCTGGGCTGGGCCGTATTCTCACCTGGTGCCTGATTGTTGGGCGTGTCTCCTGAGAATTCTAGATTCTCCCTCCTGAGACCGGGATCATGGCCAGGAAGCCCTTGGGAGCGTTCCCCTCCCCTGGCTGCCAGCCAACCTGCGTGGATCCCGCGTGGAGCAGGGTCGCTGGCTGTGCATCCTGAAACTTTGCCTTCGGGAGAGGAGACGCTCGGGCCCAACCGCAGTCCCAGTGGGGCCTGTTCTGAGACACTTCCCTCAAATCTCTAGATGTCTCCTTGCAGTGGCAGGGTCCATCCCGGGCCGGAGGGATGCAGGGGTGGGCTCACTGGATCTGGTGGCGGTCCCCAGCGGGCACTTGGTAATCTGCAGCACTTGCCTGAACCGTTTCCAATTCTGCCTCGGGCTGGGGTGGGGCACTGGCTCCGGCAAGTGGAAAAGGTGTGAGTAGGGATGCCCTGGGGGTGTGGGCCTTCCAAAAAGCATTCCAAGGCTCCTTCAGAAGGCTGAATCCTTTGGAGGCTACAAGGGCGGCTCGAGGAGGTTGCTACTGGTAGGCAGCTGTCCTCAGTGGGATTCCAGTCATTACCTGTCCCTTCTGAAAATGTTTCCTGAGGGGAGGAAGGCCACCGTCAACTCCCTACCCCAGGGAAGAGCAGTCACGTGTGGGTTCCTTGGATGCACCTCCTGAACACTTTTTGGTTTTTTTGTTTCTCTCCATGGTACCAAGCCAGCCAGACAAGGAGGCCCTCCCACCCAGGGAGGGGGTCCAGGTCCGGTCCCCAGCCCAGATTGGGCCCAGTAGTTGGCACAAACATTTTCAGGGCGCTTAGGTGTCCATCCTGCACAGGGGATAGGAGATCCCTTCTACACCAATGGTGGAGAATCAGCTTGTCTCGTGTCAGTGGTGACTGGGGGAGGCATCCGGGTCTGGCCACGGTGATGCCATAGGTCCTGGCTGTCACGTGCACTTCCTGCAAGCGTTTCCAGTTCCCCTTCCTGGAGGGGAGGCACGGTGTTGGGGCCAGTTAGGGATGCACTATGAGGGTTCCCTGGAGAAGAATGTGGATCTTTGAAGGGCCTGGTTGTCGGAGGTACCCCCTTAATGTTTTAAGTCCCCATCAGTGGAAGCATCGGCCCATGTCGCCAGGTCCCATGTTAGCCCTGGTGATCTGATTCAGCTCACGGAGACATTTGCAATTCCTGGTCAGCCTGGCAGGCTTGCAGAGGGCATCCAAAGCTAGGCCTCAGACCACCCTGGGTTATGGTCACAGAGAATGCCTCCCCAAAGTTTTCTTAGTCCCTCTTTGGAGGCTGGGAATGGCTTGGGCTGGATGGGGAGGGCTAGGAGGAGGACCCCAACCAGCCACAGTCCCACATGGGGCCCATTTTAGTATGTTCCAAATTTTCTAAATCTCCAGCGTGAACATGCTAAGGACACCCTAGGAGAGTTCACTGGGCACAGCCCCCATCTTTCATGAGGCATGGCTGTCGGACGGGCTTTCTGGAAATTTCTCTGAATCTCCGTTGTGTCCTGGGCTTGGGCCACATCTAGCCAGGGAAGCCTGAGAAGGTGCTCTGGGCCTAACTGTGGTCCCACACGGCTTCTATACATTTGGAGCACCTCTCGAAATGTTATTCTAAGTATCCTACGGAGCTCATCCAGAGCTAGGGTGCAACCCAGGGTGGCTTCTCTATTAATTTGCTAGGACGGCCATAACAAAGTACCATTCCAGGCTGGGCCCCTTAAACAAACGTATCTCACAGTTTAGGAGGGTAGAAGGTGGAGCTCAAGGTGTGGGCAGGGTGGTTTCGTTCTGAGGTCTGTGAGGGAGATTGTGTCCCCTGCCTCTCCCCTGGCTTCTGGGGGTTTCCTGGCCATCTTAGGTGTTTCCTGGTTTGTAGATGCACTCATCTTCGCATGACCTTCTCCTTGTGGGAGCCTGTGCTCAAGTGTCCCCATTTTATAAGGTCACTAGTCATCATGAATTACCCCGAAGACCCCATTCATCTTAATCACACGTGCAATGACCCTGTTCCCAAATAAGATCACGTTCTCAGGTACTTGATGTTAGGACTTCAATATTTGAACTTTAGGTGACACAATTCAACCCATAATGGGTTCCAAACATTGGAAGCGCTCCCTGTAATTTTCTTAATCCCCTCCCAGAAGTTGGGCCTGGCTTAGGGCGGATAGGCTGGTGAAAATCCCTCTGGCCACCTCCCCCATCTTGGGGTCCCACTGTTAGGATAAGCCTTCCCTGGATGGATATATATATATATATAGTTTATTTATATTTTAAAGAGACAGAGTGTAAATGGGGGAGGGGCAGGGAGAGGGAGACACAAGAATCCGAAGCAGGCTCCAGGCTCCGAGCTGTCAGCCCAGAACCCGACATGGGGCTCGAACTCATGAGCCATGAGATCATGACCTGAGCTAAAGTCAGACGCTTAACCAACTGCTTAAGGTGCCCCTTCCCCGGATATTTTTAGTTCCTCTATGAAAAGGAAGACAGTCCAGGCAGAGCAGGAGGCCCAGGGAGAGCACCCCAGGACCACACGCGGTACTGACTGGTGGTTGGCTATAGAAGGCTGCCTGCACAAATGTTTCTAACTCTCCCTCTGGTGTTCTTGGGGTGCATCCAGGCCCTACATGAGACCATGGCTGAGCTCAGCATCTTCCCCCAAATTCTCTGGCTGCTGGATATGCCTGCAGAATGTTTTTCTATTATTATTATTATTATTATTATTAGAGAGCGAGAGAGCAATGCACATGAGCAGGGGAGGGGGAGACAGAGAGAGAGAGAGAGAGAGAGGAAGAGAGAGACTCCCAAGCAGGCTCTATGCCCACCATGTGAGATGGTGACCAGAGCCAAAATCAACAGTCACTCAACCGACTGAACCGTCCAGGCGCCCCTGCCTGCAGAAGATTTTTCGAAGTCCCCCTCTACCTATCTGTCCTTCTGCCAGTGCCTTAATGTATTGACTACTGGAGCTTTAAGTTTTAAAATCAGGGAGTGTGACACGCCCAACTTTTTTCTTTTTAAAGATTGTTTTGGGGGCGCCTGGGTGGCGCAGTCGGTTAAGCGTCCGACTTCAGCCAGGTCACGATCTCGCGGTATGTGAGTTCGAGCCCCGCGTCGGGCTCTGGGCTGATGGCTCAGAGCCTGGAGCCTGTTTCCGATTCTGTGTCTCCCTCTCTCTCTGCCCCTCCCCCGTTCATGCTCTGTCTCTCTCTCTCTCTCTCTGTCCCAAAAATAAATAAACGTTGAAAAAAAAATTAAAATTAAAAAAAAAGTAAAGATTGTTTTGTCTATTTGGGGTACCTAGAGATTCCATGTGAATTCTATCTTATTTATTTTTTTCAATGTTTTTATTTTATTTTTATTTTTGGGACAGAGAGAGACAGAGCATGAACGGGGGAGGGGCAGAGAGAGAGGGAGACACAGAATCGGAAACAGGCTCCAGGCTCGGAGCCATCAGCCCAGAGCCTGACGCGGGGCTCGAACTCACGGACCGAGAGATCGTGACCTGGCTGAAGTCAGACGCCTAACCGACTGCGCCACCCAGGCGCCCCTCTATCTTATTTATTTTTAAAAATAGGCTTCATGCCCAGTGTGGAGCCCAATGCAGGACTCGAACTCATGACCCTGAGATCAAGACCTGAGCTGAGATCAAGAGTCTGACACTTAACCAACTGAACCACCCAGGCGCCCCTCCATGTGAATTTTAGAATGGATCTTTTTTTTTTTTTCCCCCTATTTCGGCAAAAAACATTGCTGGGATTGCACTCAGTCTGTAGATTAACTTGGGTGGTGTCAACACCTTAACTCTCCCAATCCATGAACACAGGATGTCTTTGCATTTATTGTGATCTTTTTCACTTTCTTTCGGCAACATTGGTAGTTTTTAGTGTATGAATCTTGTCTCCTTGGTTAAGGTTATTCCTAAGTACGATAAAATCTTGGATGGAGAGTAACTTGTTCGACGGGTGTTCTGCAAGACGAGCAAACATTTCTCATATATTTTAACTTGATACACGAGCGGTGTCTTGCAATACAAGTAATACATGATGCCGAAAGTCACAGGATCACAAGTGAGCCAATAGTTCTTGAAATTCGCTTTGATGTACAAGTGCTTTGGATTACAAGCGTGTTTCCAGAACGAATTATGCTCAAACCAATGTTTTACTGTATTTTATTCTTTTTCATGCTTGTAAATGAAATTGTTTTCTTAAACTTTCCTTTTTGAATCGTTCATTGTTAGTGTACAGAAACTCAACTGAGTTTTGCTTGCTTTGTATCCTGCAGATTTGCTGGATTATTTTTTTGTATGTGGAATCTTCAGGGTTTCTCACATGTAAGATCGTGCCCTTTTTTTTTTTTTTTAAATCATGTTAACTGTCTTTTCTGCATTGAGATGCTCATGTTTTTTCCCCTTCATTCTGCTAATGTGGTATATTACGCTGATTCTCTGATGTTGAACCATCCTTGCATTCACGTTTAGTGCACTCATGACCCACTTGGTCATGGTGTATAATACTTTTAATGTGCTGAATTTGGTTTGCTAATTTTTCTTTAGTATTTTTGCACCAACATTCATCAGGGATATTGGTCTGTAGTTTTCTTTTCTTGTCTTTGTCTGGCTTTGAATTCACCAGTGAAGCCATCTGGTCCTGGCCCTTTCTTTGCTGGAAGGTTTTTGACTAACGATTCAGTTTCAGTACTAGTTATTAAGTCTATTTAGATTTTCTATTTTTTCATGATTCAGTTTCAGTATATTGTGTGCTTCTAGGAACTTGTCCATTTCATCTAGGTTATCCAGTTTATTTGTGTACAATTGTTCACAATTTTCTCTAATAATCCTTTTTACCTGTAAAATTGGTGGTGATGTCACTTTTTATTTATTGTAGTAATTTGCATCTTCTTTTTCTCTTAGCCAACTGAGCTAAATGCTAATTTTTTTTTTATTTTTTCAAAGAACCACCTTTTGTGTCATTGATTTCTATTCTTTATTTCTCTATGGCCTATTGCTTTTCTGTTCTTTATTTTTTAAAAAGCCTCGGGATGCCTGGGTGGCTCAGTCGGTTGGGTCAGACCTCGGGTCATGATCTCACTGTTTGTGGGTTCGAGCCCCACATCGGGCTCTGTGCTGGCAGCTTAGAGCCTGGAGCCTGCTTCAGATTCTGTGTCTTCCTCTCTCTCTCTCTCTGCCCCTCCCCTGCTCTTTCTCTCTCTCTCAAAAATAAATAAACATTAAAAAAATTTTTTTTAAATCTCTTTGGGGCCCTTGGGTGGCTCAGTTGGTTGAGTTTGGGACGGAGCTCTGCGTCAGGCTCTGCTGAGTGTGGAGCCTGCTTAAGATTCTCTCTCTCCCCCTTTGCCCCTCCCCTGTTCACGCTCCCTCTCTCTCAAAAAAAAAATCTCCTTGTCTAGTTAAGTCTGACATTTGTTCCTCTAGGGACAGTTTCTGTCAATTTCTCTGAGTGGGCCGTGTTTTTCTGTTTTTTTGTATGCCCTATGAATTTTTGTTAAATGTTGGGTATTTGAGCACCTTCATATGGGAACTATGGAAATCAGAGTCTTTCCCTTCTCTAGAGTTCGCAGCGTTTTTTTCTTTTAATTGTAAAAAGATGTAGTAGTTTTGAGACTCTTCTAAACTGTTTTGGCAAACCCTATTCCTTGTGTGATCACTGAAGTCTCTGTTCCTTCAGCTTGTGTCTAGCATATATATAATTTTTATTTATTAAGCAATCTCTCCCCACAACGTGGGGCTTGAACCCACAACCCCAAGATCAAGAGTTGCACACTTTACCGACTGAGCCAGCTAGGTGCCCCTAGCTTATGTTGTGACAGAGATTCTTTTTTTTTTTTTTTAAGTTTTATTTATTAATTTGAGAGAGAGAGAGAGAGAGAGAGAGAGAGAGAGAGAGAGCGAGCGCATGAGCAGGGGAGGGGCAGAGAGAGAGAGAGAGAGAGAGAGAATCCCAGGCACTGACAGCCTGGAGCCTGACATGGGGCTCAAACTCAGGAACCGCAAGATCACGACCCAAGCTCAAATCAAGAGTCAGAGGCTCAACCGACTGAGCCAGCCAGGTGCCCCGGACAGAGATCCTTGAATATCAGGAGTCCCTCCAAGTCTGCAGACCAGCTCTGCTCTGTCACTCTTTCAACACTTGGCTAGACTTGTCCTAAACCTGAGGTAAAAGCTTAATGTCTTCTTAGCCTTTTTTTCTGAGTATGTACCTCACCTGGGCATGAACGTGGCTTTCAAACTCCCCTGTACAGAGCTGCTTTTCAATGTCCTAACTTCCCAAAGAGTTTGACCCCATCTTCTCCTCAGACCTCAGATGGTACATTCTCTTGCACCAGGCATCTGCGGGTCTGTCTGTATTCACCTTGTAGCTTTTATAAGCCATCAGTTCACTTGTTCCACCTGAGTTTCTAGTTAGGTGAAAAAGACAAGTACTGGGGTGCCTGGGTGGCGCAGTCGGTTACGCGTCCGACTTCAGCTCAGGTCACCATCTCGCGGTTTGTGAGTGCAAGCCCCGCGTCGGGCTCTGTGCTGACAGCTCAGAGCCCGGAGCCTGCTTCAGATTCTGTGTCTCCCTCTCTCTCTGCCCCTCCCCTGTTCGCACTCTCTCTCTCTCTCTCAAGAATAAACATAAAGAAAGAAAAGAAAGAAAAGAAACGAAACGGAACGGAACGGAACGGAAAGGAAAGGAAAGGAAAGGAAAGAGAGAGAAAAACAAAGAGACAAGTACCTTGTGTCAATCCTTCAAGATCCTCCAGAAAGGTTAGAACAGACACGGGATAATTTGCAAATAAGGTCTTCTCTGCTCCCTTGGGTTCAACGGAGGAGCTGGGAACCAAGCCGCCACGGCTTCAAGACCAAGGCCACTGATGTGCTGGGGAGAGAGTCAGGAAGGGGTAAGTGAAAAGGCACAACACTTTCCCCCCATCTGAACGTGGCTTTTTCTTGATTAGGTGTTCATTTGGTTGCTGTAAACCTCGATTTTCCAGAGCTCTGCTGGAACTCTGGTTCACTTCCTGCTTCCTCCCTGCCAATGTTTCTGTGGGGGAGCAAGAACTTGGAGCTTCCCAGCCACCATGTTGCTGACACTGCTCGAATGGTTTGCTGCTCTCTCTTTGTCCCGGGTCTGACTCACAGAGACAGACAATGCACCGAGCAATTACATCTCTTGTAAATCAAGTTTAACTGTGTGTTTACATAATAGTCATGGGCTGCTTGAGTGGAACAATGGCAGAACCGAGGAGCTTCGACAGGGATCAGAGGCTGCCCAGATGACCGGGTCTGGGACCTGGCCCTTTGGCAGAAAGTTTACCTGATTTACAACACCCGGCACAGGAGAGATGCTTCAAAATTAGAACTGCATTGAGACCACAATCTCTGAGCCAACTGGCAAGGGTCTGAAGTCAGTCTTTTATCTTTTACTAGCTTTCGTGACCACTGGAAGCTTGCTAAAATGTACCGCAACCCCTTGCTTTTTTGAAAGACAGGAAACAGAATTACTTTACAGAATTTGCTCAAGTTTTACGGTATCAATCTGTGGGGGCTCATTTCCACAAAACGATGAAAATGGTGCCTGAGAGGCCTTGGTCTTGCTAGTTGCTGGCCTGTTGTGACAAGGCTATACCTGTTCTGCTGTTGAGCATAAACTGTCTTACAACCCAAACCCCACAGGTTCACTCTCTGTGATGGAACAAGACCAACACGAGGCCGCTGTCATGTCTGTAACTGCATTACACAAGGAAACTGCCCAAGCCACAACAATGACCGCATGTGTCACTATTCTGACACAGACGATTGACTATTTTTTTTTTAATTTTAACGTTTATTTTATGTTTGAGAGGGAGAGAGAGAAGAAGAGACAGAGTGCGAGGAGGGGAGGGGCAGAGAGAGAGGGAGGCGCAGAATCCGAAGCAGGCTCCAGGCTCCGAGCTGTCAGCACAGAGCCCGACGCGGGGCTCGAACCCACAAGCCGGGGGATCATGACCTGAGCCAAAGTCGGACACCCAGCCGACTGAGCCACCCAGGCACCCTGACTATTGCTTCTTTTAACCCCATTCCATTTGTTCTTTCTAGATCTAACGATTAAGATACCCAATCACAGAATTACACTGACTTTCTGATGTCATTAATCAAAGTTCCAATTCTTGGAATGCCCTCCCCCCCGGCAACCAACGAATGTAAGCCCAAATCAGAGATAGTAAGTCCATCCATCCTAGCAGCCTCTCCTGAGACGCATCACGGTTCCTCATGGTGTATGGTCTCCACCATTACAACGTATCAGTAACTCAACTATGTTCTACTGTAACTGTGTTCCTGGTCATCTTTGGCTGCATGGCATTGATGAAAGCAAGACATAAGTTCCTACTAAAATAATGTCATTTTCATGGGAAAAGATGTTAACTGTATGGAAATGAAAGAATTTAACCTTAAAAAATTGCTTTGGGGGTGGTCTGGGTGGCTCAGTCGGTTGTGTGCGACTTCAGCTCAGGTCATGATCCCACGGTTCATGGGTTGAAGCCCCGCATCGGGCTCGGTGCTGACAGCTCAGAGACTGGAGCCTGCTTCGGATTCTCTGTCTCCCTCTCTCTCTGCCCCTCCCCTGCTTGTGCTCTCTCTCTCTCTCAAAAATAAATAAACATAAAAAAAATTCTTTAAAAAAAATTGCTTTGGATCCTAGAAGAAATCAAATAGTTCAAACCACAAAAAAGGAATTAATCAATGATGTAATAAAAATACTGAAAAAAGCATCTTGAAGTAAATGATTATGAAAATAGAATATCAAAATTTGTGGAACGCACACAAAAACTTTAGGGTCAAATTCATACTTTTAAATACATTAGAAAGGAAGGAAGACCTAAAATCAACAATCTAAATTTCAACTTCACTAAACCTTAAGGAAAAGAGTATCAAAAGTAATACTGAAAATAACAGAAATCAATGAAGTAGAGAAAACCAATAAAAAAAAAATCCACAAAACCAAAATTTATTCTCTGACAGGATAAAGAAAATTGTAAAAATCAAAGCAGCACTAACCAAGAAATAAAGAAGACACAAATTACAAAAATAGAAAACCAAGGAAACAAATATACACGCTCCAAAAAAAAAAATAAAAACAAAAAGCCCCAAACTCCACCCCTCACCCACCCAAATCTACAAACATACCTGAGATTTTTTTTTTTTTTTTAAAGCTATAAAGGAATCCGGGCACCTGGGTGGCTCGGTTGGTTAAGCGTCTGACTTCAGCTCAGGTCGTGATCTCACGGTCTGTGAGTTCGAGCCCCGTGTCGGGCTCTGTGCTGTCAGTTCAGAGCCCGGAGCCTGTTTCAGATTCTGCGTCTCCCTCTCTCTCTCTGCCCTCCCCCACTCACGCTCTATCAAAAAATGAATAAACGTTAAAAAAAAATTCAAAGCTATAAAGGAATCATATAAACCTCTTTATGACAACAGATTGGATAATTTATTTGAAATGGACAATTCCTAGTAACATTCACACCTACTAAATCAACTCAAGAAGAAACACTGAAATCTGAACAGGACTCTATGAAGTTAAGAAGTTCAACTAGTAGTTAAAACATCTTCACACAAAGAAGAGCTGTGGTCCAGATAGCTTTACAGCTGGGATTCTAACATATTTTTTTTTCTTACATTTTTAAATGTGTATTTGTTTTTGAGAGAAAGAGATCACACGCACAAGCGGGGGAGGGGCAGAGGGAGACAGAATCGGAAACAGGCTCCAGGCTCTGAGCTGTCAGCACAGAGCCCGACGCGGGGCTCGAACTCACAAACTGTGAGATCACGACCTGAGCCGGGAGGTTTAACCCACTGAGCCACCCAGGCGTCCAGTTCTAACACACTTTAAAGAAGAAATAATACCAGTACCAAACTAATGAAACAGGAGGAACTACATTAGAAATAATTTTATCAAATCTAGACAAAGATATCACAAGAAAAAAAATGGCAGGAACTCTTTCACACTGTATACTTGAGTCAAATCACCATGACTATTAATTAATTAATTAATTAATTAATTAATTAAGAGAGCGCATGAGCACAAGTCGGGGAGAGGAACAGGCAGAGAGAGAGAGAGAGAGAGAGAGAGAGAAAGATTCTTAAGCCGGCTGCACATTTCAACATGGAGCCCAACACGGGCTCGATTCTATGACCCCTGAGATCATGATCTGAAATCAAGTTGGATGCTCGACTAGCTGAGCCACCCATCACCACGATGTATATTTTAAATATCTTATAATTTTATTTGTCAATTATACCACAGTAAAGGCTGGAGGGGGAAAACACTGATACACAAGCAGGTTTGGGTAGACTGAAAAAAAGGGGGGGGGGACAATTAGATCAATGACCTTCGCAAACATAAAATCTCTTAACGTACTGAGAAATGAAATATGGCAATACATATAAAGGTTTATACGGTATAGCTAAGTGAAGCTTTTCCAAGAAGGCAAGTGTGGATTTAACATCTGAAAACCAACGTAAGATATTAAAAGACTAAAGTATAGAATAATCCCCAGAGGAAAAGAAAATGAGAAAAATCCAACATCCATTCACTCTACAACTTCTCCTCAAATGATATCTAGAAGGAAATTTCAGGGGCACCTGGGTGGCTCAGTTGGTTAGGTGTCTGACTTTGGGTCCGGTCAGGATCTCGCGGTTTGTGAGTTCGAGCCCCGTGTGGGGCTCCGTGCTGACAGCTCAGAGCCTGGAGCCTGCTTGGGATTTTGTGTCTCCCTCTCTCTCTGCCCCTCCCCTGCTCGCTCTCTTTCTCTCTCAAAAAACAAAACAAAACAGAACATTGGAAGGAAACGTCAATCTGATGAAACATGAAAAACCTACAGGTAGCATCGTACTTAGGGCTGTAAGACTGAATGCATTCCTCCTCCGACTGGAAACAAAACAAGTACTCTCTCCCACGACTTCTATTCAAAACTGTCCTGGAACACCAAGCTAATGCAAGGCAAGGAGGGAACTTAAAGGAACAAAGGTTAGAAAGAAGCAAAACTCTTTATTTGCAGATGACCCAATCTTGTCTGTAAAAATAACCATCGAAACAGGGCACCTGGGTGGCTCAGTCGGTTGGGCGTCTGACTTCGGCTCGGGTCATGATCTCGCAGTTCGTTAATGGGAGCCCCGCGTCGGGCTCTGCGCTGACAGCTCAGAGCCTGCTTTGGATTCTGTGTCTCCCTCTTTCTCTCTGCCCCTCCCTTGCTTGTGCTTTCTCTTTCTCTCTCAAAAATAAACATTTTTTAAAAATGTATTGCTAACTACTAGTAATGAAAAATCCAGAACTGAAATTAAGAATGTTCCATTCACCACAGCATCCAAAGAAAAAAATACTATTCTGCAATGACAGCATATTCTGCAATGACTAAGCTCTGTGGGATCCTCTCCCCAGCAAAACAAATATAAACGATGAGCCGCTTTAAAAACCCAATCCTTTTAAGGGTCTGGGAAAGTGTCATGAGGGTGTATAACAAAGAAACTTTTATTCAATAAAACCTCAGAGTGAGCACGGCTTGGCTCCTGGAGCCTGCTTCAGATTCTGTGTCTCCCTCTCCCTCTGCCCTGTCTCTCCCTCCACTCTGTCTCTCTCTCTTTCAAAAATAAACATCAGGGGCGTCTTGGTGGCTCAGCTAGTTAAATGTCTGACTTTGGCTCAGGTCACGATCTCACGGTTCGTGAGTTCGAGCCCCGTGTGGGGCTCTGTGCTGACAGCTCAGAGCCTGGAGCCTGCTTCGGATTCTGTGTCTCCCTCTCTCTAAAATAAACATTGAAAAATTTTAAAAAACGTTAAAAATCTATACATATATATGAAACAAGTAGGCCAGCTCGTTTACCAGAGAACCAGGGGAAGAGCGAGATAGGAAAGCCCTCTTAGGATTCGAGCAAACTTCAAACCCTGGCCTCGAAAACTACCTCTACAAGGGGGCAGGAGTGAAATTGGATCAGACTCTGGAGCAATTCATGTCTCGGTGTCAAAAACAACAAAGCAACCGGCCTGCCGTAACGTGTGATCCGGGAAAGACTCAGTGAGATCCCTGCCCAAACCAGCCATCCCATTGTGACTGGAAGCAAGCTCTTGTGACAAGAGGAACGTCAGAGGCTCGAATGTGGAAAAAAAAAAAAAAAAAACAGATGTCACCAAAACGTCAGCTAATCACTGACCACATAAACAAGCAGCCCCGAAAAGTCTATAATCTCGAATGTCCAATTTTCAACGGAAAACGTAGGATACGTGCAAAAAACCGGAAAGGATGGACTTACAGACAGAAAAAAAGGCAGACAGCAGAAACTGCCTGTGAGAGGGTCTAGACGGATGATATGTTTAACAAAGACTTCGGGGCACCCATTATAAATATGCTCGAAGATCTAAGGGAAACCATATTTAAAGGAGTAAGGGAGGGTATGATGATGACATCACATTAAAGAATATCAACACTGAGACGTTACAGATGAATAAAGATTATACAACCAGAGGAGAATGAAGAAAACTGAACAGAGCCGCTGGAAAATGTGGAATACTGAGTGCACAAATATGCATGATGGGACCACCAGACAGAGAAAGGAGGATATTCCACTATTATTGCTGCAAACAAATTCTCTGACCCTTTCTCTTCTTTCACTCTTTTCTGGGACTCCCATATCGTGCATATTGGTTGGCTTAATGGTATCCCTTAAGTTCCTTGGCTTAGTTTAGTTTCCTTTATTCTTTTTTTCTTTGCTCCCCAGACTCAAATTTCAAACGACCTGTTTTCAACTTTGCATCTGCTGCTTGTTCAAGTTTGCTTTTGACCCCTCTGGTGAATTCTTTCAACTCAGTTCTTGTAGATTTCAGCTCCAGAATTTTATTTTATTTTTTCTTAAAGGTTTATTTATTTCTTAATGTTTACTTTTAAGAGACAGAGTACAGGCAGGGGAGTGGCAGAGGCGGGGGTCGGGGGGGGGGGCGGGCGGGGGGTCAGAGGATCCGAAGCAGGCTCTGGGAGCTGTGCTGACAGCAGCGAGCCCGAGGTGGGGCTCGAACTCACAAACTGTGAGATCGTGACCTGAGCTGAAGTCGGATGCTTAAATGACTGAGCCACCCAAGCGCCCTAAGGCTTATTTTTGAGAGAGCGTGAGCAGGGGACAAAGAGAGGGGGACAAAGCATCCGAAGCAAGCTGCGTGCTGACAGCAGTGAGCCCGATGCGGGACTCTAACTGAGGTGAAGTTGGATGCTCAACCGTCGGAGTCCCCCAGGTGCCCTGGGCTCCAGATTTTTAAAAAATGATTTCTCTTTGATATTCTCAATTTCTTCATCCATTGTTCTTTGGACTTTATTTTCCTTTTAAGCTCTTTAGGCGTATTATTTTAAATTCTTTGTCTACTAAAGTCTGAGGCCTGTGTTTTGTTAGGCTTGGTTTCTGGAGATTGAGGGTTTGATTTTAGTGGGCCAGGCTTCCAAGTTTCTTTGTATGCCTCATCATCTTTTGTGGAAACTTGGGCATTTGATAAAACACCCACATCACCTCTGGGCAGACTGGCTCCACGCAAAGAAAAGACTGCCTCTTCAGCCCAGCCTGAAGGCCTTTTCTGGGAAAGGGTCTTCCCTCGGTCTGTGGGTGTGCTTTGTTCTCAATTCCCCTGTAAAAACATCTGCTTTTAATTGTATTAATTTCTGTAAGAGTTTCACAAGCCCAAATCCTAGACCATTTGAGCACCTTCGCATTGATTGACTCCACCGTTTTTTTAGAAGATTTTATTTTTTTTAAAGTAATCTCTACACCTAACGTGAGGCTCGAGCTCACAACCCCGAGACCAAGAGTCGCGCGCTCCGCTGACTGAACCAGCCAGGCGCCCCAACATAATCCCGTTATTTGTGGTTTGTGGTCATCTTTATCACTACAATTCATTCCACCTCTCTCTGTTTGACCACAGATGTCACCCTGGCAGTCTTTGGCAAGAAGGCACTGACAAAACCATGATGCAGATTTTTGGAATCAATAACGGAGGACGAGAAATTTAATTACAAAAATTATGACTACAGAATAAAAAACAAAATTGGAGGAAAAAATATCTGAACTCGTCTGCACACGATGACCCTCGGAATGCATAATGCTGACAAAATTACAGGTTGACTTGAAAAGCCACAATCGCAATGGGACGTTTTAATATATCCTATCAGGAAATGGAGAAGATAGCATTTGTTAATATCCAACAGTTAATAAAAAATTTTAAGGACCATGGACAGAAACAGTGCTTTGAGCTTTAGGAAATGTTTTAAATCACATAAAAACATAATTGAAAATATACCGAAGACTTATGTTCAGATGTGAGTAATCAGAAACACCCACAATCTGCCTGATAAGGAGAAGGTGCTTATTTTCACACGAGAAGGCTTATTTTCACAGAAGTCACTGTACAATGCGGTAGAGGAATAGGTTACCATGGGGTTCCTCTTGGCTGCATGTTGTAGCTGTACTGGTGAAATGGGGAACACACAGTAATTAGGAGTGTTAACAGAACGAGGGGTTTACTACACAAATTAGACCCTATACAAATACAGTCCAGAGAAGAGGGAAGTCAGCGCTCTAAAGAACATTCTCAACCACGATGGTCTGGTGGACACATGATGGCTTGCGGGAAAATCCAAGCGGCATCAACCTTTGCCAGGTCGTAGACCTCGTGGCGGCATCTGTGGGAAGCTACAGCTCTGAGAAAATGGAAGTCGAGTAGCTGGCGGTGGTACTGAAGATACTCTTGACGGGCAGGGCAAAGATTCAGCAAAACGGGCTGGAAGGTGTAGGCAAAATTCCTATGGTATCGATCACTGTCTGTACCGTGATTCCAAAAACTAAGGCCTTCTTCCTTTTTTGCCTTCCGACTCTCATGCAAGTGAGGCTACCGGTGAATTCTAACACGAAACTATAAAGAGAGCAGATTCTAGAAAATTAGGTCCCAACATTACCCATGTTGACCTAACGCATTCCAGGAGTGCTATCTCCAATGCTACATTTTCTTTTCTTTTCTTTTCTTTTTTTTTTTTTTTGGTCTCTTAAAGTATAATCTCCAAATCACAGTCGGAAGAAATGACAGAGTCAAGGGAAAAGATGTAAACAGCAATTCCAATGAGATTATACCCTATGATAAACTCTGCATACTTACAAATCGATGCCTACAATTTATTAACCAGGAAAGAAAAGACTCTTTGGATTAAAAAAAAAACAAAAACAGAAACCATTTCACATACGAAAGGAGGAATATTTATAATAGACAAGGAATATCCAGTACCTGTGACAGGAGGTCAATAAGAAAATCCCAACAAATACCAAAATGTCATTATACCATGGCCCCTTCATGTTCAGAAGTTAAAAAATTATATAAAAATTAATACTTACATATTACAAATACACTGTAACTCACCCATAGATCCAACAGACTTGAAAATGGAAAGACAAAACTTTTACAAACTGATTTAAGGAAAAAGACTACTTACTAAGCTTCCGTACTATTGCTTAAACAATGCTCACAGAATTGTCTCAACTCAACGTTCAGCTGAAAAGCAACAACCAGAAGCTATAGTCCAGAGACTGAGTTTCAGAACAAAATTCATCATCTCCAACTTCTGAAGCATTTCTTTCATGTTGTGAATTCTCCGGAGTACCGTCTTTGAACGTGCATCAGACTTTCCCATATTTCTTACATTTATGTCATTTTTCTCCAGTGGTGTTTTTACATGACTCTGCGTTTGTTAAGACTGAACGCTCTCCTGTACTTTTCAGTTAACAATTTACCTATCGTGTGTGCATTCTCATCACATGTTTGTGTAAGGATGTGGGCCAATTGAAGGCTTTCCCACAGTGTTTACACTCAAGAAGTTTCTCTCCAGTGTGAATTCTTTCATGGCTTCTAAACGAACTGGGTCGACTGAAGGCTTTCCCACATTCTTTACATTTATAAGGTTTCTCTCCCGTGTGCACTCTCATGTGTCCTCGAAAGGTTGTACGATAAATGAAGGCCTTCCCGCATTCCTTACATTCATAGGGTTTCTCTCCCGTGTGAGTTCTTTCATGTACCTGAACATAACTCGAACAACTGAAGGCTTTACTGCATATTTTACATTCATAGGGTTTCTCTCCCGTGTGAGTTCTTTCGTGTATCCGGAAGGAGCTGGGACAATTGAAGGCTTTCCCACATTCCTTACATTTATAAGGTCCGTCTCCAGTGTGTGTCATCATATGTCTGCGAAAACTGGTGAGGGAGACGAAGGCCTTCCCACATTCCTCACATTTATAGGGTTTCTCGCCAGTGTGAGTTCTCCCGTGTATTTGCAAACCTAGAGGAGAGCTGAAGGTCTTCCCACACTGTTTACATTCATAGGGCTTCTCCGCGGTGTGAGTCCTTTCGTGTCTTCGGAAGGACGTGGGACAACTGAGGGCTTTCCCGCACAGCTTACATATATAGGGCTTCTCTCCAGTGTGAGTTCTCACATGCACTTGAAACGTGGTGAGCCAATGGAAGGCTTTTCCGCATTCTTTACACTGATAGGGTTTCTCGCCAGTGTGAGTTCTTTCGTGTGTTCGGAAGGAACTGGAACAACTAAAGGCTCTACCACACTGCTTACATTCGTAGGGTTTCTCTCCGGTGTGAGATCTTTCATGTATTCGATACGAACTGGGACAGCTGAATGCCTTCCCGCACTCCTTACATTTATAAGGTCCGACTCCAGTGTGTGTGATCATGTGCCTTTGAAAGCTCCCGAGAGAAATGAAGGCTTTCCCGCATTCCTTACAGTCATAGGGTTTCTCTCCGGTGTGAGTTCTCTCATGTTTTCGAAGAGAGCTGGGACAACTGAAGGCTTTACTGCACTTTTTACATTCGTAAGGTTTCTCTCCCGTGTGAGTCCTTTCGTGACTTCGAAAGGAGCTGGGGCAGCTGAGGGCTTTCCCGCACTGCTTGCACTGATAGGGCTGCTCCCCCGTGTGCGTCCTTTCATGTGTCTGAAAGGTCTGATGATATCTAAAGGCCTTTCCACACTGTTTACACTGATAGGGCTTCTCTCCGGTGTGAGTCCTTTCGTGTTTTCGAACGGACTGGCGATACCGAAAGGATTTCCCACATTCCTTACATTTGTAAGATTTCTCTACGCTGTGGTTTCTTTCATGTTTTTGAAAAGGCTGGAGATAACTGAAAGCTTTTCCACACTCTTTACATTTATAAGGCTTTTTTCCATACTCCTGATACTTGTATGGCTTTGGCGAAGTGTGAGATCTCTTATGCCTATTAAGGGATGAATGGCGCATAAAAACTTTTCCACACGCGCTGCACTCCCACGGTTTTACCTCGGTAGAAGTTTTCTTGTTCAGATTAAGATGCGGAATAAGGCTGAAGTTTCCTCCACACTGACCACCTTCTTTACTCTGATGGAGCCTCTCTACCATAGGACTCCTGAAAAAAAAAAAAATCCAGCAGTGTATTATTGATTTGTGACTTCCTACCTATTAGTAAATACTAGGATTACATTGTTACAATTCATAGGAAAAGGGTAGGTTTTTCTGTCTTGTCTGAACTGTTTGAAATATTCTGCTCGGCCAAAACTCTTACGTGAAAGTAGTGAGAGTCATATATGGAGTTTCTGAATACAATTTACAAACGAACTCTTTTGCAAACACTGAACAGCTGTCACATTTAAGAAAACACTTTGGTGAAAATTTTCTAGGAAAACCTACATCTGAAGCTGGGCTGTCTTGTGTCTGCTTGCTTTTTTTTTTTTTTTTAATGTTTGTTTTTGAGAGAGACAGAGAGAGAGTGCGAGCAGGGGAGGCACAGAAAGAGAGGGAGACCCAGAATCAAGAGCAGGCTCCAGGCTCCAGGCTAACAGCACAGAGCCTGACGTGGGGCTCAAACCCACGAACCACGAGATCGTGACCTGAGCTGAAGTCGGATGCTTAACCAACTGAGCCACCCAGGCGCCCCATGTCTGCTTGCTTTTCAATTCTTGCAACATACAAAGATTCCTTTGGATGCTCCTTTCCACCGTGAGTGCAAGTTACCTTAGATTTCTTCCCTGGTTTTTGTACTGATCATCAGTGTTATGGTCTTTCCACTTTTTCCCTACAATGCAAACCCAGAAAAAAAAACCAATAAATTATAGAAGAATTATTACAAGTCCACGATGAGCTCTGCCCATGCTGATTTGCCAAAGTACTCCTTTGCCCCGTTCCAAACCAAAGAGCACTGATGGGCAAGGAACATGCGTCCTCTAACTGACGGGGGGAAAGTGAGCTGTCATCCTTACCTACTGAGGCCAGGTTCCTCAAGGTTTCCCGCATCACATCTCTGTAGAGTTTCTTCTGGGAAGGATCCAACAAAGCCCATTCCTCCAGGGTGAAGTTTACAGCCACATCCTCAAAGGCCACTGCGTCCTAAAACATCCCACATACGTGTGGAGGAGGATGGATGAGACAGCACTAGGAATCTATAGTCAATTCATAAGAAGTTCACATGACTCTGTGATCTCAAAATACTCTATGACTTGGTCATCAGAATTCCCACTCTCTCTACACAATCATCTCCTCATAAATTTGGTAGTGTCATGAATACACGGAAATTCTCTCTACTTTGGGGGCGCCTGGGTGGCTCAGTCGGTGAAGCGTCGACTCTTGATTTCGGCTCAGGTCAGGATCTCGCGGTTCCTGAGATCGAGCACCGCGTCAGCGCACAGCCTGCTTGCTCCCTTGCTCGTGGGCTCATGCTCCTCTCTCAAAATAAATAGATAAAACTTTTTTTAAAAAAATTATTCCCACTTTTGGGGCGCCTGGGTGGCGCAGTCGGTTAAGCGTCCGACTTCAGCCAGGTCGCGGTCTCGCCGTCCGTGAGTTCGAGCCCCGCGTCAGGCTCTGGGCTGAGGGCTCGGAGCCTGGAGCCTGTTTCCGATTCTGTGTCTCCCTCTCTCTCTGCCCCTCCCCTGTTCATGCTCTGTCTCTCTCTGTCCCAAAAATAAATAAATAAAAAAAAAAACGTTGAAAAAAAAATTATTCCCACTTTTACTACGTTTACTACGTTCACTTCCAGTCTCATTGCTTTCTAACGGTAGAGTCCCAAGCACGTTGGGAAAGGAAATACTATGCAAATGAAAGAAACACTTCCATTGTAAGGCCACCAATTCCTTGTGAGAAAAAGCTCGCCTCCTTCTTTATTACCCGTCATGTCACACAGCACTCCATGAAGCAGAGGGGCACAGCCACGTCAAGTTTTAATGAATAAAAACACAGTGAAACATTGAGAGCTTTTGCTTCTTTAAAAAAATTTTTTTAATGTTTATTTTTGAGAGAGAGCGAGCGAGAGAGAGAGAGAGAGAGAGAGAGGACGTGCAGGGGAGAGGCAGAGAGACAGAGGGAGACACAGAATCGGAAGCAGGCTCCAGGCTCCGAGCTGTCAGCACAGAGCCCGACGCGGGGCTCGAACCCCCAAACCGTGAGATCATGACCTGAGCCGACATCGGATGCTTAACCGACTGAGCCACTCAGGCGCCCTGAGAGCTTCTGCTTCTATTTCCACTGCCAACCACGAAAGGCCAGAAGGCCTGTGGGAATCCAATTGGTAACTAGGACCAGCTAGCCCCATATTGTCCCCAAGTACTCCAGGCCATCAGGAATAGTCTGATGCAGCTGGCTGAATGCAAATATTCTGGCAGAGAAGTGTTCGTTTTCATCTGTCTATAAAAATATCTGTCAGAGATTCACTCATTCCCTCCTATCCGTCCCATTTCACGGGGCGAGGATGTCATTCAGATATTACAGCTTATGTATGAAAGAGAAGGCATCACAACTCCGAACCCCGCAAAACCTCTCTACGCAAGGGCCTCGGAGCCGCTTCTCGCCAACTTTTAAGCACGCGTATGCACACACGCTGAGATGACAGCATGCTCGGCAGAACCCTAACAGCGTACCTCAGGCCCTGCTGAGCTTGAGGAACTGGATAAACATTGCAATCTGCGAGAAAGTTCACTTGAAAACCACAGTGGTTTGACGGTCAATGCATTCATTATTATTTTTTTATTAAAAAAATTTTTTTTCAACGTTTATTTATTTTTGGGACAGAGAGAGACAGAGCATGAACGGGGGAGGGGCAGAGAGAGAGGGAGACACAGAATCGGAAGCAGGCTCCAGGCTCTGAGCCATCAGCCCAAAGCCCGACGCGGGGCTCGAACTCCCGGACCGCGAGATTGTGACCTGGCTGAAGTCGGACGCTTAACCGACTGCGCCACCCAGGCGCCCCAATGCATTCATTATTATGAAACACACAAAAGGTTCAGCAGTGTTTTTTTTTTTTAAATAAATTTATTTACATTGAGAGAGAGCATGAGCAGGGAAGAGGCAGAGAGAGACAGGGAGAGACAGAATTTCAAGTAGGCTCCACGCGGTCAGTGCAGAGTCTGATGCGGGGCTCAAACTCACGAACCATGAGATCATGACTTGAGCCGAAACCGAGAGTCAGACGCTTACCCAACTGAGCCACCCAGGAGCCCCGTCAGTGTTTTCTCCCAAAAGAACACAGAGGTTCCCTTCTCTGATCTCAGGAGGCAGTGATATTCAACCAGTTGCCCTTAGAGGCTGCCCTTCCATTTCCTGCACTTCTGACCCCTCGTGTGGGGCCCAGGGGCATGCCAGCCTAACCTCTGGGCACAGATATCCCTCAGCTACACAATTCCGCTAAATGCTGGTCTCTGAACAAGATCATTAACTCACTGAGGTCTATGTGCAGGTGATAGAGAAATGGCTCCCATACGGTAATTTGGATGGTAGATTTCACCCATCTGGTTAAGAAAAGAGAACAGGAAATCCACACTTCTTGTGAGATCCACGGAGTAAAAGGAACTACTTGGATTGGCTCAATTACTTGGAGTGGCTCCAATTACTCTGCAGCGCTGGCTCATAAAAGTGTCCTAGTACCTCGCGTGTGGAAGAGAGTTAACGTTATTAGCAGGCCTGAGACGGCGGATCCTTACAAATGCCTGCTCGCGGTGTCGGTCCTTCCTTCATTGGTATCTGGGAGCCAAGATATAGGAGGGACCTCCCCAACCTGATGAGAGTGACTCAGTGTGCCCAAACTGTTTAGGCAAAGATTATGACGTATCCCAAACTCTTGTGTTCGTTCTGAGAGTCCACAAACTTTTGTTATGCGCAGTAGAGGGGGCCTATGTGATCTAGGCACGGAGCCCCGAATGAGCTTCCCTGACAGACAGTATTTTACATGTGTTGTTACAACTTGTTGCTTGGGGAAGTGAGCCCATCCTATGGATTACAGTAGGAGATAACATCTCCTTGAAGCTTGCATGTGGTTTCCTCCAAAACAAATTTATATTTTTTAAGGGGTGTGTGTGTGTGTGTGTGTATTTTTAAGCCATCTCTACACCCAACAGGGGGCTCCAACTCATGACCCAGAGATCAAGAGTCACAGGCACCAGGGGCGCCTGAGAGGCTCAGTCGGTTGGGTGTCCGACTTTGGCTCAGGTCATGATCTCACAGCTTGTGGGTTCGAGCCCTGCATGGGGCTCTGTGCTGACAGCTCAGAGCCTGGAGCCTGCTTTGGATTCTGTGTCTCCCTGTCTGTCCCTCCCCTGCTCACTTCCTCTTTCTCTCTCTCAAAAATAAATAAACATTAAAAATAAATTTAAAAAAAAGCATCACAGGCTCTACTGACTGAGCCAGTGGGGCATCTCCCTCCAGGACAAATTTAACTGAACACTAAACAAGACTAATGAATGATATTTAATAATCCTAATGGAAAAAGATGTACATTTTTCTTGAACAAAGAAGAATGAAAAAAAGTGAAAATATGATACATGTTCTTAGAAATAACTCCACTTCTTAAGATGTTTCCTCTCCCAAAATGTGTCTTTGTTAAATTCCAACAATCCCCAAAACAGACTTTTTATTAGACCTCCAAACCTAAAAGGAAAAACAAATGTCCAAAAATGGTCAAGGTCTTCCAAAGAACAAAGTGGCGGCTTGCCGAATATACATCAAAGATTTTCAAATCACAGTATTCCAGACAACATAGCATTAGCAGAGAGAAAAACAGACCGAGGGAAAGGAAAAGTGTCTTTCGTGGACCAGCATTAAATGTCGAAAGCTGGTCAAGGGCGGATCAGGCACTGTGGAGCACTGGCAGACATCTGAAGCCCTTTAATACATGGGGCAAAGACAAACTGTCACCTAACTGGAAAAGCGCATTATATTCCCTCCTATCCCGTGGAAAATAGCCAATTCACTGTAGACTTAAATGTGAAAGATAAAACCAAGGCACTTGTAGAAGCCATAGATAAATACTTTATTGATCGAAAAATAGGGAGAATTTTCTCAGGTAAGGGAAAGAGTAACATCTCAAACGAGACGGGGGCGCCTGGGTGGCTCATTCGGCTAAGTGTCTGACTTCGGCTTGAGTCATGATCTCACGGTCCGTGAGTTCGAGCCCCACCTCGGGCTCTGTGCTGACAGCTCGGAGCCTGGAGCCTGCTTCAGATTCTGTGGCTCCTTCTGTCTCTGCCCCTCCCTTGCTTGTCCTCTCTCCCTCTCTCTCAAAAATAAATAAACATTAAAAAAAATTTAAAAAGGTCTAAACGAGAGACTGAACAACTCATATATAAACTAAGGAAATAAAAGGGGCGCCTGGGTGGCGCAGTCGGTCAAGCGTCCGACTTCGGCCAGGTCACGATCTCGCGGTCCGTGAGTTCGAGCCCCGCGTCAGGCTCTGGGCTGATGGCTCAGAGCCTGGAGCCTGTTTCCGTTTCTGTGTCTCCCTCTCTCTCTGCCCCTCCCCCGTTCATGCTCTGTCTCTCTCTCTCTCTCTCTGTCCCAAAAATAAATAAACGTTGAAAAAAAAATTTAAACTAAGGAAATAAAAAAAAATAAGATATGAGAAAATATCTGTAATACATGCAACATTAGAGTTTAGTGTGCAGAGTAAGACTCAACATATAGTTTAAAAAATGAGAAAATAATCAAAACATATTTAACAGAAGATGAAAGACCATATTGTGAAAAAATGTCTCTCTCAAAAATAAATATTAAAAATATTTTTTAAAGTTAAAACTAAAAGAACACTGTTTAGTGGGGGCGGGGGGTGGGGAACAGATGGTAAAGGTTTTGAAGAATAAAGAATCCAGACAGAGGTCACATGTCGTGTCGGATGGAGAGGAGTCAGGTCAGGAACATTGGGAGGCTGACAACTGTTCAATGCCCACTTATAAATCTTAATGATCACAAACATGTTTATACTGTTATTACCACAAAGTCTTCTGATAAGGCATCAGGCACATTATTTTCTGAATATATTTAATGATAAAAATTTAAAGAATTAAGTTTGGAGAAGTAGGTTTTTTCTTTTTTTTTTTTTTTACCCTGTAAGGTGGAAATCTGAGTACTAGTTCACAGATTTTTGGCAGCAAAAACTGGTAACAAGGGTCTATTTTGAAAGAACTGGTGGGGCGCCTGGCTCAGTGGGTTAAGCGTCCGACATCAGCTCAGGTCGTGATCTCACGGTTCGTGGGTTCGAGCCCCACGTCGGGCTCTATTGCTGACAGCTTGAGCCTGCTTCGGATTCTGTGTCTCCTTCTCTGTGCTCCTCCCCAGCGCACGCTCTGTGCCTCTCTCTCAAAAATGAATAAACACTAAAAACAATTTAAAAAAAGAGAAAGAATTGGTTATATACTTACCTTTTGCTTATTTTAATGTTTATTTATTTTTTATTTTTTTTTTCAACGTTTATTTATTTTTGGGACAGAGAGAGACAGAGCGTGAACGGGGGAGGGGCAGAGAGAGAGGGAGACACAGAATCGGAAACCGGCTCCAGGCTCTGAGCCATCAGCCCAGAGCCTGACGCGGGGCTCGAACTCACGGACTGCGAGATCGTGACCTGGCTGAAGTCGGACGCTTAACCGACTGCGCCACCCAGGCACCCCTAATGTTTATTTTTTGAGAGAGAGACAGAGCATGAGTGGGGCAGGGGCAGAGAGACGAGGAGACAGAATGTGAAGCAGGTTCTAGGTTCTGAGCTGTCAGCACAGAGCCCCATGTGGGGCTTGAACCCACAAACCGTGAGATCATGACCTGAGCCGAAGTTGGACATTTAACAGACTGAGCCACCCAGGTGCCCCACATAGTCACCGTTTAAAAGCAAAGGGTGACGTGTCCTGATATGGAAAGATGTGAAGGATTTATTAATAGAATAATTAAGCAAAATGTATTCCAACAGATACACCAGTGTACCTTTTCTTTTTTTTTTTAATTTTTAAATTTTTTAATGTTCATTGAGAGAGAGCATGAGCAAGTGGGAGAGGGGCAGAGAGAGAGAGAGGGAGACACAGAATCCGAAGCAGGCTCCAGGCTCCAAGCTGTCAGGCCAGAACCCGACATGGGGCTCGAACTCCTCAGCCATGAGATATGACCTGCGCTAAAGTCGGACGCTTAACCCACTGAGCCACCCAGGGGCATCGCCCCCTTTAAGGCTTCTGACAGAAGTTTCATTACGTAGGCACAAGTGATGAACTCAAAGCCTTTGGTGATGAACTCAATCTCCAGCCCCTCTTCCCTCTCCAGAGCCTGGGAACTGGAGCTGAACATTCTAAGCCTCCAATCAAGGCCCCGTGTTTCTGGTGTCCAATCCCCATCCTGAAGCCATCTGAGGCATTTCTGGGCGGGCTCCTAGAACAGAAGACTGCTCCATCACCCTTATCACTCAGGAAATTCCAAAGGCTCGGGGAGATCTTGGCCAGGAACCACGGACAAAGACCAAATATCTTCCCTGTATCTGTGAGGAAGAAGAGGACAGCCCGGGGGGGGGGCCCAGGCTCACGAAAGACTGAGACTAAATCCTACGACTGCAGAATGCTTTCCCCTCCGCCCACACTTACCTCGGCAGCAGCCGGGCTCCTGTTTACTAATACGCGGAAAAGAGCTGCACATTCCAGCCCTTATTTGAGAAGCTTCCGGAGAACCCCACAGATGACAGGGGTGACAAAAGAAAGGACGCCCGAGAAGTTTTAGTTTCTGCCACAGGTACAACGAATCACAATAGAGACTAACCCTGTGAGAAGTAAGGGAGAGGATCCCACCTCAGAAATACCAAAATAAAAGCTGTGCTGTCTAGTTAACATGTTTACAACCTACTGGAAATATATATGACACCCCCCCCCCCATAATGGAGTCCCGAATCCTTGGACATTTCACTCCCTGGTTTTTCTTCCCTGCTCTATTTTGCAGGCTTATTTTGGTGGGCTCTGAAATGAGCATGAGCCAAAGAACAAAGGGGGGACTGAAAGTCTCCGCATCACCTCAGGAAACGTACATTTGTTCCAATTAGACTACTTAAAAAAAATTTTTTTTTTGTTTTTTAATGTTTATTGATTTTTTTAATTTTTTTTTCAACGTTTATTTATTTTTGGGACAGAGAGAGACAGAGCGTGAACGGGGGAGGGGCAGAGAGAGAGGGAGACACAGAATCGGAAACAGGCTCCAGGCTCCGAGCCATCAGCCCAGAGCCCGACGCGGGGCTCGAACTCACGGACCGCGAGATCGTGACCTGGCTGAAGTCCGACGCTTAACCAACTGCGCCACCCAGGCACCCCAGTGTTTATTGATTTTTGAGAGAGAGTGGGGGCAGGGGCAGAGAGAGAGGGAGACACAGGATCTGAAGCAGGCTCCAGGCGGTCAGCATTTAGCCCGACACGGGGCTTGAACCCACAGACCATGAGATCATGACCTGAGCTGGAGTCAGCTGCCCAACCGCCTGAGCCATCCAGGCACCCCAGACTACTTTTTTTTTTTTAATGTTTATTTATTTTGAGAGAGAGAGAGAGAGAGAGAGCGTGCGCGCAAAAGAGAAAGTGGGGGAGGGCCAGAGAGAGAGAGAGAGAGAGAGAGAGAGAGAGAGAGAATCCCCAGCAGGCTCCACGCTGTCAGCGCAGAGCCCGACGTGGGGGCCGATCCCACGAACCAGGAGATCATGACCCGAACTGAAATCAAGAGTCGGACGCTCAACTGACTGAGTCACCCGGCTGTCCCCCAATCAGACTACTTTCTGCCTCACATGGGCACAGGCGACGTCCAGGTAAGGCTCTCGCTTCAGCCAGTGAAGAATCAGGGGAGGGACACACACCCTGGAGATAAACTGTCTGCTGTAACTGCCCCGAGCATGCCTGTCCATCAAGACACCCGCTCCTGCAAGAAGGTCGAAGAAAACCTCGATCCGCTGTGCTCCGAGTCTCCGCGTCCCTCCTCTGATTGGGTCGGTGGCCTTATTTCTCACCAACCCTTAGCCAGATAAACTTAAAACATCACACTAAAGGCCTCCTTTTATTTATTTTTTGAAAGGCCTATTTGCCTCAGTTCCTTCTCAGCACATGAGGTCTGCCTTCAAACAAATAAAACAAAAAATCCCAGAGCATACGAAGACATTTCACCTTGAAAGAAACCAGAGGGAAAAACACACCTCAGATATAGAGAAACAAAGAATTCATTTATACTCATCCCCCCCCCCAAAAAAAAAAACCATGCAAGCAAGAAGAGAGTGGAATGAAATATTTTAAAGGGTTGACAGAGAAAAACGATGTGCCCAGAATTCGGTGTCGAACAAAATTATTCTTCAAGGGTGAGGGAGAAATCGAGACTTTCTGAGACAAACAAAAATGGAGGGAATTTTCCACCAGTATACCTGCTTTGCAAAAAAAAAAAAAAAAAAAAAAAAAAAAAATGTGAAAGAAACTTCTTCAAAAAGCAGGAAGATGATAAAGAAAGGGAGGGCATTTCAGAAGGAGTAAATTTTAAAAATTCTTCACCTGAAAAAAAAAAAAGAACTTCATCTGATAGATAACTATGGTATATATTAATCCAATGATATCAATAGTCACTTTATTTTTTTAAGTGTGTGTGGGGGGGGGGCAAGTGCGCACGGGGGAGGGACAGAGAGAGCGAGCGAGGGAGAAAGAGAGAATCCCGAGCAGGCTCCAAACCATCAGCATGGAGCCCGACGAGGGGCTCAAACTCACAAACCATGAGATCAGGAACTGAGCCGAAATGAAGAGTCAGACGCTTAACCGACTGAGGCACCCAGGCACCCCTATCAATAATCACTTTAATGTTTTTTTCTTGAAGAGTTTTTTTTTTTTAATTTTTTTTAATGTTTATTTTTGAGAGAGAGAGACACACACACACTGAGTGCGAGCAGGGGAGGGACCGAGAGAGCGGGAGACACAGAATCTGAAGGAGGCTCCAGGCTGTCAGCATGGAGCCTGAGGCGGGGCTCAAACCCACAAACCGTGAGATCATGACCTGAGCGAAGTTGGACGCTTAGCCAACTGAGCCACCCAGGAGCCCCATAAAACACAGTCTTTTCAACAAAAAGTAGAATCCACGTGAAAAAATCTAGACACAGAGCTTGCACCTTTCACAAAAATGAACTCAAAATGGATTCATAGATCTTATAGAAAACCGAGACTAAAAAATTCCCAGGAGATAGCACAGGAGAAAATTTAGGAGACCTAGGGTTTGGTAATTATTATTTTTAGATCCAACACCAAATCAGGATCCATGAAAGTAAAAGATACCAAGTTTGGCTTTATTAAAATGAAAACCCACTCTGTGAAAGACAGTTAAAGAGATGGAAAACAGAAACCACAGACTGAGAGAAAATCTTTACAAACACTTCTCTGCTAAAGGGCTGGTATCCAAAATGTCCAAAGAACTCTTAAGTCAGTAAGACAAGCAACTCAATTAAAAATGGGCAAAAGATCTGAACACACACTTCACCAAAGAAAATACATAAATGCTAATTAAGTATATAAAAAGATGCTCAACACCATGTCAGAAGAAATTGAGAAGGGGCGCCGGGGGTGCTCATTCTGCTGAGTGTCTGACTTCAGGTCGTGACCTCATGGTTCGTGAGTTTGAGCCCTGCATCGGGCTCTGTGCTGACAGTTCAGAGCCTGGAACCTGCTTCAGATCCTGTGTCTCTCTCTCTGCCCCTCCCCTGATTGTGGTCTCTCTTTGTCAAAAATAAACAAAAATTAAAAAAAAAAAAAGAAATTGCAAATAAAAGAATGAGATATAGGGGAGCCTTGGTGGCTCAACAGGTTAAGCATTTGATTTCAGCTCAGGTCATGATCTCATGGTTCATGGGTTCAAGTCCTGCATCAGGCTCTCTGCTGTCAGCACAGAGCCCACTTCCGACCCTCTGTCCCCCCTGCCCCCGCTCTGTCCCTCCCCTGCTCATGCTTCCTCACTCAAAAATAAACAAACATTAGGGGCGCCTGGGTGGCTCAGTCAGTTAAGCATCTGACTTCGGCTCAGGTCATGATCTCGTGGTTCGTGGGTTCGAGCCCCGCATCAGGCTCTGTGCTGACAGCTCAGAGCCTGGAACCTGCTTCAGCTTCTGTGTCTCCCTCTCTCTCTGCCTCTCCCCCACTTGTGTGCTCTCTCTCAAGAATAAGTAAACATTAAAAAAAGAAAAAATAATAAACATCAAAAAAATGAGATACTGCCAGATACTTATTACAATAACTAAAATTCAAGACCTTGAAAAAACAAACAAACAATAGTAAAGATGTGAGAGAAAATCATTTAGTCATTCATTCCACCCTCATTCATTCCTGATGGGAGTGGAAAATGTATCCCTATTCTGGAAGACAGGCAGTTTCTGAAAAAAATAAACCTATTTTTTTTTTTTTAGCATACTATCCAGCAATCACCATCCTTCCTATTATGCCAAATGAGTTGAAAACTCATTCATAAAAAAACCTGCACATGAGGGGCGCCTGGGTGGCTCAGTAGGTTAAACACCCAACTCTTGATTTTGGCTCAGGTCACGATCTCACGGTTCATGGGATCGAGTCTGCCCTGTCAGCGCAGAGCCTGGTTGGGATTCTCTCCCCCACTCTCTCTGCCCTTCCCCTGCTCTTACATGCCCCCTTTCTCTCCCTCTCTCAAAAATAAGCAAATATTAAAAAAAAAAAAACTTTAGGGGCACCTCGGTGGCTCAGTGGGTTGAGCGTCTGACTTCAGCCCAGGTCACGATCCCACGCTTCGTGGGTTCGAGCCCCACATCGGGCTCTGTGCTGACAGGCTCAGAGCCTGGAGCCTGCTTTGGATTCTTTGTCTCCTCCTCTCTCTGCCACTCCCCCAGTCTATCTCCCGAAAATAAACACTGAAAAAAAAACTTAAAAAGAAAAACCCAGGACCTGAATATTTGTAAGAGCTTTATTCACAGTTGCCAAGACTTACAGGTAACCAAGATATCCTCCAACAGATGAATGGAAAATTAATCAATGGAACATCCATATGATGAAATATTCAGGGATAACTGGAAATGAGATATCCAGCCAGAAGACATGGAATAACCTCAAAGTCACATTGCTAGGGGAAAGCAGAGAATACGGTAAGGCTACAGACTGTATGATTCCAAGCACAGTTCTGGACAGCAAAGTTCTGGAAGGAACAAAAGCGGGAGGCGGTGAACAAGCTGCGGTTGCCAGGGATTTGGGGGTGGGAAGAAGGAATGAATAAACAGATGGACGACACGGGACGTTTAGGGCACTGAAAATACACTACATGATACAGAAACGATCGGCACACATCATCGCACATTGCCAAAGCCCTAAGACTGTGTAACGCGAAGAGTCTAGTTATTGCAATGTTTATTTATTTTTGAAAGAGAGAGAGCGCGAGCAGGGGAAGGGCAGAGAGAGGGGGAGACAGAACCCCAAGCAGGCTCCGTGCCGTCAGCACAGAGCCCGATGGGGGGCTTGAACCCACGAACCATGAAATCACGACCTGAGCCGAAACCAAGAGTCGGATGCTTAACCAACTGAGCCACCCAGGCGCCCCAAAGTGTCCAGCTATTGTAAAGCAAGGACTTCGATGCATTAATACTGGCTCATCGAATGTAACAAATGTACCACACTGATGTGAAATATAAAAAAAACAGGGCAAGCTGTATGAAGGCGGGGGGGTTATGTGAGAACTCTGTACATCCTGGTGAAGTTTTCTGTAAACCTAAAATTGCTGTAAAAAAAAAAAAAGTCTATCAGGGGGGAAAAAAAAGAGGAAGACAGATGCGCTATTCACCCCCGATGACTGAAAGAAGCCACTGTTCATTCAACTCCTTTGAATTTATTCCAATAACCTACGATAGCACTCTATGAGGCCTAAACCCTGAGACGCGCGCGACCAGAAATTTCCACTCAGTGTCTTCGTGAGAGCTCGCCACTGTACGCTCTGAGCAGTGAAACGAGTGCCTTCGTTACCAGCAGGAGCGTCTGGAACTCTGATGTGGATAAGGAGCCGATGTGGACAGGCGAGGACCTACACAGACGCCTTAGCAGACGCGGAGACCTATTACCTTGACTTATATGTTGTGGGTATCTGTGAGGCGAGAGAGTCCCAGAATTCTTTGACCACAGAGGGGCATCTCTTGGACAATCACCCAAGAGTGTAAACACAGGGGGACGCCACTGCTGCTCAGTGCCAAGACTGATGGCATACAGTTTGGGGCCTAGGGCCATCTCGCGCATCAAAAACCTAGGGACAACATGAGGCCGTCGCAGGGAACTCCAAGAGGCACGAGAGGAAGTCACCGAAGCCTCTGCTGTGAAACCGCTGGAGGGCACTAACAGGTGTGTCTGCTGCACAGCAATTTGACCGGCGTCCAGAATCTTCCTGTTTTGTTGTAAGGGGTGCCTATTCAGGATGGGCCATTTTACAAGTAACAGCAAAAACGGGCTCAAGTAAAATTTTAAACAAGGAATATGTTGCCTCCACAACACTAAAAGAATCTGAACAACAGTTACCTCTTTACCAAGAATTCTTTTTAAGAACTTAGACAAGGTGCGAAAGCCTCACATCGTATATACGGTGATGGCACGTCCCCTTTTCATGAGCTCTTCTTGTCAAAAGTTTTGAAGTCCCAAATGACTTCAGAGGAGGATGTCGTTGGTATTACACTACTTGATGGCCAACTGCACCTGGCAGACTGTTGAAACAGCCCCCGAACAAAACAGACGTGGCCAAACCTGTGACTGCACCACACTGATCTGTCGCTGAAGGGAGTCAGTCATTTCCGTAACGGTGGGGACTGGGAACGAGTTTGCACTAATTCATTCTGAAGGGGCATTCATTGCTTGCAGATTTAAGAATAGGTCAAATAAGGCTGTTAAAAGGAGAACCAGGGGGAATAATTACTTTTTCATTAAATTAAGTGGTTTCTAACCAATGGTTTCCAATCCCTCAAGGCCCTTTTTAGTTTACAGTGGGTCAGATTAAGTAATTTAACGGGGTGGGGAGGGGTGCAGTAAGATCTGTGGGGTCCCATAAGTGCCAAACACAAAATTTAAATTTAATTTAGGAGACACTGGGTTCAGACCTGCTCCGCTCAGTGCGGGATATTTAAGAACAACGGGCGCTAAGACCATGGGAAATCAGGTAACACCATGGTTCTCATGGTTAAGGGGAGACGTGCTTAGCTGTCCTGTCATAGTCAGCAACTCCCTTAAGATGATCAGGGGTACCCTGCTTAAGTTTAGTGGGGTCCCCGGGTGTAACTGCAAGGTGAGCCCTAGTACTGATCATGTGCCTGAGGTTCCTAACTTAGCGCGTTAGGGCAGCCGGCAAGATGCATCCGGAACCTGTGCTGTGGAGGCCGGAAGCAGCAAGGAGGGTACTTTTATCTTTTTTTGTTGTGTAAATTCTTCTCGCAGATGTTGAATTTCCAACTGGTACAACTGCAGAGCTGGGTTTTGAGACAGGGCAACTGAAGGGACCCCATGGGAAAAAGGCTGTTTTCTTTTTCTTCTCTCTGCTCCGTTTCCTGCTTCTATTCTTGCTAGGGCCTGCATCCCTGCCTCACACGTACCTTAACGTATGCGCTCTTGGTTGTTCTTTTTAATAATTTTTGTAATGTTTACTTATTTGAGAGAGAGAGGAAAGGGGGGAGAGAGAGACGGAGGGAGGGACAGAAAGAGAGGGGAGGCGCAGAATCTGAGGGAGGCTCCAGGCTCCGAGCTGTCAGCACAGAGCCCGATGCGGGGCTCGAACCCACGCACCGCGAGATCATGACCTGAGCCGAAGCTGGACGCCTAACCGATTGAGCCACCCAGGTGCCCAAAACGTGTGCTCTCCTTGTAAAGGTCAAGGAATTAATGGTATCTTTGGCGTTTTCCAGCAAAATACGTAACATCTAAGGAGTCAGCAGGGGGCGTCACCATATACGTTTTCCAGGAACACTGACTCCAGGTGATGCTGAGACCCCTGGCTCCAGGGTGTAAGTGACTTACGGAGGACACAGGAGCACTCGCCCTCGTTGGACGAGTTCCCCAACACCCGAGAGGACACGTACACCAGACCACCGTCCTCGACAGAAACCCCAGGCCCTAAACAAAGACGAGACTCCTTCTCCTTCTCCTTTCTGAGTCTCCTAAGAGCTCCATCTGAATCTGCTCGCTCTCTCTCTCTTCGATAAACTCTCTCTCACTTCCTGCTGGCTGACATTTGATTTCTATCCTGCGCACAGCCAGGGAGCCTCTCGGCTGGTCCAGCGGAAACCCCTCTGGGTTCTCAGTCCCCGGCTGCCTGCATCAGCTTCAACACTTTTTTCTTTTGCTTCCCTCCTGTCTTGTTTTTTCCCATCACTGGCTATACTTCGAGGGAGGGGGCGGCCTCTCTGTCCTGGTATTTACACACCATTTCCTCCAGAGAGCCTGAGAACAGTGCCATCAGGGTTAGGAGCCTCTCCCGTGACCACTGGCTGCCCTGCAGGGTTTCAGGGCCCTGGACTTAAATCAAGTGGAACCAATCCCTTTGCTGTGCCACAGGGGCACCTGAGTGTCGTGCCCTCTACCTGGAGGCTCAGGATCTTGGCTGCAGTAGAGGCAGGGGCAGAAGCAGCAGAGGTGCTTAAAGGTCCTGGAGAGTCCTCTGGGGTCAAGGAGCGTGGACTCAGGCCCCCAAGTACTGGCTGCCTTTCACCCTTTCTTCTCTTTCTCTAATTAACTGTTATTTCAGGACTGACCACACAATGGGCCCTCCTTTTGCACAGGGTATAGTCCCTCTGCCCCCCACCCAGGCATGTGAGGCCAACCCAGCCTCTGTCACAGCTTCCCCCCCAACACAGATCCAAACCAGCAAATACGTGGAACAGGACCACTTCAAGGAGGGTCTCAATCCTACACCCCTGCTCCCAAACACCTAGGGATCCTGTGAACGGCCACCTCTGGTGGGCTGAACACAGAGCTGAGGCTGGGGAGGGTCACCAACACACCACAGGGCAGCACGGGTCACAGCGCGAGCTCCCCGGCACCCAGCGCCCACGGCACACACCGCCTTCGGGCAGCAGAGCTGGTGAGCAAGTCGGAGCAAGAGAAGCAGGCCCGCAGCATGGGGGTCACGTCTGGACATGGCTCACGGTGACAAAACTTACGGTCGCCTGCAGAGATGTGGTTCCCGTGTACACGCATACATGCATCAAGATGGGAGGAAAAGGCTTACAAATCCCATAACCAAGGCTCTGGGGACGGTAGGGCTGGCCCCTCAAGCAGCTCTGAAACGGCTTCAGAAACCAATGGAAAGAATCTGGTTTGGTGTTCCCCGGAGCTGGGAGGTGGGGCCGCGGCAAGAACTCTCGCACAGGGGTGGGGGCCTCCGTGATTGGAATCTCTTGCCATCTCCAGAGACACCCCCCAGACTTTCTCATCAGCTTGACCAAGTTGGGGGCATAAGAGAAAGAGGGAAGGAGGAGGCTTAAACCGTGAGCAGCCAAACACCCAAAGATGTGCAATCTTACTGCTCATTACAAGGAGGAAAACGTGGGGAAGAAAAACGTGAATGTGCGAGTGCTTGTTTTCATATAAAGAAACACGGACAGGATGCTCCAGAAATGATCACCGCTTATTTCTGGGGGTGGCTGAAGCCAGAGCTCTGGAGTGGACCAGATTTTTACGAACCCATGCATCCATTAGCTAAAGGTTTTTTTTTTTTTTTTTAATGTTTATTTTTGAGAGAGAGAGAGTGCAGTGAGGGGCAGAGAGAGAGAGAGAGAGAGACAGGGAGACAGAGAATCTGAAGCAGGCTCTACACGGCCAGCAGAGAGCCTGATGTGGGGCTCGAACTCACGAACCGTGAGATCATGACCTGAGCTGAAGTCAGTCACTCAACCAACTGAGCCACCCAGGCGCCCCCCATGCATACATTATCTGAAGTAAATAGTCACTGGGACGCCTGGGTGGCTCAGTTGGGTAAGTGTCTGACTCTTGGTTTTGGCTCAGGTCATGATCTCAAGGTTCGTGGGTTCAGGCCCCACTTCGGGCTCTGCACACTGTCAGTGCAGAGCCTGGTTGGGATTTTCTCTCTCTCCCTAGCTCCCCGCCCCTCCCCCACTAATGTAGTCTCTGTCTCTCTCAAAAATGAAAACTAAAAACTAAAATGAAATAAAATAGTCATATATATAAACCACATTTTTTTACTGTTATTTTTATCTTTTAAGATTGTAAGTAATTTCTACACCCAACATGGGGCTCTAACTCATAACCCCGAGATCAAGAATCATGTGATGCATCAACAGAGCCAGCCAGGTGCCCCATATTTTTCTAACAGCCTTTATTTTGAATGAACTTGTTTTGCTCTTTAAAATTAAAAAAAAAAAAAATTGGGGGGGGTGGGGGGGATGCCTGGGTGGCTCAGTCAGTTAAGTGTCTGACTCTTAAATTCAGCTCAGGTCATGATCTCACAGTTTGTGAGTTCGAGTCCTGAATTGGGCTCAGAGCCTGCTTGCGATTCTCTCTCACTCTCTAATTCTCTCTCTCCCCCCCCCACCCCCACCCCTCCCGTTTGTGTTTGCTCTCTCAAAATAAATAAACTTAAAAACTATTTTTAAGATTAAGTAGCATATTGTAATATACTAGGGATTTGGTCCTCACCCATTAAATGTATTAGGATTATCAAAGATTGATGCAACTTTTGAGTAGTTTTCCTCCTATCAATTAAAATAGGAATTCATTTCCCTTAAACTTTAACATTACAGAATTCAAATTTCCAAAGCTCTCTGGGGGCATACAAATAAAAAGCTGACCTAAAACATAAAATCTACCTGAGAACCTCAAATACACCCATCTCACATCTTGAGACTCTTTTGCCTAAAAAGGAACAGATACTCTGTTTGGTTTCATAATTCCTTGCCTTACTCCCATTGTATCTTTATTTATTTACTTTTTAAATGTTTATTTATTTTTTTGAGAGAGACAGTGTGAATGGGGGAGGGGCAGAGAGAGAGAGAGAGAGAGAGAGACACGGAATCCGAAACAGGCTCCAGGCTCTGAGCTGTCAGCACAGAGCCCAACGTGGGGCTCGAACTCACGAGCTGTGAGATCATGACCTGAGCCGAAGTTGAACGCTCAACCGACTGAGCCACCCAGGCGCCCCCTCCCATTGTATCTTTAAATCAACCTACATTTTCAAAGTCCAAGAACTAAAAATTCATTGCTCTCGCAAAGAAAACAGGATCACTAATGGCTAAAGGAAACTACATGGAGTTGAAAGCTGCAATATGCAATATATAAACTTATATGAGAAAAGAAACGCAGGGGCGCCTGGGTGGCTCAGTCGGTTGAGCATCCGACTTCGGCTCAGGGCATGATCATGCGGTTCGGGAGTTCGAGCCCCGCGTCAGGCTCTATGCTGACGGTGCAGAGCCTGGAACCTGCTTTGGATTCTATGTCTCCCTCTCTCTATGCCCCCACTCCCCTGCTCATGTTCTGTCTCTCTCAAAAATAAACATTTAAAAAAAGATCTAAATATATATATATATATATAAAAACTCCATATATTCATATATCTCACAGTTAGTGGGTTCAAGCCCCACATCGGGCTCTGTGCTGACAGCTCAGAGCCTGGAGCCTGCTTCGGATTCTGTGTCTGTCTCTCTGCCCCTCCCCAGCTCTTGCTCTGTCTCTCTCTCAAAAATAAATAAACGTTAAAAAAAAAATGCAAATATTTGAATCAGGCGAGACAAGCAGCCTGCTTCCCCACGGTTCAGAAGGAAAACTCCCATTCCCAGTCTGTGGTCCAGACCGCACCTGTTGGGATACAGCCCCCGGGCCCAGTTCCTGGTGATGGAGGCGTGGGGGTGGGGGCAACACCTGAGCAGCCACAGGAAGGAAGTGATAGGAATGAAGGCTGGGAGCTACACATACACCTCTCTCAGGGCATAATGGAAACATTCGTCTCTCAGGGTTCAATTCTTGCAAGTCAGGAAACCACTGGCCAGATGTGACTTAAGGATCTGACTCAAAAGAACTTCCAAATTCACAAACTCTTTGTCCAGAAGGCAGATCTCCTGACCTTCCCGGACTTTGTCAATGTACACAAATTACTCCGAGTGCGCCTACACTGCAGACGCAAAGCTCAAGCCTGTGTCTAGAAACAGGCCCAAGGAGGGGGGGGGGGTGCCTGGGTGGCTCAGTAGGTTAAGCGTCCGACTCTTGGTTTTGGCTCACGCCATGATCTCACGGTTCGTGGGTTCGAGCCCCATGTCAGGCTCTGTGCTGACAGTGTGGAGCCTGCTTGGGATTCCTTCTCTCTCCCTCTCTCTGGCCCTCCCCCACTTGCACAGTCGGAAGGAAGGAAGGAAGGAAGGAAGGAAGGAAGGAAGGAAGGAAGGAAGGAAGGAAAAGGAGTCCAAGGAAACCACGATTACAACCTCAGAAGGAGAAACACTGCCCTGTTCCCTAACCCCACCCCCCATGGACACAAGCACCCCCAGCTTTCCTTGGTTCTGCAGATTCCCTCAGCTCCTTCTGGGGTGTCTGAACAGGTAGGGCACCTGCTGGGGGAGGCTCTCCAGGAAGAACCAACTGGGCCTTCAAGTATTTCCCTTTCTAGGCTCAAGGTGGGGGGCCTTGCCATAATTTTTTTTTTAATGTTTTTTTTTTCTTTTTGTTTTTAAATGTTCATTTATTTTCGAGACAGAGAGAGACAGAGCATGAACGGGGGAGGGGCAGAGAGAGAGAAGGAGACACAGAATCCGAAGCAGGCTCCAGGCTCTGAGCTGTCAGCACAGAGCCGGACGCGGGGCTCGAACTCATGGACCATGAGATCGTGACCTGAGCCGAAGTCAGACGCTTAACCGACTGAGCCACCCAGGGGCCCCTAATGTTTGTTTTTGAGAGAGACAGACAGACAGGCAGAGTGAGCAGGGGAAGGGCAGAGAGAGGGAGACACAGAATCCGAAGCAGGCTCCAGGCTCCGAGCTGTCAGCATAGAGCCCGACGGGGGGCTTAAACTCACAAACTGTGAGATCATGACCTGAGCCAGAGTCTGACACTTAAACCGACTGAGCCACCCAGGTGCCCCAAGGGGGGAGCCTTACCTTAGAAACACTGACCTCAGGCTTCTGCTTCCTACCAACTTGCTCTGAACCACCAATAACATTTTAAAAGTGATAAGCCTACTGTGAAAAAAAATCGCTCATATCCAGCATTTATGTATGTGTAAGGGAGGGAAGCAAATTGTAAGGTATTTTTTTAGTTCAACAACACACACACACACACACACATATCTACTCCTTTCAAAAACCATAAATATGTCAGTTAATTATTATTTCCATGGCAAGAAACTGTTTGGAAACAATAATTATTGAACACCTTTCGAGGTGGTACAAGTCTAAGTCCTGGTATTGCATTTGAAATCACCCAAAAGGACAACTCTCTGAGTGTTACTACACCTGCTCATGGGAAGAAAAAAAGGAAACAAAAATTTTAATAGATGAAACAAGGAAATGCTCCCCCCCCCGAAATTCACCCCTTTCTTGCCTCTTTGTAGAATTTTATACTTTCAAGATCTATGGATTAAATACATCTTATTAGAAAACGCAGGCTTAAAGAAGTTGAATACAGTCACAAACTCAGGTGAGGCAATCCAGACAGGACACAGCACCCAGGGAAGTTTCCAAAGAGGAACCGCCACCCAAAGGACTTCCCACAGGATGTCTGTGCTCAGGAAAGATACTGGGAGGAGAGGCAAAGGAATTTCATGCTATGTATTCCAGGTGGTTACTCTCGGCTTTCCTCTTACGTAAAATATTCACAGACAAAAAAAAAAAAAAAAAAAGTCTTTAAAAAGAACCATTCGCGGCTGTTAGATAAACGATAAAATACTGCATAATTTGCAATGCATCACGGAGAACAAACAGTTAATAATGATGCTGTGAACTGGAGAGGGAAGATGGCGTTTCGGAATGCAGGGAAGGATCTGGAAATTGAAGCATGTATTTCCAGTCTTACGAAGAGCTAGCCTGGGGGCACAGGGTCGTGGCTTTGAGACCCCACTCCCCGGACATCTGGAAAAGTGAGGGGAAAACGGGTACCCCCCCTCCCTCCCGGGAGAGAGGGACTGGGGACCCCACAGACCACAGATCCTCCCACGCACGGACCCCGGAGACCGAGGTGTGACCGTCCCCCGATGACCCTCCGGTGGTCATCGCCCAGTCTACGGGAGGCGCGGCCGCGCACAGCGACGGGACGGGACGCCCGGGTCCCGGCTGCCGCCCGGCCCCGCGCTGCGTGCCGCGCCGGCAGCGGACTCGGGTCCCCACACTCCGGGGGTCACGGCCGCGAGCCCAGGTCCCGCCGCCCCCGGTTCCCGACTCCCGGCCCCGCACACTCACCATCGCTCGGTTTCCGGGGTGCCGGGTCGCCCACCATCCGGCTGCCGCGGCCAGCGCAGGTCGCGGCGACCCAGGGCGCGGCGGAACCTCCCGAAGCCCCTAAGGACGGCGCCAGCGGGTGCGAGGCTCGGACGCACAGCAGCCACCGCACACAGCCCTCGCCGTCCACGGCGTCCACGGCGCGTCGCCCGCACGTACGGCTCCGGCGGCTCCCCTGATTGGACGGCTCGCACGGCCCCGCCCCCTCCCGCCTGAGCGACAGCGGGCCGGAGGTCACGTCTTTGAGCCGACCTTGCTTGGGCAGGGGGCTGCCGCCTGTTGTCTCCAAGGCCATCGCTGGGAAGCGCGAGGCCGCCAGGCCGCTCACGGAACCGTGACCCTTCCTCACAAGCGCACGCGCAAGTGACCTCACCATTCGTAAGCATGAGTCCGGTTCCATGTTGGTCTTTGATCATTTTCCAGCAGGGAGTCGTCTGCCCACCGCGCCCCCAACCCCCACTCCTTTGGTCTTCAAAGACTCTCGAAGCCTTGGGGCCACTGAGCTTGGTGGGAGGCTTGAGCCCCTCAGTCCCAGACCAGGCCCGAACCCTCAGGTGCTCACATGTGAGAAAACCTTCCGGTGTAATTCCGTTGATACTTCTCTGTTCAAAGACGGAAGAAGGCAACCCGAAAGAACACTGCTCGATGGCAAAGAATAGACGGTAAAGGTCTAAAGGATGAACAAAGCGTCGGGACGGGGTCACCTAGGGGGCGGGACGGTGGTGAGCCCGGGAGGGAACCAACATGAGACTCTCACTGCGGCCCACAGTTAGGAATCTTCGTGATGCTTCCAGGGATGTGTGTATTGCTAGCAAATCCTACCACAGAACATTTTGTACACTCTTTTCTCAGTCTGTTGGATGATCAAAGACTTTAAGAAGTTATTAAGGTCGAAAAAGAACAATTTGTAAGTTTGCTTCTTATGTAATGGGGCAGTGTGAGTTTTCATTCTCGGGTGTGGCAGAAAAAAATTGGTAACAAGCCAACTGTCTATTTAGAAAGAATGAGTCACATAAACTCATCATATGGACTTTAAAAATCAAAGGGGGAGGCACCTGGCTGGCGCCAGGTCTTGATTTGGGCTCAGGTCGTGATCTCACCACTTCTGGGTTCGAGCCCCACACTGCCAGTGAGGAGCCTGCTTGGGATTCTCCCTCTCCCTCTCCCTCTCTCTCTCTCTCTCTCTCTCTCTCTCTCTCCCTCCCTCCCTCCCTCCCTCCCTCTCCCTCTCTCTCTCTCTCTCTCTCTCTCTCTCGCCCTCCCCTGCTTGTGCACGTGTGAGCTGCTCGCTCGCTGTCTCTCTCATAAATAAGTAAACTTTAAAGAAAAAAACCTGCTTTGAGGGGCGCCTGGGTGGCTCAGTTGATTGAGCGTCTGACTTCGGCTCAGGTCATGATCTCACCGTTTGTGAGTTCGAGCTCTCTGTCGGGCTCTGTGCTGACAGCTCAGAGCCTGGAGCCTGCTTCCAATTCTGTGACTCCCTCTCTCGATGCCCCTCCCCTGCTCATGCTCTGTCTCTGCCTCTCTCTCAAATAAGGAAACATTAAAATTTTTTTTAATAAAAAAACACCTGCTTAAAACAAAACAAAGGTATGATATGAAAAGATCAACGAGTATGCATTACTAGAACATACTATATTGTACATATATATATGTACATATATATACATATACATATATACATACATATACATATGTATGTATATATATATATATATATATATATATATACATACATATGTATATATATATGCCAGGTCACCTCTTCTATAACCTGTAGAGACAGGAGGATCCCCACCACCCTCCCATCCCCCTCACCAAGGTTTGGTTGAGTAGCAGAGACTAAAACGCACCTACCAGCAACGTGTGAAAAGGTTTATTGACTTTCATAATGGAAGTTTCCGGGGAGGGCCAGGCAGGCCTTCTCAAGCAGGCGAGAAATGCCTTGAGAAAGCAAGGGAAGGAGACTGGCCTGGGTTTTATTCAGGTTGGTTGGAGGGTGGCTAGGGTGAGAGTTTGTGCTCATGGGCAGGGACTTATGTGATTGACTCTCTTGCCAGGGCCAAAGCTGAGCACCCAGGCTTTCTTATCACCTTATACAGATGTGGAGCCCAAAGGGTAGAGGGAGGGATATAAAATGTTAAGAGTCATCTGTCAGATAATGGGAAATATCTCTGCCCCAGGTGACTGGCACTTGTAAATTCCTAGGGATAAGAGCACTAAAAGCCAGTCTTGGCTTAATATGTGGCCTTCAATTCTGTCCCTGACACAGGGCTCTTGAAACTATGTAAATTTCTTAAAAAAATTTTTTTTTGATGTTTATGTTTTGTGAGAGAGAGAGAGAGAGAGAGAGAGAGAGAGACAGGGTGTGAGTGGGGGAGGGGCAGAGAAGGAGACACAGAATCTGAAGCAGACTCCAAGTTCTGAGCTGTCAGCACAGAGCCTGATGCGGGGCTCGAACTCATGGAACACGAGATCATGACCTGAGCTGAAGTTGGATGCCCAACTGACTGACACACCCGGGTGCCCCGAAACTATGTAAATTTCTAAGTGATACCAGCACTGGGAGAAACTTTTGTTCCAATGAGGTGACTCTGGGTGGGCTCCTGGGTGGGGGCTGGTCGCCAGAAAGTCCAAGCCACGGTTAGGAGCTTGGAATTTTTAGCCCAGCCCCCATCCCCCAGAGAGGGGGGAGAAGCTGGAAATGGAGTTAATAATTGATCATGCCTACATTAGTAAGCCTCCATAAAATCCCAGTAATATGGGGTTTGGAGACTTTGGGGATGGGGGACCCAACCATGTACTGGGAGGGTGGCATACCCCAAGTCCGTAGGGGCCCTCCAAGTACTCTCCCTACCTATCTCTTCACCTGGCCGTTCATTTGCATCTCTTATCATATCCTTTAATAAACTGGTTAAGTGTAAGTAAGTTTTCCCTGACTTCTGGAAGGTGCTCTAACAAATTAACTGAACCCAAGCAGGGGATTGTGAGAACCTCTGATTGGTAGCAGGACAGAGGTTGTTGAGTAACCTTGTTGGGACTTGCTTCATGTGACCGGCGTCTGAACTGGGATGGGAGAGGTCCTGTGGGACTGAGCACTTAACCTGTGGGATCGACACTACCTACAGGTGGATCGGGTCAAGACCGAGTTAAGTTACAGGACCCCCAGCTGCGTCACACGTTTGGCGACCAGAACTGTTGGAAGTTAAGTGTTCTCGGGAAATCTAAAGGAGACACATAGGAGAAAAGTGGGTTTTCTCCAGAATAATACTGGATTTTCCCAATGTACATCAGCAGTCAAATATTTAAAAGTGGAGTCAGAGACTTCTGGCTTCTTCTCTGGCACGTAAGAAGTTCAGAAGGTGACATTTCTATATTTACCAGGTAAAAGCAAGTAAGCTTTAAAAAAAAAAATCAATGATCTATCAAAGAATTGAGGTCACAGTACAAACTGCCTTCTCCAAAAATAATAGCCATTTTGATACATTCCTACAATGGTCTGTTCTTAACAAGACCTGTCCTCCAAAGACTGGTTTTTCAAGAATCACCTGGGGGGGGGGGGGGGCAGGGAGGGAAATAACTAACTCCAGTTCTCCCCAGCCTTTCTGCCTGACCTAAGGTGAGGGTGTAGGGAACGGAGATAGACTTGCGAGGTTCACAGGTCATTTTTCACCGCTCACAGCCAACGTGTGGTGTGTTTTCCAAAACGATTTCCCCAACTCTCCCAACACCAGCTGGGTGGCCTACAGTTCAATGCAGTTCTAACGCTAACCAGAGTTCGTATCAGACTCTACGGTTTAAGGGCACAGCCCACAAAGGGGCCGCCGCATCAGCCGCCAGCTGCAAAGGGGAGGCCCCGACCCGGGAGGGTCTCTAGGTGCACTCCCATGTTTGTTAATTCAGCAGAAACACTACCGGAACTCACAGAAGCTCTTCATTTTTCATTCCTGATTGATTCTAAAAGCTACAAGTCAGGAACAGCCCAATGGAAGGGGTGTGCAGGACGAAGTAGGTGGGGGAGGGGAGGGAACTCCCGTGCCTTCTCTGGATACAGCACCCCCCCAGCACATTGGTGTCTTCACCAGCTTAGCATCTCTCTGAATCCTGAGGTTTAAGGGTTTGGGTGAAGTTTCCGTGCGTAGCTAGGCACGACGGATGAAATCATTGGTGGTTGGTGAATCACTCAAACTGTAGCTCCTCCCCACTCCCTGCAGATTGGGGGCGGGGCTGAACGTTCTAAGATCCGAGCTGAGATCGAGATCTTAACTCACTGAGCCACCCCAGGTGCCCCAGACATTTTTCTTATTATACCAAAGGTCACAGCCCAGAGACATGTGATCATTAAAATAGTGACATCAAGACTGTAGAACACTTCTCTCCACCCAAGACATTCCATCAGAAAACTCCCATTTAACAACCGTGGTATAAACAAAGAACTGTACATTTCAGAACTTAAAGAAGTCTCTATAGTACCCCCCCAAAGATAACATGGGTGACAAAAGGGCACCTGAGAGCATTTTAGCCTTTGGCAGCTACAACAGAGAGTAAACACAACCTAAACCCTACTCAGATAAACACAAACCCTTACACCAAAGGCCTATTTACCTCAGTTCCTTTTTCATAGCACATCGCGCCTGGCATTGAACAACAACAGCAACAACATTATTAAAACACACAGTTTGAGGAGATTGTACAAGTAAAAGAACTCGACTCAGATGTAGCAGATATGTTACAATTATTAGACCAGAGACATAAAGCAACCATGATTAATATGCTAAGCACTTTTGGGGTAACTGGGTGGTTCAATCGGTTAAGCGTCCGACTCTTGGTTTTGGCTCAGGTCATGATTTCATGGTTCCTGAGTTCGAGGCCTGCATCGGGCCCTGTGCTGACAGGGTAGAGCCTACTTGGGATTCTCTCTCTCCCTATCTCTCTCTCTCTCTGCCCCTCCCCTGCTAGCTCTGTCTCTCAAAAAATAAATTAAGGGGCACCTAGGTGGCTCAGTTGGTTAAGCATCTGACTTTGGCTCGAGTCATGATCTCACAGCTCATGAGTTTGAGCCCTGCGTCAGGTTCTGTGCTGACAGTTCAGAGCCTGGAGCCTGCTTCGGATTTGGGTCTCCCTCTCTCTCTGTCTCTCCCTCACTCATGCTCTGTCTCTCTCTCTCTCAAAAATAAACATTAAAAATTTAAATTAAAAAATTAATTAATTAATTAAAAAAATCAGGGGTGCCTGGGTGGCTCAGTAGGTTAAGTGTCTGACTTCGGCCCAGATCATGAACTCATGGTTCGTGAGTTTGAGTCCTGCATCGGGCTCTGTGCTGACAGCTCAGAGCCTGGAGCCTGCTTCAGATCCTGTGACTCCTCCTCTCCCTGCCTCTCCCCAGCTCACGCTCTGTCCCTTAAAAATGAATAAACGTTAAAAAATTTTCTAAAAAAAATTAACAAAAAATATGCTAAGTGTTTTAGTAAGAAATAGTGGATAACATGCAAGAACAGATAAGTAATCTTTTTTGTTTTTTGTTTGTAAACGTTTATTTATTTTTGAGACAGAGACAGAGCATGAACAGGGGAGGGGCAGAGAGAGAGAGAGACACAGAATTGGAAGCAGGCTCCAGGCTCCGAGCCATCAGCCCAGAGCCCGACGTGGGGTTCGAACTCACGGACCGCGAGATCGTGACCTGAGCTGAAGTCAGACGCTTAACCGACTGAGCCACCCAGGCGCCCCTTTTGTTTTTATTCTTAAAAAAATTTGTTTTTAAATTTTTTAACGTTTCTTTATTATTGAGAGACAGAGCATGAGCAGGGGAGGGGCAGAGAGAGAGGTAGACACAGAATTTGAAGCAGGCTGCAGGCTCCAAGCTGTCAGCACAGAGCTTGATGGGCACCTTAACTCACAAACCACGAGATCATGACCTGAGCCAAAGTCGGACACTCAACCAAATGGGTCACCCAGGTGCCCCGTACTCTACTCAGAGATGAAAACTAAGAACCAAAAGAAATATGCATGAAATGAAAAAACAAAAACAAAAACAATAGAAGAAAAATGAAGAATTCCTTTGGGGGCCTTTTGAATACAGTGGAAGTATGTGAGGAAGGATTCAGTGGGCTTGAAGAAATGTCAATAGAATTTCCAAAACTGAAATGCAAAGAGAATAAACGAAAAAGGCAAAACAAATCTAAGAAATTTGGGACAATTATACAAGGTGTAACATAAACATAATTGGAATACATGAAGGAGAAGAAAACCAGAAAGGAACAGGGGCCAGAAGTCAAACAATAGTACCCAAATTAATGTTAGACACCAAACTACAGATCCAGGAAGCCCAGGGATCACCAAAGAGGATAAAAACCTAGAAATGCACACCTAGAAATGTCATATTCAAAGTTGAGGGAAAAAGGCAAAGAGAAAATCTTGAAAGAAACTAGGGGGAGAAAACCTTCATTATATAGAAAGAAAGAAAAGAATTAAATCTGACTTCTTTTCAGAAACCATGCAAGTAGGAAGAGTTTTGTTAAATAGAAAGCATTGAAAGAAAAAAAAAAAAAACACCCAGCTACAATTCTGTGTCAAACAAAATTATCCTTCAAAAGTGAGGGAAAAGGGTGCCTGGGTGGCTCAGTCGGTTCAGCGTCCGACTCTTGGTGTTAGCCCAGGTCATGATCTCGCGATGCGTGGGTTCAAGCCCCACATCAGGCTGTGTACTGACAGCATGGAGCCTGCTTGGGATTCTCTCTCTCCCTCGCTCCCTGCCCCTCCCCCGCTCGTGGTGCACACATGCTTGCTCTCTCTCCTTCAAAATAAATAAATAAACTTAAAAAACATGACTGAGAAAAAAAGATTTTCTGAGACAAACGAAACTTGAGGGAGTTTGTCATCAGTAAAACCTGCTTCCCAAGGAATGTTAAAAGAAACTCGTCAGGGGGCACCTGGGTGGCTCAGTCGGTTGAGCGTCCAACTTCAGCTCAGGTCCTGGGTCTCACGGTCCGTGGGTTTGAGCCCCCTGTCCAGCTCTGCGCTGACAGCTCAGAGCCTGCAGTCTGCTTTGGATTTTGTGTCTCCCTTTCTCTCTGCCCCTCCCCTGCTTGCACTCTTTCTCAAAAATAAATAAACATTTAAAAAATTAAGAAAAAAGAAAGAAGGTAATAAAGAAAGGGAGAATGTTAGAGAAGAAATCAGTGAAGGTAAAATTCAAGGACGTGCTTTTGCTATTTGTATTTAATCTGACAAATAACACTTTGTTCAAAGTCGTAATAGCAATATTTTCAGTGCATAGACCTTATAAACAAAAATGAATGACACCAATGTCACAAGGGACAGGGAGGGAAGAATTGGAAATACTCTGTTATGAGGTACTTCCTCATCCAGAGAGTGGTATAGTGTTGCTTCAGACAGGGCTTGGGTTAGCTGTAAATATATATCAAAACTCGAGCCTAACAACTAAAAAAGGTATAATGATATGCTGGGAGAGCGGAAGAAATGAAATGTGGTAAAATGTTCAATAAAAGGCAGAGAAGGAAGAAAAAAGTAGAAAACAAAGAAAGAACAAAGGCAGCAAATGGGAAACAATAAAATATATAGGGGTTTTTTTAATGCTTATTTATTTTTGAGAGACAGAGAGAGCACGGGTGAGGGAGGGGCAGAGACAGAAGGAGACACAGAATCCGAAGCAGGCTCCAGGCTCCGAGCTGTCAGCGCAGAGCCCGACGCGGGGCTTGAACTCGTGAACCGCGAGATCATAACCTGAGCCAAAGTCGGATGCTCCATCAACTGAGTCATCCCAGTGCCCCTAGATTTTCATCAAACAATCTTCTTAAACATTAGTGGTCTAAATACAAGGGAAAGACAAAAACTGTCTCAGTGGATAATAAAATAACAATTACATGTTGTCTACAAGGGTCACGCTTTACATACAAAGATTCACGTAGATTAAAAGTAAGAGATGGGAAAAGATATACCATGGCATGCCAACACTGAACACAAGAAAGCTGGTATAGGTATATTACCTTTGGAGCATTACATAATGATAAAGGGGTCAAGTCTCCAAGAAGACACAGCACTCCTTCAAGGGTATGTGTGTAACAGTGGGGCAAAACACACGAGGCAAAAACTGAAAGAACTCTAAGAAGAAATAATTGAACCCATTACTACAGAGATTCCAACACCAGCCCCCATCAGTAATTAGCAGGTCCAACAGGCAGAGATAATGAAGGACACTGTTAACACCACCAGGCAAGTGGCTTTCATTGAAACCTATGCAACACCTCATCCAAACATTCTTCTGAGGTTCATGTAGACCGTCCACCAAACCAGACCACATTCTGGGCCATAAAACACACCCTAACAAACTCGGAGAGGAAGGAAGGAAGGAAGGAAGGAAGGAAGGAAGGAAGGAAGGAAGGAAGGAAGGAAGGAAGGGAAAAGAAAAGAAAAGAAAGAAGGAAAGAAAGGGAAAGAAAGAGAGAGAGAGAGAGAGAAAATTATGCTTGTAAACCAAAATTATATTAACTTGGAAATCAATAACAGAACAATGGTTGGGAAATCTCCACACACCCAAATATCATATGGGTCAATAAGAGAGGTCAGCAAGTGGTGGCATAGAAGTTTTCCACTGTCGTATCCCCACCAGGCACCGATTTTGAAAGCCACTCAATGATGAGAGTACCTCTGTGGAAATTTCCAGTGGTCCAGTTCACGCACCCCGAAGGAGCAAAAACTCTGAGAATAGACCCCATGAGGAGGGAAGAAGAGTGGTTTTATTTTACCTGTGTCACCTTCTCCCCAAAGGCAGCACAGCTCCTTCCCAAGAGAGACGGTGTTGGCCCATAATTCCCCCCATGGGGAAAGTGAAACGTTATAAGAGAGCACTTGGATTCCCCCGGTGGTGTGGGATGCTGTTCAGAAGGCTCACCACTTTCCTGTCTCACCGAAAATACTGAGGATATCAACACAGCTGAGTGGCTGGAAGGCTGGAAGCAGGGAAGGACTTGGAAAGACCTAAGGCAACCAGAGCTTGGAACTCAACAAATGACTGCGGATCCTACTAAGCGCTTGCATATTTGATCTGGATGCTTGCATTTCAGCCACTTCGGAGGCAATGCCCGTGGACACTCCCAAATGGCCCATGGGCACGCTCAATACTCCATACACCTCACTCCCACCCATATGATCCGCTCCCTTGTAGCCCAGACAGTGAGTACAAGCCTCTTAATGTCTTGTAAGCACATGCATTCAGAGGGCTCAACTCAGTGGGATTAGAAAAAGGTGCACAGGAGCACCTGGCTGGCTCAGTTGGTAGAGCATGCAGTTCTTGATCTCAGGATTGTGAGTTCGAGCCCCACATTGGGTACAGAGATCATTTAAATTAAAAAAAAAAAAACTTTGAAAAAAAGAGAGAAGAATGCACAAACTTGAGCACTTCAGGGTACCACCCTAGGGGAAACAAAAAGGAAGCTCTCAGCACCTGGCCTGGCTTTGAGGGATCAAAAGAAGGTGTATAATCTTCAGAATTACCCCTAATGAGGGGGCTGGAGGTATGAAGCAGGTACATCAGTAGAAAAGATCTGAGAGAGCCTCAGAATCCTTAGCTGGGCTGACTGGTGACGGTGTTTCTCTCCCAAAGTGAGTTAGTAAAGACTGGAGAAAGTGGCTACTTCCTCACATGCAAAGACACCAACGTGAGACTTCAAGGAATTCAAGGAACGAACACACACACACACACACACACACACACACACACACACACACACACAAAGGAAAAATGATGCCAACAAAGGAACACAACAATTTTCTAGTAACCTATCCAATAGAAATAGAGATCTGCAAGTTGCCTGATATAATTGTTCCAAGAAAGCTCAGAAAGCTTCACAAGAGCCCAGATAGACAATGTGGTGTCTCTCTCGATCAGATCGGGACCCCCAAGCGTGGGGTGACAATCGGGTGGAAGCCAGTGGTGCGGACAGTTGAAAGGATTCACCCGAGGCAGAATGAAGAAGTTTATCGAATACACTGCAAGGGAGCAGCAGGCAGGACAGCAAAGGAGGCTGTGAACGGGGGCTGTTGTTAGAGAGGGAAGGTAAGGGGGTATAGTGACATATGGAATTTTCCCTTCTTTGGTAACTGTGCCTAGAGCTAAGTAGCCCATTGGTCAGTTAGGGCCTATGGATATTTTGAGACGGGTGGCCTGACGGGCCCGTCTGTATTCAGCCAGGGGGGTTGGGGTCACTTTGGGCTCTTCTGCCTTGATCGTGGTTCCATTGCACAAGCCTGTTGTCCAAAAGCGGCCTCTACAGACAACTCCATGAAATCAAGAAAACAATACATGAACAAAGCAAGAAGTATGGCAGAGAGTAGAAACCATAAAGAACCCAAATAGAAATTCCAGCACTGAAGGAAAAGTGAAATGAAAAAAAGAAATGCAAACAGAGAGGCTCAAGAGCTGACTTGATGAATACGGTGAAAGAATCTGTGAACTTGAAGACCCGTCATTAGAAATCATACAGATGAAGGAGAAAAGAAAAATGAACAAAAAGGAGTGAAGAAAGGTTATGAGACTTAGGGGACACCTGTAAAATAAACAATACGCACATAATGGAAATTCCAGAAGAAGAGAGAATGGCAGAACGCTTAAAGAAATAATGGCTCGGGGTGCCCGGGTGGCTCGGTCGGTTAAGCGTCCGACTTCGGCTCAGGTCATGATCTCGCGGTTCGTGAGTTCAAGCCCCGAGTCGGGCTCTGTGCTGAGGGCTCAGAGCCTGGAGCCTGTTTCGGATTCTGTGTCTCCCTCTCTCTCTGACCCTCCCCTGTTCATGCTCTGTCTCTCTCTGTCTCAAAAATAAATAAATGTTAAAAAAAAATTAAAAAAAAAAAGAAATAATGACTGGAGAGGCACCTGGGTGGCTCAGTCAGTTGAGCGTCCGACTTCGGCTCAGGTCATGATCTCACAGTTTGTGATTTCAAGTCTCGCGTCGGGCTCGCTGCTGTCAGTGCACAGCCTGCTTCAGATCCTCGGTCCCCCTCTCGCTCTGCCCCTCCCCTGCTCATTCTCTCTCTCTTTCAAAATAAATAAATAAACTTAAAAAAAATAAAGAAAAACATAAACCAAGCTGACAAACCTTTAGCTAAATGAAGAAAAGATTAATAAAATCAGAAAGTAAAAAGGAGAAATTATAACTGATAGCACTGAAATTCAAAGTATCGTAAGAGACTACTATGAATAAATATATGTTAACAAATTTGATAACCTACAAGTATAAATTCCTTTAAACATACAACTTACTAAGACTGAATCATGAAACAGAAAATCAAAACTCAGTAAGGAAATCGAATCAGGAATCAAAAAAAAACTCCCAACAAAGAAAAGCCCAGGACCAGATGGCTTCACTAGTGAATTCTACCCAACACTTAAAAAATTCCTGGGGCACCTGGGTGGCTCAGTCGGTTAAGCATCCAACTTTGGCTCAGGTCATGATCTGGCGGTTGGAGAGTTTGAGCCCCACATCGGGCTCTGTGTTGACAGCTCAGAGCCTGGAGCCTGCTTCAGATTCTGTGTCTCCTTCTCTCCCTGTCCCTCCCTTACAAATGCTCTGTCTCTCTCTCCCTCAAAAAAAAAAAAAAGTTAAAAATTCATACTAACTCTTCTCAAACTCTTGCAACAAATTAGAAAGGAGGAAATACTTCCAAAATCATTTTATGAGGCCAGCATTATATTTTTTAAAGTTTTTTTAAAATATATTTTTTAAAATTTATTTTTGACAAAGAGCAAGACAGAGTGTGAGCAGGACAGGGGCAGAGAGAGAGACAGAAACACAGAATCCGAAGCAGGCTCCAGGCTCTGAGCTGTCAGCACAGAGCCCAATGTGGGGCTCAAACTCGTGAACTGCGAGATCATGACCTGAGCTGAAGTCGGATGCTTAACCAACTGAGCCACCCAGGTGCCCGTTATTAAAGTTTTTTTTTTTTAATTTTTAATGTTTATTTTGGAGAGAAAGGGTAGACAGGGCATGAGTGGGAGAGAGGCAGAGAGAGAGGGAGGCATAGAATCCTAAGCAGGCTCCAGGCTCCCAGCTGTCAGCACAGAGCCTGATGCAGGGCTCAAACTCACGAACTGTGAGATCATAACCTGAGCCTAAGTCGGACACTTAACCGACAGAGCCACCCAGGCTCCCCTATTAAAGTTTTTAAAAGTGTATTTATTTTGAGACAGACAGCAATAGTGTGAGAGGGGGAGGGGCAGAGACAGAGGGAAAGAGAGAATCACAAGCAGGCTCTGTACCATCAATGCTTAGCCAACTGAGCCACCCAGGTGTCTGAGGCCAGCATTACATAGATAACAAAGTCAGACGAGGACACTCCAAGGAAAGAAAATTAAGGGGCGCCTGGGTGGCTCAGCTAGTTGGGTGACTGACTTCGGCTCAGGTCATGATCTTGCAGTTTGTGAGTTTGAGCCCCGCGTCAGGCTCTGTGCTGACAGCTCAGAGCCTGGAGCCTGCTTCAGATTCTCTGTCTCCTTCTCTCTCTGCCCCTCCCCTGCTTGTGCTCTGTCTCTCTCTCTCTCTCTCTCTCTCTCTCTCTGTCTCTCTCAAAAATAAACATTAAAAAATTTTTAAAAATCCTTTACAAAATACTAGTACATTAAATTCAACAGCACACTAAAAGGCTTATACAACTTGATCAGTGGATTTATCCCTGGTATGCAAGGATGGTTCAACATATGCAAATCAATACATGTGCTATACCCAATTAACAAGATGAAAGATAAAAGTCATATGATCATCTCAGCAGGTGCAGGGGAGGCATTTGACAACATCCAACATCCTTTAATGATGCAATAAAACAAATTAGGTAGAGAAAGAATGTACCTCGGGGCACCTAGGTGGCTCAGTTGGATCTCAGGGTCGTGAGATCAGGTCCTGCATGGGCCTGCTTGGGATTCTCTCTCTCCCTCTCTGTCTCTCTGCCCCTACCCCACTTGCACATGATCTCTATCTCAAAATAAATAAACTTTTTAAAAAAGAATGTACCTCAATAGCACAAAAGCCATATATGACAAATGCACAGCTAACATCATACTGAAGATAGAAAAGTCGCCTCTTCCAGAACTATGTACCTGGTAAGAAACTGAGGAAAGGGTTAAGGTGAGATATATCTATTTGTCCCCTATTTTATACTCAGGAACTCCCCTACATTATCAGGGGTAACTTGCCTACATTTTCTGGGATAGAATTTGAGCCTTAGTATCATTTGCGTGAAGGTTTCGGAATTAATGCATTGAAGCAGTTGGCAAAATTAATTCGGAATCTGTGTTGTAGAGGCCCCCAAACCCTGTGTCTTTTAAAGGGTTTATATAGTGCCCTGCAATCTTTTTTGTTGTGTAAATTCTTCCTTTAGCATATTTTGGATTTCCAGTTTGGTAAAATTGTGGACCTTTTAGTATTTTTCCCTTTTGTTCCTTCCCACCTGTCCTTCCCGATTTTGCTTTTTGGGGTTTTTTTGGTCACTGGATGAACTTCAGGGAAAGGAGGGTCCTCTCTACCCTGATATTTATTTTTTAATTTTTATTTAATTAAATTTTTTTAAATGTTTTGTATTTTTGAGTGCGAGTGGGGGAAGGGCAGAGAAAGAGACAGCCCTGATGTTTGTATATTTTTTCCTCCAGAGAGCCTCAAATCAGTGCCATCAGGAAACTCCCCTGTGACGACTTGTTGGCGTATAGGTTTTAAAGATCCCGGACCTAAGTCAGTTTCAGCTGATACCTTTGCTGTGCCGCAGTGAGGCCGGGGGTATTGTCCTCTAGAACCTTGTGGGTCACAGTCATTGCTGCAATACGGACAGGGAGGCAGCAGCAGAGACGTTTAAGATCCTGGTGAGTCCTCTAGCATGTGGGATCAGGACTTACCGCACATTCTAATGACTGCCTTTCTTCTCTCTTCTCCTCTTTTTCTCTTTAAGTTTATTTATTTATTGAGAGAGTGCAAGCACGAACAGAGAGAGAGAGAGAGAGACAGACAGACAGACAGAAAGAGAATCCAAAGCAGGCTCCACATTCAGAGACTGACTCGGGGCTCAACCCCACAACTGTGAAATCATGACCTGAGCTGAAATCAAGAGTCGGACCACTGAACCAACTGAGCCACCCAGGCACCCACCTCTTCCTCTTTTTAAATGGGAGCTGTTTCAGGAGTGACCTCTTGATATGGCCTCCTCTTGCATAGTCCTCTCTCCCACCCCCACCCCTGGGGATATCTCAGGGCCAACTCTGCCCCTATCACAGCTTCCTTCTGATGCATAGATAAATCTCTGCAAACACATTGACCCAGGACCACTGTAAGGAGGCCCCAATTTTGCTCTGAAAGGCCTAGGAATCCTAGAACTCTGGTCGGTTGAATCGAGAACTTCGGGTTGGTAGGCTTGCCCCAAGACGGGGCAGCACAGCGTATAACATGAGCTCCCCAGGACCTAGCAGCCCACAGGACATGCCACTGTCATGGGGCAGAGCAGGTGAGCAAGTCAGAGTAAGAGACTACAGACCCACGGGCAGTGGTTTTGTCTGGACATGCTGCTCATGGCCACCCGATATGGTCACATGCAGATACGCGGTTCCTGCATTAAGACTGAGGCCCACCCCCATACACCAGGAGGGTAGGAAAAGGCTTAGGCCTCTCAGGACTCACATAATTGAGATCCAGGGGAGGGGAGGGCAGGGTCAGTCTCTCAAGCAGCTCTGAACTGGCTTCAGAAAGGAAGGAAAGGAGCCTGGAATGGGGTTTCTTTGTGGCTGGGGGGTTAGTGAAAAAACATTCAGTGGCACTTGTCAAAGATGGGAGCGCAGATGAGTTTAAGATGGTTTCATTCAGAACCATCGTGACGGGTGTGGAGACACCTGTGATGGGATTTTCACAGGGGATGAGAAACGAGATGGGGTTCAACTCTGGACACAGCATGGGCAGGCGGGAGTTCATGGCCAGAGAACAGGGTGGAGGTCAGTGGACGGAAAAGGACTCAGAGAAAAATCAGGGGTAAGAGGGTTCTGGCTGAAACGACCTAACAGGATTCTTACTGAAGACAGGCCAGGGTGATCACTTTCAACTGGGGGATAAGGGGGGGGGGGGACCTGATCAGCTATCAAGGGTGGTCAGACATGGAGGGGGTGGGGAGGATTCTGGTTCAGCTGACCTAGCAGGGTTCTTGCTAAAACTGAATTTTACAGGGAACTACCCAGATAGACCTACGAGAAGGTTTAGGAGCCTGACACAAGTTTGGTCAAGCAAAGAATATTTGTCGGGGGTGGGGCCAGGGCAAGAGTTTTGCACACAGGGACTCGTGTGCTCGGAATCTGAGGCCAGTGCCATATAAGGGAGCCTCTGGACCTTTTTTTTTTTTTATGTGCATTGATTTTTGAGAGTGAGAGAGAAAGAGAGACAGAGCATGAGCAGGGGAGGGACAGAGACAGAGGGAGACACAGGATCCGAAGCAGGCTCCAGGCTCCGAGCTGTCAGCGCAGAGCCCGACGCGGGGCTCGAACCCACGAGCCGTGAGGTCGTGACCTGAGCTGAAGTCCGACGCCCAACTGACCGAGCCACCCAGGCACCCTAAGCCTCTGGACTTTCTTGTCGCTTTGTCCAGGCGGTGGAGATAAGGGAAAGGGAGGGGGTGGTGAGGAGTAAGCGGCCCGCAAACATGAAAAGATGTGGAGTCTGGCTGATTATAAGGACACACATGGGTAAGAAGAATATTTCTACTTATTTCTATATAAAAGTGGCTTATTTCTTTCTTTTTTTTTTTTTTCTTTTTTTCTTTTTTTTTTTTTTTTTTTGGGACAGAGCGAGACAGAGCATGAACGGGGGAGGGGCAGAGAGAGAGGGAGACACAGAATCGGAAACAGGCTCCAGGCTAGGAGACATCAGCCCAGAGCCCGACACGGGGCTCGAACTCACGAACCACGAGATCGTGACCTGGCTGAAGTCGGACGCTTAACCGACTGCGCCACCCAGGCGCCCCAAAAGTGGCTTATTTCTATATAAAAAACTAACACCAACAGGAAGTTCATGAAATGATTGACAGTGTGTATTTGGAGATGGCTGGAGTCACAGCACTGGAGGGGAGCAGGATGTTTGGACAGTGAGTTTTCTTATGTTAAACTTTCTATCTCACGGATATACTTAAAATAGACGTTGGTAGACACTGTGTTTTACTAGTTAGCAGTCTTTATTCAATTTTAACTTTTGTACATAGGAAACCATTCTAAGATTTAATTCCCTTCTTTTTTAAAGGTTTTATTTTTAAGTAATCTCTATACCCAACATAGGGCTCGAACCCACAACCTTGAGATCAAGAGTCGCACGCTCCACCAGGTGAGCCAGCTAGGTGCCCCAGATTGAATTCCTTTAAACCCAGTTACAAAAGTGAAACCATAAAAAAATGAATATTTTCAAATCTTTTTCTTTTTAATTCTTTTAAGTGTTTATTTTGAGAGGGAGGGAGGGGGTAGGGAGGGGGGAGGGAGGGGGGAGGGAGGGGAGGGGGAGGGGGAGGGGGAGGGAGAGAGGGGGAGAGGGGGGAGGGGGAGGGGGAGGGGGAGGGGGAGAGGGAGAGGGAGAGGGAGAGGGAGAGGGAGAGGGAGAGGGAGAGGGAGAGGGAGAGGGAGAGGGAGAGGGAGGGAGGGAGAGAGGGAGGGAGGGAGAGAGGGAGGGAGAGAGAGAGAGAGAGAGAGAGAGAGAGAGAGAGAGAGAGAGAGAGAAAGAGAGGGAGAGAGGGAGAGAATCTCAAGCAGGCTCCTCGCTGTCAGCACAGAGCCTGATTCAGGGCTCAAACTCACGAACCGGAGATCATGACCTGAGCCAAAATCGAGAGTGGGACGCTTAACCATCTGAGCCACCCAGGCACCCCTAAATCTCTAAGTAGAAGGACATGTGGCATCATAGTTTGTCCTTCCCTTAGTTCAACACTGGGGTTATTTCCAGGAATAAGTAGTATATTCTAATGCGACAGGTGTTGGAATTTAGGTCCTTAAATGCATTGGATTTTCAAAGACTTACATAAGCTATAAGTAGCTTTCCTCACATCAATTAAAATAAGAATTCACTTTCTTTACCTTTTTATTTATTTATTTATTTATTTGGAGACCGAGAGGGGGACAGAGACAGACAGCGCATGAAGAGGGCAGAGGGGCAGAGAGAGAGAGAGAGAGATGATCCCAGGCAGGCTCTGTGCTGTCAGGGCAGAGCCCAATGACCTAGGGCTCGATCCCATCAACTGTGAGATCATGACCTGAGCCGAACAAGAGTCTGAGCCACCCAGGCATCCCCTTTACCCTTTTAAATGCCACTGTCCCCTAAGGACATGCGTAAACACTGATGTAAAAATGAAAAATTGTACCGGAAAGCTCAAGCCCATTCATCTCAAACCTTTGCCTAAAAGGAACAAAAAGTTCTATTTAGTTCTGCAGTTTTCCTGTCTTACTGCCTTCATCTCTCTCAATCAACTTACATTTTCAAGCCCGAGAAACAAACAAACAAACAAACAAAAATGTTATTTCTCCCACAGGCAGCAGAATTAAAGTGCTAAGGGAAACTAGAAGCAAAGGACTGCAATACTCAATCCATTAACGGAATTCGGAGAAAAGAAACATAAATATTGAGCTCAGCACAGACGAGCAGCCAGCTCCTCACAGGACAGAAGGAAAGTCACAGAGAGTTTTAAAACACACTCCAGACACTTCCAGTGGAGACAGAATCCCCGGAGTTGGAAGATCCCTGCTAAGGTAGGGAGTGGGGCGGGGGGGGGGGGGGGGGGGGGGGGGGGGGGGAGGAAGGATACCTGAGCAGCCACAGGAATGAACCCTGGGACCCCTGAACTCCCTCCCTCCCCCGGGGCCTAGTGGAACCCCTCTCTCCCTAAGGCTGCTGTTCTCCAAGTGAGGAAACTCTCAGCAGGATTCACTTGTAGGTTGTTACCCAAATGAACTCCCAAATTCACGAGCCCTAGCCCGGACACAGACCTCCTGACTTTCACAGGCTTTCTCAATACAAACAAATGACACTCTGTGCACTTACATGTGGATGCAAAACTCCAACCTGGGTCTAGACACAGGACCAAGGGATCCACACTTACCTAGAAAGGGCACCTCCTCCCCACCCCTTTGTGCACAAGCATCCCCAGCTTTCCAGGCTCTGTAGCGTCTCTCCATATAAAGGCTCTTTCTGGGGGCACCTGGGTGGCTCAGTACGTTGAGCGTCCGACTTCAGCTCAGGTCACGATCTCACAGTTCATGGGTTTGAGCCCCGCATCGGGCTCTGTGCTGACAGCTCAGAGCCTAGAGCCTGGAGCCTGCTTCGGATTCTGTGTCTCCCTCTCTCTCTGTTCTTCCCCACTTGCACTGTCTCTCTCTCTCTCTCTCAAAAATAAACATTTAAAAAAGAAAGACAAGCCTCCTTCCGAGGTGGGTGTGAGCAGGTAAAAACACCTGCAGAGGCTCCTCAGGAAGAACCAGCTGGGCCTTGAAGGTATTTCCCTTTGCAGACTCTGTGAGGAAGGGGGCGGGGAGCCTAGCTTAGGTGGCCAGCCATAGCCTTCTGTCACATTGCTTTGGACTATAGTGGTATTTATTTTTATTTTTTTTTTAATTTTTTTTTTTAACGTTTATTTATTTTTGAGACAGAGAGAGACAGAGCATGAACGGGGGAGGGTCAGAGAGAGGGAGACACAGAATCTGAAACAGGCTCCAGGCTCTGAGCAGTCAGCACAGAGCCCGACGCGGGGCTCGAACTCACAGACCGCGAGATCTTGACCTGAGCCGAAGTCGGCCGCCCAACCGACTGAGCCACCCAGGTGTCCCGGACTATAGTGGTATTAAAAAAAAATTTTTTTTAATGTTTATTTATTTTGGGGACAGAGAGAGACAGCATGAACGGGGGAGGGGCAGAGAGAGAGGGAGACACAGAATCGGAAGCAGGCTCCAGGCTCTGAGCCGTCAGCCCAGAGCCCGACGCGGGGCTCGAACTCCCGGACCGCGAGATCGTGACCTGAGCTGAAGTCGGACGCTCAACCGACTGAGCCCCCCAGGCGCCCCTATAGTAGTATTTTTAATGACACAAACCCAGTATATGAAGAATCTAGGAAGATCACACAAACCCAATTTTATGTAGGAAAGATGGAGAAACTTGTAAGGCATTTTTCTAGTTCAACAAGAAAATCCATAAGTATTACTTTCATAAAATAAGGATAGTAAACATTACTTCCATGGCAAGAAATTGTCCTATAAACAATCGGACTTGAATGCTCAAAGTGCTGGAATTATAGTTGAAATTGCTCTCCTTCCCCCTCACCAAAAAACAAAATAACAACAACAAAAAACAACAGCGGGGCACCTGGGTGGCCCAGCCGGTTGAGCGACCCCGACTTCGGCTCAGGCCATGATCTCACGGTTTGTGAGTTCGACCCCCGCGTCCGGCTCTGTGCTGACAGCTCGGAGCCTGGAGCCTGCTTGGGATTCTGTGTCTCCCTCTCTCTGTGCCCCTCCCCCACTCATGCTCTGTCTCAGAAATAAACATTTAAAAAAAATTTTTTTTAAACGGCAACAGACCTCAGAATATTACTGCAACGTCTCGGGAAGAAAAACGAGAAACAAGAAATGTCAACACATGCAATGTGATACTACACACATATATACGTGTATATATATGTATATACATATGTATATACAGCTGAAATTCACCTTTGTCTTCCCTCTTTGGAAATATTTAATATGGTCTTTCTCAATCTATCACTTAAATACATTTTACATTTAATTGAAAACTGGAAACCAAAAAAAAGTGACTGAGTGTTATCAAGGTGACAAACCTAGGGATGGGCAGTGCTCACAGGGCAGATCACCCAGGAAAGTCTCAGAGAGGAACGCCCACCCAAAGGATTTCGCGCAACATGCCTGTGCCCAGGAAAGGTCCTGGGGGGAGGGGCACAGGAGTTCCTAAAACGTAGCTCCAGGTGCTTACTGTCTGCTTCCCTCTCGTGTAAAAACATCCAGAGAAAAATCACAAGCGTTTCAAATGGCCCATCCATATAATGTGTACGCCGCGTCAGTTTGAAATGCACCCCGGAGGACACATAGTTGGTACTGATGCTGTGAACTGGAGAGGGGAAGTTGGCGTCTGGGGAGGCGGGGTAGGATCTGGAAAGTCAGGGATTTATTGCTGGCCTTAGGAAGAGCTAGGCTGGGGAAAGGGTCGTGGATTTGAGAGTCTGTTTCCCCAACATCTGCAACACTCCGGAGAAAACGGGCGCCCCTGGGGAGACAGGAAGGGCTGGGGACCCCACAGACCACAGCACCTCCCGCGTACGAATCCCGGAGACGGAGTCACGACTGTCCCCTGACGACTCCCCCCCCCTCCCCCCGTGGTCACCGCACGGATCGGGAGAGACGCGGCCGCGCGCAGTGACGGGACAGGACGCCGCGGGGTCCCGGCTGCCCGCACGGCCCGCAGGCCGCGCGCGGAGGGGGACTGAGGTCGGAGCGGCGCCACCGGGGACTCGGGGGACTCGGGGACTCCGCCCCGTCCTGGCACACCCGGCCCCGCACACTCACCATCTCCCGGCTTCTCGGGTCGCCCGGCGTCGTGCCCGCTGCTCCCGCGGCAGGTGCAGGTCACTGCGCGATTAACGCTGCGGCAGAGCCACCTGGGACCTTTTAAGCGCAGGTGAGAAGCGAACCGGAGCCAGGCCTCGAGCTTCCAGGGGGCTGCGGGGCGTCGCCACACCCACCTGCCCCTGCCGCGGCCCTGATTGGACCGCTCGCAAGGACCCGCCCCTCCGCTCCTGAGTGACAGCAGGGCAGCCGGTCCGCTTGCTTGCGAAAACCAGTCTTCTAGGTGGTCGGGAAGCTGTCCCCTCCTGGGACGTTTGCTTTTAAACAAAACTTGGTCCTGGCCCTAGGGGGACCGTGGCGTCTTCCTGCAGCTCCTTGTAAACGTGGGGACACAGGCGTCCAGAGTCCGTTCCGGTGGAGCGACTCCCTTGTTCGGGGGAAGAGGGGCCAGGCCAGGCGGGGTTCACACACAGGGTCTGAGGTCCTCCCTGGGTCGGGGGCATTGGCATGAGGCCGCGAAACCACTCATGGACCTGTGACCCTTGTTTGCAAAAACACTTTAAAAATGACCTCATGGGGGAAAAATCAAATCAAATCAAATCATAAAAATGACCTCACGGGGCGCCTTCGTGGCTCAGTCGGTTAAGCATCAGACTCTTGATCTTGGCTCAGGTCATGATCTCGAGGTTCCTGAGTTTGAGATCGGTGTCATCTCTGTGGCACTGCACTGACAGTGTGGATTTGGGGATTTTCTCTTTCTCCCTCTCTCTCTCTCCTCCTCCCACTAGCTCTCTCCCAAAATAGATAAATAAATTTTTAAAAAAATGACCTCACCATATGCAATAAAGACTGGTTCCATGATCTTTAACCGTTGACAACATTGAGGCTTCTACCCGTCCCTTCTCCACCTGCGTGTATGTGGTACTTCAGCTAGAGAACTCCATGCCTTCTCAAGCGTTTGAGTTTTTTGCTTTAAAATTTATACTTTTAGGGGCGCCTGGGTGGCTCAGTCGGTTAAGCGACCAACTTCGGCTCAGGTCACGATCTCACCGCTCATGAGGTCAAGACTCACGTCAGGCTCTGTGCTGACGAGCCTGCTTCGGATTCTGTGTCTCCCTTGCTCTCTGCTCCTCCCCCGCTCTTGCTCTCTCTCTCTCTCTCTCTCAAAAATAAATAAACATTAAAATTTTTTTAAATTTGTACTTTTAATTGTGGTAGCATACACATTCTATAAAATTTCTATTTTAGGCATATAGCTCAGTAGTGAGAATTACCGTGACATTGGGAAGTCCATCTCAGAACTGGAATAAATGCCTAAATTTTGAGATCACTCCTTCATTACCAAATGTCATCTTCCTCTCTCCGATTCACATTATTTTCAACTATTTGTCCTCCACGGTGTATTTCAAACAGACTCAAAGTTTTAATTGCACAGAAAAACAACCTGGAATATCCTGTATAAAACCCACGTGCCTCTCTGCTAAGTATATTTCCTGGGCACGAACGTCCTATGTGAAGGCTTTTAGTAGAGTTTCCCCTTTGAAAATTTCTGGGTGATCTGTCCTGTTGGCACTGACCCGTGCTGGGTTTGGGCACCTTAAAATGATGTACTCGTTTATTTCTCTTTTTCCAATAGGGTAAAATTTATTTAATTAGTTGAGCTTGAAAGAAAGTACCAAATATTTCCAAGGAGGTAAGAAAGTGGTAAGTTTCAGGAAAAAATCAGATATTCCAGTATTACATCCCATTTGTTAATAATTTTGATTTCACTTTTTCTTCCCCTGGGAATGCATTGTAAGTTTCTGAGGCCTGCTCTTTAATTTTGGGTGATTTCAAATCTGCTTAGACTGGCAGAGAGGAAGTATCCAAGCAGGACTGATTATTTGCAAAACAATGTCTTGCCATGAAAACAATAATTAGTTGACATCTTTCTTTCCCCCCAAAGGAATAGATATTTGGGATTTTCTGCTTGAACTAGTAAATATGCATTACAGTTTCTTCCCTCCTTACCACATAAACACGGAGTTTGAGTGATTTTGTGCAAACACTGAGTTTGAGTGATGTTGGTTTGTGTCGTATAGCATATAATGGTGGTCCTGGGACGCCTGGGTGGCTCAGTCGTTAAGCGTCTGACTTCAGCTCAGGTCATGATCTCACAGTCCATGGGTTTGAGCCCCATGTCAGGCTCTGTGCTGACAGCTCAGAGCCTGGAGCCTGCCCTGGATTCTGTGTCTCCCTCTCTCTGTCTCCTCCTCCCCCACTCATGCTCTGTCTCACTCTCAAAAATAAATAAACATTAAAAAAAATTCAACAACAACAACATATAATGGTGGTCCCAAGCAACTCCAGGGGACATAGAGGCATGTGACTCAGGTCAATGACCTGAGTAAGACTGTTGGAATCACTGCTTTGAATTCTCCTTCAATTCCCAAAATAGAATTGGTAGATCAGAGGATAATTCAGTTTGTGGTTTTTTGAGGAATTGTTGTTTTATATACCATCAACACGATTTTATATTTCAGCAATAGTACAACAAGGGTTTCAAAGAGTATTTTCGTTTTCCTGATAGTGTCATTTAAGGACAAAAGCCACTAATTTGATGAAGTCCAAATATGATGAAGTCTATTGTTTTTTTCCATTCTTGCCCTCGGTGTCTTATCTACGAATTCTTTGCCAAGTACAAGTCTAGAATGGTTTCCTATGTTTATGTAAGTGTGTTATCGTTTCCATTTAGGTCTTTATCCTTTCTGGTAAAGTATTGTATGTGACGTCCTGTAAGAATAAAACCTCTTTCTTTTGCTTACGGCTATCCAGTTGGCTTAGCACAAATTTTTTTTTTTTTAATTTTTTTTTCAACGTTTATTTGTTTTTGGGACAGAGAGAGACAGAGCATGAATGGGGGAGGGGCAGAGAGAGAGGGAGACACAGAATCGGAAACAGGCTCCAGGCTCTGAGCCATCAGCCCAGAGCCCGACGCGGGGCTCGAACTCACGGACCGCGAGATCGTGACCTGGCTGAAGTCGGACGCTTAACCGACTGCACCACCCAGGCGCCCCTTGGCTTAGCACAAATTTATGAGAAGACTATTCTTGCCCTATTCTTGGCTTCCGCCACCCCCCACAAGAAGTCAGTTGACTATAGATGTATAGGCTTATTTCTCAAATCTAAATCTATTCCACAGATCTATAGGTCTACCCTTATGTCAGTATCACACTCTCTTGATTACTACTGCATATCTCAAAGTTGTGACCTTAAGAAATGTTAGCCCTACCATTTTGCTTTTCTTTATCGACACTGCTTTGGTTATTCTGGTTCCCTCGCAACTCCATATAATTTTAAAAACCAGGTTGCCAATTTATATAAAGGAATGAAGTGGGATCGTGACAGGTATGGTGTTGAGTCTCTAGACCATTTTGGGGGCGAGTGCCATTTCGAAATGTTAAGTATTCTGATCCACTTTCCCATTCATTTACACGTTTATTGATGTCTTTCCCCCACGTTTTATAGCTTTTTGAGTATTCACTGTGTACTTCTTGTGCTAAATTATCCCTAAATATTTTATTCCTTTTGGTTTCATTGTAAATGCCTTTCCTAATTTCATTATCAGATTGTTCCTTACAAGTGTATAACACTACAATTGATTTTTACATATTGATCTTGTATCCAAGCAATTTGCTGAACTCAGTGATCAGTTTTAGGAGGTTTTTTTTTTAATATATATATATTTTTTAGACTTTTCTAAAGATAAGGTATCTCAGTGGGAGGTAGAGATGCCATTACATCTTCCTAACCAATCTTAATGCGTTTTGTCTTTTTATGGATAACAGCTTTGGCTAATATGGCCAGTACACCCCCAAATATAAGTGGCAAGAACAGATATCCTTGTTTTGTTCCTTACTTCAGGGGAAAGCATCCAGTCTTTCACCACCAAAAATAATTTTAGTTTGGGGTTTTCACAGATGTTCATAACGAGGCTAGTTAACTTCCTTCTATTCCTGGTATGCTGAGTGCTTTTTTTTTTAATTAAAAAAAATGTTTATTTATTTTTGAGACAGAGAGAGACAGAGCATGAATGGGGGAGGGGCAGAGAGAGAGGGAGACACAGGATCGGAAGCAGGCTCCAGGCTCTGAGCCATCAGCCCAGAGCCGGATGCGGGGCTCGAACTCAGGGACGGTGAGATTGTGACCTGAGCCGAAGTCGGACGCTCAACCGACTGAGCCACCCAGGCGCCCCGGTATGCTGAGTGCTTTAATCATAAAAGCGTATTGCATTTTGCCACTTATTTTCTCTGAGGCTAATGAGATCTTGCCATTTTGCATTTTACTCTGTTGATATCATTATTACCCTAATGGATTTTGAGATATTAACCCAAGCTTTCATCCCTGGAATATATCCTACTTGGTCATGGTACAGAATTTTACATATTGCTGGATCAGGTTTGTGGGGTCACAAAATGAGTGTGAAGTGTTCTCCTCATTTTCTTTTTTTTAATGTTTATTTTTGGGAGAGAGAGAGGGAATGAGAGAGAAAAAAAAAACAAGAAAGCGAGGGAGGGGCAGAGAGTTAAGGAGACACAGAAACTGAAGCAGACTCTAGGCTCCAAGCCTTCAGCAAAGAGCCCTATATGGGGCTCAAACTTGTGACCCAGGAGATCACAACCTGAGCTGAAGTCCAACGCTTAACCAACTGAACCACCCATGCACCCCATCTACTTATGCACTTCTGGTAGGAATATAAATGCATGCCGCCATTGTGGAAAACAGTATGGTAGTTTTTAAAAAAATTACAGGGGAGCCTGGGTGGCGCAGTCGGTTAAGCGTCCGACTTCAGCCAGGTCACAATCTCGCGGTCCGGGAGTTCGAGCCCCGCATCAGGCTCTGGGCTGATGGCTCGGAGCCTGGAGCCTGTTTCCGATTCTGTGTCTCCCTCTCTCTCTGCCCCTCCCCCGTTCATGCTCTGTCTCTCTCTGTCCCCCAAAAAATAAATAAACGTTGAGGAAAAAAAAATAAATAAATAAAAAATTACAGAGTGTTATTGTATGATCCAACAATTCCACTTTGAGTGGATAACCAAAAGAATTCAAAATATGGACGCAAACAGATATTTGTTCATCTGTGTTCACAGGAGCATGATTTACAGTGGCCTTAAGGTGGAAGAAACCCAAGCGTCCATCAACAGACGAATGGATCAACAAAACTTGGTATACACATACAAGCAGAATATTATTCAGCTTTAAAAAGAAATGGGGGCGCCTGGGTGGCTCGGTCGGTTAAGCATCCGACTTTGGCTCAGGTCACGATCTTGCAGTCTGTGAGTTCAAGCCCTGTGACGATGGATGCCCAGAGCTGTGCTGACAGCTCAGAGCCTGGAAGCTGCTTCGGGTTCCGTGTCTCTTCTCTCTCTGCCCCTCCCCCACGCCTGCTCTGCCTCTCAAAAATGAATAAATGTTAAAAAAAATTTTTTTTAAAGAAATGAAATTCTGACACATGCTACAGCATGGGTGAACCTTGAGGACATTATGCTAGGCGAAACATGCCAGTCAAAAAAAAAGACAGAAAAACTGTATTATTCCACTTAGATGAAGTGCCTAATCAAATTCGTAGAGTCGGAGCAAAGTATGGTAGCTGTCAGGGGTTTGGGGCACAGGACAATGGGGATTTGTTGTTTAATATATATACAGTTTCAGTTTTGCGAGATCATTTGCAAGTTCTGGAGACTGGTTTCACAGTCAGGGTAGTTCACACTAGTAAACTACTTAAAAGTGGATAAAAAAATGGGGTACCTGGGTGGCTCGGGAGGTTCAGCATGTGACTTCCACTCAGGTCATGCACAGTTTGTGAGTTTGAGCCCCACACGGGGCTCTGTGCTGACAGCTCAGAGCCTGGAGCCTGCTTTAGATTCTGTGTCTCCTCTCTTTCTGCCCTTCCTCTGTTCACACTCTGTCTGTCTCTCTCTCAAAAACTAAATAAACATTTAAAAAAATTTGTAATGGATAAAATGTAACTAAACACAGAATCCACAGGAAGAAATTTTTGCAAATAATATAACTGAAAAGTGCTCGTATTAAGAATATATAGGGGTGCCTTGGTGGCTCAGTCGGTTAAGCGTCCAACTGTTGTTGGTTTCGGCTCAGATCATGATCTTGAGGTTCATGGGATCTAGCCCTGAGTAGGGCTCTATGCTGATGGCACAAAGCTTGCTTGGGATTCTCTCTCTCTCCTCTCTCTCTGCCTCTTCCCCCTACTCACGCACGCTCTCTCTCTCTCTCTCTCAAAATAAAAAATAAACATTAAAAAATAAAATTGCAGTAAAATCTACATTAAAAATATTTGAGAGAGAACACAAGCAGAAGAGGGGGGGAGGGAGAGAATCTGAAGCAGGCTTCAACCCAGTGCAGGACCCGAGATGGGGCTTCATCTCATGACTGTGAGGTTATGACCTGAGCCGAAATCAAGAGTTGCACACTTAACCGACTGAGCCACCCGGGCGCCCCCATAAATAAAATGTTGAAAGTAAAAAAGAATACATAAAGAAATCCTACAATTCAAATAATCTACATGTAAAAAGTCAAGGGATGTAGGAACACCTGGCTGGCTCAATCGGTACAGCATGCAACTCTTGATCTCAGGGTCATGAATTTGAGCCCCATGTTGGGTGTAGAGATTACATAGAAATAAACTCTGGGGAGGGGCGCCTGGGTGGCGCAGTCGGTTAAGCGTCCGACTTCAGCCAGGTCACGATCTCGCGGTCCGGGAGTTCGAGCCCCACGTCGGGCTCTGGGCTGATGGCTTGGAGCCTGGAGCCTGTTTCCGATTCTGTGTCTCCCTCTCTCTCTGCCCCTCCCCCGTTCATGCTCTGTCTCTCTCTGTCCCAAAAATAAATAAACGTTGAAAAAAAAATTTAAAAAAGAAAAGAAAAGAAATAAACTCTGGGGAGCCTGGGTGGCTCAGTCTTGATCTCATGATTTCTTGGGCTTGAGCCCTGCATCAGGCTCTGTGCTGACAATGGGGAGCCTGCTTGGGATTCTCTCTCTCTCCCTCTCTCTTTGTCCCTCCCCCACTTAAGCGGTCTCTGTCTCTCTCAAAATAAATAAATAAACTTAAACACATTTTTTTAAAAAGAGAATGAAAATCTCTAAAAAATTTTAAAAATGAAAAGTCAAGGGACGTGCATAGATATTTTCCAAGAAAGATTTACAAATGGCCAAGAGCACACAGAATGGGGGAAGGTGGTCAAAAGGTACAAACTTCCTATTATAAAATAAATAAGTCATGGGGGTGTAATGTACAGCATGGTGACTATAATATAGTTCATAGTACTGTATTATAGATTTAAAATTTGGTGAGAGAGTAGATCTTAAATGTTCTCATTGCAGAAAAATAATTGTAACTACACATGTGATGATTAATGTTAACTATACTTTTTGGTAGTGGTCATTTCTCAATATATACAAATATGAAATCACTGTGTTGTATGCCTGGCACTAATATAATAAGTCAATTGTATCTCAATTAAAAAAATTTTTTGGGGGGCGCCTGGGTGGCGCAGTCGGTTAAGCGTCCGACTTCAGCCAGGTCACGATCTCGCGGTCCGTGAGTTCGAGCCCCGCGTCAGGCTCTGGGCTGATGGCTCGGAGCCTGGAGCCTGTTTCCGATTCTGTGTCTCCCTCTCTCTCTGCCCCTCCCCTGTTCATGCTCTGTCTCTCTCTGTCCCAAAAATAAATAAAAAACGTTGAAAAATTAAAAAAAAACATTTTTTTGATGTTTATTTATGAGAGAGAGAGAGAGAGAGAGAGGGGGACAGAGTGTGAGCGGGGAAGGGGCAGAGGGAGAAGGAGACACAGAATCTGAAGCAGGCTTCAGCCTCTGAGCTGTCAGCACAGAGCCCGACGTGGGGCTCGAACTCATGGACCGCGAGATCGTGACCTGAGCTGAAGTTGGACGCTTAACTGACTGAGCCACCCAGGCGCCCCAATTGTATCTCAACTTTTAAAAAGAATGAAGTATTGATACATTCTGCAACACGGCATTCCCTGAGAAAATTATATCGAGTGATTGAGGTCAAACACAATGACGACATATTATATAATCCCATTCCTATGAAAGTCAACAAATATGGAACTTTACATAGACAGGAAACAAGTTAATGGTTGTCTAGGGCTGGCACTTGAAGGAGCTGAGTAGGAAGATAGGACAGTGATAAGTAAAGGGTATAGAGTTTTCTTTTTAAGAGATAAATATGTCCTGAAATGAACTGTGGTGATGATTGCATGCATCTATGTAGGTACTGGAAACTGGTGAGATGTAAAAATTAAAGGGGTCTATGGTTATAGTATGTGAATTGGATCTAAATAAAGTTGTTCAACTCTTCAACAAATGTTGGGAAAGTGTTGGGAAAACCGGACAGCACATGCAAAAGAATGAAACTGGACCACTTCCTTTCACCAAACACAAAAACAAGCTCAAAATGTATTAAAGACCTAAATGTGAGACCTGAAACCGAAAACATCCTTGAAGAGAGCATAAGCAGTAATCTCTCTGACATCAGCCATAGCAACATATTTCTAGTTTTGTCTCCTGAGGCAAGGGAAATAAAAGCAAAAATAAGCTATTGGGACTACAACAAAATAAAATTTCTGCACAGCAAAAGAAACAACAGAATTAAAAGGCAGCCTACTGAGTAGAAGGGATTTGTAGACGACATATCTGGTAAAGTTTTAGTATGCAAAATACATAAAGAACTGACACAGCTCAATACCCCCAAAATAATGCAATTAAAAATGAGCAAAAGACATGAACAGGCATTTCTCCTAAGAAGACATTCAGGTGGCCAACAGACACATGAAAAGATGCTCAACATCATTCATCATCAGGGAAATGCAAATCAAAACTACAATGAGATATCACCTCACACCTGTCAGAATGGCTAAAATCAGGGGCGCCTGGGTGGCTCAGTCGGTTGAGCCTCCGACTTCAGCTCAGGTCACGATCTCGCGGTCCGTGAGTTCAAGCCCGCGTCAGGCTTTGGGCTGATGGCTCAGAGCCTGGAGCCTGCTTCCGATTCTGTGTCTCCCTCTCTCTCTGCCCCTCCCCCGTTCATGCCTTGTCTCTCTCTGTCTCAAAAATAAATAAATGTTAAAAAAAAAAAGAATGGCTAAAATCAAAAATGCAAGAAACAGCAAGTGTTGGGAAGAATTTGGAGAAAAAGGAACCCTCTTGAGCGGTTGGTAGGAATGCAAACTGGTGCAGCGACTGGGGAAAGCAGTATGGAGGTTCCTCAAAAAATTAAAAATAGAACTACCCTATGACCCAGGAATCACACTATTGGGTATTCACCCCCCCCCCAAAATACAAAAACACTAATTCAAATGAGTAAAAGCACCCCTACCTTTATGCAGCATTATTCAAATAGCAAAACTATGGAACTAGCCCAAGCAGCCATTGATAGATGCATGGGTAAACAAAAAGTGAAATCTATCTATATCTATAATGGAGTATTACTCAGCCATTAAAAAAGAATGAAACATTGCCATTTGCAACAACATGGGTGGAGCTCGAAAGTATAATGCTAAGTGAAATAAGTCAGTCAGAGAAAGACGGATACCATATGATTTCATTCATATGTGGAATTTAACAGACAAAACAAGCAGAGGGGAAAGAGAGAGAGAGAGAGAGAAGCAAACCAAGAAACAGACTCTTAAGTATAAAGAATTAATTGATAATTATCAGAGGTGAGGTGGGTGGAGGAATGGGGTCAATAAGGGATAGGGATAAAATGATTTTTTTTATTTTTTTATTTTTTTCATTCTCACATCCAATTTTTTGTCTGGACAATGACAAACATGCACATTTTAAATATTCGGTGTATGTAAAAATAAAATGATTTAAAAAAAAGAAATGCCCACCCTAAGGTTGTTCAAATAAGTGGATACATGCATTAAGAGTTTTGCTTTCTAGGGGCGCCTGGGTGGCTCAGTCGGTGAAGCTTCCCACTTCAGCTCAGGTCATGGTCTGGCAGTTAGTGAGTACGAGCCCCACGTCTGGCTCTGTGCTGACAGCTCAGAGCCTGAAGCCTGCTTCCAATTCTGTGTCTCCATCTCTCTCCGCCCCTCCCTGCTCACTCTCTCTCTCTCTCTCTCTCAAAACTAAATAAACATTAAAAAAATTAAAATAAGCACTTTTTAAATAAAAAAAAGTTTTGCAATCCAATCTCTTAAGCATATTAATACTTTCCAAGAATGTCCCATGTTTACATAACTTTTTCTTGTTTCTTGTTAGATCAGTTAAAACAGGAATCGAATTACCTTATAGGGGTATTCTAGCCTTTTATATATCAAAGTTCTCTAAGTATACATTCAAACGATGACCTAAAAATAAATTTTCTTTCAGTGTAAAACGTACACCTGAGAATTTAGTCAATGCCTCTTACAACTGTGGTTGGTCTTCCGAAGAGTCCCTGCCCCCAGCTGAGACTGGGGCTCCAATTTTCCATCCCAGCCAATAGGCTTGGAAGGCAATAGGCTTTTTAAACTATGAAATAAGGATGGGGAAGCATCGGGTGGAAGCCCCAACGCTGTCAATAGTCAACGATCAAAATGGAGCCAGGTGACTTTTAAGGGTCTGTACTTGCAAAGAAGGGTCACAGTTCCAGGAGCGGCTCCCAGCAGCTGGCGTTCCACGGACCCCTTACCTCGGGCCTGCAGTCACTCCGGAGGGAGTGGGTGGGCCTTGCAACCTGTCCAATCAGGGGAGACGTCAGGGCAAGGGGGTGGGGCGACGCTCCGCAGGCGCGCCGCGGGAGGCTTCTGGCTCCCGCCATTGTTTGGATCGCGGGTCGCTGGCGCTGAAGTCCTCCACGTCGCTGTGCCTCGGGTTCTGTCTTGCTGAGCCCTGGACCTTCCTCGGAAATCGTAGGTAGGACGCCGGGAGACACAGGAAAGCTAGAAATGGTGAGTGGGCAGGCCCGGGCTTCCGGAGAGGGGGGCGGAGTGCTGGGTGGAACTGGCCGGAGCTGGCCGTGGCGTGAACTGGCCTCCTCGCGGACGACTGTGAACCGTGCGCACCCGTTGGTGGCGCCGCTCGGACCTCAGTCCCGTCCGCGCGTGGCCAGGGGGCTGGGCCGGCCGCCGGCACCCCGACGACCTGTGCGGTCCCTGTGCGAGGCAGCTTCGGCCTTCGAGCCTCCGGACAGCTCCGCGCCCGCAGCTCCGCGTCTCTCCAGATGGTGCGGTGACCGTGGTGACAGGGGGCTATCGTGACCGGCTCTCTGGTGTCCGTGCACGGGAGATGCTAAGTATGGCCTTTGGGGTCTCCATTCTCTCCTTTCTCTTCAGAGGGGACGGGCTTTCTCCTGAGTTTTCCAAAATTTGGGGAAACCGTGAAATCCACGAGCCTGTCGCGGCACCGTCGCCCCACCCCCCACCCGCCGCGCCCAGCCCTCCCTAGGACTGGCATTCGTTGCCTAAATTAACTTCCAAATCCCTCCTGGCCCGCCTCCCTCTTCCAGTTCACAGAGTCATTATGAACTATTCGTTCTCTATGGTGCCTTTTAAACAGACCCGAGGGGCGCCTGGGTGGCTCAGTCGGTTGAGCGTCCGACTTCGGCTCAGGTCATGATCTCGCGGTCGTGGGTTCGAGCCCCGCGTCGGGCTCTGTGCTGACAGCTCAGAGCCTGGAGCCTGTTTCGGATTCTGTGTCTCCCCCTCTCTCTGCCCCTCCCCCACTCGCGCTCTGTCTCTTTCTGTCTCAAAAATAAATAAAATGTTAAAAAAAATAATAAAGTTTTAAACAGACCCGATACTTCATTTTCCCGCTGTCAGTGGATGGCTCTTTTAAAAGGGTGTAGTTTTTTGTTCCTGGACATTTTACGGAATAGAAAAGTAGCGAGTAACTGCCCGGTACAACGTGGTATGAAATCCTTGTGCCTCTCCCCCCAGGATCTTTCCTGGGCACAGACATCCTATGGGAAGTCCTTTGGGTGGCGGTTCCTCTTTGAAACTTTACTGGGTGATGTGCCGACAGCACAGCCCCTCCCTCCCTTGGTTTGTCACATTTGAAACATTTCTTCAATTAATTTTAGTCTTGGGGCGCCTGGGTGGCTCAGTCGGTTAAGTGTCCGACTTCGGCTCAGGCCATGATCTCGCGGTCCTTGAGTTCGAGCCCCACGTCGGGCTCTTGTGCTGACAGCTCAGAGCCTGGAGCCTGCTTCGGGTTCTGTGTGTCCCTCTCTCCCTGCCCCTCCCCCACTTGTGCTCTGTCTCTCTCTGTCTCTCAAAAATGAATAAATGTAAAAAAATTTTTTTTAACAAAGATGCCACTCAAATGAAAAAATAAGCCTGGGGGCGCCTGGGTGGCTCAGTCAGTTAAGCCTCCGACTTCGGCTCAGGTCATGAGTTCAAGCCCCACGTTGGGCTCTGTGCTGACCGCTCAGAGCCTGGAGCCTGTTTCGGATTCTGTGTCTCCCTCTCTCTCTGACCCTCCCCCATTCATGCTCTGTCTCTCTCTCTGTCTCAAAAATAAATAAAATGTTAAAAAAAATTAATTTTAGTCTCAAGTTTTTCAGGGAATAAAAACGTATTTAATCCATACAACGCGAAAAGCAGTTATGAAGTATTTCCAAAGAGTCAAGAAAGGAGTGAATTTCAGAAAAAAAACAAAACAAAAAAAAAACATTTCTGGGATTACACCTCAGGTATTATTATTATTATTTTTATTTATTTATTTATTTATTTATTTTACTTTTTCCGTCCCTTGAGTGTGCTACTAATATTCTGAGGTCTGTTCTTTGATTTGGACGAGTTGGGATGAATTTCCAAGGCTTAGACTTGCAGACCTGTGGTGTTCAACTATGATTCATAGCTTGTAAAGCAGTTTGTTCTCATGGAAATAATTAAGGTCTTATTATTTTTTTAGTTTTTGTGAATGCGGTTCATACTTGGGAGGTTTCTTGTTGAGCCAGTTTATTAAGGGCCTTACAGTTTTTTTTTTTTTCCCCTCTCCTTTCCACATAAACACTGGGTTTGAGTGATTTGCTGGATTGTTCCAACACTGGGTTGATGTCATTTAAAATATCTCTGGTGGTGCGAATAAATAAAAGATAAATAAAATAAAGATAAATAAAATGAAATAAAGATAAATAAAATAAAATAAAATAAAATAAAAAATAAAATATCTCTGATCTCTGGTGGTGCAGAGCAATGCCAGTGGCAGCAGAGGCTTCAGGGTGGTCTGTCTAAGCGTTGGCCCCCCCTTGAGGCTGCAAAAGGAAGTTCATGGTGCCCAGTTTTTCCTCCTGGAGCAGTACCTCCCCTGCGAGTGTGTGGGGCTTCCAGAGTTCATTCCCGTGGCTGCTCAGGTGTCCTTTCCACAGACTGACCCACCTCAGGACTTCTGTCTCCACCAGGGGAGTCTAGAATGGAAACTTTTTTTTTTTTCAACGTTTATTTATTTTTGGGACAGAGAGAGACAGAGCATGAACGGGGGAGGGTCAGAGAGAGAGGGAGACACAGAATCGGAAACAGGCTCCAGGCTCCGAGCCGTCAGCCCAGAGCCCGACCCGGGGCTCGAACTCCCGGACCGCGAGATCGTGACCTGGCTGAAGTCGGATGCTCAACCGACTGCGCCACCCAGGCGCCCCAATTTATTTTATTTATTTATTTTTTTTAAGTAAGTGGGGCTTGAACTCATGAGCCCAAGCTCAAGAGACACCTGCTGTACCCACTGAGCCAAACGGGCCCCTAGAACGTGAAACCTCCCGAATGTGGCTTTTCTTCTATCCTATGGGAAGCAGGCTGCTCATAAGAGCTGATTCTGATCTTTCCTTTGGGTTCCTTTGCTGCTTGAACAGCACAGCCCTTTGGCTCTGGTTTCCTTTGGCACTTGGGCTCAGAAACTCTTAAGTTGATTGAGAGGTAACATGTGAGGAAAGCAAGAAAATTGTGGAACTAAGTAGAATCTGCTCTGTTTAGGCAAGAGAACCTCAACATGTGAGAGGCATTCAGTTAAGTTTTCTTAAGGTCATTTAAACATTTTTTTAATGTTTATTTTTGAGGGATAGAAAAAGCACGCACGGGAGGGGCAGAGGATCTGAAGCGGGCTCTGCACTGACAGCAAAGAGCCTGACGCGGGGCTGGAACTCACGAACCGTGAGATCATGACCTGAGCTACAGTTGGACGCTTCACTGACTGAGCCACCCAGATGCTCCTGAAGGTCATCTTTCATTTTTGGATCAGTTAGTGAATGCACTTTTCCCGAAAGAACATTGACATTTAACAGGCTAAAGCAAATGAATTTCTATTTCAATTGATGTGAGGAAAATTACCCGAAGTTTCTGTAAATATTTGAAAATCCAGTGCATTGAAGGAGCTAAGCTCAAATTCCTAAAATATTGTAATAAGCTACTTACTCCTGGAAAATACCCGGAGTGTGATACAGGGGGGAAGGACAGACTGATACTCTGTGTCCTTCCAGTTAGGCGTTTGAAAGTTTTCATTTTGTATGGTTTACACTTTTGTAAACTTTAGTTATATTGTCAAATGGTTTCCTGTGTATAAAAGTTAAAATGAAATCAAGACTGTGAGTGTAATATACGTAAATTTCTCTATATTTTTTAAGTAAATTTGTAAGATAGGGAATTGTGACTTAAAATCACTGTGAGGGCCGCCTGGGTGGCGCAGTCGGTTAAGCGTCCAACTTCAGCCAGGTCACGATCTCGCGGTCCGTGAGTTTGAGCCCCGCGTCAGGCTCTGGGCTGATGGCTCAGAGCCTGGAGCCTGTTTCCGATTCTGTGTCTCCCTCTCTCTCTGCCCCTCCCCCGTTCATGCTCTGTCTCTCTCTGTCCCAAAAATAAATAAACGTTGAAAAAAAAAAAATCACTGTGAACAAATCCTAGTTCCTTCCAACACTGTGAAGCCCAGCCACCCCCAAATACACAGTTTTAATCATTTCTTGAGCCTCGTGTTAGGGTTTCTTTATATTCAACAAACAATTGCGAATGCATATTTTTCTTAACCTATGTTTGTCCTTGTAATGAGCAGTCAGACTTTGCATTTTTGGATATTTTAGTGCTGACAGCTTAAGCCTCTCCCTGCCCTCTCCACTCCCACCTCCCTTGCTCCTTGTGCTCCCCGCTGGATGAGCTGATGAGAAAGCCTGGGTGGTCTCTCCTCTAGAACAGGTAGGAGATTCCAACCAGAAAAGCCCCCGCCTGTGTTCAGAACTCTTGCCCCCGCCCGCTCCCCAACCCCAATGGACTCCTTACCCGGCCAGGCTCATTTCTGTTCTCCTGAAGCCATTTCAGAGCTGCCTTAACAGGCAGCCTTGCCCTGAGACCTCTGTTAATGTGAGTCCTAAGCCTTTTCCGACTGTCTGGGTGTCTGTGTACAGTGTTGTTGGGGCTGCATCGCCATTCGCCTCAATTTCTGAACCACTTCTCGGCAAGTACCATAACAGTTGGCACCGTGAGCAGTGTGTCCACAGGGACCACCATTCTGTGGGTCTGTCCTCTCTTGCTGTAAGTTGCTCCCTGATGGTAGCATGTACTGCCGGGGGCTGGTGAGCTCGTGCTGTGACCTGTGCTGTCCTGTGCTGCGTCGGTGACCCAGCAAGCCTCAGTTCTAGACTGAGCCAACCAGAGTTGGCAGTTGTGAGAATTTCTAGGCTTTTGGGAGCAGGACTGTCGGATTGGGGCCCTCCTTAAAGTGGTCCTGGGTCAATGTCTTTGCTGGTTTCTCTCCCTGTGTTAGAGTGAAGTTGTGACAGAGGCTGGGTTGGCCCCTGTATACCCTGTGGAAAGAGGTGGCCTCATTCAGCATTTACTCCTGGGAGAGCAGACATTTGGAAAGAGAAAGAAGAAAGGGTGAAAGGCAGCCAGTAAGTGGTGGGCTGAGTCCACCTCCGAATACCAGATGGTTGAATGGGACCTTTGAGTACCTCTGCTGCTCCTGCCCCTGCCTCTTCTGCAAGAAATATCCTGACTCTGCGGGATTGAGAGGACAGCATCCATGGCACCCTTTGACACAGCAATGGAATTGGTTCAAAGCTGACTTAAGCTCCTTGTCCTTAAACCCATGAAAGCAACCAGTTATCATGGGGAAGGCTCCTAACCCTGATGGCACTGATTTGAGACTCTCAGGAGGAAACCGTTTATAAACACCAGGGTAGAAAGGCACCCCCTCTGCCAAAGTATATCCAGGGACAAAGAAAACAAAAGAGGGATGCTCGAGGAAGGGACTAATAGATAAAGTACGGAAACAAAGGACCACAATTTGACTGAATTGGAAATCTAAAATGTACAAAAAGAACTTATACAACAGAACAGGTAAGAATTCACTGCTTGGCTTTTCAGCCTCTATAACATAAGTTCTGGATCAATTTTGCTATCTAATGTAATGCACTAACTCAAGAACCTTTAAGCAGTCAGTCCATACTAGGTCTCAAATTATAGCTATACCTGGGATCCCACTCCCGTTTAAGCAGGATACCCCTGATGGTCTCATGGCAGTCACTGAATAGGATATAGGGGAAAAACAGCACAGCTGTTTCTTCTTGACTGTCAGAACTATGGTCTTGTCGAAATCCTCCATGGACATAGCCCTGGTTGTTCTAAAAGAACCCAGAGTGATCTAGGAAGCTCCGAACCAATGATTCATAAATTAAAATTAAATGAAGCCTTTGGCACTTATAAATTATCTTGACAAAATGGGACCTCACGGACTGTGCCCTCTAAATTGAGTAGTTAATATGGCTCAACATAAATTGCTCAGGCCTTTGAAGGAATGAAACCACATATAAAACCTGTTTAGCGAGGGGCTGATTATTCCCAGTGCTTCTCCTTTGAACAGCTGAATTTGACCTATTCTTATCTGGAATGAATGAATGACACCTCACAGTGGATTACTGTAACCTCGTAAATGTGGTCACGCCCAACAGAGGTCTATATCCAGTCTCCAACTGTATGGAAATTACTGACTCAACCAATCAACAACTGGGTAAATCTGCTGTCACAGATTTGGCTGGGTCTGTTCTGTTCAGTGTTTATCTCAAGAGCAGTTGCCTTCACTTTGAAGGGACATAATATACCTTTACTGGGTTATCCTCATGGATCTTCAACAGCTTTGCCTTCCCACACAATTGCAGGCAAGATCTGAACTGCATCCTTGTTTCTACAAGAACACAGGTGTCACGTTATATTAATGAACTCCTCCTCCTCCTCCTCTGAGAACATACTAGACAGACAAATATTGAGAAAAGGAGCTAGCAAAATTTGGATGGGACATTGTCATGCATAAAATGTGAGGCCTGGTCAACCATGTTATTGTACCGGAAATTGTTTGATCATCTGACACCTGCTCCTTCTCTAACATCATGAGGAAATAGCTGTTCTCCCTAGCAATACCCCCAACCTCAACGATGTTCTTTTGTTGTTCCGGAAGTAACATATTCCTTGTTTACAAATTTTACTTGAACCCGTTTATGCTGTTGTTTACAAATGGGCACCTGTACCTCCAAAGGCTGGAGGTTTTCAAATTGCCATTGAACTGGCACTCCTGGTCGTGCCCACAGAGACTTCTTCACTGTAGATGATTCACTGGCCTCCTTTCACGCCTCCTGGAATTACCCATGATGGCCTTGGAAAAGGCCTGCTCTGTTACCAGCTTGAGACATTATGGGGCAAACCTTGGACCTATGAGATAGCCGCCTGTGGGAGGGGGTGACCTATTCTCTGCTCCATCTCTTGCAAGATGTCTTAGTACTGAAATAAACCCCTCCCTTTCCCAGGCCCCTGACCTCCCCCAGATGCTCCATAGGAGTACCTGAGTGAAAAGCAATGGTAGTCCGTAGACTTTAGGTATGACATCACCACATTTGTACATGGTGGAGCATAGGCAGAATTGCTCCTTTTTTTTTTTTTAATTAATTAATTAATTTAGAGAGAGAGCGAGAGAGAGAGAGAATCCCAAGTAGGCTCCGCACTGTCAGCACAGAGTCCAACACGGGGCTTGAACTCACGAACCGTGAGATCATGACCTGGGCCGAAGATGGACACTCAACCAACTGAGCCACCCAGGCGCCCCAGAGTTGTTGCTTTTTATGTCTTAATTGGGATGTCTCACTAATAACTGGGCCCAGTGGTCATTACTACTGACCACACACCCAGTAGTCATTTTAGCACCAGGCAGCAAGACATTATCTTCATCTGTTGACTAGTCTTGAGTGATTCTCTGAGTTGCCCCTTTGAGGTGAAAAGATTCTAGGAATCTTATGCCTCCCCCATCTCCAGTGTAAATCAAAGTAACATTTGTCCCTGCATATACTAAGGCCAGAATACAAGACCTTGCCAGGACAAGGAATACAGGACCTTGCCTTATCTAGGTCTGAGTCAAGATGTTACTGACAGTAACAAAGACAGTCATTTCATTTCTCAAAGTATACTGTGCTGGGTGCTCTAACAAGGCATTCAGTGGAAGTTGTTTGTCCTCCCTTCCAAGTCTCGGTGCAGGCTTCATAGAGCACTGTAATGGCTTGCTGAAATAAGTTGAAATTCATTGAATGAAAGATGGTCTATGCTTCTCATGGATCAGTTATCAGGTGTGAATATGAATGTGTCTGCCTTTTTCTTTTCCTAGTAGACTTTTTTAACTTTAAGAGAATTTTAACAGAAAATTTAATCAGGAAATACAGAGGCTTCCCACATAATCCCTCTGCCTTGACAAGGTTTTTCCTATATTTTATATCTTGTATTGTTGTAATATCCTTGTTCCATTTGTTGAACCAACTTTGATGCATGAAAGTCCTCATTTTACAATTAAGGTTGACGCTGTGTCATATAGTCTCAGGTCTTTAGCTAATGTGAAATGATGTGTCTCCATCACTTCTGTATCATATAGAACACTTTCACTCTTCTGAAAACCTCCTATTCCCGGGGCGCCTGGGTGGCGCAGTCGGTGGAGCGTCCGACTTCAGCCAGGTCACGATCTCGCGGTCCGGGAGTTCGAGCCCCGCGTCGGGCTCTGGGCTGATGGCTCGGAGCCTGGAGCCTGTTTCCGATTCTGTGTCTCCCTCTCTCTCTGCCCCTCCCCCGTTCATGCTCTGTCTCTCTCTGTCCCAAAAATAAATAAACGTTGAAAAAAACAATTTTTTTTAAATCTCCTATTCCCTACCTCATCATTCCTCCCTCCCTCCCCCCCATATCCTGGTAACCAGAGATCTTTTAATGACTTTTAATTTTCTCTTTTCTGAAATGTCATTCCCTTGGAATCATTCAGTGTGTAGCCTTGTCATATGGTTTTCCTGCACTTAGAAATATGACTTAAGGGGCGTCTGGGTGGCTCAGTTGGTTAAGCGTCCAGCTTCAGCCCAGGTCATGATCTCACAGTTCGTGGGTTTGAGCCTCACGTCGGGCTCTGTGCTAACAGAACAGAGCCTGGAGCCTGCTTCAGAGTCTGTGTCTCCCTCTTTGCCCCTCCCCTGCTCACGCTCTGTCTCTGTCTCTCTCTCAAAACTGAATAAACTTAAAAAAAACAGAAATATGATTTAAAATTTTCCTCATGTCTTTTGGCTTGATGAGCTCATTTCTTTCATCACTGAAGAATATTTCATCCTGTGGATGCACCAGTGATATTTTCTATCAGTTCACCTATTGAAATTATCTTGGTTCCATGTAAGTCATGACAAGTATGCATAAAGCTCCTATAAACATTTACATGTAGGGTTTTTATGAACCTAAGTTTTCAGCTCCTTTATGTATATTTGAAATGTATAATTGCTACATAGTCTGGTAAATGTGGCCTTAGTGTTAAGAAATTGCCTTTCTTCCAAAGTAGGTATATCATTTTCTGTTTCCACCAGCAATGAATGAGGTCACCTGTTGCTTTCCATTTTTCCCAGTTGTTTGGTGTTCTGTTTTTTTTTGTTTTTGTTTTTTTAATGTTTATTTATTTTTGAGACAGAGAGAGACAGAACATGAACGGGGGAGGGTCAGAGAGAGAGGGAGACAGAATCCGAAGCAGGCTCCAGGCTCTGAGCCGTCAGCACAGAGCCCGACGCGGGGTTCGAACTCACAGAACGTGAGATCATGACCTGAGCCGAAGTTGGATGCTCAACCGACTGAGCCGCCCAGGGGCCCCAGCTCTAAGTGTTTTTAATGTTAGTGTTTGATGCCAGTCCCTTATCAAATAAGTGACTTCCAAAGATTTTCTGCCAGATTATTGCTTGTGTTTTCATTCTGTTAACTTGTTTCACTAAGTAGCTTTTCATTGTAATGAAGTCCAAGGTATTTTCTTCTTTCTTAAATCTTGCTTTTTTTTCTTTTTTAAGTAATCTCTACACCCAACATGAGGCTCAAACTCACTACCCTGAGATCAAGAGTTGCATACTCCACCGACGAAGCCAGCCAGGTGCCCCTGCTCTTGTTTTCTTAAAAATTAATCACCATGGGGCGACTGGGTGGCGCAGTCGGTTAAGCGTCCGACTTCAGCCAGGTCACGATCTCGCGGTCCGTGAGTTCGAGCCCCGCGTCAGGCTCTAGGCTGATGACCCAGAGCCTGGAGCCTGTTTCCGATTCTGTGTCTCCCTCTCTCTCTGACCCTCCCCCGTTCATGCTCTGTCTCTCTCTGTCCCAAAAATAAATAAACGTTGAAAAAAAAATTAAAAAAAAATTAATCACCAAATACTACATCACCAGGATTTTCTATCTTAATCTTTTAGGAGTGTTAAAATTCTACAATATACCCTAAAATCTGTGATCAAATTTGAGTTAATTTTTGTGAAAGGTGTACAGTTTGTAGATTTGTTTTTTTGTATGCACATGTCCAGTTTTTTTTGACATTATTTGTTGAAAAGACTGTTTCCCGTGGAGTTAACTTTGGTTCTTTGTCAAAGATGTGTTCACTGTATTTGTGTAGATCTACAGAAAAGCAGTTGCCTTTTCTATACTAACTTTTTATCTTTTAGTTTTTCTCTTCTCAGTTCATGGGGTTTTCTTTGTTATTTGGAATTTTTTGACATTTTCTCAATTGACAATCTTGTCATATGACACAAAGACAGTTTTATTTCTTGCTTCTCCAAATGTATGCCTATTATTTTTTGTTATTTACCTTTTATTCCCCTTGTCTGAATGCATGAGCTAAGAATTCCAGTACAAGATTGTCTAAGTGTAGTGAGAGAGGACATTCTTGCCTTTGTTCTGAGGTTACCGGAAAGCATGTAGTTCTTTTAAGGTGGTATGCTTATATATATATTTTTTAATTTTTTTTAATGTTTATTTATTTTTGAGACAGAGACAGAGCATGAATGGGGGGAGGGTCAGAGAGAGAGGGAGACACAGGATCGGAAACAGGTTCCAGGCTCTGAGCTGTCAGCACAGAGCCCGACGGGGGGCTCGAACTCACGGACCGCGAGATCATGACCTGAGCCGAAGTCGGACGCTCAACCGACTGAGCCACCCAGGCGCCCCGGTGGTACACTTATATCAAACAAGATCCCAGTTGATGTAGAGGCACATGGGGTCAGTGGGGAAACATTCTCTTATCTCAGGGATTTGCTCTCAGTCCTTCAGTGAGCCTTTGTCCCTGGGCTTGACCTACTGTGATACAATGAGAAAGATGTGTGGTAAGTGTCCTCGGTTCCTAGCAAAAGCTCTTGAAGCCCTTGAGATTACTTGAGTGTTAATGGTGAAAGAATGTGTGTGTTTTTACATTTTTTTCTAATGTTTATTTTTGAGAGAGAGAGAGAGACAGACAGTGTGTGAGCCATGAAGGGGCACAGAGAGAGAGAGAAACACAGAATCCAACTCAGGCTCCAGGCTCTGAGCTGTCAGCACAGAGCCCGACGCAGGGCTTGAACCCACAAACTGTGAGGTCATGACCTGAGCCAAAGTCTGGCGCTCAACTGACTGAGCCACCCAGGCGCCCCAGAATGTGTTTTGTTTAGTGAGGTTTTATGGTGGGGTTTTGGACACCTGAAATAGCCAACTTTGATTAAAACTTTAGAAAGTTGGGCTGCAGGTCCCAGCTTCTGGGTATAGGATAGGGGCTAGAGGCTGAGTTAATTACCAGTGTCCAGTGATTTAATAAATTGAATCCATGTAATGAAACCTCCATCAAAATTCTTAAAGACAGGATTCTGACGGTTTCTGTGTTGGTGAATCAATCCAGGTGCTGGAAGGTTGGCATGTCCATAGTGGGGGTGGGTGCTTTGGATGCCCCACCCCCCATCTCCGTTCCCCTTACCATTGCCTTAACTTGTCCTATGTATTGCATCTTTTGCCTGTTCCTTATTTGTATGATTTATAGTAAACTGGTAATGGTAAATAAAGCATGTTGCTAAGCTCCTCAAAATCATTTCAGTAAATTACCAAACAGGGCAGAGTGTGGAGGGAATCTGTGATTTTGTAGTTTCCTATAGAAATAGTAAACTGGGCTCCCCATTTATAGCTTGTATCTCAAATAGGGACAGTGTGTGGGACTGCTTTTTAAACTATGAGTCTGACTTAAACTCTGGGTAGTTTGTGTTAGAATTGGATGCCTTTTTAGTGACATAGAATTGGAGAAGTGGCTTTGGAACAGGTACCACATATTTGGTATCAGGAGTGAGAGAACCCTATCATCTGCCCCACCTTTGGAGCAGAAAGGAAAGAAATACCTTTGTCCCCCCCGGTCACTTAGGCTCTGGGAGTCATATGGAACTTCTTATAAATTGAGTATAGGTCTTCAGGGGTCTGTCTCATCCACCCTATGTACATATATGGGATTATTTAGGACTCGGTGGCCTTTGAGGATGTGACTGTGAAGTTCACCATGGAGGAGTGGGCCCTCCTGGATCCATCCCAGAAGAAACTCTACAGAGATGTGATGCAGGAAACCTTCAGGAACCTGGCCTCAATAGGTAGGGACGACGACATTTCTTGCTTACTAAGTCAATTAGAGATCCAGTGTAACTTGCTGCTCAGTGCTATTTTAAGGGAAAAAATGGAAAGGGAGTGTTTTTGTTAATAAACCTGCCATGATCATAACTTATCATGGACCTAGAATCTAGCAATTCTTCTATAAATTTTTATAATTTATAATGCTTTTTCCTAGTATGTATTTCAGAAGAAAAATGGGAAGTCTATGACAGCGAAGATCGGGATGAGAATCATGGGACACATCTAATGTGAGTAGCATTCACGTGGGAAAACAAGAGAATCTAGAGATGTGATGAAATTTTATTTTTAAGTTTTATTTATTTACATGATCGCTACACCCAGTGTGGGGCTCGAACTCGTGACCCCGAGATCAAGAGTCAGATGCTCTACCAACTAAGCCAGCCAGGTGCCCCCGTAAAATTTTAAAACCAAACAAATAAATTAGCCTGGATTTATTTAAATCCATTGATCCATAGGCTATTTTCATCAGTAGTTTTTTCCCACATGTGGCCTAGACGTACAGGTTTTGAAAGATGGTACGCCTGGAAACAGCATATAGAAATACCATTTATGAGGATTACTGTTTTGATAACAGCTAAGGTGGAGCCCTGTTGCAGAGCTTTTGGTATGTTCGCTTTCAAACAATCAAAATCTGCAGAAAACCTACATTTTCCTTGATGGTAACAAGTCACTGTCATAGTTATTAATAAACATTAGCTCATTAATAACCAAGCTATTAGTAATATGCTTCTCGTTTTTTACAGCAGTCAAATGGTAGGAAGACTCTGTAAATGTAAAGAATGTAGCCAGTATGAAGGAATCTTCGGCCAGATTCCAAATCAGAATCCGAAGAAGAGAACTCCTACTGGAATAAAACTAGGTAAATGGCCTGTGTGCGGACAGGTGTTCATGCATCATTCATCTTTTAACAAGCCCCTGAGATCTCATGCTGGACACAAACTATATGAGTATCAAGAAGGTGAAGAGAAGCCTTATAAATGTAAGCGTTGTGGGAAATCCTTCAAGCATCGCCAATCCATTCGAATGCACGAAAGGTCGCACGCTGGACAGAGACCCTATGAATGTAAGCACTGTGGGAAAGCTTTCATTTGTCGCAATTACTTTCAAATTCATCAAAGGGCACACAGTGGGGAAAAGCCCTACAAATGTACAGAATGTGGTAAAACCTTTAGTTATTCAAGTAACTTACGTAAACACGAAAGGACTCATATCGGAGAGAAATCTAGTGAATGTAAGCAATGTGGTAAAGCTTTCAGTTGTGTCAGGTCCTTTCGAATACACGAAAGGATACACAGTGCAAAAAAGCCCAAGGAATGTACCAAATGTGGTAAAACCTTCAGTTACTCAAGTAATTTACATAAGCATGAGAGAAGTCACAATGGGGAGAAACTCTATGAACGTAAAGAAAGTGGGAAAGCCTTGCATTCTCTCACCAAATTTCGAAGACCCGTGATCAAGCACAATGCAGATGGACTTTATAAATGTAAGGAGTGTGGGAAAGCCTTCAGGTGTCCCAAAAACTGTCGTAGTCATGAAATGACACACAGTGGAGTAAAGCCGTACGAATGTAAGGAATGTGGTAAAGCTTTCAGCTCTCCCAGGTCCCTTGGAAAACACAGAAGAATTCATACTGCCACGAAGCCTCACGAATGTAAGGAATGTGGTAAAGCTTTTCGTTATCCCAGTTCCCTTCGAAATCATGAAAGAACTCATACGGGGGAGAAACCTTATAAGTGTAAGGAATGTGGGAAAGCTTTTAGTTGTCCCAATTATTTTCGAATTCATGAAAGAACTCACACTGGAGTAAAACCATATGAATGTAAGCAGTGTGGAAGAGCTTTCAGTTGTCCCCAGTCCTTTCGGATACACGAAAAGACGCATAGTGCAGAAAAGCCCTATGAATGTGCAGAATGTGGTAAAGTCTTCAGGTACTCCAGTAACTTACGCAAACATGAGAGATCTCATACTGATGATAAACGCTATGAATGTAAACTATGTGGTAAGGCCTTCAGCAGTCACTATTATGTTCAAAAACATGAAAGAACTCACACTGGAGAAAAACCCTACGAATGTAAGGAATGTGGGAAAGGCTTCATTTTTCGCTCAGGTGTTCGATCGCACATGGTAATCCACACTGGAGATGGGCCTTATAAATGTAAGAAATGTAAAAAAGCATTTATTTCTCCCAGTTCGTTACGAACACATGAAAGAACTCACACTGGAGAGAAACCTTATCAATGTAAAACTTGTAGTAAAACCTTCAGTCTTACAAATTCCTTACGAAATCATGAAAGAACTCATACATGAGAGAAATGTATGGGCTAAAGCTTTTTCCTATTTTCCTATGAAAATAAGCAATGTGAGAAAGCAAAAGATTTGTTGCATAATCTTTCATGGACACGTAAGAATGCACACTGGAGAGGAATTGTAGAAATGCACAGAACGCAAGAAAGCCTTCAGTTGTCCTGTTTCCTTCAGAACTTACCAAAAGTCACAGTGGAGAGAATTCTATTGGTAATAAACAATGTGGGAAACCTTCACTTGCCCGCTATCACTAAACATCTCATTCCCCAGATTCATCCTGTATAACTAAAACATAAAAACTTTGTAATTTTTGCAGATATTTTCAAGGTGGTATGAAAGTTATATGGGAAAGAAATCATACTCAATATGGGTAAGCTCTTTGAACCTTCATGTATAATACTTCTGAAAATTCACAACATGAAAGAAATGTTATAATCGTTATACTGTATGGTCTTTATCAAGGATTCATTGTCTTGAGAGAGAGCATGCGCCCATGTGGTGGGGGAGGGGCAGCGGGAGAGGGAGAGAGAATTTTAAGGAGGCTACATGCCCAGCGTGGATGGATGTGGGGGTCGATCTCACAACCATGAGGTCATGACCTGAGTCAAAATCAAATTGGATGCTTAACTAACTGAGCCACTCAGGCGCCCAAAGGATTCATTTGTAAAGTGATTCTCTGCACTGTGGATTTCTACTTACCTTTGAAAGCAGATATTGAAGTGAGATAATTAAGTAGGCACTCTTTAAGCAAGCGTTCCTAAGTTTAGTAAGTAATTTTTTTCCCGAGTAATATTATTGTGTTCTTATTTTGAAGTCGGTTGGATCCATGGGTTATTGAAGTGTATTTCTAACATGCAAGTAGGTTTAATTTTTATATGATTTTTAAGTTCTGTAAGGAGAGGAACATTGAAAAATAACACTTCCTTTTCCCTAGAGTCCTCCTGTGGGGCATGTACTCAATATGCTTTAGCCATTATTTCTATATTTCTACATTTCTTTATTAACACAGAGTTCCCCTTTCATTGACCTAAAGAGCCTCTTTCTGTTTTCCTTACCAACTTTCCTTTCCTTTCCTTTCCTTACCAACTTACCATATAGTTGTCAATATGCAAAGTTCATCATACAGTCTTGTGAATTTGTCATTGCTTGTGGCTGGGACTTGGAGTATAGAGTTACATTAAGAATAAAGGTCTGTGTGAGGTAGAACAATAATAAATCTAGAGTTGGAGATGACCCTCCTTGATGCTGTTAATGTCAAAGTCGGTAATGTGAAGTATGTTTTCCAGTATCTGTTGCATTTATGTATCCGTGTTAGAATTCACTTAAGCCTAACCTACATGAAACTTGGAACACAGAAGTGAAATAGGGTTAGGCACGTTTTTCAGCCACCTGTATAGACGCAGGTAGAAGCATAGGACTTCATGGACACCTGCTTCCAGCCTGTTTTCCTCATTCTTTTTTTCCTTTTTTCCCTGAGAATCAAGAATAATCTCAAAACCACCACCAAGTGCTTGACTTCCATTTGATCCCAGCAGTAGGCTTCTACAGTTGTGTCCAAAGTTCTACATCAGAGACCCGGCAGGGGTTAAAATTTCCAGCAAGCTCTCAGGTATCCACAAATTTAGTCTGTCGTGGTTGAGAATGCTCTCTGAAGGGCCACCCCCTTCTTTCCTAGATTTTACTCATATAAGGTCTAATGTGTATAGTAAACGCCCTTTTCTCTTAATACCACGGTTGACTGTGTGTGTGTGTCTCCCCTGTGACAGCTGTAGTGGGCCAGTCTGGCAAAACTACATGGCCCTGTGCAGTGACTGCTGAGGGCCAGTCCTTCCGTGTGAGAATCAGCACCTTCCTCCTATCAGGCAGATTCTTTCTGGGTGTTTCATGTAATTCATAGTTGAGCATAATCCCTCGATATATTGTTAGTCATCTTGGTATGTGATTGAAAATGTGTGCATTTCTTCCTCTGATGAATTCATTTATAGTTTTTTCTTAGAAATATTTGGTTAATTTTAACAAGCACTTGTATGCTAATATGTGGTATGATGCTGAGAGGATATATTGAAATGTCTTATTGTTTATTTAAAAAAACTTTGTTTTTTATTTATTTTGAGAGAGAAACAGAGCATGAGTGGGGGAGGGGCAGAGAGAGAGGGAGACACCGAATCTGAAACAGGCCTCAGGCTCTCGGCTCTCAGCACAGAGCCCCCCGCGGGCGCAACCCACGAACCACGAGATCGTGACCTGAGCCGAAGTCAGACGCTTAACCAACTGAGCCACCCAGGCTCAGGCGCCCCTGAAATATTTTGTAATTATGGATTTCCAGATCAACTTTTGTAATTTTCTCCACTTAATTGTTATATATTATAAGTCAGTATTATTGAGGCGCCTGGGTGGCTCATTCGGTTAGGTGTCCGACTTCGGCCCAGGTCATGATCTCACGGTTCGTGAGCTCGAGCCCCGCGTCGGGCTCTGTGCTGACAGCTAGGAGCCTGGAGCCTGCTTCGGATTCTGTGTCTCCCTCTCTATCTGCCCCTCCCCAGCTCATGCTCGCACTCTGTCTCTGTCAAAAATAAATTAAAAAAAATTTTTTTTAAGTCAATATTATTGTGAGCATATAAATTTGAGTATTTTTTTCCTTAGGAAAATATTTAAAAATTATTTTATACTTAGAATTTTTATGATAAAACTAGTTATTCATTTGTTCATAAAACCACAGACTTACGTCGTTTTCAGTTGCATTTTGCCCAAGACCACTAGTATCGCATCTATAGTCAAAGACAAGAGTGTATGAAATCTAGAAATAAGTACGACCATAAGCCATAAATAACCGTGCTGTGTAACAACAGTATCAGCACACTTGATTAAAAGGAATTCTCGGGGCGCCTGGGTGGCGCAGTCGGTTGGGCGTCCGACTTCAGCCAGGTCACGATCTCGCGGTCCGTGAGTTCGAGTCCCCGCGTCGGGCTCTGGGCTGATGGCTCGGAGCCTGGAGCCTGCTTCCGATGCTGTGTCTCCCTCTCTCTGCCCCTCCCCCGGTCATGCTCTCTCTCTCTCTCTCTCTGTCCCAAAAATAAATTTAAAAAGTTGAAAAAAAAAATTTTAAAATAAATAAATAAATAATTTAAAAAAATTTAAAAAAAAGGAATTCTCGTTGGAATTTGACTTGTGGTAGATTATTTGATTACTGTTTAAGAAAGGAAGACGTTTTTCTGTATTGGGGCTTTGAGAGAATGAACTTAATTCAATCATAAATAATCATAGTAATTCTTACATAGAAGGCAGAAAGAATGGCTTGATGGTAAACCTAATTTGTAAGAAGCAGAAATCGTATTAGTGAATAGAAGGTCATTTTGGTTATTTCTTTGGGATCTGTTCTCTATTGTCATGTTAGGGATTTGGTTATAGAATACTTTTGTTTTATCTTGATCGAAAATGGTTACAAGGTATCTGTGTCTGATGATGGACATATGAGATACTTTTCAACGGTCTAGGCCTTGCATGGAGTACTAGGCCAGCTCTCAGTCATCTGGAACACCTTACCTTTCTTGTTATTTAAATACTGAAATATTCCCTACAGTGTATTGGACACTTCCGTAAACTACCTCACTTAAAGTATATATATTTCAAATCACATACTCTTTAGCAAAATATGTAAGACTTATTTCTTTTAGGAGTAATGCTTACAAATTTAGGGAAATTGTCGAAGAACACAAACTCCGAAAGTGACAGAGTCAAGATCCCTCTTCCAGTGAAGCCCTTCTTTTTTTTTTAATGTTTATTCATTTTTGAGAGACAGAGCGTGAGCCAGGGAGGTGCAGAGAGAGAGAGGGAGATACAGAATCCGAAGCAGGCTCCAGGCGCTGAGCTGTCAGCACAGAGCCCGACGTGGGGCTCGAACCCACGAACCGTGAGATCATGACCTGAGCCGAAGTCAGATGCCTAACCGAGCCACCCAGGCGCCCCTCAGTGAAGCCCTTCTTGCTCAGAGACAATGCTCTTGATGTTCATTTTTCAACACCATGCCAGGAAGTGTAGGCTGAAAATACAATTTAGCACAAATATTTAAGCCACTCTAGGCCATAGATAACATAGGCATGAAAGAAACAAGTTCCTATGTTGTTGGTGCTTATGTTTTTGTGAGACAAGAAGATGGTTAGTTGAGAAAGCTTTGGTTTTTAATTAGAAAATAAATATTCTGAAGGAAAGGAAATGAAGGCCCATGACAAGGAGGTAGGGAGTGGGTTGTATGTCTTCTCTGTGGAGGGTAGGGGCCACAATGAGTGAGAATGTGATCGTTTTACCACCATCTAACACATCCTAAATATGGAGCAGCTGCTGGTGTGTGGATGGAAGTAATGGCCAATAACACCAGAAGTCCCGCACTCCTGGGATGAAGGGCAGGGATTCCCCACACAGGAAAGATCTAGACCAGTTTCATCTTTGTTTTGGCCCTGGTTATAAGTTGTAGGGCATGTGCTATTTGATTATGAGCACACTCATGGGTGTTGGGACGTGAGACTGACCATTATGTTTATGTTTATTTATGTTTCTATTTGACATCAGATGAAAGGAATTGAAACTCCCTTAATGATTTGGCACGTATTTCCTGGCTGATCAGACTGAGTGGCACACTTTGTGCCCCATGCCAAGTTCCAGTCTGAGGAGGTTCTGTCATCTGCGGAGCTATAGCCCATCATGAGTTTTCCTGTGAGTAGAGTGATAGGGGAACTGTATCATTTCATTGTTTTTTGTTTAGTTTTTATTAATTTTTTTAACATTTATTTTTGAGAGGCAGAGACTGAGCGTGAATAAGGGAGGTGGGGGGAGAGAGAGAGAGAGACAGAGGGAGACACAGAATCCGAAGCAGGCTCCAGGCTCTGAGCTGTCAGCACAGAGCCCAACGTGGGGCTGGAACCCACGAACTGCGAGACCATGACCTGAGCTGAAGTCGAACACTTAACCCACTGAACCATCTAGGCACCCCTCATTGTTATTTTTTAAAGTTTACTTAAAGTAATCTCTACACCCAACATGGGGCTCAAACTCACAACCCTGAGATCAAGAGTCGCTTGTTCTTCCGACTCGGCCACCCAAGTGCCTTGAGCTGTATCATTTTAAGTAGCATCCCAAGGTAGTGGCAAAGGAGGTATATTTGACCTCCTCAGAGTGGGGATTTTCTGTGCCTTTTTATAAAGATAGTATCTTGATGGTTTTTGTTTAAGGGTGTACAAGGCCACTTTTGTCATTGTCACGGATCACTTCTGTCTGTTTACGCTTCCAGGAGATATCATGGAAGACCAGGTAAAAAGCGTCAGCTTTTCTTTCATAAAACAGCTATGGAAATCCATATCTGGTTTCTTTTTTCTTCGGTGGCAATTTGTTTTCTTTTCTTTTTTTTTTTTTTTAACGTTTATTTATTTTTGAGACAGAGAGAGACAGAGCATGAACAGGGGAGGGTCAGAGAGGGAGACACAGGATCGGAAACAGGCTCCAGGCTCTGAGCTGTCAGCACAGAGCCCGACGCGGGGCTCGAACTCACGGACCGCGAGATCATGACCTGAGCCGAAGTCGGACGCTTAACCGACCGAGCCACCCAGGCGCCCCGCAATTTGTTTTCTTAGTATTGTAGAGATGATGTAATTTTATTAGTAGTGCTACCTCATTTGATCTCTGACCTCATTATTCCTTCCATCACACAAGCAGGGGATCTTACTCCGATTCACATAGCTCATAATAGTGGAATCTCTCCGTTTTGAAGGCATAATATGTGCCCTGGGCAGTGTCAAGTTTTAAACTCGGGAGAGCACGGCAAAGTTTATATGATTGTGCACTTTTACAAATGTGCCCTCAGAGTCCTTTCAACAGGACTCATAAGGTAACATGGTATTCCACATGTTCCGGAAAAAGCAAAAGTGTGGGAACCTAAAACAGATCGGTGGGTAAGGGGTCAGTCCAAACAGGCACCACAGATTGTTCTTTGGGGATGATGGAGTATTCTCCATCTTGCGAGTGTCACAACTATACATTTATGAAAATACACGACTACTCAAATTATAGGTATATATACTAAAAGTAATTCATAGAAAACAGTACAAATGTTTTCGCGTGCTAGGAGGATGTTAAAACCCTAAGTTTCATTTCTGTGCTCGATACTTCCTCCACCTTGGGGTCCTTCCTAGGAAGAATTCTGAGAAGTGAGGAGGGAGGACCTAAGCCACCATAGCCTTGGAACCTGGTCTGAAGTTAGACACCTTCAGGGCTTCACTTACCCTCCTGTCATTCACATAAAAAATGATAGGGTTCCTGGTGCCACTTTTTAACGGCAGGAATCTCAGGTCCTATCCTGGGAATGCTGTCATCCGCAACAAAGATGCCTCTGACAGATCCTGGTGGGAACTGTCTGGGTTTATCCTAATCGAATGCTTGATTATCAGCATCATGTCTTCTGAGAGCAGGTCTTGAGGCCATTTTCAGATGTGAGGTTCCCATCTTTTTTTTTTTTTTTTTAACATTTATTTATTTTTGAGACAGAGAGAGACAGAGCATGAACGGGGGAGGGGCAGAGAGAGAGGGAGACAGAATCAGAAACAGGCTCCAGGCTCTGAGCCATCAGCCCAGAGCCCGACGCGGGGCTCGAACTCACGGACCGCGAGATCGTGACCTGGCTGAAGTCGGACGCTTAACCGACTGCGCCACCCAGGGGCCCCAAGTTTCCCATCTCTTGCCTACACTGTTCCTGCCTGCTGAGGAACTTTTATTTATTTATTTTATTTTATTTATTTTATATTTTATTTTATTTATTATTTTTATATTTTATTTATCTTATTTTATTTTATATCACTTCTTTAAAAAGTTTATTTCGAGACAGAGCGCCAGTGGGGGAGGCGCAGAGAGCGAGAGGGAGAAGGAGAATCCCAAACAGGCTCCACAGTCTCCGCCCCGAGCCCTACCCAGCCGGATCCCGTAAACCATGAGATCACGACACGAGTGGAAGGCAAGAGTTGGATGTTTAACGGATGGAGCCACCCAGGCGCCCTACAAGTTTAAATGCAATAGCTACCCGGGGCACCTGGGTGGCTCAGTCGGTTGAGCGTCCGACTCCGGCTCAGGTCACGATCTCACGGTCCGTGAGTTGGAGCCCCGCGTCGGGCTCTGTGCTGACAGCACAATTTCGCAAATCTCAAAACCCCCCAGTGATCTCAAAAAAAGCCTGGGGTCCGCCGGGTGGTTCAGTCAGTTAAGCTTCCAACTTCCCCTGGGGTCATGATCTCCCGATTGGTGAGTTCAGTGAGTTCGAGCACCGCATGGGGCTCTGTGCTGCCGGCTCGGAGCCTGGAGCCTGCTCCGGATTCTGTTTGCCTCTCCCTCTGCCCGTCCCCAACTCGTGCTCGCTCTCTCGCTCTCTCTCTAAATATAAATAAACATTACAAAGAAAAAAAAAAAGCCTGCCTCGTTCTAGCCTAGGCCCAGGAGACTCTCAGGCGCCGGGCTGTTCCCCGAGACGTTCTCCCTCCTGGGGTTCTGTGGCACAGTCCGCCCTGAGGTGTCAGCTGCCCACGCGCTAACTCTGCCCCGTTCCCTCACCTCGGCGAATTTGGAGCCTATCCCTCAAGGCCACAGCCAACCCTTTTCTGGACCAGGACGCCCCCTACAGAGTTCCAGTCCTGAGGCCTTCGGGAAACGGAGGTCTCCAGCGGAAACCGCCGACCCGCACAGGCCCGGGACGCCCTCTTCAAAGGTGGCCGCCAGGCTGCCGCGCGGGCCCCACCCCACAGAGGGCGGCGGGAACGGCGGGGAGTCCGTCCTTGCCAGAGTGCGCAGGCGTGGGAGGCGATGCCCCCCTTCGCCAGAGGCCACGCCGCCTGATCCTTGAAGGGAAGAGGCAGAGATGGGCCGTGGCACATCTCGACGCGCTTTCAACAGCTTCCAGTGCTTTCCTGAGTCCACAAAGTGATCTCTGCGGCCGGGAGGCCTGGGGACTGAGGTCCCCGGGCTGCCATACTCCCCCCCCCCCCCCCCGCCCGCCCAGCAGACGTTTTCCGGGGAGGGGCAGCCACTAAGAGGACGGGGCTAGGTGGCCGACCAGCCTGACCTCTGTGCAGGGGTGAGACCTCAGGGGGACATGGATACCAGACCCAGGAGAACTCAGCAGAGGACGTGGCAGCTGATGGAGGACATGCCATCCCGTGCGCCCCTCGGTGAATCCAGGATAGAAGAGCAAAACGAGCACGGTGTCACGTTGTGAAGCGTAGAAAGGGAGGCCGTTATAGCTGTACGAGGGGCTGGCACAGCTGCCATGGGCCCCGACTCCCCTCTCGAGGTTCCCGAGTTGTGTTTTTTGTTTTGTTTTGTTTTGTTTTTAAGAGATGGCCTTATCGGATGGTTCCTGCTCACGGAGTGTGAAGTCACGTGGCCATCAGGAGGGGCACGTGGATCCTCCCTTGGGGATTGGCTTGGGATTGTCACGTGGGAAGGGGGTGAGAGCAATTCACTCTTTTAAGACCAAGCCAAGCCGACACGGTTCCTGGGGGGAGGTCGGTGTGTGTCTGCGAAGCCAGTTAGTCAATGCTTCTCGACCTCCTCCTGCGTGACAGGCTCTCTAGCAGGTGCTGCAGTGACTGACAAGGATCAAATATCCTTGTCCCCTTGACGTTGACATTCTAGGAGACCAGAAACAAGACAGAAGTAAGAGCTGCAATTGATCAGGTGGTTCTTAGAGCTAAGGAGGGAGAGAAAACTACAGGGGAGTGTGGGGGCGGGGGGGGGGGGGCGGGGCAATGGGCAGGGCTTCCCTGGGCCGTTATCTCTGAGGGTTTGTGAACTTGAGTGTCTGCGTGTCCATAAAAATGTGCCACAACAGGGGCGCCTGGGTGGCTCAGTCCGTTGAGCGTCCGACTTCGGCTCAGGTCATGATCTCACAGTTGGTGGGTTCCAGCCCCGCGTCGGGCTCTGTGCTGACAGCTCAGAGTCTGGAGCCCGTTTCAGATTCTGTGTCTCCCTCTCTCTCTGCCCCTCCCCTGTTCATGCTCTGTCTCTCTCTGTCTCAAAAATAAATAAACGTTAAAAAAAAAAAGTGCCACAACAAAGTCTGTGATTTCATATGTCTGCCTGGGAAAGTATGCATCAATGGACTCTGAAACTTGGAATGCTTTTATTTTTGATTCTTGCCTAATGGCCCTTGTGACACCTCAGTTACCACATTGAAAGAACTGGTGAGAGCATACTTTGTTGTTGGTGGTGGTGGTTTTTTGTTTTGTTTTGTTTTCCTTTGTTTTTATTTTTGTTTTTTTCTGGATCTTAGAAAGCCTTTATTCTTTCACCATCAAGAATTTGTTTGCTCTGGGTTTTTCAATGGTTACCTATTTTACACTTAGGTAGTTTATTGAGGTAGTTTATCATAGTTTATTGAATGTTGTTCTTACTCAGGTGTATTTGAACTTTGTCAAATGCTTGTCTGTGTTTATTGAGATGATTCTGTAGTTTGGGGCATTTATTCTGTTAGTGGTTTGTTACATTAATTCATTTTCAGATGCAAAACCAGTATTGCTTCCATGGTTTGAATCCCAAGTGGTCATCAGGCTTAGGTCATTTTATATATTGCTGGATTCAGTTCACTGAAATTTTGTTGTGGCTTTTTTTTCCATGTATATTAATAGAAAGTATTTCCGGGGCGCCTGGGTGACCCAGTTGGTTGAGCGTCCGACTTTGGCTCACATCATGATCTCGCAGTTTGTGAGTTCGAGCCCTGCGTCGGGCTCTGTGCTGACAGCTCAGAGCCTGGAGCCTGCTTCGGATTCTGTGTCTCTCTCTCTGCCCCTCCCTTGCTCAAGCTGTCTCTCTCTGTCTCAAAAATAAATATAAACATTAAAAAAAAAAAGTATTGTTTACATCTGATGTATGATGTTGTATATGGTGTAAAATTATCCAATGTGGTATTGTGTATACTTTCACAGACTAGTATTTCAGTACAATAGTGGGTATCATCACCATGTCTGTCCATAGAATTATTCAAATAAGCCATTCCCATACTCCCTTGGGAACGTAAGGAGCACCTCACTAATTTGATATTGCAAAGGCTACTTCCCAAAGCCCCTGTTTGTTTTCTTTGCTCCAGAGCGGAACTAAAGTATCAGTATGTGTTTCCAAAAATTGAAGTAACGTATTAGCCTGAGGATTGAAATGAGTCTGTCCAGTTTGATTTTTATTATGTGCAGAGACATATGTGGTCCTCTTTTGTATCTGAGTCGTTGTGAGGCAAGGGATGACCTCAGCTAAGGCATTTTTCTTGGTGCCAGGCAGCTGGATCATCGGCAATAAATGGCCTCAAGGTCTGTAAAAATGTGAAGATAAGGCGGACTCTTGGCCAGGACCTCCTCTAGCATGATTTTCTGGTGTATGATTAATCCTGCTGCCCACTGGGCCCTGTCTTTGGTCAAGGCTGACCTGGTTAAGGACAGAGACCAGCAGCGTTTCCATGTTCTCCATCACATGGAATGCTGGTGGAATGCCACCATGGATATTAAAATAGGTGCAAATTTTGTTCTTTTTTTTTTTATAGTTTATTTGAGAGAACATGCAAGCGGGGGAGGGGAGGGGCAGAGAGGAGAGAGGGAGAGAGAGAGAGAGAGGGAGGGAGGGAATCCTAAGCAGGCTCCACACTATGCAGAGCTGGACACAGGGCTCAGTCTCACAAATCATAAGGTCACGACTTGAGGCAAAGTCGACTGAGCCACCCAGGTGCCCCTTTTTGACTGTTTTTTGTTTTGTTTTGTTTCTATACTGTTTATTTCTGCTCTAATCTTTATTATGTCCCCTCTTTTGCTGGCTTGAGGCTTTATTGGCTGTTCTTTTTCTAGCTTTTTAAGATGTATTTGAGACTTTTCTCGCTTCTTGAAGGAGGCCTTTATTGCAATATACTTCCCTCTTACGACTGTCTTTGTTGCATCCCAAAGGTTTTGGACTGTTGTGTTTTCATTTTTGTTTGCTTCCATGTATTTTTAAAATTTCTTCTTCAAGGGGTGCCTGGGTGGCTCAGTCAGTTAAGTGTCTGACTTTGGCTCAGGTCATGATCTCACAGTTCGTGAGTTTGAGCCCCACATCAGGCTCTGTGCTGACAGCTCAGAGCCTGGAGTCTGCTTTAGATTCTGTGTCTCCCTCTCTCTCTACCCCTCCCCCACTCACTCTCTGTCTCTCTCAAAAATAAATAAACGTTAAAAAAAAATGACTCATATAAAAAAAGAAAAAATAATAAATTTCTTCTTTGATTTCCTTGTTAACCCATTCATTCTTTAGTACGATGTTCTTTAATCTCCATGTATTTGTGGTCTTTCCAAATTATTTCTTGTGGTTGATTTCAAGTTTCATCACGTTGTGGTCTGAAAATATACATGGTATGATCTCACTCTTTTTGTACTGGTTGAGGGCTGATTTGTGACCCAGTATATGATCTATTCTGGAGAATGTTCCATGTGCACTTGAAAAGAATGTGTATTCTGCTGTTTTAGGATGAAATGTTCTGAATATATCTGTTAACTCCATCTGGCCCAGTGACATTCAAAGGCATTGTTTCCTTATTGAAATTCTGCTTAGATGATCTGTCCATTGCTGTAAGTGGGGTGTTAAAAATCCCCTATTATTATTATATTATTATCAATGAATTTATGTTTGTTATTAATTGATTTATATACTTGGCTGCTTCCAAGTTGGGGGCATTAATATTTACAATTGTTAGTTCTTGGTGAATAGAGCCCTTTTATGATGATATAGTGCCCTTCTTCACCTCTTGCTATAGTCTTCAGTGTAAAATCTAGTTTGTCTGATACAAGTATGGCTATTCCAGTTTTCTTTTGATGTCCATTAGCATGATAGATGGTTCTCCACCCCCTCACTTTCAGTCTGTGTCTAAAATGAGTCTCTTGTAAGCAGCATATCAAGAGGTCTTGTTTTTGTTTTTGTTTTTGATCTATTCTGATACCCTATGTCTTTTTACTGAGCATTTAGTCCATTCGCATTCAGAGTAATTACTGATAGATATGAATTTAGTGCCACTGTATTACCTGTTAAGTTGCTGATAGTCTTTGTTCCTCTCTAGTCTTTGTTGCTTTTGGTCTCTCTTTCCTGCTCAAAAGGGTCCCCTTTGATATTTTTTGCAGAGTGGGTTTAGTGTGCATGAATTTCTTTAGTTTTTCCTTGACTTGGAAACTCTTTATCTCTCCTTCTAATTCTTTTTTTTTTTTAATGTTTATTTATTTATTTTGAGAGAGAGAGAGAGAGAGAGAGAGAGAGAGAGAGCACATAAGCAGGGAAGGAGGGGAGAAAGGAGGAGAGAGAGAATCCTAAGCAGGCTCCATGCTGTCAGCGCAGAGCCTCACACGGGACTCAATCCCACAAACCGTGAGATCTTGATCTGAGCTGAAATCAAGAGTCAGACGCTTCACGGACTGAACCACCCAAGCGTTCCTCTCCTTCTATTCTGAATGACGGCCTTGCTGGATGATGTGTTCTTGGCTGCATATTTTTCCCATTCAACACGTTGAATATATCATTCCATTCCCTTCTGGCCTACCAAGTTTCTGTGGACAGGTATGTTGCTAACCCTACATGTCTACCCTTGTAGTGGATCTTTTGTCCCTAGCTACTTTCAGGATTCTTTGTGTTTGTATGTTGCAAGTTGCACTATGAGATGTCTTGGTATTGATCTGTTTTTGTTGATTTTGAGGGGAGTTCTCTGTGCCTCTTGGCCTTGAATGCCTGTTTCCTTCTCCAGATTAGGGACGTTCTAAGCTATAATTTGTTCAAATAAACCTTCTGCCCCCTTTTCCCACTCTTCTTTTTCTGGGATGCCTATGATATGGGTATTATTGCATCTTATGGAGTAGCTACTTCCCTAGGTCCAGATTCATGATCTAATAGTTTTCTTTCCTTTTTCTTTGCAGCTTCATTATTTTCCATATTTTATCTTCTATATCACTATTGCTCCTCTGCTTCCATCCTCGTGATTACATCCACTTGGTTTTGCATCTCAGTTATAGCATTTTTTATTCTGGCCTGACTAGATTTTAGGTCTTTTATCCCTGCAGCAAGGGGTTCTCCTGTGTCTTCTGTGTGTGTGTGTGTGTGTGTGTGTGTGTGTGTGTGTGTGTTTAAAGCCCAGGTAGTATTCTTAAGACTTTTGTTCTAAATTCTTGTTCAGCTAAATCACTTATGTTTTGAGTAAATTCCTGGCTGTGATTTCTCCTCGATCCTTCTTTGGGGAGAATTCCTCCACCTTGTCATTTTGTCTGGGTTTCTATCTTTTGTGTGCTATGAGCCCTTGTTATGTTTCCTGCTCCTGAGAGTAATGCTGTATTAAGAAGGGGTCAGGGGCACCTGGGTGGCTCAGTCGGTTAAGCGTCCGACTTCAGTTCAGGTCACGATCTCGCAGTCCGTGAGTTCGAGCCCCGCGTCGGGCTCTGGGCTGACGGCTCAGAGCCTGGAGCCTGTTTCGGATTCTGTGTCTCCCTCTCTCGCTGCCCCTCCCCCGCTCGCGTGCTGTCTCTGCCTCAAAAATAAATAAACATTAAAAAAAAAATGTGTTTTTAAACAGGCAAAACTATAAGCCCGATTCCAAAGAAGAAGAAAGGAAAAAAAGAAAAAAGGCCTGACCCAAAAAACGAGAAAAGGAAAGGAAAAAACAAACAAAAAACATGGGGGGGGAGGGGGGCCCTGTGTCGGTCCTCTTCAGGAGAGGCCCCGCTGTGCTGGGTCACAGCGAGACCTGCCTTAGCGAAGATAAAGCAGCAGCCCAGGCAGGGGTTGGTGTAAGTAGCTCCAGCCGCCACTGGGGGCGCTGTGTTACTCACTGAGGTCCCACCGGGCTGCTGGGCTGGGGGGAGATGGCTTCACGGGCTCTCTCCTCCCCTGGAGAGGGGAGCTTGCCCCCTATGCTGTTCAGGAAGCCCTCCCAGAAAAGAACAGTCTCCCGTCTTGTGTCCCAAGCTTCCGCAGGTCCCTGTCCTCCACTGTTGAATGGCCACTCAGCGGTGCCCGCTGGCTCTTTTGTCCTCGGAGAGGCAACATACCCTCTTCCGCATGCACTCCAGGAAGGGGAACATTCTCTCCCAGGGCTCCCCAGGGGATCCCCACACCATGCTGTCCGCTCCTGGGTCTCCACCCTCCTTCTCCCCAGGAGCACTGCTGCCCTCCCAGGTTGACTCTGGCCAATGACACAGACTTCCAAAAACTTCAGAATCGCAGCGCCACTGTGTGTAAAAACTTGGCGACAGTCAGTTCCTTTGAGTATTTTTCTCATGCAAACCAAATGCGCTGCTGTCTCCCTCTCTGTCCTTTCCCCGCAAAAAGGGCTCCCTCCCCTCCTCAGCAATGGGGCTTTGCTCTCCCCCCAGGTCACATCTCGACACCTGCCAAGTTCTCTCCCTCTAATTGTGCAGATTTCCCCCTTAATCCTCAGATTGATTTCCTAAGTGTTCAAAATGATTTGATGTTTATCTAGCTGTGTCCGAGGGACCCGGCAAGCCCAGGGTCCCCCTACTACTTTGCCATCTTAACTCCTAAATCTCCACAGTGATTCTTTTTTTAATTTTTTTTTTTTTTTTTTTTTTTTTTTTTTTTTTTTTTAGTGTTTATTCAGTTTTGAGACAGAGAGAGACAGAGCATGAACAGGGGAGGGTCAGAGAGAGAGGGAGACACAGAATCCGAAACAGGCTCCGGGCTCCGAGCTCCGAGCTGTCAGCACAGAGCCCAATGCGGGGCTCGAACCCACGGACCGCGAGATCATGACCTGGGCTGAAGTCGGACGCTCAACCAACCGAGCCACCCAGGCGCCCCACAGTGATTTTCTTAAGTTAAGACTGTTCTATCTTATGGATGTATTTAAAATAAAGATACCCAATAAATTATATTAAAAAAACACAAAACCACACTGTATGTTAGCCAATTTGACAATAAATTATATTAAAAAATAAATAAGCTTATGCAGTATTTTGCTATTTACTATTCTTTAATTTAACTCTGTCTTCAGGAAGCCATTCTCAGATTTAATTCCTTTAAACAACAAAGGTCACCAAAATGTAAACCATAAAAAAATCTCTTTCGGACAGATGACATGGGGGCATCACAGTTTGCCCTTCCCCTCTATCACACTCAGGGTATTTTCTGAGAATAAGTAGCCTATTACAGTGTGTTAGGGGGTTGAGTTTAGCTCCTTAAATGTATTGCATTTTAATAAATTTGCATAAGCCTTGGGTAGTTTTCCTCACATCAATGAAAATAGGAATTCAGTTGCTTTTCTCCTGTTGAATGTCAGTGTTCTCTGAGGACTAGGGACACATAGAAACAAAAACTGACCCAAGAATGGAATAGTGTACTCGAGAACTTAAACACATTCATCTCACATCTCAAGGTTCTCTTGGCTAAACAGAACACAAAATCTATTTGGTTCCATAATTTTCTAGCTTGCCTCACACCGTCTCTCTCCACCAGCTTACAGTTCAGGGGCCCAAGTGCAGGGGGAAACCGGGGCCCAAGGGCTGCGCTGTTCCATCAATAAAGGAATCCAGGAGAGAAACTGGACTCAGCAGGGACGAGCAGCCCGCGTCCCACAGGACACGAGGAAAGCCACCTTCAGAAGGTTCCCGGGTCTAGACTGTCCCGGTGGAGACAGAAGCCCTGGAGTGGGTCAGTCCCCGCGGAGGGAAGGGAGGGACACCCGAGCAGCCACAGGAATGCGCTCCGGGAGCCCTGCACACCCTCCCCTCCCCTCCCCTCCCCTCCCCTCCCCTCCCCTCCCCTCCCCTCCCCTCCCCTCCCCTCCCCGGGGCAAAGGGAACCTCTCCCTGCCTCAGGGTTCCAGGCTCCCAAGTGAGGACACTCAGCAGGGTTCAGTTTAAGGTTCTGACCCAGATGACCTCCCCATTCACTGACCCGGTTCCAGGACACAGAACTGGACTTTCACAGACTTCTCGACGGACGTGATTTATACTGAGCGCACCTCCGCCGGGCGTGCAAGACCAGGCCTAGGAACAGGCCCAAGGCAATGAGACCTACAACTCCAGAAAGGCCTCGGCTGCCTCGTCACCCCACCCACCCCGAGTGCCATCCCCGATTTCCACCAGCCTGCACCTTCTCTCAGAATAAAGGGCTCTCTCTCTTTCTCAAAATAAATAAACGTTTAAAAAAAAAATCATTAAAAACAAACAAAAAGAATGTTACTACCAATGCTGAGAATTGGGGAACGAGAATTTTTAACACAAGCAGGCGCCTCTGTCAGCTCACTGGGTAGAGCATACAACTTTTCATCTTGGGGGCCGTGAGTTCAAGCCCCACGTTGGGTGTAGAGCTTACATAAAATAAATAAAATAAAGAAAGCCTTTTTTTTTCCAACTAAAAAATAAATAATTAAATAAAATTATATTTTAAAAGAATTTATTTTATTTCTTTAAAGAATTTCTAATACAAGCAATGTAGTACTGGAATTTTTTTTTTTCTGAAACACACCCTTTCCTTACCTCCTCGTTAATATTCTATATTGTTTCAAGTTATATTGATGAAATAAATTTTCATTCGTTAAAAAACTGATACTAAAAATGAGTAAATTTTTTAAATTATTTTTTTAATGTTTATCTACTTTTAAGAGAGGGAGAGAGAGTGTGTGTGTGCCCAAGTGGGGGAGGAACAGAGAGAGAGGGAGACACAGAATGTCTGTTCCAGGACACAGAGCTCTCGACTTTCAGACTTCTCCATGTAAACAAATTGTACTCCGAGTTCCCCTACACTGTGGACGGAAAACCAACCTGTGGGAGTTTTAAGACTTAAGGTGGGGCGCCTGGGTGGCGCAGTCGGTTAAGCGTCCGACTTCAGCCAGGTCACGATCTCGCGGTCCGTGAGTTCGAGCCCCGCGTCGGGCTCTGGGCTGATGGCTCAGAGCCTGGAGCCTGTTTCCGATTCTGTGTCTCCCTCTCTCTCTGCCCCTCCCCCGTTCATGCTCTGTCTCTCTCTGTCCGAAAAATAAATAAAAACGTTGAAAAAAAAAAAAAAAGACTTAAGGAACCTCAGGGGCGCCTGGGTGGCTCAGTCGGTTGGGTGTCTGACTTCAGCTCAGGTCATGATCTCATGATTCATGGGTTGCAGCCCCTGTCGGGCTGTGTGCTGACAGCTGGGAGCCTGGAGCCTGCCTCGGATTCCGTGTTTCTCTCTCTCTCTGCCCCTCGCCCGCTGATGCTCTGTCTCTCCTTCAAAAATAAACATTAAAAAAAAAAAAAAAAAAAAAGACTTAAAGGAACCTCAGCTGCAACTTTAGAAAAGGCATAGGGGTCCACCCACCTCCACCCTACCCCTACAGGTGTATCCCCAGCCCCCCTGGGCTCAATAGCTTCTCAGCATAAAGGGCTCCTTCTCAGGTGGGTGTGAGCAGGTTAAGACACCTGCAGGGGGAGGCTCCCCAGGAACAAAGAATAACTGGGCCTTCAAATACTTACCTCTGCAGGCTCAAGGAAGGCCTTAGCTTAGAGCCCTGAGACCTCTGCCTCCACCCCCCAACTAGAGTTGCTTTGAACCATGAGTCTTATTTCATTTTATTTTATTTTTTGAGACTTTATTTTAATTAATTATTATTATTATTCTTTTTTTTTTTAGAGACAGAGCATGTGTGCAAGTTGAGGAGGGGCAGAGGGGGAGAGAGAGAGAGAGAGAATCTTAAGCCCAGACACAGGGCTCCAGCTCACAACTGTGAGATCATGACCTGAGCCCAAATCCAGAGTTGAATGCTTAACCAACTGAACGACCCAGATGCCCTGAGATTTTAAGTACTCTCTGCAACCAACACGGGGCCGGAACTCACGTCTCCGAGATCAGGAGTCCCATGATGCGTGTTATTTTAAATGACACAAACCCAGTGTTTGAACAATCCAGCAAAATTTAAGGTGAAAGAAGGGAAGAAAATTGTAAGGCACTTTGCTAGCTCAACAAGAAAACCCCCAAGTATCTATTGTATCCTGAAGGAAGAAAAAGTTACATTATTATTCCCATTGGGGGAAATTTCTATAGACTGTTAATCATACTTGAACACTTAGGTCTGTACGTCTGAACCGTGTAAACCCTTTTGAACTCACCCAAAATAAAAGAACAGACCTCAGGGGGCACCTGGGTGGCTAGGTCGGTTAAGCGTCCAACTCTTGATTTCAGCTCTGGTCATGATCGTGCAGTTCGTGAGATCCAGCCCTGCATTGGGCTATGCTCTGATATCTCGTAGCCTGCGTGGGATTCTCTCTCTCTCTCTTCCCTTCCCCTGCTCTCTCTCTCTCAAAATAAATTAATAAACTTAAAAAAAAAAACCAGACCTCAGAATATTACTAACACGATCAAAGGAAGACTAAAGGGAAACAAATAACATTCATGCGATGTAATTTTGGATTTTTTTTTCCCTGAAATTCACCTCCTTACCTCTTTGGAAATATTTTACGTTATGTTTCAAGCCGTGATTAAATAAATATTTATTAAAAAGCTGAGACAAAAGTTAATAAATCTTTTTAAAAAATAATTCAAACATTTTTTATTTTAGAGAGAGCATGCAAGAGTGGGAGAGGGGCAGAGGGAGAAAGAAAGAGAATCTTAAAGCAGGCTCCATGATCAGCGAGGAGCCCATGGTGGGGCTCCATCCCCCACCCTGGGATCATGACCAGCCGAAATCAAGAGTCCAAGGCTCAACCGACTGAGCTACCCAGGCGCCCCTGAAGTTAATTAAACTTATAACTCAGGTTAGGGCATCGCTGACTGGACAGAACACCAGGGAAAGTTTCAAAGAGCAACTTCCAGGGGCAGCTGGGTGGCTCAGCTGGTTAAGTGGCCGACTTCGGCTCAGGTCACGACGTCGCGGTTCCTGAGTTCGAGCTCCCCACCCCCCACCCCCTCTCCATGGGGCTCTGTGCTGACAGCTCAGAGCCTGGCACCTGATTCAGATTCTGTGTCTCCCTCTCTCTGCCCTTCCCCCATTCGTGCTCGGTCCCTCTCTGTCTCTCAAAAATGAATAAATGTTAAAAAAAAAAAAAAAAGAATGTAAGAAGATGAGGTATAACTCCTACTCCTGAAATGTAGGGTCTCTGTATAATGGATACCTTGCAAAGAATACAGTATGAAATGGGAACGAGAGTGAAGTTTATAATGGAGAAATTCGAGAAACACCTTGCCCTGGTGTTAAAGGTCACTAAGCCCGGATGAGTGCTCTTGAGAATACACACTTGTGATATTGTGACTTATGAAAAGAAATATATATTTGGTCTTTGGTTCCGGGCACTGGAGCTCCTAAAATCCCTTGGAATTTCCTTCGATAAAAGCAATAAAGGTGCCTCTTGTGATGTTAATGAAGTGACTTTGGAGAAGCCCTCAGGTTACCTAAGAATGGGGTCTGGTTGCCAGGGGAACCAATCCCGTGATTAAAAAGTTGTAACTTTCAGTCCCAGCCCCCGACCTCCAGGGGAGGTTGAATCCATAGCCCAAGGCCAGTGATTTAATCAGTGCTGCCTGTGTAATGAGGGCTTCGTAAAAACTCTAAAGGACAGGGTTTGGGAGAGCTTTTCGGTGGGTGAACGTGTGGAGATTGGAGGAGAAAGTAAGGCATGTAAATTTCACATCCCTTTCTCCATACCTTGCCCTTTGCATGTTCCATCTGGCTATTCCGGTGTTAGGTTCTTTAGAATAAACCTTAGTACAACATTTCTCAGAGTTCTGTGAGACAGGTTAGCAAATTAATCATTAACAATTGTTTTTCTTTTGGCTCCGTAAAGTACCTCTTACTAACCCGATGTAACTACCTGCACCATATAGGTCTAACTTTGGGGGCCCACCTGCATCACCCCCTCCTGAAATGAGACACAACTCAACTGAACCGATCCATTCTTAGGACTAAGAGGCTGGATCAATGAGTTATGAGCTATCTACCAACTCGGGATAGGTTCAAACCTACAATACTCCAGGTGGCCCAAGATGTTAAAATATTCCCTAATATGATGGAAGTCTTTGCATAGATTCCTGGGACCCCCAAGATCTCAGACTTAGTTTTACTGTCGGACCCTTCAAGTTTGGGACGATGACTATGGACTGGACTTCAGACTATTGTCTGTATAACTATCATAGGATCTGCTACTATAATCCTATTTAGATGTGTACTGTCTGGGTTACAACATGCCCTAACCCTGAGTTTTTAGCCCGTCAGCTGTACCAGCAGCTGACGTCCTCACCATTGAATCTGATACCTGTGTGTCACAGGGTGGATTGTAGTGTAATCCCTGACAGTTTTTCGCTTTTCTTTTCTTTTTCTTTTTTGTAATGCAAGTGCCTGATTTAGGTTTTGATTGACAAGGCATTCACTTCAAAGAGGCATCCACTTCAAAGAGGGTATGTCAGATAATACACATTGCCGGCCACAGGACTAGGTCAAGAACCAGGCCACCTCCCCCCACCAGCATGCCTTTGTTTTAGAGATCTTGGTTGATTTCAGTAACCGACTATTTGGGGCACTTGTCTTTTGTTTTCCTGAACTTTAAATTCTTGCTCTTTTGTTTTCGATTCAACAACAATGAGTGAGCCAGAGAAACCCTAGGTCCCCACCCTCACTCTGATAAAAGCAGAATCCCTGCCTTGTGTTCTGTCTCTGTCTCTGTCTCTGTCTCTATTGGTGATCTTGCTCTGTGGTCCCTGGTGTGCTGTGTTAAGTTCCAGGTCTTATACGTAATAAACCTCTGAGGCACCTGGGTGATTCAGTAGGTTGAGCGTCCGACTTTGGCTCAGGTCACGATCTTGCAGGTTGTGAGTTCGAGCCCTGTGTCGAGCTCTGTGCTGACAGCTCAGAGACTAGAGCCTGCTTCGGATTCTGTCTCCCTCTCTCTCTGCCCCTCCCCTGCTTATGCTCTCTCTCTCAAAAATAAATAAACATTAAAAAATGATAATAATCCTTTATTTTTTCAAAGTTTCCAAATGCATGTTGCTGAAGGGCATCTTGCGGTTACAATAAAGAACCACAAGATTTGGTCCAGTCATAATCTTGGTTCGGAAAGGGGCATGTGGGAAGCTCACGGGAGCCTAAGTGAGTGCCCCAGGCATTTATAGCCCAAAGCATTACTATTAATAAGCTGAGACTGGCACAAATATAAATAAAATAAGACAAAGGAAGTCAAATACCATATGATTGCACTTATATATGGAATCCAAAAACCCCGAAAATAAACCAACAACAAAAATTGAGCTCAAAGCTACGGAATAAACATTGGTGGTGGCAAGGGGCTGGGGGTGGGGGGCAGGAGAAATGAGTAAAGGGGGTAAAAAGGTACAAACTTCTAGTTATAAAGTAAATAAGTCATGAGGATATAATGTACAACATAGTGACTCCTGTACTACATATCTTATTTTGTTTTTGTACTGCACATTTTAATATTTATTTATTTTTGAGAGAGAGAGAGACAGAGCACAAGCGGGGACGGGGGGGGGGGGGGGGGCAGAGAGGGAGAGACACAGAATCCAAAGCAGGCTCCCGGCTCCGAGCTGTCAGCCCAGAGCCCGACTCAGGGCTCGAACCCACAAACCGTGAGATCATGACCTGAGAGCAAAGTCAGACTCTTAACCGACTGAGCCACCCAGGCACCCCAGTACGGAACATTTTAAAGTTGCTAAAAGTAAATCTTCAAAGTATTCATCACAAGAAAAAATATTTTGTGACTGTGTGGTGAGGGAAGTTAACTATGCCAACTCTGGCGATCATTTGACAGTATATACTGATAACAAATAATTATAACTAACATAGAGGCTAAGGGCAGGAAGCGAGTGCAAAAAGCACAGTCTAACCCCCCACCCCACCCCCCCGCTTTGTCTCCAGAAAGCAGGAAGTAAATCCTCCATGTGAAAGGTACCCTCCCTGCACTAAGAGGTAAAGAGACATCCTTAACACCAGAAACAGGGAATTTGGAGCCAAGAAGGCTGTCTAAACAAACCTTGTTACTTCTTACTAATTTACTACCGCGGCCAAATTCTGTTTAGAATTCCTTACTAATTGAAGCTCTTGCACAAAGAGTTCTTTGTCTTGTCAATTCCTCACAGACTTACTGTCTTTGTCTAAAACGTGTAAAAACTTGCTGCCTTCGTCATTTTTTTAGGTCTCGATTTTCTTGTAAAACCTAACAAGACTCTTTTTTTTTTTTTTTTCTCCTGTTAATCTGTTTCAGATCAATTTCATTCTTAGACCAGCTGCCAGAACCTTGAAAGATGGAAGGACATTTTTCCTCCTCAACACTAATATAATGTTGTATGTCAATCATACCTTATAAGTTATACCTTATAAAAAAATTCTTTTTAAAAAGGACTTGCGTTCCCAAACATGCTCAGGCCCCGTCATATATATTTTCCCCCGTTTTAAATGTCATGCTGCTATTCTTATGCAGTTTTATGGTTCGGTGGCTTAGATGACGCCCAGTAAATGCTGGATGTTAAAGGGTTTGTTTTTTTTTTTTAATATGATTGATGGTGGTCACAGTCTCTACCAGGATTCAGAGGAAAGTCAAGCCTGTTTTTCAAATGGAGAGAAGTTTTCCAGAGAAGGTATGAGCACACGGTAAAGTTTTAGGGGTTCGGCATTGTGATTCTTCCCTTTGAGGTTTCCATAAGCACCAGTTCCGTGTAATACATCATCAGATCTGGGCAATAAGATCCAAGTAGAAAGGCAGTTGCACCACTATGTGGACATGAGGCAGGACTTTTTCTGTTCTGGGCAGAACACCACTTAAAACTGGTAATGTTATGTGTCACCGAGTAAATGACTCTGAGTAGCGGGCTCAAATGGCTCCAAATCTAAACATTTCCATTGATTTAAAAAAATTTTTTTAATGTTTATTTATTTTTGAAGGAGAGAGAGAGAGAGAGAGAGAGAGAGAGAGAGAGAGTGGGGGAGGGGCAGAGAGAGAGGGAGACACAGACCCCAAAGGAGGCTCCAGGCTCCAAGCCGTCAGCACAGAGCCCGACGCAGGGCTCGAACTGACCGTGAGATCATAACCTGAGCTGCAGTCGGACGCTCAACTGACAGAACCACCCAGGCGCCCCTCCATTGATTTTAATAACAACCTTATGGAAGGCAGTAACTTGATTCCACATTACAGGTGGTATTTCATCCTGTTCTCAGGCGACTGAAACCCTAGAAAATGCACAAACATGCGCGGGCTGTGCACATTCACAGCATTGTACCCCAACACCTGATTTGCATGTGCCTGTACTCTTTTTGACGAAGATAAGCACTGTTGACCCAGCATTGATAAGCATGGTGGACGAGACGATGAACATCTGCTGTTGTGACTGCCAAGAAATGGAAAAATCAAATGTGATGCACAACACAGGCAGAAGGGCAGAGAGCAGAAGTCGCATACCTGATCCCACAAAGCTTGTTCATAGGAATGACACTGCGTTTGGAAAACAGCTATGATTAACATTCCTACCTATTGAAGTTTGTGATATTCTAAACTCACTCTCCATAGTCTTGTAACGAACATACAGATTAAAGAAGGAAGTTGAGCGCCTGGGTGGCTCAGTGGGTTAAGCATCCAACTTCCGGTCAGGTCACGATCTTGCAGTTTGTGGGTTTGAGCCCTGCGTTGGGCTCCCCGCTGTCAGTGCAGAGCCTGCTTTGGGTCCTCTGTCCCCCCCTTTCTCTGCCCCCCCCCCCCCACTGTTGCATGCTCTCTCTATCTCTCTCTCAAAAATAAATAAACGTTAAAGAAAAAAAAGAGGAGGGTAATTAAAAAAGCACCCCCGTATCTCTTAGGTCTTTGATGATAAAACTTATCTCTGCAGTTCCTCTATGGATAAAGTGTTACTTTCGGGGTGACGCTTTTGGTGGGGAACAGATCAAGAAGCACGCATTTGATTTTCCCATCAGAATATGCCTTGATAAATATTTTACTCATTAAAAAGTACCTCTATTTCCACTACATACCTTGGGCCTAATGAGCTAATCTATTTTCATAACTTTATTAGGCATGTATAGTTTATAATTTTGTAAGATTTGTGAATGACCCTTGAATGTCTTTATTGAAACATTTATATTTTGTTTTTGATGTATAAAAACAATTTAAACTCTTAATAATATTACCTTTTACCCTATATTATTGGTATTTCTATATCTTTTATTATTTTCAATGATGCATTTACATTTTTCAGTTTTCAAATGGATTTATCTTTTCTTCAAATGGATTTATCTTTTTCTCCCGCCAAATTTTAATGTTTATTTAGTTTTTGAGAGAAAGAGTGAGACAGAGCATGAGAGGGGGAGGGGCAGAGAGAGAGAGAGAGGGAGGCACAGAATCCAAAGCAGGCTCCAGGCTCCAAGCTTCAGCACAGAGCCCGACGTGGGGCTCGAACTCATGAACTGCAAGATCATGACCTGTGCCAAAGTGGGGCGCTCAACCAACTGAGCCACCCAGGGGGCCCTCCGTGTATTTATCTTTGAGGCACCTGGGTGGCTCTGTTGGTTGAGCATCCGACTTCGGCACAGGTCATCACCTCACGGTTCATGAGTTTAAGCCCCACAATGGGCTCTCTGCTGTCAGCTCAGAGCCTGCTTCTGATCCTGATTTGGATCCTCTATCCTTCTTCCTCTCTGCACCACCCCAGCTCCAGCTGGCACGTGCTCTCTCTCTCTCTCTCTCTCTCTCTCTCAAAAATAAACATTAAAAAATGTATTTAGGGGCGCCTGGATGGCGCAGTCGGTTAAGTGTCCGACTTCAGCCAGGTCACGATCTCGCGGTCCATGAGTTCGAGCCCCGTGTCAGGCTCTGGGCTGATGGCTCGGAGCCTGGAGCCTGTTTCCGATTCTGTGTCTTCCTCTCTCTCTGCCCCTCCCCCCGTTCATGCTCTGTCTCTCTCTGTCCCCAAAATAAATGAAAACGTTAAAAAATGTATTTATTTTTTAGGGGCGCCTGGGTGGCTCAGTCAGTTGGATGTCCGACTTCAGCTCAGGTCATGATCTCTCAGTCCGTGAGTTCAGGCCCCACGTCGGGCTCTGTGCTAACAGCTTGGAGCCTGGAGCCTGCTTCGGATTCTGTGTCTCCCTCTCTCCCTCTGCCCCACCCCTGCTTGCTCTCTGTCTCTCAAAACTGAATTAACATTAAAAAAAATTTTTTTTAATGTATTTATGTTTGATTTACATTTTTTCCCTTTGTATGCCAAGACTTCCACTGCCTAACCATACAAAAATACTTTATGATTTTTCTTTTTAGTTTTTTGCTTTATCTTTTTTAAACCTTTAACTCTTTAATCCATACAGAATTTATTTGGATATAGCAGATAGGAGAGTTATAGCCTAGCACAGCTTATCACCTATTTTGTTACATCCTTCTGTCTGTTTATAGACTTCCAAGGGACCATCTGACTATTCCACAGTTTCTCAACATTGACACGACTGATATTTTTGATCAGGTGATGTTCTTTGTCAGAGGGAACACGGTGTTGTGTCTTAGAGGATCCCTAGATGTCTGCCGCAGGGCTACCACCTGCTTGAGTCACGACAACCAAAAATGTCTCCGGATATTGCCAAATATCCCCGAGCGGCAGAATCATCTCCCTGTCCCATGACAAACAGCCGATCAGTGCCTAGGGTGGCCACAGACCATTAGATGGTCATTTCTTGTTAGTTTTGTCATTGGTGCATCTGTTGGAAGTTGAATTTCCTTCTTTTTTTTTTTTTCAACGTTTATTTATTTTGGGACAGAGAGAGACAGAGCATGAACGGGGGAAGGGCAGAGAGAGAGGGAGACACAGAATCGGAAACAGGCTCCAGGCTCTGAGCCATCAGCCCAGAGCCCGACGCGGGGCTCGAACTCACGGACCGTGAGATCGTGACCTGGCTGAAGTCGGACGCTTAACCGACTGCGCCACCCAGGCGCCCCGAATTTCCTTCTTTACTTGCGCTAATTTCCTGATTACCCTTCGGCTTTATTCGCCGACATACAATTTAGAATTATTTTATTACAGGACAGAAAAGAAGATCCTGAGGCTAATTCGACTGGAAACTTCTTTAACTTTTGTGGCTGTAGGTAGAGAGAACTGCATCACTGAATTCAGGCGTCCTCCATGCACCAAAGTCGATGATATTACGACGGAGGCCATGCTTCTGTCACTTCATCAGGAGACACTCGACTTCTGTCCACATAGATCCTGCACGTGGTGTTAGACTGTGACCTCCAAAAAAATTTAAAAAAAAATTTTTTTTTAATGTTTATTTGTTTTTGAGAGGGAGACAGAACGTGATGGGGGGAGGGACAGAAGGAGGGAGACACAGAATCCAAAGGAGGCTCTGGGCTCTGAGCTGTCGGCACGGAGCCCGATGCGGGGCTTGAACCCGCAAACTGTGAGATGGTGACCTGAGCTGAAAGTCGGATGCTTAACCCCACTGAGCCACCCGCCGGCCAGGCGCCCCTGCAAATCTTAGATACATTTTGCAAGATGTGATTTTAGTCCAATCATTTCTTTTATTTTTATTATTATTATTATTTTTTTTTCAACGTTTATTTATTTTTGGGACAGAGAGAGACAGAGCATGAACGGGGGAGGGTCGGAGAGAGAGGGAGACACAGAATCGGAAACAGGCTCCAGGCTCTGAGCCATCAGCCCAGAGCCCGACGCGGGGCTCGAACTCACGGACCGCGAGATCGTGACCTGGCTGAAGTCGGACGCTTAACCGACTGCGCCACCCAGGCGCCCCAGTCCAATCATTTCTGTTGTGTATACGGTATGTATTTACACAACGTGCAGCAAATCGACGCCTTCATGGGTGGTGGCGGTTTTCCAGTCACTTCCCCTTTAGTTTGCCAAATAAACGATACCGTCATCTCCACTGACGACACTCGCTTCTTCCGTCCTGTATTCTCCATATTGGTCGTTGTGATTTCTGACATGAGGTTAGAGACGAAAGCAATGCTAAGTAACTGGGGTGTGGATCAACATCTTTGGATTTGGTTTGGTTCCGTTCCTCCTTTCAGTGGGAGGAGTGGTTCATCGAGCTCTGCTCCCAACCATCTTGAATGAGTCCTAGCCCTGCCTGGCACCCAGTGTGTCTGCAAGTGTCCATCGGAGCTGGACCAAAGGTGACGAACACTACTCGGCACCCTCTTCAGATGTCAACCGGGGGGCGAGAGGGACGGATTCCAACCCCGGGGACCTTAATAAGGGTAGAGGGGAAGACCAAAGATGTGTCCGAGTGGCACAAAGGAGTCCGCCCTAGGTGTTCAACTATCTGTCCCAAGTGCGTAACAACAGGTGACGTGTGTTCAGTGGCAAAGCTTGGTCTGAGTCGGACAGCCTGGTGCCCAATCCGAGCGCCCTTAACTGACAGCCTCTGTGACGTGAGACGGGGCTCTTTGCTCTGCTGCCTCTCAGTTTCCTCTTAGGAAATGGGATCATGTTATTCCTTCCACGTCAGGAAATCTGTGAAGGTGAAGAGTAACGAGCCGATCCACCTACTGTGCTGAGCGGGGTGCCTCCGCCTTAGCAAGCCTCCTGACAGTGTCTATTATTAGTGCTAACATTCCTGGGGGACCTGGGGGGCTCAGGAGGGTAAGTGGCCAACTTCGGCTCAGGGCATGATCTCGCGGTCCGGGAGTTCGAGCCCCGCGTCGGGCTCTGTGCTGACAGCTCAGAGCCTGGAGCCTGCTTCCGGTTCTGTGTCTCCCTCTCTCTCTGCCCCTCCCCTGCTCGTACTCGGTCTCTCAAAAATAAACATTAAAAAAAATTAAAACAAAATTTTTTTATTAGCGTTAACATTCCTGTTACTATTCTCATTGTGATTGTCCTCATCATCTCTATGAAGACTTAAGAAGCCAAACGTCTCTCAGTGGAATCTATGACATTTTACACGGCAGATGAATCGATGTCCCTGGAAATGTAAGATTGCATCTGGCCTATAAAACTACTGAGAGGTCATGGTTTTATTTATTTATTTTTGGACGTTTATTTAGTTATTTTGACAGACAGCGCGAGCACATGTGCAGGGGAGGAGCAGAGAGAGGCAGAGAGAGAATCTGAAGCAGTCTCAGGCTCTGAGCCCTCAGCAGAGAGCCTGACATGGGGCTCGAACTCATGAACTGCAAGACCACGACCTGAGCCAAAGTCGGGCGCTTAACTCACTGAGCTACCCAGGTGCCCCGAAGTGATGCTTTTAATAAGATTCTTTGGGAGTGCGTGGGTGGCTCAGTCAGTTAAGTGTCTGACTTTAACTCAGGTCATGATCTCGATGTTCGATGTTTGTGAATTCGAGCCCTGCATCGGGCTCTCTCCCGTCAGCTTGGAGAACACTTCAGATCCTCTGTCCCCCTCTCTCTCTGCCCCTCCCCAGCTTGTTCACGCTTTCTCTCTCTCTGAAAAATAGATACACGTTTAAAAAATAATAACATTCTGTGATGACTATTTTGATTTCTTGTTCGGGTGGTACTTTCTTGTACTTTTGAAACCTTCACTAAGTAAATGCTGTGATTACTTGGTTTTGGTAATTCATGCCTTCCCCATCAGGTGGAACCATTTAATTGCTTCTCCCTCCCACTCCTACCTCAAACACCATGTCAATATTCCAATCAGACCATGAAGAAACAATTAAAAAAAAAAAGCGCAAGCCTATGTCTTGACATTTTTCCATTTGAAGAGAGTTCATGTTTTCCACCACAAGAAGGATCAGTTGTTCCCTTGTCTTTCATTCAGAGCTGAGAACAGCTTCTTGAACCTTGGGTAATGCATTGAATGAGGGGTATATAGTTCAAGGTCATGGGGAAAATATCTCCATATGTACAAAGAAATCCTTGAGTCCTGTAAGGAGGGCTCTTGATGGGTTAAGAGGACATCTTATAGGATGGGTCTTGAGATTTCAGGGGCTTTCATCAGTGCAGGGGGCTGGATGCACCAGCACCCTAAGTACATTCTGGCCCTCATGTTTGGCATGATTCCACACCAGCAACAACTACCCGCTCTTACCAAACACAACCTCAAGATAGCATGTCTGATAGTATGCCAACCACAGTGATTAAAGGGCCCTTGAGACCTAAACGTAAGACAGGAGGCCATCAAAATCTTAAGAGGAGAAAGCAGACAAAAACCTCTTTGACCTCGGCTGCAGCAACTTCTTACTCAACACGTCTTCGGAGGCAAGGGAAACAAAAGCAAAATTGATCTATTGGGACCTCATCAAAATAAAAAGCTTCGGCACAGCAAAGGAACCAATCAGCAAAACTAAAAGGCAGCCAACAGAATGGGAGAAGATATTTGCAAATGGCGTATCAGATCAAGGGTTAGTATCCAAAATCTATAAAGAACTTCTCAAACTCAACACCCAAAAAACAACTAATCCAGCGAAGAAACGGGCAAAAGACATGAATAGACACTTCTCCAAAGAAGTCATCCAGATGGCCAACCGACACATGAAAAAATGCTCAACATCACTCATCATCAGGGAAATACAAATCAAAACCACAATGAGATACCACCTCATGCCTGTGAGAATGGCTACCATTCAGGCCACAACAGACGTTGGCAAAGATGCGGAGAAAGAGGATCTCTTTGGCACTGCTGGTGGGAATGCAAGCTGGTGCAGCCACTCTGGAAAACAGTATGGAGGTTCCTCAAAAAAATTAAAAATAGAACTACCCTATGACCCAGCAATTGCACTACTAGGCATTTATCCAAGGGATACAGGTATGCTGTTTTGAAGGGGCACATGCACCCCAGTGTTTATAGCAGCATTACCAACAATAGCCAAAGTATGGAAAAAGCCCAAATGTCCATCGATGGATGAATGGATAAAGAAGATGTGATATATATATATATATATATATATATATATATATATATATATATATATATATATACAATGGAATATTATTCGGCAATCAAAAAAGAATGAAAGCTTGCCGTTTGCAACTACGTGGATGGAACCAGAGGGTATTATGCTAAGCGAAATTAGTGAGAGAAAGACAAATATCATATGACTTCACTCATATGTAAAATCTAAGATACAAAACAGATGACCGTAAGGGAAGGGAAGCAAAAATAATATAAAAACAGGGAGGGGGACAAAACATAAGAGACTTTTAAATATGGAGAACAGACAGAGGGTTACTGGAGGGGGTGTGAGAGTGGGGATGGGCTGAATGGGTCAGGGGCATTAAGGAATCTACCCCTGAAATCATTGTTGCACTACATGCTAACTAACTTGGATGTAAAATTAAAAAATAAAGAAAAATAAAAAAATAATAAAGAAAAGAAATGGTAGTTTTGCATGCTGTATTGGAGAGGATGCCTGTCACAGAGTGATTCCATCATTGTCAGAATGATGGTTACTCTCTGGTATCCTAGATTCATCAATCAGTGGGATTGCTATTCTGACAAAACCCAGTTTTCTGATAAATTTCATTATAGATGGATTATAGACGGATTAAATCATGTGATCACTAGAAAGGGACAGATCATGACGGCGGGGGGGGGGTGCGGGGGTGACTGAATCACCAGTAAGAAAGAGTCCCTGCTTACGATATCCATGCGATCCCAATTTTTCATGTCAGAAACATTTTCTAAATGTAACCATTCTAAACCCAGAAGCCGGTTTTCATCTGAAGTCATGGTTTGTTTTTGGTTCCAGTGACGTTTTTCTGAATCTGACCTAAATTCTGGAAGGATGCCCGCCTAATGCATCCCTGCTATCTGCCTGTGCACCTTTTTGACAAAAGTACTGTGTCAGGCTCCCATTTTCCAACAGCCAAAGACCGAAATGTAGCTAGATTAATTATTGTGTCTGGAGAGGTGACTTTAAATAAATTTTTTTTTTTAATTTGTTCACTTATTTTTGAGAGAGAAGGAGCGAGCACGAGCAGCAGAGGGGCAGAGAGAGGGAGACGGAGAATCCACAGCAGGTTCCACGCTGTGGGCGCAAAGTCCTAGCTGGGGTTGGAACCCACCAATCGTGAGATCACCACCGGAGCTGAAGTCGCGCGCTTAACCAACTGAGCCGCCCTGGCGCCCTTGGAGACGTGATTTTTTTTAAGTGTCTGTGTTTGCAAAGAAGGGTCAGAGTTCTGGGAGCGGACAGGCAGTACTACGCTTTCACGCACAAGTTCCTGGATAGGGCGCCTCCAGGCCGGTGTTAGGCTCCGACACCTAACCTCCGGCGCCCGCTGTCACTCAGGCGTGAGGGGGCGAGGCCTTGAGAACTGTCCAATCAGGGGCGGCGGCGGCGCGGTGGGTGGGGCGCCGCTCCGCAACCACCCCGGACGTCCCTGCGCTTTTCAGCCTCCCTGGGGATCGCGGGTCGCCTGGTTTTAAAGGTGCCACGTTGCTCAAGCCGCCGTTATTTCGCGCTGTGAGCGACACCGTGGGCAGTGCTCTAAGGACGGCCGCCGGGGGACCCAGGAAACCTAGAAATGGTGAGCGTGCCTCCTGGGGTCCAGAGCCGGGCGCTGAGGGGCCGGTTGGAACCGGCCGGAACCGGCTGTGGCGGGACCCCCGCGGTCATCTCCCGAGTCTGCGGACCCGAGTTGGCCGGCGGCGCCTGGGTCCCCTTCGGCTTGGGTGCTGGGCCGGTAGCGGGGACCCTGGCGTCCGGGCTGCCCCGTCCTGTGCACGGTGACTTCGGCCCCGGAGACCCTGGGCAGCTTTGCACCCGCAGCCGCGTCTCCTCCGATTGTGTGGTGACCGCGGGGAGGGTCGTCAGGGGGACAATCGTGACTCCTTCGCGTTTGTGCGTGGGAGGAGCTGTGACCTGTGGGGTCCCCAGTCCCTCCTTTTGCCCAGGGCGGGCTCATTTTCAACTGAGCGTTCCAGATGTTTGGGAAGCACGGTCTGAAGTCTGTGACTGTGTCCCCGCTACACGCCCCCAGCCTAGCTCTCCCTGGGGCAGGCAGTGAATACCTACATTTCTAGTTCCTTCCCGCCTTCCCTAACGCCAGCTTCCCTTTGCCAATGCACAGCATCATTATCAATCACTGGTTCTATGGGTGCATTTCAAACACCCAGCATTTTAGCTCATTATTTAGCCACAGTCCCTGCATAGCTGTTTTTTTAAAAGGCTAGTCTTCTGTGTGGATATTTGACCTGAGAGAAACGCCGAGAATAATCACCTGGAACTACTTTGTATGAAATCCTTGTGCCTCTCCCCCCACCAGGATCTTTCCTGGGCACAGACATCCTATGGGAAGTCCTTTGGGTGGCGGTTCCTCTTTGAAACTTTCCCGAGTGTTCTGTGCTGTGAGCACAGTTCCAGGTCAGCGCTGCCCCTCTCTGAGTAAGTTGCTTTAGAAGATTTTTTTCACTTTATTTTAGTCTTAGTTTCTCAGTGTCTGAAAATTCATGTAATCAGCAGAGCTTGAAACTCAGTGTGAAGTATTTCCAGAGAGGCGCGAAAGAGGTAATTTCAGAAAAATAGTCCAGTACTACAGTTGCACGGCTTAAAAATTGTTTCCCTTTTTTTCCTCCCAGCGCAACTAGTAAGAGTCTGAGGTTTGTTCTTTTATTTGGGGTAAGTTCAAATGGATTTCCAGGGCTTGGACATGCAGACCAGAACTGTGATTCTTTTCCTTTTTTAAATGTTTATTTGTTTTTGAGAGAGAGAGAGAGAGAGAGAGAGAGGGAGAGAGGGAGAGAGAGAGAGAATGAGCGTGAGTGGGGGAGGGGCAGAGAGAGAGGGAGCCACAAGAATCCAAAGCAGGCTCCAGGCCCTGAGTTGCCGGCACAGAGTCCGACACCGGGCTGGAACCCCCCAAATGCAGGATCATGACCTGAGCCGAAGCTGAATGCTTAACGGTCTGAGCCACCCAGGCGCCCCTGATTCTTAATCAGGTATGATTAAGAGTTTATAAAAACAATTACTTTCCGAGGAAATAATAATTAACACCTTTTCCCCCCTCCAGGAATGCAATAATTACTTGTGGGGGTTCTTGCTGACCTAGCAGAGTGCCTTCCAATTTTCTTCTCTCTTTTCCGCATAAACACTGGGTTTGAGTGATTTTTGCTGGCCTCTTCGAGCTGTGCTTTTGTGTGATTTAAATCGTCGGTGGTGTCAGGGGCGCCTCAGTCTGTTGAGCATGCGGCTTCGGCTCAGGTCATGATCTGATCTCACAGTCCGGGAGTTAGAGCCCTGAGTCGGGCTCTGTGGGGACAGTTCAGAGCCTGGCACCTGCTTCGGATTCTGTGTCTCCCTCTCTCGCTTCCTCTCCCCCATTCACGCTCTGTCTCTCTGTCTCTCAAAAGTTAATAAACATTTAAAAAAATAAATAAAATGTCAGTGGTGTCCAACCCAACTCCAAGGGGAAACAGAAGCTTGAGGTCAGGGTCTCTAAGCTAAGACCCCCTTGTTAGATCCTTCCTTCCTTCCTTTCTTAATCTTTTTTTCTTTTTTTTTTTTTGTAAGTAAACTGTAACCAACGTGGGGCTCGAACTTATGACCCTAAGATCAAAGGTCACAGACCATCAACTGAGCCAGACTGAGCCAGCCACGAGCACCTTAAGCTAAGACCCCCTTAAACCTGCAAAAGCAAGTACTTGAAGGCCCCCAGTTGTCCTTGGGGTCCCTCTCTCTGCAGGTGTCCCGTTTGCTCACTGCCACTGTGGAAGGAGCCCTTTATTCTGAGAGAAGGTGCAGGCTGGTGGAAATCGGGGATGGCACTCGGGGTGGGTGGGGTGACGAGGCAGTCGAGGCCTTTCTGGAGTTGTAGTTCTCATTGCCTTGGGCCTGTACGTAGGCCTGGTCTTGCACGCCCGGTGGAGGTGCGCTCGGTATAAATCACGTCCGTCGAGAAGTCTGTGAAAGTCCAGTTCTGTGTCCTGGAACCGGGTCAGTGAATGGGGAGGTCATCTGGGTCAGAACCTTAAACTGAACCCTGCTGAGTGTCCTCACTTGGGAGCCTGGAACCCTGAGGCAGGGAGAGGTTCCCTTTGCCGAGGGGAGGGGAGGGGAGGGGAGGGGAGGGGAGGGGAGGGGAGGGGAGGGGAAGGGAAGGGAGGGGAGGGTGTGCAGGGCTCCCGGAGCGCATTCCTGTGGCTGCTTGGGTGTCCCTCCCTTCCCTCCGCGGGGACTGACCCACTCCAGGGCTTCTGTCTCCACCGGGACAGTCTAGACCGGGGAACCTTCTGAAGGCGGCTTTCCTCGTGTCCTGTGGGACGCGGGCTGCTCGTCCCTGCTGAGCCCAGTTTCTCTCCTGGATTCCTTTATTGATGGAACAGCGCAGCCCTTGGGCCCCGGTTTCCCCCTGCACTTGGGCCCCTGAACTGTAAGCTGGTGGAGAGAGACGGTGTGAGGCAAGGGGGAAACTGCGGGAAATGCATGTAGGATTTGTGTTCCGTTTTACTCAAGACAACCTCACGGCATCACTTCCATTCATGGTGGAACTCACGTTGCTTTTCATACCTTCCCAGAATTGAAAAAAAATTTTTTTAATGTTTATTTTTGAGAGAGAGTGAGACACACACACAGACTCTAAAGCAGGCTCCAGGCTCTGAGCTGTCAGCACAGAGTCCAAGGCGGGGCTTGAACTCCCAAACCTGGAGATCATGACCTGGGCCGAAGTCCCACGCTCAGTGGACTGAGCCACCCAGGTGCCCCCCTTCTCAGAATTTGTAAAGCCGGGCCGTGGAACAAGGCATGGAGTGGAAGTTTCTCGTCTAAGTCTCAAGCTGCGGGCCTCCAGGAGCAGCATAGTGGGTTATTGAAATAAGTTCGGATTAATTAAAGATGTTCTGTTTTCTAGCATCAGGGATGAATATGAACAACGCATCCGTGTTCATCATCTTTGTTTTTTTTTTTTTTTTTTTGCTTTGGAGACTTTCCTTTCTGATTTTAGTTTTTTACGTGTTTATTTATTTTTTTTTTAATTTTTTTTTTCAATGTTTTTTATTTATTTTTGGGACAGAGAGAGACAGAGCATGAACGGGGGAGGGGCAGAGAGAGAGGGAGACACAGAATCGGAAACAGGCTCCGAGCCATCAGCCCAGAGCCTGACGTGGGGCTCGAACCCACGGACCGCGAGATCGTGACCTGGCTGAAGTCGGACGCCCAACCGACTGCGCCACCCAGGCGCCCCATTTTACGTGTTTATTTTGAGAGAGAGAGAGAGTGGTGAGAGCACAAGTGGGGGAGGAGCAGAGAGAAAGTGGGAGAGAGAGAATCCTAGGCAGGCTCTGCCCTGTCAGTGCAGACCCAGACGCTGGGCTTGAACTCATGAACCATGACATAATGACCCGAGCGGAAACCAAGATGCTTAGCTGACTGAGCTACACAGGTGCCCCTAGACTTGTCTTTTTAAAGAGCATTTACATTGTACAGAAAACTTGATCGTAAAGTGCAGAGATTTCCCACATAACCCCTCTGTCTGGACACTGTCATATATTTATATATCATGATATATAAATATATACATATAGTTTTTAGCAGAGGTGGGTTTTTTTTTTTAAGGTTTGTTTCTTTTTTTTAGGAATCTCTACACCCAACGAGGGGCTCGAACTCACGACCCTGAGATCAAGAGTTGCACACTTCTCCAGCCGAGCCAGCCGGGCGCCCCTGTCCTATATATTTTTTTTTAATATCCTATTACTCTGGTGCATTTGTTATTTTGATGAGCCAGCTTTGGAGTAGTTTACAGTAGGGTTGACTCTTACACAATGTCAGGTCTTCCGCTAATATGAAAACACATGTCTTCATCATTTCTGCGTCGTACAGAATATTGTCATTGTCCTGAACATCTCACGTGCTCGCGCCCCCCTTGTTCATTCCCTAGCGACTGAGGATCTTCTACTGTCTTTCACGTTTATCTTTTCCAGAATGTCCTATGCTTGGAGCCAGACAGTGTTGTCATAGTGGCTTCTTTCACTTAGGAATAGGATTTTAAGTTTTCTCCATGTGGTTTTGGCTTGGGAATCTCCTTTCTTTTTTTGTAACTGAAGACTCTTTCATCCTGTGGATTTACCAGTGATTGTTTCTCCATTTGCCTGTCTTTGGTGTGTTTGTTCAAGTAAACTAGTTGGGCTGGAACTCACAAGTTGATCCCAAGATCGAGTTAAGTGCTTTACCCACTGAGCCAGCCAGGCTCCCCATTCGCCTACGTTTTGTGCTGGGTCTTAGTACCGGTTGTGGTTGGACTGGCCCTTGTGGATGCTGTTATTATGACTGTAAGACTCCCTTTCAGCAGTAACCACCAGGAAACTTGGCGGGGGGGGGGGGGGAGGAAATTTATAACCAAAAGAGCTGGAAATTATACAGCGCACTGGGGGTCACCCTGTGTCACACACGTCCTCGGTAGAGAGAGGCAACACCCAGGCTTGGGTTCTTATTTTATTGAGGTAAGGGTGGGGGTCTGTGATTTTCCTGGCTCACACTCATTATGGAGTGAATTTAAAACTTAAGAGCAGACATTTAAATCACAAGAGACACAACAAATGGTCCGAGTGGTCAGTTAGAATCAACCAAGATCTCCAAAACAAAGGAGGTGGTTTGGCTCTTTATCTAGTCACGTGGCGGGCAATGTGTTTATTCTAGATACTGTCTTTGAAGCGTATGCCTCTTTGAAGTGAATGCCTCGGCAAGCAAAGCTTAAGTCAGGCCCCATGCCTCGCAAAAAAGAAAAAAAAAAACAACCCGAAACTGTCAGGGTTTACACTACAATCCACCCTTGTGATGCAGACGAATCAGAGTCGATGGTGAGGACATTAACTGCCTGGTTAGTTAATCTGCTGAAAGTCCAGGAGTAGGGTTTGTCCAAACCCAGAAAGTAGGTCGGATTATGGTAGCAAATTCTGTGATAGTTGAACGGGCAGTAGTCTGAAGTCCAGTCCATAACCGTTGTCCCAAATTTGAAGAGTCCCGCAATAAAACTAAATCCGTGAGGGGCGCCTGGGTGGCTCAGCGGGTTGTAAACATCCTACTTGGGCTCAGGTCCTGATCTCGTGGTGCCCCTAGAATCTAATATTTATAAAGGTGTATTAATGACTTAATTTTTCTCTGTATAGCCACCCCCATTTCTAGCTAAGATAACCGTGGTAAAACGAATTGGTTTGCAAATTGAGTCTAGTTTTAATAAATTTGGCCTGGTAATTTACATAAGTGCAGTAAGAATAGTGATTGACCACACAGTCTGCTTTGTTGGAACTTTTCATAAGGAATCTCAGGTTGGACTTTTTTTTTTTAATGTTTTTATTTATTTTTGAGACAGAGAGAGACAGAGCATGAGCTCAGAGGGGCAGAGAGAGGGAAAGACACAGAATCTGAAGCAGGCTCCAGGCTCTGAGCTATCGGCACAGAGCCCGACACGGGGCTTGAACTCACAGACTGTGAGATCATGACCTGAGCTGACGCCTAACCGACTGAGCCACTCAGGCGCCCCAGGTTGGACTTTTAAAAATTTCTTGTGGCTAGGAAGCCAAGCCAAGGACTTAACCATCAGACTTTGCCTGCAACACCTATTGGTTTGGGTTTAATTCCTCTGTTCTCGAGGTCCTCAAAATATCCTGAGGTTCCTGCACCTACAGAAAGTGACCTTCCCTAGTCACCTGGTAAGGCTGCTGGGAGCCCTATTAACTAGGTATCAGGCTTGATTTTTCCACGGGGCTTTATTGGCTCCGTAAAGTCAGCCTTAGTTCCTTAAAAAGCTGTCTGTTCATATTTGAATCTACGTGTATCTCTGTTAAACATAACATTTCAGTCAAAGCCTTGGTAATACAACTAATGTTTTCAATTGTGTCCTTTTGCAAGGAGACTAGATTCTTACTGATTTTATGTAACTGTATTATTATGCGACTGCGAATACTCATTAAAAGTTTCTGAATTCTGGAGAGATCAGGTAGGGAGGAAAAGTGATAGTTTCACCTTTGTTCACAAAGGTATACTTTATCATAAATTGGTGTAAGTCATAGCTAGCTTAAGAGAAAGGGTTTTCTTAGATCTAGGAAGCAAAAGATTAAAGAGTCCGAAAATTTTAAGCAAAAAGTCATAAAAATTATCCTTATCAGTTCACTCAGTCCTATGTAATTAATCCTTGCTCTTGATCTTTGGTTAGGAGTTTTATGGATGCGGTTTTTCCTGAGAGCACTGTAAATTCTTACCCAGTTCAGTGGAATGATCTGAAAGTTATCAGAAACCTGAATTCGAGAGGGCTTGTCATAGCCCTCTCCACGAATATCTCTGAGAATATCTCCACGAATATCTCTGAATGTCACTCGCAAGAGCATCAGAATAAAACACCTGTCTATTGAGTGACAAAGGACTTAAAAATGGCCATGGTTAAAGATCCGATGAGAGTTCATCGTGATGTCATTGCCAGGACAATTTGTTTATTTCTGCGGCACGTAACATTCCAAGATAATAACTAGAATTACAAGTGATAACGTTATACCAGGACATGGGGGAGTCTCGGGAATTTCGTGCAATTTCTAGAACGCTTCTTTTAATAACATTCACCCATAACTTATGACCTGAGAGTTTGTCATCACTGATTCGACGGTGCCTCCCACGTAATTTAACATACCCGATGAAAAGCCTAATTCGTGTAGCTCTCTTTGTTCCTTCTGTCGGCCAGCTGTTGCGGGCAGTTTTAGTTACCTGCTGGGGTGTTTACATTTCAAAGGCATGGTAAGATTTACATCTTCAGGGGACTGAGAAAGAAAACAAGCTTTTTCCTAGGAGTTTCTTGCCTTTTGGATGTTTTTGACCGTTCCAATCAAGATGTGGTAGTGCCATGCTGTGATTAGGGGGAGCGCCCTGCAAGGACTCCTTCTCTGGGCGTGGGTCAAATGGGGGCCTCTTCAGGGTAGGAAAAGAAGGGTTGGGGTCGAGGAATTAGTAAACCCATTGGACCTTCCCAGTTTCGCCTAGTAGGAGATGGGCTCATCTTAATGTTTTCCATTCCCCGGGAGCCTTAGCTGTGATCACTGTGATGTCACGATGGGCATAGAGCCAGGCAGCAAATCTCCAAGTCTGGAAGGAGGTCCTAGTATAAGTTGGTAGCTCTGGGAGCCTTTGCCTTCCCAGTTCCCTCTTCCTCCTCGTTAGAGGCCCTGGTAATCCTCTCAGGGGATTCCACTGGTGGCAGGGGCTGTACTTCTTGGTTCTGCCCTGTTCAGGGGAAAGTTGAGGGAGCTTAGGGTCTGTGGTATCTGGGCGGAAACAAGCCTAGAGGCCTGGATGGATCTTTAAGAAACTTAATGGATTGTAGGGTCTTGAGAGATACCAGCGGGTTGATGTATTTGGCAGCTGTGAGTGACAATTCAGAGCCTGTTCGAAACCATCAAAAACCCACAATTAGCCAGTTGATTCCCCTCTCTCCTTCCTGCATAAAATCTTCAAGGAAGGTTTGATTTTTTAGTTAAGGTATACTGTGTGTGTGTGTGTGTGTGTGTGTGTGTGTGTGTGTGTGTGTTTAATTAAAAAAACTTTTATTTATTTTTGAGAGAGACACGTGCGCGCGCACACACACACACACACACACACACACAAAATCTGAGTGGGGGAGGGGCAAGGAGAGTGGGAGACACAGGCTCCAGGCTCTGAGCTGTCAGCGCAGAGCCTGACGCGGGTCCTGAAGTCGTGAACGGTGAGATCATGGCCTGAGCTGAAGTCAGACGCTTAACCGACTGAACCACCCAGGTGTCCCTGTTACCAGACGCTTTTGGATGATGGCACGGTGAGCCCTCGTAGTTAGCAATTTTCCTTTCCAGGGAGTCCCAAGAGACTTCTGGCTTGAGGTCTGCCTCCGCTAGTGTGATATGCACAGGGTCTTTGAGAAAACCCCTTAGGCGAACCCTCTAGAGCCGGGAGACCTCTCGGCAGGCTGATATGATAGCATTGAGGAACACCCAGGACGTGCCTTGGGCTTTTGCATTTATCAAGGAGCAGGTGTTTGTCCTCTGGGATCTTGGGTGCTTACACCGGATGTCGGTGACATTTATTTATTGAAAAAAAATTTTAACATTTATTTTTTGAGAGGGAGACAGAGCACGAGCAGGGGAGGGGCAGAGAGAGAGGGAGACACAGAGACACAGAAAGAGGGAGACACAGAATCCCAAGCCGGCTCCAGGCTCTGAGCGGTCAGCACAGAGCCCGACCGCGGGGCTCGAACTCTCGCACCATGAGATCATGACCTGAGCCGAAGTGGGACGCTTAATTGACCGAGCCACCCAGGCACCCCGGATGTTGATGACATTTATATCTGTCCTTTCATTTTTTTTTTTTTTTTTTTTTAAGCACCATCATGCCCGGAATCGGACCCATATCCCATCGAGTCAGGTGTGAAGAGTGACACAGAGACCATTGGCCTTTGTTACATTTTTTTCCCTCTGGTGGTGCCGTTGGTTTCTGGTTTCAAGGCTGCTTCACTCTTCTGGGTTCGGGCTTATAGTCCGGACATGAGTCACTGACTCTGTGGTCACAGGCGGAGTTCTCCCAGACTGCTCAAATGTGGGACTGTTTTCCTCATGCCTTTAGCCTAGAGCCTGTCCTTGGGATATGACAGTAGCCTTGTGATCGCAATTTCACCCTCCTTAGCCTTCCTTGCCTTGAGGTATGGAGGACCCTTATGCATGTTAATAGTCAACTAAGGCCTTTTGTTGGTGAATTTAAATTAAAATTTTTTTATTAAGTTTATTTATTTTGAAAGAAACAGAGCTTGAGCGGGAGAGGGGCAGAGAGGGAGACCGAATTCCAAGCAGGCTCCGCACTGTCAGCACAGAGCCCGACGCGGGGCCCGACGCGGGGCTTGAACCCACGGACAGTGAGATCACGACCTGAGCCAAAGTCGGCCACCCACCCGACTGAGCCAGCCGGGCACCCCTCTTTGGTGAATTTAAAACACAAGAGCGGGCATTTCAAGTGGAGGAGGAGAAAAAACAAGCGGCCCAGATAGTTATTGAAATCAATCAAGATGTTTAACAAAAAAGATGGCTCAGTGAGGGGCCGGGGCCTTATTCTTCCTGCAGGCTGGGTGTGTGTTTATTTGAAATGGCCATCTTTGAAGTGAATGCCTTAGCAATCAAAGCTTAATTCAGGCCCTTGCATTACAACAAACCAACCAACCAAAAAACAATTGTCAGGGTTTACACCTAGAGGCTGGTGATAACTCTTTTATTTGCGATTTTCCAAAGACCCAGCATTTTCAAATTGCTTTTGTTCCTTGACCTGCGTGTTCAGATCTATTTCCCATTTTTAATTGGGTTGTTCGTCTTCTACGAGTTTTAAGAGTTCTTTGGATATTTTAGATACCAGTCCTTTATCAGGTAAGTGATTTATAAAGATTTTCTGCCAGTCTGTGGCTTGTGTTTTCATCTCCTTAATTAACACTGTCTTTCTCTGGGCAGGAGTTCTTCATCTTGATGAAAACATATTTATTTTTTCTTTCTTGGATCTTGCTTTCGTCATTGTGTCCCCAAAGCAATCACCAAACCCAGGCCCGCCTAGATTTTCTCCTGTGTTCTCTTTTAGGAGTTTTGTAGTTTAACATTTTACACTAAATCTATGATCCTTCACCCCCACCCCCACCCACCTTCCTGCCAGCCCCCGACTCACACGTATTAGACTCCTTGGTCCCTGTTTCAAGACTGGTTGGGTGGGTGGTCGACATCACCACTGACCCTGTGTGCTCACTTTGCTGCGCTTTGGTCACAGCGTCGTGGTGCTTGGACCCCCCCCCCCCCCCGCCCCCTCACCAAGTCCCTGGGATAGTCCAAGCCCATGCATGCCCCCTGTCACGGTCCGTAGCCGGGGGCAGGGCTATGATCCCTTGTTTAATTTTTTTTTTTAATTTTTTTCAACGTTTATTTATTTTTGCGACAGAGAGAGACAGAGCATGAACGGGGGAGGGGCAGAGAGAGAGGGAGACACAGAATCTGAAACAGGCTCCAGGCTCTGAGCCATCAGCCCAGAGCCTGACGCAGGGCTCGAACTCACGGACCGCGAGATCGTGACCTGGCTGAAGTCGGACGCTTAACTGACTGCGCCACCCAGGCGCCCCCCCCCCTTGTTTAATTTTTGTGAGAGGTGTAAAATCTGTGTACGGATTCTTTGTGTGTATGTTTATGGATGTCTAGTCCTTCCTGCACTATTAACTCTAAAGGCTACATTTTCTATTGAATTGCCTTTAGTCCTTTCTCAAAGATGAGTTCTGTATTCTTGTGTGGATCTTTAGAAAGTGAAGGGTGCCTGGTTGGCTCAGTCGATTCAGTGTCTGACTCTTGATTTCAGCTCAGGTCATGATCTCACCACTCGTGGGTTCAAGCCCTGCATCGGGCTCCTTGCTGACAGTGCGGAGCCTGCTTACGATCCTCTCTCTCTGCCCCTCCCGTGTGCTTGCGCGCGCTCTCTCTCTCTCTCTCTCTCTCAAAATAAGTAAATAAACTTAAAAAAAAAGTAGTAATTGACTTTATAAATTAACATTTTGTCCTTCAGCTTTCCTTACACTCTCGGTATAGTTGACCTTTTAACACAGGTTTGAACTCTGTGGGTACGCGGGTGTAAACAAAATTTTAAGGAGATGATAGCAAAAGCCACAAGGTATTTTTTATTTAAAAATTTTTTTTAGGGGCGCCTGGGTGGTGCAGTCGGTTAAGCGTCCGACTTCAGCCAGGTCACGATCTCGCGGTCCGTGAGTTCGAGCCCCGCGTCGGGCTCTGGGCTGACGGCTCAGAGCCTGGAGCCTGTTTCCGATTCTGTGTCTCCGTCTCTCTCTCTCTCTCTCTGCCCCTCCCCCGTTCATGCTCTGTCTCTCTCTGTCCCAAAAAAAATAAACGTTGAAAAAAAATTAAAAAAAAATTTTTTTTAATGTTTGTTTATTTTTGAGAGAGACAGGATATGAGCTGGGGCGGGTCAGAGAGAGAGAGAGAGAGACACAGAATCCAAAGGAGGCTCCTGGCTCCCAAGCTGTCAGCACAGAGCCTGATACGGGGTTCGAACTCATGGACCATGACATCATGACCTGAGCCGAAGTCAGACGCTTAACGGACTGAGCCACCCAGGCGCCCCGACAAGGCATTTATTTACAGCTACCCCCATCCCCACCCCCCGGCCGGCCTTCCCTGGACTGAATCAAAAGTGACGGGCCCAGAGGTGGTGCTTGCTGCCTCCTGAGTACCTGTGGAGGTGCTGGCACGGGGCAGGGCTGCAGGTCGCCCGTGTACTGACGGGGTGGTCAGGTGGCGTATCTCGTGCTGGTCTTCAGGAGGCCGGGCTGAAGTGGGGAAACTCATCAGCGATGCACAAGGAGGCCACACCCACTGAGTCCTATGCAAGCAGGTTGGCCTCTGGCTCTGCATTTGGGTCCCTCCCAGGCCAGAGGGGACGGCACCCCAGTCTTCCTGGAGGTGGGAGCGCTTAGGTGTGGCCACAGCTGCTGAGGGGCGTGGGCCTGGGGTGCAGCTCCCAGCGGGCGAGGCAGCTCCACCAGCCTCCAGGCTGCTGTCGCCACCCTGAGGCCTGGCCGAGCTGAAGCTACCAGGCCATGGACCGTGGCCATCCTGGGGCCAGGCCCGCAGCCATTACCCACCGCGCCCGGGGCCTCATCCGGCCTGCCTGGGCCTACCTATGGGTAGATTTTTTTCAATCAACGTTTCCTTATAATTTCATTAATGTTTTCTTTAGCTTTACTGGAAGAATCTAGGGCACATAACCTACAAAATATGTGTTAATTGGCTTTTATGTTGTCCTTAAGGATCCCGGTCAACAGTAGGCTGTCCATAGTTATAGGCGGCCAAAAGATGTACCCAGATATTTGACTGCCCAAGGGTTTGGTGCCCCTAACTCCCAAGTTGTTCAAGGGTCAGCTGGAGTTGGAAGGGATTTTCTTGTCATTTGGGACTATGCGATTTGCTCCACAGACAGTCTTGTCTTTTGCCGCAAAGACCATTTTATTTCTAGCTTCCCAACCTGCATACTGGTTTTTTTTTTTTTTTTTTTTTTTTCCTGTTTGGGTCTTACTGCATTAGTTAAGAATTCTAGTACAAGGTTGACCAGGACTGGGGAGAGGGGACATCCTGGCCTTCTTCCTGATGTTACCAGAAAGCATTTAGTTCTTTCAGGGTAGTGCACGTATATTAAATAAAAGCCCAGTTGATGTGTAGAGAGGTAGGTGTGGGCACAGGGGAAGGAAGCATCCTCTTCTCCAATGATTTGGTCTCCGTCTTTAGGGAGCTTATTATCTACGTACTTGGGTTTGACCTACTGTGCTACAGTGGGAAAGGTATGTCTCTTAGTTCCTAGCAAAAACCTCTTGAAGCCCTTGGAATTACCTAAGTGATAAGGGGGTGATCATGTCTTTTTTTTTTTAATTAAAAAAAAATTTTTTTTTAACATTTATTTATTTTTGAGACAGAGAGAGACAGAGCATGAATGGGGGAGGGTCAGAGAGAGAGGGAGACACAGAATCCGAAACAGGCTCCAGGCTCTGAGCGGTCAGCACAGAGCCCGATGCGGGGCTTGAACTCAACGGACCGCGAGAGCATGACCTGAGCTGAAGTTGGACACTTCACCGACTGAGCCACCCAGGCGCCCCGATCGTGTCTTTTAAAAACATTTTTTTTTTAGTGTTTATTTTTGAAAGAGAAGAGTGCGAACGGGGGAGGAGCAGAGGGAGGGAGACTGAGGATCTGCAGTGGGCTCCGTGCTGACAGCAGAGAGCCCCCTGCGGGCCTCAAACTCATGAACTGTGATATCATGACTGGAGCTGAAGTCAGATGCTCAACAGACTGAGCCACTCAGGCGCCGCCCCTTTATATATATAATGTATATATTATATATATAATGTGTATATATAATATATATATAATGTAAATATGAATATATACTGCTACTACATAGCAGGGTGAGGGTTGAACACACCATGAACACCAAGCCTTGATTAAGGGCTTGGGACTTTGAGCCCCAACTCCCAGCATCTGGAGAGAGAAGACAGGCTGTGGAGAGTGAGTTAATCACCAGTGGCCAGAGATTTCAAAATTGTGTCCATTGAATGAAATCTCCACGAAAACCCTTGAAGACCCAATTCGGGGGGTGTCCAGGTGGGTGAACACCTACATCCAGGTGCTAGAAGGTTGGCGTGTCCGGAGAGTAGGGGGCAGCTCTGCAAACCCCCCCCCCCCACTCCCCTTAGGCATATGACCACCTGACTTGGCATCACTACCTCTTGTCTGTGTCATGTAAGTTACCGTACATGATGGCACATGGAGGGGATCCAAATGTGTGCGCGGCCGAGCAGAAGTGTCACAGCCAGCGTCCGAAGTAGGGGCAGTGTGTGGGACTGAACTCTTCACCTATGGAGTCTGATGTGGACCCTGGGTGTTAGTGTTGTAAGTGAATTGAACTGTTAGACACCCGTTTGGTGACACAGAATTGGAGAAGTGGTGTTGGGACAGACATCACATATTTGGTGTCACAAGGGGGAAAAAAACCTCATCATCCTCAGAAGAAGCACTCCACCTTCTGGAGGTGATAAGGCTAGAAGGGACTTAAGTTGGCTGTTTCCCTCCTCCCAGGTCGAATAGGCCTTGGGACGGTCCTGGTCACTTATACTCTTGTGAAATAGATTGTCTTGAGGATGGGCCTTGTTGAGAAGCATAGAATATTATGGACCTTTTTCCCTTTTTTTTTTTTTTTTTTTTTTTTTTTTAAGTAGGCTTTACGCCCACTTGGGGCTTAAACTCACCACCCTGAGATCAAGACCTTAGCTGAGATCAAGAGTCAGACAGTTAACTGAGCCACCCAGGTGCCCCTGGACATATCTTTATTTATTTATTTATTTATTTATTTATTTATTTATTTATTTTTAATTTTTTTTTTCAACGTTTATTTTTTTTTAATTTTTTTTTCAACGTTTATTTTTTATTTTTGGGACAGAGAGAGACAGAGCATGAATGGGGGAGGGGCAGAGAGAGAGGGAGACACAGAATCGGAAACAGGCTCCAGGCTCTGAGCCATCAGCCCAGAGCCCGACGCGGGGCTCGAACTCCTGGACGGTGAGATCGTGACCTGGCTGAAGTCGGACGCTCAACCGACTGCGCCACCCAGGCGCCCCAACGTTTATTTATTTTTGGGACAGAGAGAGACAGAGCATGAACGGGCGAGGGGCAGAGAGAGAGGGAGACACAGAATTGGAAACAGGCTCCAGGCTCTGAGCCATCAGCCCAGAGCCCGACGCGGGGCTCGAACTCACGGACCGCGAGATCGTGACCTGGCTGAAGCGGACGCTTAACCGACTGCGCCACCCAGGCGCCCCGCCCCTGGACATATCTTTAAATGACGACTTTTTATCTCTGTAATTTGAGAGAGAGGAAAACACAGAATCCAAAGCAGGCTCCAGACTCCGGGCTCTGAGCTGTCAGCACAGAGCCCGACACGGGGCTCGAACTCACAAACCAGGAGATCATGACCTGAGCTGAAGTCAGGTGCTTAACTGACTGAGCCACACAGGCGCCACTCTAAGGCTTTCGAAGCAGTCTCCAGCTTCCTAATGTTCCTTCTCTTCTGCACACTAGATAATAGGACTTTTTATGAGCGTGCTCTGCAGTTCCATGGTGGAAAGAATAATTATGACTGACCAGTTCATTACTGGTCATGAGGCACCTCATTACTCCCTGAGAAATGTTCCTCATTTGCTGTCACTCTACTGAATCCGTCCATTCTAGCATTAGAATTGCTGTGGGTGGGACGTTTTTGCTGTTCCCTAGACATGGACATCATTGAATTACTGATCTCTTTCACGGACCAGCATTTAGGGGAATTAATCCGTTGAGGGATTCCTGTGCTTGGACAGACGGTTGTCCTGCCTTCCCAACAGAGGAACTCGGAAGTGAGAGAAGTTGGGAGGAAAGCCTCTCAAATGGCTGGTTGGGTATCCGTTGCACCAGGAATCAGAAAAAGGGGATTTGGTGAGATTTTTGGACTCTGTGTCCTATCCCGTACACATACATCTGCAGGACTGGTGTGGAATTCAGCAAAGTCCCTTGCAAACTCCAGGCCTTAACATGTTCCCCAAGGTCACAAGGCCCTGGTCAGTTATGATTCTGTCAGAAAATCTCTTCTGGTCTGTGTGCCTTTGTGTCCTAAAAATCAATGGGAGGCAACTCTGAGACTCGTTAGTATATGGAGTTTGGGGATGTCTAAGTTGTCACGTCTTTTCCTCCCGTCTGAGTTGAGTCCTCCGAATATCATCCTGGTCCGTGAAATGAGGCAGAGCACGGAAGGCAAAACTGATTTCCGTGATAAATATTATACAAATGAGAATTGTACTCTTCTGTGAGAGTATTGTTGTTCATCAACTGGATATGACTGCAATGGCCTGCGGGACGTTAGGACATTATGGCCAGCTGGATCTTTCGATAGTTTGGATCCTCCTGGCTCCTCATGTTTGGGGATGGGAATAGGAGAAAAAGCTTCCTTTTTTTTTTTTTCCTGTTTTTGTTCATAAAACATCGTGCACTTATGACCCCAGGCTTCATGGAGTAGTACCTGATGTGGTTATTTAAGGAGATGAAAGTTCTTCTCACAAAGAATTGATGGTCTTAAGATGGAAATATTTCTTCCGATTCTGTAGCGTTTCTCCAGGGTGTTCTGTTCCCTGACAGTAGAGAGCAATGAAGATTTGAAGTGATCACCGTAAAAATGTAGCAGTAAATTCCGTGTGTTTGTGATGCTGTTAAATTCATGAGGACGTGAGTGTGGCCAGAGAGGAGGAGTCTGAGAACCAAGTCGTAGAATAAATGTTGAGAAGTCAGGGTCGTATGTGAATTTCTTACGAATTGAGTATAGATCGCCAGTTCTGCCCGTCTTACCCATCCCCCTGTACACATGTATGGGATGTTTTAGGACTCAGTGGCCTTTGAGGATGTGACTGTGAACTTCACCCTGGAGGAGTGGGCTCTTCTGAATCCTTCCCAGAAGAAACTCTACAGAGATGTGATGCAGGAAACCTTCAGGAACCTGGCCTCAGTAGGTAGGGATGACGATATTCTTACTTGCTTGGTCAATATTCTCATTCACTTAATCAACTAGGGAGCCAGTGTTGCTTGTTTATCGGTGCTGTTTCGAGAGGTTAAGTGCGGAAAGCAAATACGTTGGTAAATGAAGCAGCCATGGTGACGGTTCATCAGGGACGTAGAAACTAAAATAATTTTAGTATTTTTTTATAATTGATTTTTCCTGGTCTGCGTTGTAGGAGACAGATGGGAAGATCGTAACAGTAAAAGTCTGTATGAACATGAGACAAATCGAAGGTGAGTCCCACTCATATAAGAGCAGTGTCACTGGGGGTGCCTGGCCAACTCAGTAGAGAGCATGCAACTCTTTTATGTTATTTTTTTTTTAAACATTTTTTTTAACGTTTTATTTATTTTTGAGACAGAGAGAGACAGAGCATGAATGGGGGAGGGGCAGAGAGAGAGGGAGACACAGAATCGGAAGCAGGCTCCCGGCTCCGAGCCATCAGCCCAGAGCCTGACACGGGGCTCGAACTCACGGACCGCGAGATCGTGACCTGAGCTGAAGTCGGACGCCTAACCGACTGAGCCATTCAGGCGCCCCTTATTTTTTAAAAAAACTGTTTAATGTTTATTTTTGAGAGAGAGAGAGAGAGGTGCGGGGAGGGGCAGAGAAAAAGAGGGAGACACAGAATCCAGAGCAAGCTGCAGGCTCATGAACTGGGAGACCTTGACCTGAGCCGAAGTCAGACGCCCAACTGACTGAGCCACCCAGGTGCCCACCCCCCACCTTTTTAATGTTTACTTAAAAGTAAATAAATAAAAAAAGAGTGTCCCATGAGAGCATCTTTGTCATGAAATTAAAACGAACAAGCAAATAAAACAAATCAGACCAGTTTTCAAGTCTGTTCGTTTTTCGGATATTTTCATCAAGAATTTTTGCTGTAATGTGACCTCGATGTTCAACGTGTGAAAAATAGTATACGTGGAAAAATGTCTTCAGAAACCCCGTTGATGACCATCCCTTTTGATAAGAGCTGCGATCGAGTCCTCTCACAGAATGCCTAGCACCCGTTCACTTCCAGACGACCAGCACGAAACACATACACGGTGTTTTGGGGGAAATGGCGGAAAAAAAAAAGTCTCATTGCAATAATACAGTGAATACGAAATTCCTAATAAACCGTTAATAACCTGCTTCTTTCTCCGGCAGGCGCGTGGTAGAGAGTCCCTGTCAAAGTAAAGAAGGTAGTCAGCGCGGAGACCCCCGCCGCCAGAACCCAAGTCCTAAGCAGATAAAGAAGGTTTCTACCGGAATCAAACTCCGTAAATGCAGTTTCTGTGGACAGGTGTTCAGGCATCATTCGTCCTTCAGCAGGCACATGCTCTCCCACACTGGCCACAAACTGTACGAGTACCAGGAATACGAAGAGAAGCCTTATAAGTGTAAGGAGTGTGGGAAGGCCTTCAAACATCGCCAGTCCATCCGCGTACATGTCAGGACTCACACCGGCGAGAAACCTTACAAGTGCCAGCACTGTGGGAAAGCCTTCAAGCACTGCCAGTCCATTCGCAAGCACGAAAGGATCCACACCGGCGAAAAGCCCTACGCGTGCAAACAGTGCGGAGAAACGTTCCGGTATCGCCACAACTTCCAGAAACACGAGCGGACGCACACCGGAGAGCAGCCCTACAGGTGTAAGCACTGTGGGAAAGCCCTCAGTTGTCTCAGCTACTGCCGGGTTCACGAGCGAACTCACACCGGCGAGAAACCGTACGAGTGTAAGCAATGTGGGAAAGCCTTCAGCTACGCCAGTTACATCCGAATACACGAGAGAACTCACACCGGAGAGAAGCCCTATGAGTGCAAGAAGTGTGGGAAAGCCTTTAGTTGCCCAAATTACTTTCGAAAACATGAGAAAACGCACACCGGCGAGAAACCCTACGAGTGTAAGCAGTGCGGTAAAGGCTTCAGCTGCCCTAGATCCTTCCGCAGTCACGAAAAGAGACACCGGGGCGAGAAGCCGTACGAATGTAAGGTATGCGGTAAAACCTACAGCTGCCCCGTATACTTTCGAAACCATGAAAGGAGACACAGCGGGGAGAAGTCCTATGAATGCAAAATCTGTGGGAAGTCCTTCAGTTGTCCCAAGTATTTTCGAAAACACGAGAGAAGTCACACGGGCGAGGAACCCTGTGAATGTAACGACTGTGAGAACGTTCCCGTGAGTCCTCTCGCGATATTTCAAAGACACGTGATGAAGGCCACCGGAGATGGCCCTTACAAGTGTAAGGAGTGCGGGAAGGTCTTCGACTGCCCCAATTACTTTCGATGTCACGAAAAGATCCACAGTGGAGAAAAGCCATACGGATGTAAGGAATGTGGCAAAGCCTTCAGTTCCTCCATGTCCCTTCAAAACCACGAAAGAAGTCATAGTAGGAAAAAACCTCATGAATGTAAGGAATGTGGCAAAGCCTTCAGTTTTCCCTGTTCCCTCCAGAAACACGAAAGAAGTCACACGGGGGAGAAACCCTATGAATGTAAACAGTGTGGGAAAGCCTTCACTTACCTCAGTTCTATGCAAAAACACGAAAGAACTCACAGTGGAGAGAAGCCGTATGAATGTAAGCAGTGTGGGAAAGCCTTCATTTATCTCAGTTCTATGCAAAAGCACGAAAGGACCCATAGTGGAGAGAAGCCGTATGAATGTAAGCAGTGTGGGAAAGCCTTCATTACTCTCTCAAACGTTCAAAGGCACATGATAAAGCACACCGGAGATGGACCTTGTAAATGTAAGGAGTGTGGGAAGGCCTTCGATTGTCCTAGTTCGTTGCGAACGCACGAACGGACTCACACCGGGGAGAAACCCTATCAGTGTAAACACTGTGGTAAAGCCTTTACTCGTTCCAGTTCTCTACGAAACCACGAGAGAACTCATAGCGGAGCGTAGCCGTATGAATGTAAGGAACGTGGGAAAAGACTTCGGTTCCAGTTCTTTCTGAATACACGAGATCACTCACACTGGAGAGAAACGCTCTGTGCACAAACAATACGGTCAAGTCCTACTCGCTGTTACCTTCATATACACGGAACTCCTACTAGAGAGGAACCGAATGGAAGGAAAGTGGCGAAAGCCTTCCTTTATCACAGTCTTTCGAGGATGCACGGGTGCACGCGGGGGAGAAACCATATGAATGTAAGGGACGTGGGAAGGCCATCCGTGCATGTCCGTGAGAAGCCACAGAAGAACCCACACTGGAGAGGGTAGTCTTGAATGTAAACATTGTAGGAAAATTCACTTGCCCCACCTCCTTGCAAAGCCACAAGAGAATGTATAATGGATAGATACTTTATAAAGGAACACCTTCTGATTTTAACAAATGTTTTCAAAGTCCTTTGAAAACTGCACTGGAAGGAAATCCTATTTTTGTAAGTAATATGGGTAAGCCTGGTGCAAATTAATTAGTGTATAACACTCCCCCAAATTCACAACACGAAAGAAACGTTATTAACAGTATACATAATATTGTCTTCATCGGCGGCTTTTTTTTCTCCAGTTTTATTGGGAAAAATTAACATATTACTGCATAAGTTTAAGGCATGTAGCCTGATGGTGTGATTTACATATTTTGTGGAAAAGGTACAATGGCTCGTTTTTGTTTTGTTTAACGTTTATTTATTTTTGAGAGAGAGAGAGAGAGAGAGAGAGAGAGAGAGAGAGCGCCTCAGAATCTGAAGCAGGCTCCGAGCTGTCAGCACAGAGCCCGACGCGGGGCTCGAACTCACAAACTGTGAGATCATGACCTGAGCCAAAGTCAGACGCCCAACCAACTGAGCCACCCAGGGGGCCCCCCTTTTGTTTTTTATTTTGAAATTTATTTATTTTGCCTGAGAGTGGGTGAGAGGAAGGAAGGGAGAGAGAGAAAATCTCAAGCAAGCTCTGCACTGACAGTGGGCTCGAACTCACAAACCATGAGATCGTGACCTGAGCCGAAGTCAGATGCTTAACCGACTGAGCCACCCAGGCGCCCCTACAGTGGCTCATTCTTAAAGTTCTCTGTAGTTTGGATTTCTACTTCAGTTTTGCAAGTAAACATTGAGGTGGGAAAATACTACAGGTACTCACGAAGCAGCAGATTCTGAGTTTAACAGGTAAAATTTTCCACTTGGTAAAAGGCTAGTGTTTCTATTTGGACGACTTTTATCCGTGGACGAACCGAAGTCTATTTCCAACGTGCAAGTAGGTTTAATTTTTACATAATTTTTTCCTTTTTCTGTAAGGATAGGGCTATTGAGTAATGACGTGTTATCCTTAAAAATCAACTGCCAGTTCTTCAGCAAAAATGAGTTTCGCAGCAATAGAGAAGTGCAGTTCCGGACAAGGAAGCCATGCGTGGCCATGGCCATCGGCAACCGGAGGACAAAAGAGAGGAGTGCTCCTCCTATAGAAGAAAGCGGGGGACTTGGGAGGGGCTGTTATGAACACAAGTTTGATCAGAGCACACTGGGGGTTCAAAATACAGCGGCTTTTCTTTGGCCGAGTCGTGACTGTGTCATTGGCCGGCCTGTTGTGGGGTGAGGAGGAACCCTTTCTTCTGCAGAGGTAATAAAGTAGTCGCCAACGTGGTATTTCAGGGTACGTCCCGTCCCGTTGAGTGCGCACCTGAGGAGCCATAGGGCTGGGAACTTCTGCTGAGCTCCTGCCTCCTGACATTTTCATCAGGTTTCCTTTTGTCAACTTTTACATTTCTTCCTTTGGTCGAGATCTCTCTTTGAACGCGTTGCTGCTGAAGAGTCAGGCTTTCCACGTTGAGTGGTTTTCTCTTTCAGGGCCTCCATTAGAAAGAAAGCGCAGAGCCGTTGGACCCCCGTTAGCCACATTTGAGTAACTAATCTGGGTTAGAGGGAGAACTCCTAGGCATTTCCCAACCAAGGTCTGTGTCTTCTCAAGGTCAGAGGTGTTGGAGGTCATCTCGGGAGTGTTGAGGCAGCATCACCTTATTGGGTACATTTTTTTTTTTTAAATTAATGTTTATTTTTGAAGGAGAGACAGAGCATGAGTGGGGGAGGGGCAGAGAGAGGGGGAGACACAGAATCCGAAGCAGGCTCCGGGCTCCGAGCTGTCGGCACAGACCCCGACGCGGGGCTCGAACTCACAAACTGCGAGATCATGACCTGAGCCGAAGTCGGCTGCTCAACCGACTGAACCACCCAGGCGCCCCAGTTGGGTGCACTGTCCAACTTAGTTGGACGACTAAGTTGGTCCAACTTAGAGGAGGAAGGTGCACTCGCTGAATGCAGACCTTCGAGTCCGGTATCCCTCTTGGAAGTCGCTGCGTAAAGCAGCCATAGGCAAATAATGAGAAAATATTGCAAAAACACGTGGTTATAATCAACCACCTGCATTTGGGAAGATCCATACAGTACAGGTATAAATACGAAGCAACAGCTGATGAGTTTTTCGTAGAACAAACCTTCAAAGGCTTTTTAAAGAGTGTTCTCTCAAAAGAGCTGTTGGTGACCAAATGGATTACATCCTGTAAGGTGGCTAATTCAGAGATGGTGAATTTGGAGGAGAATCCAGTCAGTTACCCTTTCCGATGAAAGAAAGACTTGTGAATTTCGATTCTTCTTCTTTTTTTTTTTTAAATTCTTTTCATGTTTATTTTTGAGAGAGAAGGCGCAAGCAGGGGGAGGGCAGAGAGAGGGAGAGGGAGACAGGATCCAAAGCGGGCTCCGTGCTGACAGCAGCACGCCCGGCATGGGGCTCGAACTCGGGAACTGTGAGGCCATGACCTGAGCTGAAGCCAGACGCTCAACCGACTGAGCCACCCGGGCGCCCCTGGATTTTGAACCTTCTAACGCTTCACAAAAAGGGATTGAAAAATTAATTTCTCACAGGGTCACGGTCAGGCTATTTCTGAAAGGTCACAATCAAAAGAAGCGAATGCCCCCTTTGTGCAAGGGTTTGGGAAATGCAAGCAAGGGCTTTGTGTTTCCACAAGAGGGGGAGAGAGAAGCAACAATGAGAAAAAAGTGTGTTGGCCTAGTCTGGATCTCTTGGGAAAGATGTTGGCCCCTTCAATTCCGGGAAATCCTTACCTTCCGTTCGCCACGGAGCGAGCAGGTCCAGTCAGGGTGTGGTGCTTTCTCGACAGGTATCCTGCGAATCCGAGAGTCTCTTCCTGAAGTTGGGCAACCCAAGGGTTGGTTAGCCGTTCCTGAAAAGGACCTTTCCAACGAGGCTGAAGAGTCTGGAGTTACCTTCTCCAACACACGGAACCTCCGCGTTGCAAGGTTTAATGCTTAAGGTTGTCATCTCTCAGAAGTGCGGCGTAAAAAGATTGTACTTACCAAGGCATGGTTATTTTTTAATAAAAGCGATTAGGCCTTTTCACCATGGAAGTATATCTCTTTTTATCAGCTGTGGACCCGAGGAGGCAGGGGCCAAGTGCATTGGACGCCCTGTGACCGATTCAAAGGGTGAGAGTCCGTGAGTTCCAGAGAGAGTGGATCTGTCAGCCTATCAACTATTGTTGGCAGTGTTATCAGCCCTGGTATTTGGAAGGGTGTCTACAGATCTGCCTACTGAGCCTTAATAGTGTCCTTACCCTCCAGATGGAGGATGGTAAACGTCGCGACAGTTGTCGCTTGTGGAAGCACCTGACTGTTAAAATTGGTTCCCTGATTGCTGTGAAGTTCAAGAGGGCTTCCTCAGGTAGGATCATCTGTCACAGAATTTCAGTGACGGTGAAAGCATTGGCCTGTCCCTAGGGGAGAGTCTCAGACGAGAGAGAAAGTACACAAACCATGCCTAAAGCGTATTTATACCTACGTTACGGGAAAGTTGTATGAACTAAATTTGCGCCAACTGGTTTCCCTGGGTTATACGTTGAACGGTACGGGTAAGCGGGGTAGGCAGTTTTCATGGTCCTGTTAACATTTTCCCACCGGTATTTGTTCATGAGTGCTCTCATCTTGCCAGTAGACCCATCGTTTAATACACGTGCAGTGGTAAGTAGTGGGGGTTTTAGAATTTCTGGGAAGACTGACTGGTTTTTTGGCCCAAACCAGAGTTCTTTTATCAGACCAACAATTATTAGATTTCTGATTTTTTTTTTTTCCCTGGGGCCAATGTTGGGTGTCTCTGTTTAACTTTTCTGATTATCATTTGGGAGAATCTCCCTTTGGAACATGATGGACGTTTGAATATTGCTTTCCTAGAGCAGCATTTTTTGGGGGGCAGTATTAGCAAGGTGGTTTCCTTTGGCCTCCAGGGAGTGGAATCCGGAATGCCCGGGAACCTTAATAATTGCCATAGTAGCTGGCTAATATGTGGCATCTAATAAATTTGGGGTATAGACATTTTTAGTTTTTTATTGGAGGTAGGGACACCTCGTCTCCCTAATATTGCAAGGTCATGAGCTATCCCAAGGGCATACTGACTGTATAAATGTGCTTTTACCCTTGGATAAGGTACAAGCTCGTGTAAGGGCTTCTATAACTCAGCCTACTTGGCTGGAATAGCCAAAGGTAAAGGTACTGCCTCAGTGGCTTCAAAAGGAGTTCTGTGGGGCGCCTGGGTGGCTCAGTTGGTTAAGTGTCCGGCTTCGGCTTAGCTCATGATCTCAGTTTGTGAGTTCAAGCCCCGCGTCGGGCTCTGTGCTGACAGCTCAGAGCCTGGAGCCTGTTTCAGATTCTGTGTTTCCCTCTACTCATGTTCTGTCTCTCTCTCTCTCAAAAATAAACATTAAAAAGTTTTTTAAAAAAGTTTTGTTTGCTTTCTTTAATGATTATTTTCTTCTATTAAGAGAGGGAGAGAGACTCCCAAGCAGGCTTGGGGCTGCCAACACGGAACCCGATGCGGGGCTCGATCCCACAAACTCTGAGATCATGACCTGAGCCAAAACCAAGAGTCAGACCCTTAACCCACTGAGCCACCTAGGCGCCCCCAAAAGGTGTTGTAATAGTATACCCAGCACAGTTGTTTCATCTTTTATTTAAAAAAAATTTTTTTTTAACGTTTATTTATTTTTGAGACAGAGAGAGAGCATGAACGGGGGAGGGTCAGAGAGAGGGAGACACAGAATCTGAAACAGGCTCCAGGCTCTGAGCTGTCAGCACAGAGCCCGACGCGGGGCTCGAACCCACGGACCGCGAGATCGTGACCTGAGCCGAAGTCGGCCGCTTAACCAACTGAGCCACCCAGGTGCCCCTGTTTCATCTTTTAAATAGGAACCATCAGTAAATCACAAAAAATGTGCATTCGTTAGAGGAGTTTCCTGTACCTTTTTCTATGTGGAGTCAAAAGGTAATTTGTCAAGCATTAGGCAGTCATGAGGGATTTTGACTGGGTCCAAATGTAGTCCTTGTTTTGAGATCAGATCCCTAAATATCAAACTTGAATGAGCAAACTGCAAGTTTTCTGGGAGGCTTTATGTTTCTTTAAGGTGAAAAGTTTTTGTTTAAGTAGGCTTCATGCCCAGCACGGAGCCCAGTTCGGGGCTCGAACTCACGAGCTGGGATCAAGAGTTGGGCACTTAACCAGCTGAGCACCAAGGCAGCCCTTTAAGGCCACACGGTTTAACACAGGAGTGCTGTCTGTCCTGTGAAAGGGGAGCAGAGAAGCTAAGCCGTCTCCATTAGTCAGAAAGTAGACAACTTTTGTAGACAACTTTATATCCTCCAAATCCGCCTAGAAGGTTTATGAAAGGTTAAGAGAGACTATGAAACCCTGAGGCATGACTGGATGTATTTCAGTTCTCAAGAGAAAGCAAAAAAAGATACTGGCTCTCTGTATCACCTGGAATACTAAAAATACCCTGCACAGATGGATTCCAGTGAAAAACTAGCTTTCGTTGGGGAGGGCCGTCAGGAACATATACGGGAGTTAGGGACCATGGAGGGCTGAAGGATACCGATGTTACTACTAACACAGGGGACAATGAGGCTGTGGGCCTTGGGATTGCTGTGGGCTTCACACTTCTTAAAGGGCTTCTTTATTTAGAGGGTATGGATTAATTCTAGTGAGGGGTTTTGATGGGCATTTAAAGATCTTCTAACTCGTCAGGTTGGCTATTTCGATTACTAGAAGTCAAATTCTAGAATTATTCCTGCATTTGGGAGAAAGAAATTACAGGCGATACTTCCGTGAGAAATCTTGGCACAATACACAGACGGGAGCAAGGAACTCAGGAGAAAAGAGTGCATCTCTCGAAGGGCCTAGAGAAAAGGGAATAGGTTCAGAGACGGGAACCTGTTGGGGTCATTATTAGATATGCTACTCAAGCTGTTTTCTTGCTCTGAGGCCGGGGCTGCCTCCCAGCAGCAGAGTCTAAGAGTAGCTCCGTGGTCCCAGTAGGGAGAGTGGTTCCTCCGCGGCGATTAGGAGAGGTGATGGGAAAGAGCCTTGGTAACTTCTCAGAGCCCGGTCATTGGGAATTTGGAAGACGTTGGAAAGACTGACTGGCGGGCTAGGGGTGCATGGAGCACTTTGATTAGTGACAGTCTTTTTTCCAGTGACCTGGCTCTTTGCAACCATAGCAGAAACTAGAAGGTTTTTGGTTTTGTTCCTTCAGTTGTTGGAGTGGAGCACTGAGAATTTTACGGTCTTCCTTGCAGGTAGCAAGTGTGCCGATTTGTCAGATTAAATCTGGAGGGGACATAGTTTCCCATCCCATCATGGTCCTTTTAACTAAAGGAGAAAGATCCTGGTTGATAAACATAGAGTTCGGTGCTAGCCTGGTGGATTCAACATTTAAAGACCGGAAACTTTTTTTTTTTTTTTTTTTTTTTTTTGAGAGAGAGAGAGAGAGAGTGTGAAAGCATGAGCAGGGGAGAGAGCGGAGGGGGAGGGAGAGGCTCCGTGCTTGGCTTGGAACCTGACAAAGGGCTAAGCCCAAAGGTACTGATTAAAATAGGTTTTTGTTTTGTTTTGTTTTGTTTTCTATAAGCCATGTTTTTTCAATTTAATTTTGAGAGAAACAAGTTTGGGGAGAACAAAGGTTACCCATAATGCCCATTGAAGTTCTAAATTACCTTTTTAGTTTTTGACAATGCCCTTGTGCGGTTGGGGGGAGGAACAGAGGGAGTGAATCTTAAGCAGGCACCATGCCCAGCATGGAGCCCCACTTGGGGCTCGATCTCATGACCCTGACTGAGATTATGCCTGAGCCAAAGTTGAGTCGGATGCCTGACCGACTGAGCCACCCAGGCGCCCCTAAATTGCTTTAGATTGAGTCCATCCACTTTGTTAGAAATGCATATGAGGAGGGACCCCAGTAGGGCTGGGCACCCTCAAGGCACTTTGATGACTGAGATCCCGTTTCTGAGTTGTTTTTTTCCTTTAGAGCAGAAAGAAAAAAAAAAAAATTAACAGTTTCAACAGGAAAAGCCTACTTCCAGGAGGAATCGGTATAAAGGCCTGCACAGTTCCAATAGGAGAGCCCAGTTTCAAAAGAATTAGACTTGAGGCCACTGTTTCAAGAGGGACCGTCTAGTTCTGAAAGTGAGTCAGCCCAAAGGCTAACACAGTCTTAATGGGAACAGTCCCAATTCCAAACACGAGTGGAACCGAAGGCCCAAGGGACACTTGCAGAAAGGACAAAGCCTTTAAACCCATCCCGAAGAAAGCCTGGAGACCTCAGGAAGCTGGGGCTCGAAATCGGGGAGAAAGCATAGCTTCAAACTCCAGGAGCAGCAAGAAAGACGTGGGCTCGGTGGTTTCCGTGGGTATTGGCATATTTGCTCACCAGCCTCAGAATTGTTGAGGCGGTCTCAGGATCTGACTTCTGACACCAGATAATATTAACCTCGACTATAAAACGGCCAGCTATCTTACCAGCAAGAAAGGATTTATCTGAGACTAGAGAATTCGGGAGAAGCACGCTCCGGCAAAGCCATGGGTAAGTCTGGGGAACAAAGGGCAGAGGAAATGGGGGAACCGGAAGTGCGCTTGTAAAGGATATTGGAGTAAGCTGGGAGGGTGAAGTATAGTGGCCTTTTATTGGCTGAGTTGTGAGTCCCGTTGGCTGGGCTCTTGCCAGGGGAGTAGAAAATCTTCCTCTGGGGGTAGTAGAAGTAGTAGCTGAGGTACTAGGTACTTGGAAGTTGTGTCTCTTCCCGTTGGGCCTGCAAGGGACAGTGAGTGATAGACTGTTCGAGCTCCCCCTGCTGGCCTCCTGACTCATTCTAATTTCCACATTGGTATTTCTTGGTTCTTTCCTACTAAATATGCCTTACCCATTGTGTGTATATATTTTACCTTTTTTTTTAAAAAAAGATTTTTTTATTAAAAAAATTTTTAAATCATTATTCTTATTTTTTAAAGTGGGCTCCACACCCAACGTGGGGCTTAAACTCGCGACCACGAGATCAAGAGTCACGTGCCCCACCAACTGAGCCAGCCAGGCTGCCCCTAAGATTTTATTTGTAAGTAATCTCCACATCCAGCGTGGGACTCGAACTTACAACCCTGAGCTCACGAGTCACGTGCTCTACCGACTGAGCCAGCCGGGCACCCCTACACTTTACCTTTTTTGATCAAAAACCTTTTCGTTGGCCTGAAGAGACTTACTCTGTTCTCCTTGCTAATAAATATTGACCATATATTTGTACATATGCAAAATTATTCAGAGAGTACAGGCTCCTGTGAAGTACTAATTTCATCTTTTGTCTTTTGATCTTTGTCCCTCCTTCTTGTTGGAATTTGGACTATAAAGTATGCATTGCGAATAGAGACCTAGCCGGGAACGAGTCTCCTTGACCGTGTCCGAGTAAGTAATGCGAACTGTATTTTCTAGGATCTGTGGCCTTTATGGTTTCATGGCAGAACTTACCAAAGCCTAACATCCACGAAACTTGGAATGCAGAAGCGAAATAGGATTCAGTCAGGTTTTGGAGTCATCTGTGTAGAAGGAGACAGAAGGATAGGGCTTTCTGGACGCTTGTTTCCAGCCTGTTTTCCTCATTCTTTGTGATGCCCGTCAATATTCCCAACCCGCCACCAACTACTAGACTTCCATCTGACCCCGAGCAGTAGGCTTCTCCAGTTGTCTCCACTGTCCGACTTTGAAGAGCCAGCACAGTCGAGATTTCCTGCGATCCGTCATGTGCCCACCTGGAAACAGATTTCTACCATCACGGGTTGCGTGTTCTACTCCCCTCTTCCCTAGATCCGGTTCATACAAGGTCGAATTTGTGTAGTAAACACCTGTTGTGTTAATACGGCGAGTGTCCGTCTGCGTGTTCCTGATTGCAGTATGACGGCCACACGGGTGCCGTCCAGAAGAATTACGTGAGACTTTATCCTTCTGCTCTGTGCAGCGACCGCTGTGACCCAGATCTTCCCTCTGAAACCTGGCACGTTCCTCGTTACCGGCAGATTCCGGGTGTTTTGCGTCGCTTCTCGCGTAATCCCTCAGTAGGTTTTCAGTTAAGTTGAATTCTGTGTGATTAAAAGTACACGCATTCCCCCCCCCCCCCCAATGAATGCTTCTATAGTTTTCCTTTGAAATATTTTATTAAAAGGTCCCATTGATTTAAGGATCTTCAGATCAAACTTTGCCATTTTCTACATTTATTATGCATTCTGACTCAACTGTATTGTGGGCCCAAGTTCAGGTATTTTTTTCCCCCTCAGGCAAATTTTATTTTTTTCTCTTTTATACTCACTTTGGTCATGAGACTAGGTTCTCATTCATTCATAAAACCAAAAACGTATGTCATTTTTTTTTTCCAGCACCCTCTTCCCAAAGAGCACCGTGATCAAATCTGTAGTCAGTAATATAAATAATTTCAAGCTGTAAGAGTGACCCAAAGCATAAAACACTGTAGGGTGTATCAGTAACTACACTCAGAAGGACTTCTTGGTTGGATTTTGTGTTAGATGATTGCTGTTCAAGGAAGGTTTTGTATTGGGTTGCCCTGAGGAAGTGAGATTAATTCTATAATAGGCAATTATAATAGTTTTTATCTATAAGGCAGAAAGAATGGTTTTGACGCTAAACCTAATTTGCGAGAAGCACCGTTTACATTAGAAGAGGAGAAATTTGGGTCATTTTCATTCTTTGGAATGTTCTCTCTTACCATTTATAGACACATAGTTACAGAAGGCATGTCTGTTTATCTTGATCTATCTCGGTCAAAGAGTAGCTTTGTCTGGTGATGGACATGTGTGACATTTTTCTCTTCCACAGGGTTTATCTAGGCCCTTGAGGCAGTGTGAGGTCAGCCCCCAGTCCTCTGGAACAATTTTGCTTTTCCTGTTATCTAGATACTGAAATAATTTCGTACAGTGTATTATCGGGTGCTTTCCGGAAAGTATCTCACTTAAAATGTATGTTTTTTTTTTTTTTTAAGTTTATTTCAAGAGAGCAAGCACGTGAGCAGGGGAGGGGCAGAGAGAGGGGGAGAGAATCTCAAGCAGGCTCTGCACTGCCAGCTCAGAGCCCGACACGGGGCTTGAACCCACCAACCATGAGATCATGACCTGAGCCCAAGTCAAGAGCCGGATGCTCAAGCAACTGAGCCACCCAGGCACCCCATAAAATGCATATTTTCCTAATCACACATTACTTAGCAAACTGGTCTTTGTTATCTCTTTTATGAGTCAGATGAGGTTTAGAAGCTTAGGTAAATTGCCAAAGAACACGAACCAAGCAAGAGACAAAGTCAGGATCTCTTCGACAATGAAGTCATGCTCAGGGACTATGGTCTTAGAACTGATTTTTCGAGATACGTCCTATGCCAGACAGTATGGACTGAAAAATAGCCAATTTAGCACAAATACCCAAGTCTCATCATGGATTGATTAAATCATGCAGTCGCAAGAAAGAAATTGATCATGACCACAGGGAATGAATGATTAACTCACCGGTGAGAAAGAGACCCTGCTCATACATATTTTCCGTGGGATCTAAAGTTTTCACGTCGGAAATATTTTCTGAAGTTAACCATTCTAATGACCCAGAAGTTATTTTTCTTATGAAGTGCCGATTTCTTCTGGTTCCAACGCTCTTTTTCGGAACCTAAGTTCCGGAAGGATGCCCACCAAATGCATCTCTGGTATCTGTGTTTGTGCACCTTTTTGGCAAAACCGTGACAGACCCCAGTGGTCAACAATCAAGATCAAAATGGAGCTGTAAACAAACCCAAGAATGCGGATGCACAACAAAACCCATCACGGAGACATCAGGTTTGCAGCAAGGAGAGATTTGATCGGCAGCCAAAGGAAAAATGCTTCCGGAAGACTAGCCTCAAATTCATCTCCCCAAAGGAGGAGAGAACAAGTGTTTTATAATCAGAAGGGTTGTGATTGCATACAATTTGATGAAAAGGGTGGGGAAAACTTAACTACGCCTAAGGAAAGATGGAGCATGCGCGATGAGCAAACATACGGAACTTAACCCTTGTTCACGTTAGGATGGAAACACCACCAAAAGGAGACAAAATTCCACCCCTGAGGCGAAGAGGTTATTTTAGGACTAGGAAAAGGGCTTTGGGCATTCTCTGAGAGCCAGTATCAACTGGATGGGGTCTTAGGCTGGGCTAAGATACATTCACAGGCTGGAACTATATCAGATGACTTTGAATCCAGGCTTCTGCCGAGATAGCTAGTGGATTTGTTACTAAGGTCTGAGGAGACACAATAGGAGATTGGCGAGGGGGGGTGGGTCGGAGTTCTCGAAAAACAAGCTTAAACATCCCGCTAGTTTCAACCTCATGAACGCTATGGGGCACGGTTTCAGAGCTCGACTAAGTATTGCGTATGGAGAGGGGACTATTAAGTATCTGTGTTTGTAAAGAAGGATCAGAGATCCAGGAGTGGACTGACAGCACTGGTTACAAGGCAACTGTTCTGGATCGGCGGGATCCAGTCCGCCTTAGGCCCGGCTGTCACCCAGGCGTGGAGGGGCGAGGCCTTACGAACTGTCCAATCAGGGGCGGCGGCGGTGGGGTGGGTGGGGCATCGCTCCGCAGCCTCTGCAGAGGTCCTTGCTTATTTCAGCCTCGCTGGGTAGCCCAGGTCCCCTTCTTTCAGGGGACGCATTGCCGTGGCCTTGTTTGTGTTCCGCTGTGGTTCGTGTGTCCGCGGGAGTTGAAGGAAGGCCATTGGGTAATCCAGGAAACGTAGAAATGGTGGTTGCGCCCGCGGAGTCTGATGACCGGGTAGAAAGTGTCGCTCGCAACAGGCGCCAACCCGCCGTGGTCGGAATCCTCCCCGTGGTCACCTCCGGAGTCTGCGGACCCGAGGCCCCCATGGCGCCGCCGGGACCTCGGTCGCCTCCGGCGAGAGGCGTGGGGACCGCACTCGGTCCCTGCGCGCCACGATTTCGGCCCTGAAGCATTTGATCAGCTCTGCGCCCGCTTCGTCTCACGGGGAGAGTCTCCAGGGGACAAGCGTGACTCCTTTGCGGTCGTGTGTGGGAGGAGCTGTGGTCTGTGGGGTCCCCGGTCCCTCCTTTGTCCCCACCGGGAGCCCATTTTCTCCTGAGTGTTCCAGATGTTTGGGAAGCAGGGTCTGAAATCCACCAGCCTGTTTCGCCAGCCAAGTTCTCCGACGCCTGGCAGTCAATGCCTCTTTCAATTACCTCCCGGCCTGCCCAAATGCCAGATTCCCATCATTACCAACTATTTGTTCTCGGTGGTGCAATTCAAACGGTCCCAAAGTTTTAATTGTCCATCGTTTTCCCACAGTGAATGGATGGCTCATTTTAAATGGTTTATTTTTGTCCGTAGATATTTACATCCGAAGAAAGCAGAGAATAACTGCTTGGAACTACGTTTGGAAAATTCTTGCACTTCTCCCAGGATCTTTCCTGGGCACGGACATCCTGTGGGAAGTCCTTTGGGTGGCGGTCCTTCTTGGGAGAATTTTCCCGAATGATCTGCCCTGTCAGCAGGGTTCCACAGTGGGACTGCCCCAAACTAAGTTAGTCACCTTTAAATTTTACTCATTTTTGGGCGCCTGGGTGGCTCAGTCGGTTAAGTGTCTGACTTCGGCTCAGGTCATGATCTCGGGGTTCCTGAGTTTGAGCCCTGCGTCAGGCTCTGTACTGACAGCTCAGAGCCTGGAGCCTGCTTTGGATTCTGTGTCTCCCTCTCTCTCTGTTCCTCCCCCACTTGGGCACACACACACTCTCTCTCTCCCTCTCTTAAAAGTAGATAAACATTAAAAAAATAATTTAAAAAATTTACTCATTTTTAGTATCAGTTTTTTAACGAATGAAAATTTATTTCATCAATACAACTTGAAACAATATAGAATATTAACGAGGAGGTAAGGAAAGGGTGTGTTTCAGAAAAAAAAAATTCCAGTACTACATTGCTTGTATTAGAAATTCTTTAAAGAAATAAAATAAATTCTTTTAAAATATAATTTTATTTAATTATTTATTTTTTAGTTGGAAAAAAAAAGGCTTTCTTTATTTTATTTATTTTATGTAAGCTCTACACCCAACGTGGGGCTTGAACTCACGGCCCCCAAGATGAAAAGTTGTATGCTCTACGCAGTGAGCTGACAGAGGCGCCTGCTTGTGTTAAAAATTCTCGTTCCCCCTTTTTCCTCTCAGCATTGGTAGTAACATTCTTTTTTTTTTTTTTTTTAATGATTTTTTTTAAACGTTTATTTATTTTGAGAAAGAGAGAGAGCCCTTTATTCTGAGAGAAGGTGCAGGCTGGTGGAAATCTGGGATGGCACTCGGGGTGGGTGGGGTGACGAGGCAGTCGAGGCCTTTCTGGAGTTGTAGGTCTCATTGCCTTGGGCCTGTTCCTAGGCCTGGTCTTGCACGCCCGGCGGAGGTGCGCTCGGTATAAATCACGTCCGTCGAGAAGTCTGTGAAAGTCCAGTTCTGTGTCCTGGAACCGGGTCAGTGAATGGGGGGGTCATCTGGGTCAGAACCTTAAACTGAACCCTGCTGAGTGTCCTCACTTGGGAGCCTGGAACCCTGAGGCAGGGAGAGGTTCCCTTTGCCCCAGGGAGGGGAGGGGAGGGGAGGGGAGGGTGTGCAGGGCTCCCGGAGCGCATTCCTGTGGCTGCTCGGGTGTCCCTCCCTTCCCTCCGCGGGGACTGACCCACTCCAGGGCTTCTGTCTCCACCGGGACAGTCTAGACCGGGGAACCTTCTGAAGGTGGCTTTCCTCGTGTCCTGTGGGACGCGGGCTGCTCGTCCCTGCTGAGCCCAGTTTCTCTCCTGGATTCCTTTGTTGATGGAACAGCGCAGCCCTTGGGCCCCGGTTTCCCCCGGCACTTGGGCCCCTGAACTGTAAGCTGGTGGAGAGAGACGGTGTGAGGCAAGGGGGAAACTGCGGGAAATGCATGTAGGATTTGTGTTCCGTTTTACTCAAGGCAACCTCACGGCGTGAGATGAATGTGTTTAAGTTCTCAGGTCATTTTTCTTTATTTTTTTTAATGTTTATTTATTTTTGAGAGAGAGAGAGAGACAGAGTGTGAGCAGGGGAGGGGCAGAGAAAGAGGGAGACACAGAATCCGAAGCAGGCTCCAGGCTCCGAGCTGTCAGCACAGAGCCCGACGCGGGGCTCCAACCTGTGAACCGTGAGATCATGACCTGAGCTGAAGTCGGACTCTTAACTGATGGAGCCACCCAGGTGCTCCCCGCCCTTTTTAAGTTTTTATTTATTTATTCTGAAGAGAGATCACGAACAGGGAAGGGGCAGACAGAGAGGGAGAGAGAGGATCCCAAGCAGGCTCCGTGCTGCCAGTGCAGAGCCCAACTCGTGAACTTGAACTCATGCACCATGAGACCATGATCTGAGCTGAAAGCCAGAGTGGACTTGCTGGCCGAGCCACCCAGCCACCCCTCATTTTTCATTTTTGGGTCAGTTTTTATTTGTTTGCATTCTTAGAGAACACTGACATTCAACCGGCTAGAGCAGCCGAATTTCTATTTTAATTAATGTGAGGAAAACCACCCAAAGCTTACGTAAATCTTTGAAAATCCAATGCATGTCAGGAGCTAAACTGAAAGTTTTTAAAGCATTAGAAAATGCTACTCGTTCCTGGAAATATCCCAGGTGTGGTATAGGGGAGGGACAAACTACACGCCCCATGTCGTGTTAGAAAGAGACTTGAGAATTTTCATCTTGGATGGTTTGTGCTTTTGTAACTGTCAGTGTTATAAGGAATTAAATCTTAGAATGGCTTCTTATGTATGCAGGTTAAAAATAGAGCCCCTGGGTGGCTGAGTCATCAAGCATCTGACTTCGGCTCAGGCCATGATCTCATAATTCGTGAGTTCGAGTCCCGCATCAGGTAAAAACAAGAGCCCTGGGTGAGGCCCTCTTCTCTCTCTCTCTCTCTCTCTCTCTCTCTGCCCTTCTTTCTCTCTCTCTCTCTCTCTCTGCCCTTGTAGGATTCTTTCTCTCTCTCTCTAAAAAAAAAAATGTTAAAAATAAAGAATAGAAATATATCTTTATTTTATTTTGTTAATGTCTGTTTCTTTATTTTTGAGAGAGATAGCAAGGAAGGTGCAGAGAAAGACAGAGGACCCAAAGCAGGCTCTGCCATGAGAGCCCGATGTGGGGCTCGAACTCACGACCCCGAGATCAAGAGTCGCGCTCTCCACCGACTGAGCCAGCCAGATGCCCAGTGTTTCTTAATATCAGTAAGACAAGCAATTGCAAATTCTTTGCTGGGTTCGTTCTTGCAGCCAGTGGGCGGGCTCCACATTTTTGGATGTTTGCCGAGAGCTTACGCCTCACCCTGCCTTCTGCTGCCTGTGCTTCTGGCTGGACGAGCCGATGAGAAGGCCTGAGTGGTCTCGCTAGAGCAGGCAGGAGATTCCAAGCAGAAAAGCCCCTGTCTGTGTGCCGAAATTCTTACCCCTGCTCTACTCCCCAACCCCAGTGAAAACACAGGCCAGGCTCTTTCCTTCCTTCCTTTTAAGTTTATTTATTTATTTTGAGAGAGAGAGAGAGAGAGAGAGAGAGAGAGAGAACAAGCAGGGGAGGGGCAGCGAGAGAGGGAGAGAGAGAATCCCAGGCAGGCTCCATGCTGTCAGCACAGAGCCCGATGTGGGGCTCGAACTCACGAACTGTGAGATCATGACCTGCGCCGACACCAGGAGTCCGACACTTAACCGACTGAGCCACCCGGGTGCCCCTCTTTTCCTTGTTCTCTGAAGCCATTTCAGAGCGGAGATCTCTGTTTGGGGAGTCATGAGCCTTCTCGTCTCCTTTGTGTATGGGTGAGTGCGTGCATGGGACCCCCGCTATCAATCTGAGCCACATGTCTACAGGTGACCATAATAGTTGCCGCGGGGAGCGGCATGTCCAGCCATGACCATGACCGGTGGTTCTGTCTCTTCTTGCTCTGACTTGCTCACCTGCTCTGCTGGCTGACAAGGGCACGTACCGTGGGCTGCCGGGTGCCGGGGAGCCCGTGCCGTGACCTATGCTGCCCTGTGTTGCGTTGGCGACCCCATCAAGCCTCAGTTCTAGTTTTAGGCCTCTCCCAGTTGGCAGTTTTGAGAGTTCCTGGGAATTTGGGAGCAGGAGTATGGAGTTGGGGCTCTCCTCAAAGTGCTCCTGGGTGGATGTCTTTGCCAGTGTCTGTCTGGGTCTTAGCAAGAACCGACAGAGGCTGGGTTGGCCCCGGGTATACCCCGGGGACTGGGTGTAGCAGCTGAGACTCCACCCTGTGTGAGAGGAGGACCCAATGGGGGCTGCTCCTGAAACAGCTGCTGTTTAAAAAGAGAGAGACAAGGCGGCGTCTGGGTGGCGTGGTCGGTTAAGCGTCCGACTCTTGACCTCCGCTCAGATCGGAATATCGCGGTTTGTGAGCTCGAGCCCTGCGTTGGGCTCGGTGCTGATGGCTCGGAGCCTGGGGCCTGCTTTGGATTCTGTGTCTCCCTGTCTCTCGGCCCCTCCCCTGCTCATGCTCTGTCTCTCTCTGTCTCTCAATAATAAATAAACGTTAAAAAAAAAAAAATTCAAAGTAGCTCTTGTCTCTACATATCCTAAGGCCATAATCCAAGGCCTCGCCAGGAGACTCCTTATCTTTGTCAGGGTTTCAGACACTACGGATAGTCACAAGGGCACTCACTTCACTTCCCAGAACATACAGTGCTGGCCTCTCCAACGAGGCATTCAATGGAAGTTTCTCCATCCCTTCTAAGTCTCAGGGTGCAGGCCTCATAAAGCACCATTACGACTTATTGAAATAAATTCAGATTAATTTACGAAAGACGGTCTATGCCTGTCATGAGTCAGTCATCAGGTGTGAAAATTAAATGTGTCTGTCTTCACCTTTTTTTCCCTAGTACACTGTACTTCTTTTTAATGTTTATTTTTGAGAGGGAGAGACAGAGCACGAGCGGGGGAGGGGCAGAGAGAGAGACACACACAGAATCCGAAGCAGGCTCCAGGCTCCGAGCTGTCAGTACAGAGCCCGAAGTGGGGCTCGAACTCACAAACCGCGAGATCATGACCCGAGCCCACGTTGGACGCTTCACTGGCTGAGCCACCCAAGTTCAAGAATATTCCTATCCAGACAGCTGAATCCGATGACTTATAATGGCATGGAATACTTTAGAATCCTATGACCAACTGGGCTTTGTTAAAAGTTTGATTTCCACAGGCCTCCCGGCCTCTCATGTTTGGTGGTTGGCTTCGAAGAAAAAAGTTCTTCGCTGTTTTTAAAATTTTTTTTTTCAACATTTATTTATTTTTGGGACAGAGAGAGACAGAGCATGAACGGGGGAGGGGCAGAGAGAGAGGGAGACACAGAATCGGAAACAGGCTCCAGGCTCTGAGCCATCAGCCCAGAGCCTGACGTGGGGCTCGAACTCGCGGACCGCGAGATTGTGACCTGGCCGAAGTCAGACGCTCAACCGACTGCGCCACCCAGGCGCCCCTTCGCTGTTCTTATTATGAAAAACTCCTGCAGACTTGGCCTTCTGCCTCATGGGGTGCTGTAAGTGATGGGTAATAAGAAGGTGAAAAAAATGTTTCTCCCAAGGAGTTGAGGGTCTTCAAATTGCAATATTTGTGTCATCTGCACTGCATTTCTGTCATTTCCCGGCGCCCTGTGGATCCTGCTGTTAGAAATAAGGTGGAATGTGATCACAGTGAAAGTGGGCCCACAACTTCCATGTGTTTGTCATGTTGCCACAGTTTCGAGGAAGTGTGCAGAGAGAGTAAGTTTCTGATGACCGAGTCCTAAAATAAATGTTTGGAGAAGACAGAATCATATGTAACCTTCCTATAGGTGGAGGGTAGTTCCCCAGTGCTGTCGGTCTCCCCCATCCACTGAACACATACGTGGGATGTGTTAGGTCCCACTGGCCGGTAAAGATGTGGCTGTGAACTTCCCCCTGGAGGAATGGGCTTTACTGGATCCTTCACAGAAGAAACTCTACAGAGATGTGATGCGGGGAACCTTCGGGAACGTGGTCAGAGTAGGTAAGGGCGACGACTTAACTTTACCTTGTCAATCCGCGGACAGGTGTTTCTCCGTTCACATTGCTCTAAGATGTGGAATGCGGGAAGGGAGGACGCTGGTAACTAAATGAGGCATGGAGCAGGGCGGGGGGACAGCGCCTGGGTGACTCAGTTGGTTAAGCGTCTAACTCTTTTTTTTTTTTTTTAATTTTTTTTTCAACGTTTATTTATTTTTGGGACAGAGAGAGACAGAGCATGAACGGGGGAGGGGCAGAGAGAGAGGGAGACACAGAATCGGAAACAGGCTCCAGGCTCCGAGCCATCAGCCCAGAGCCTGACGCGGGGCTCAAACTCACGGACGGCGAGATCGTGACCTGGCTGAAGTCGGACGCTTAACCGACTGCGCCACCCAGGCGCCCCTGCGTCTAACTCTTGATCTCGGCTCGGGTCAGGATCTCACGGTTCGTGAGCTTGGGTCCCACTTCGGGCTCTGTGCTGATGGCTCCCATCCTGCTTGGGATCCTGTCTCTCCTTCTCTCTGCCACTCCCCAGCCTGTGCTCACCCGTGCTCTCTCTCTCTTTCTCAAAAGAAATAAACTTAAAAAAATTTTTTAAACAAGGCATGGTCACAGCGAACAGATGAGAGAGAATCTAATAATTTTTCTCGAATCTTTTCTCGAATCTAATCTTTTGGAATTGTTTGGCTCTGCATTTCGGAGGAAAAAAGGGAAGATCGTGAATTTGAAGATCAGTATAAAAGCCAGGGGGGAAACTAAGGTGAGTTAACTCACAAGAGATAGCAGTGTCTCATGTGATGATAGTTTAGAAGAAGGAAACGATGCGGCTGGGTGGCCCGGTTGGTCAAGTGTCTGACTCTTGATTTTGGATCAAGTCATGATCTCATGGTTGTGAGGTCGAGCCCCATGTCAGGCTCTTCGCTGGTAGTACAGAACCTGCTTAAGACTCTCTCTCCCCAGGGGCGCCTGGGTGGCTCAGTTGGAAAAACGTCCAACTCAGGTCATGATCCTGCGGTTTGTGAGTTCAAGCCCCACGTCAGGCTCTGTGCTGGTGGTGTAAAGCCTGCTTGAGATTCTCTCTTTCTCTCTCTCTCTCCCTCTCTCCCTCTGCCCTTCCCCCGGCTCACACTCTCTCACTAAAGGAGGGAAGGAAAAAAGGGCAACGCCTGCTTCAAATTTGGTGATTCCTAGAAAATTTTCACCCAGAATACTTTCTTATATGTGACATACTTATTCAGTGCTTGCAAAATAGTTCACTCGGAAATGGTATTAATAAACCCTACATGTGAATATCACTCAGTTTTGATAATAGCACGATGGGTGGATGATAATAGCACGATGCTCTAGCATTCCTTCGAGGTGGTTTGAAACAATTTAGACAAGGGGAAAACCTACCCTTTGGGTATAAATCATAAAAATGTAGTCCAGGGGTGCCTGGGTGGCTCAGTCAGTCGAGCTTCCGACTTCGGCTCAGGTCACGATCTCGCGGTCCGTGAGTTCGAGCCCCGCGTCGGGCTCCGTGCTGACGGCTCAGACCCTGGAGTCGGCTTCGGATTCTGCGTCTCCCTCTCTCTCTGCTTCTCCCCTGCTCGCGCTCTGTCTCTGCCGCTCTCTCTTAAAAATAAATAAGCATTTAAAGATGTAGTTTAAATACCCTTCTCATACATACAAAATTTGTTAAGGAAGAAGTCATTACTAACGTCCTTCTCATTTTTTATAGAAGTCATACAGTAGAGAGAGTCTGTGAAAGTCAAGAGGATCAGTGTGGAGACCCAAATCTCAATCTGAGTGCATGTGCAAGAATCCTCATGGGTCATTCATCCCTTAATAGTCACATCAGATGTCCCACTGGCTGTAAGCCCTGTGAGTACCAGAAATATGGAGAGAAGCCATACGAGTGTAAGGAAGGTGGTAAAGCCTTCAGTTCTCTCCAGTATTTTGGAGGGGGGCGGAAGAAGAAATCACAAGGGAGAGCAAAACTGAGAAAGTTAGGACTGTGGGAAAGCTTGATGTGGTCCACAGCCTTTTCAAAGACACATGGAAACGCATACAGAAGATGCTCCTTCGAAATGTAAGGAAGGGGGAATTTCAGCGATTCCACTTCATTGAGAACGCATAGAAGGACTCACACAGGAGAGAAACCCTAAGAAAATAAACAACGTGGGCAAGCCCTTAGTTCCTACGCTTGCTTGCAATTAAACGAAAGAACTCATTCTGGGGACAAACCTTATGAATGCCAAGAACGGGGGAAAGACTTTTCCCAACACCAAGCCTTAGAATTACACGAGAGGGGCGCCTGGGTGGCTCAGTTGGTTCAACATCCGACTTTGGCTCAGGTTAAGATTTCATGGTTCCTACGTTCGAGCCCCACACTGGGCTCTCTGCTATGCACAACAGAGCCCGCTTCGGACCCTCTGTCCCCCCCCCCCTCCCCCCCCCCCCGCTCTCGGCCCTTCCCCACCTCTCAAAAAATAAAAAAATAAACATTTAAAGTGAAAAAAAAAAAGAATGTGGGAAGTCCCATCTATCCATCGGTTTTTCAGACACACCGGAGAATACATACTGGAAATGGATCATGTCAGTGTCAGGCAAGTGGGTTAGCATTTCATATTCATGTTTCCTGTCCAAGGCATACATGGACTCACACTGGAGAGAGAACCCTGCGAATCTGAGCAGCGTGGCAAAGCCTACGCAGGGATTGCAGTTTGTGACAAGCACACAAAAGAACTCACACTGGAGACAAACCTTCGGAACGCGGGAAAGCCATCATTTCTCGTGCCAACTTGAAAGCGCCTGTGAGGGTGAGCCCGGGAGCGACACCACGTGACTGTGCAGGATGTAGGAGAGCCTTGTGTCATCCTAGTCCTGCCAAAGGCATGAAAGGACTCACCGGGTAAAAACCTCTCCTGCAAACGGTGTAGGAAAGACTTCAGCGGGCGCACGCGCTTAGATGTGAAAATTCTTCCGGAAAAGAAATAGACATGTAAGTAACATGACAAAGCTTGATGCGAAGGAATCCCTTTGTAGAGTTCCAGAAAACTTTCCACACGGAAGACTTGTTATTAAAGTTGCATGTGGGGGCGCCTGGGTGGCGCAGTCGGTTAAGCGTCCGACTTCAGCCAGGTCACGATCTCGCGGTCCGTGAGTTCGAGCCCCGCGTCGGGCTCTGGGCTGTTGGCTCAGGGCCTGGAGCCTGCTGCCGATTCTGTGTCTCCCTCTCTCTCTGCCCCTCCCCCGTTCATGCTCTGTCTCTCTCTGTCCCAAAAATAAATAAACGTTGAAAAAAAATTAAAAAAAATAAAGTTGCATGTGTATTGTGTTTACTGAGCCTCTTCCTTAAAGCACACCGTCGCAGGGTGCCTTTCTCCTAATTACTCTCAGAAATGAATGTGGGGAGGAGGGAATTCTGAGTTGTCTTTCCACCACAGCCCCTGAGAGTATAGGTAGTTTTTTCCCCCCTTTTATCAGTCACTCATATTTTTTCTTTCCCTGTAGAAGCCTGTTGGATCCACAGGGGAATTGAAGTCTATTGGTCATGAGTAATTCGGTTTAATTTTTTTGTAATGTTTTGTTTGTGTGTGAAAGGGCCATTGAAAAATTAGTTTGGTATTTGTTGGTATTTTCTACTGGCCGGGTGCAGCAGTTCCTGAGTATCCTTACTCCATTGTACGTGTGTACTGTACTTTTCTTGCTGAGAAAGCTCTTTTTTTAGGTGATGGATATAGGAGCCTTTTTTTCATTTTCCATGGTAACAGCCGAAATAAAGTTTTGCGTATGGCAAGTATAGTGTCATGTGGACTTGTGTTTTCATGCTAATTTCTCCGTGGCCACACCAGGCCGGGGGCTGGGAGCTGTGAGGGTGACAGGAGCAGTGGGAGAACGGATGTCACGGGTCGAGTCCCCTCAGCCACAGCCATCTACGCTGTTGCATATTTATGAGATTTGCTGGCTTGCTTATTCACACAACACTTACAAATTGACTAGTTTTAAACGAGGAAAGAAATGGCTCCAGAATTCATCAAATAATAGTTATTTCATTCGTGTCTCTCTCCCCAGAGCCCTTTACCCATAGAGCCTACGGCAATCTTCTGGGGGCGCCTGGGTGGCTCAGTCGGTTAATTAGGCTCAGGTCATGATCTCACCGCTGGTGGGTTCGAGCCCCACGTTGGGCTCTGTGCTGACAGCTCAGAGCCTGGAGCCTGCTTCGGATTCTGAGTTTGTCTCTCTCTCTCCCCCCTTCCCCCACTTCCGCTCTCTCAAAAATAAACAAAAAAATAAAAAAAAAATAATAAAGTATGTTTGTAAACAAAGGGTCACAGGTCCATGAGTAGGTTCGCAGCCTCATGCCAATGCCCCCGACCCAGGGAGGACCTCAGACCCTGTGTGTGAACCCCGCCTGGCCTGGCCCCTCTTCCCCCGAACAAGGGAGTCGCTCCACCGGAACGGACTCTGGACGCCTGTGTCCCCACGTTTACAAGGAGCTGCAGGAAGACGCCACGGTCCCCCTAGGGCCAGGACCAAGTTTTGTTTAAAAGCAAACGTCCCAGGAGGGGACAGCTTCCCGACCACCTAGAAGACTGGTTTTCGCAAGCAAGCGGACCGGCTGCCCTGCTGTCACTCAGGAGCGGAGGGGCGGGTCCTTGCGAGCGGTCCAATCAGGGCCGCGGCAGGGGCAGGTGGGTGTGGCGACGCCCCGCAGCCCCCTGGAAGCTCGAGGCCTGGCTCCGGTTCGCTTCTCACCTGCGCTTAAAAGGTCCCGGGTGGCTCTGCCGCAGCGTTAATCGCGCAGTGACCTGCACCTGCCGCGGGAGCAGCGGGCACGACGCCGGGCGACCCGAGAAGCCGGGAGATGGTGAGTGTGCGGGGCCGGGTGTGCCAGGACGGGGCGGAGTCCCCGAGTCCCCCGAGTCCCCGGTGGCGCCGCTCCGACCTCAGTCCCCCTCCGCGCGCGGCCTGCGGGCCGTGCGGGCAGCCGGGACCCCGCGGCGTCCTGTCTCGTCACTGCGCGCGGCCGCGTCTCTCCCGATCCGTGCGGTGACCACGGGGGGAGGGGGGGAGTCGTCAGGGGACAGTCGTGACTCCGTCTCCGGGATTCGTACGCGGGAGGTGCTGTGGTCTGTGGGGTCCCCAGCCCTTCCTGTCTCCCCAGGGGCGCCCGTTTTCTCCGGAGTGTTGCAGATGTTGGGGAAACAGAGTCTCAAATCCACGACCCTGTGCCCCAGCCTGTCCTTTCCTTGAACTGGCAACAAATGCTTAATTTCCCAAATCCGGCTCCGCCTTCCCCCCTCCCCCCTCCAGTTCACAGCCTCAGTATCAACTATGTGTCCTCCGTGGTGTATTTCAAACAGACAACAGTATTTTAATTGCTTATCGTTTTCACACAGTCAGAGTGGATGGCTTCTTTTAAAAGGTTTATTTTGGGGGGCGCCTGAGTGGCTCAGTCGGTTAACTGGCTCTTGATTTCAGCTCAGGTCATGATCTTATGGTTTGTAGGTTCGAATCCCATGTTGGGCTCTGCGCTGACAGCGCGGAGCCTGCTTGGGATTTTCTCTCTCCCTCTCTCTGCCCCTCCCGTGCTCACTCGCACTCTCTCTCTAAAAATAAATAAATAAGCTTTTTTTTTTTTTTTTTTTTTTAAGGGGGGGCACCTGGGTGGCTTAGTCGGTTGAGCGTCTGACTTCCGCTCAGGTCATGATCTCCCAGTTGACAGGTTCAGGCCCTACCTGGGGCTCTGTGCTGACAGCTCAGAGCCTGGAGCCTACTTCGGATTCTGTCTCCCTCTCTCTCTGCCCCTTCCCTGTTCATGCTCTCTCTCTCTGTCTCAAAAATAAGTAAACATTAAAAAAAATTTAAAAGAAAAAGGTTTATTTATTGTTTATGGATATTTTACATGAGGGGAAGCAGAGTCTATCCACCTGGAACTACAGCTGTATGAAATCCTTGTGCCCCTCCGGGCCGGATCTTTCCAGAGCTGAGCTATCTTTTGGAACCCTGAACACCCTTTGAAACTTTCCTGGGCGATCTGTCCTCACAGCCCCGCACTTTCCTGGGTCTGTCCCATTGAAAACATTACATTCACTCTTTTAAAGTCTCTGTTTGACAATACATGTACGATGTATTTAATCAACGAGTCTTGCAAAACAGTATAAAATAGGTCCAAGGAGGCAAGAAAGAGGAGAGTTTCCGAAAGTAGTATTACATTGCATGTGTTAAAATTTCTTGTTTTCTAAAAAAGATGATAAATAAATAAAAATAGAATTTCTGGTTTTCTTTTTCTTCCCCTAGGCGGGGAGTTTAGACTGGCAACACCAGAGCGTTCAAGAATGACTGTTGAACAGTTTCTTGCTGTGCAAATAATAATGAATTAATATCATTAGTTTCTGAACGTGGGAGACACTTGTGGGTTTTCTTGTTAGAAAATACCTTACAATTTTCTTGTCTCCTTTTACGTAATCACTGGGTTTGAGGGATTTTGTTGGAGTGTTTGGACACTGGGTTTGTGTCCCTTAAAATATCACTGTGTGTGGGGGGGCGCCTGGGTGGCTCACTCGGTTGGGCATCCCACTTCAGCTCAGGTCATGATCTCACGGTTCACGGGTTTGAGCCCCGCGTCAGGCTCTGTGCTGAGAGCTCAGAGCCTGGAGCCTGTTTTCGGATTCTGTGTCTCCCCCTCTCTCTGCTCCTACCCATGTGTGCTGTCTCTCTCTCTCTCTCAAAAATAAATAAACATGAAAAAAAATATATCAGTGGTGGTCTAGAGCCACCCTACTGGGGTCACAGGCATGCAGTCAGCGTCTTTAAGGTAAGATCCCCTCCTGGAACCTGCAAAGTACCTCGGGGCTCGTATCTTTCTGGGGGGCCTCTCCTGCAGGTGTCCTACCTACTCACACACACCTGAGAAGTACCCCTTTCTACTGAGAGAAAGCACAGAGCCCTGGAAAGCTGGGGATAGAAGTACACCAGGTGGGGAGGTGACACTTTTTCTGAAGTTATAACTGTTGTTCCCTGGGGCCTTTTCTTTCTTTCTTTCTTTCTTTCTTTCTTTCTTTCTTTCTTTCTTTCTTTCTTTCTTTCTTTCTTTCTTTCTTTCTCTTTCTTTCTTTCTTTCTCTCTCTCTCTCTCTCTCTCTTTCTTTCCTTCCTTCCTTCCTTCCTCCTGGGGCCTTTTCTTTCTTTTTCTTTCTTTCTCTTCCTTCCTTCCTTCCTTCCTTCCTTCCTTCCTTCCTTCCTTCCTTCCTTTATTTTTCTTTCTATTTATTCATTTTTGAGAGACAGAGCACAAGCGGGGGAGGGGCAGAGAGAGAGGGAGACACAGAATTCCAAGCAGGCTCCAGGCTCTGAGCTGTCAGCACCGAGCCGACACGGGGCTTGAACTCACAGACTGTGAGATCACGATCTGAGCCAAAGTCGGCCACTCAACCAACTGAGCCACCCAGGCGCCCCGCCCCCCGCCCCAGGGCCTTTTCTAAGCATACACTGGAGTTTTGCATGTGCACAGAGCAGGTGTACTCAGAGTGCAAATTGTTTACATTGAGAAAGTCTGTGAAAGTCCAGTTCTGTGTCCTGGAACCGGGTCAGTGAATGGGGAGGTCATCTGGGTCAGAACCTTAAACTGAACCCTGCTGAGTGTCCTCACTTGGGGGCCTGGAACCCTGAGGCAGGGAGAGGTTCCCTTTGCCCCGGGGAGGGGAGGGGAGGGGAGGGGAGGGGAGGGTGTGCAGGGCTCCCTGAGCGCATTCCTGTGGGCATTCCTGTGGCTGTTCGGGTGTCCCTCCCTTCCCTCCGCGGGGACTGACCCACTCCAGGGCTTCTGTCTCCGCCGGGACAGTCTAGACCCGGGAACCTTCTGAAGGTGGCTTTCCTCGTGTCCTGTGGGACGCGGGCTGCTCGTCCCTGCTGAGCCCAGTTTCTCTCCTGGATTCCTTTGTTGATGGAACAGCGCAGCCCTTGGGCCCCGGTTTCCCCCTGCACTTGGGCCCCTGAACTGTAAGCTGGTGGAGAGAGACAGTGTGAGGCAAGGGGGAAACTGCGGGAAACCCAAGTAGGATTTGTGTTCCGTTTTACTCAAGACAACCTCGCGGTGTGAGATGAATGTGTTTAAGTTCTCGGGTCATTTTTCATTCTTGGGTCAGTTTTTGTTTGTATGCGTCCCTGGAGAACACTGACACCAAGAGGCCAAAGCAACTGAATTCTTACTTTAATCGATGCGAGGAAAACCAGCTAAAGCTTACATAAAACTTTGAAAAGCCGATGCATTTAAGGAGCTAAACTCAAACCCCTAACGCATCAGAATCTGCTACCCATTCCCAGAGATATCCTGAGGGTGACACAGGGGCAGGGCAGATTGTTGATGATGTGGGATCTTTGAGCACAATGGCCCAGAAAGAATTCTTGAGACATTCTGTGGTGCAAAAAGGTGGTTTTATTATAGCGCGGGGACAGGACCTGTGGGCAGAAAGAGCCGCACTGGGGTTGTGAGCAGGGACTGATTACATAGGTTTTTTAAAAATATAATTTATTGTCAGGGGTGCCTGGGTGGCGCAGTCGGTTACGCGTCCGACTTCAGCCAGGTCACGATCTCGCGGTCCGTGAGTTCGAGCCCCGCGTCGGGCTCTGGGCTGATGGCTCAGGGCCTGGAGCCTGTTTCCGATTCTGTGTCTCCCTCTCTCTCTGCCCCTCCCCCATTCACGCTCTCTCTCTGTCCCAAAAATAAATAAACGTTGAAAAAATATATATATAATTTATTGTCAAATTGGCTTACGTACAACACCCAGTGCTCATGCCAACAAGTGCCCTCCTCAAGTGCCCATCACCCATTGCCCCGCCCCCACCCTCAGTTTGTGTTCTGCGTTTAAGAGTCTCTTATGGTTTGCCTCCCTCTGTGTTTGTAACTATTTTTTCCCCCTTCCCGTCCTCCCTGGTCTTCTGTTAAGTTTCTCAAGATCCACATATGAGTGAAAACATACGATACCCATCTTTCTCTGACTTATTTCACTCAGCACAGTACCTTCCAGTTCCATCCACGTTGCTGCAAATGGCAGGGTTTCATTCTTTCTCATTGCCAGGTCGTATTCCGTTGTATATATAAACCACATCTTCTTTATCCATTCATCAGTTGGTGGACATTTAGGCTCTTTGCATCGTCTGGCTATTGTTGGAAGCGCTGCTATAAACATTGGGGTGCATGTGCACCTTATATAAGGCTTTCTATCCTATGCAGGTTAAGGTGACGTTAGGGCTTCAGGAGATTGGGTCTATAGGTTCCTGGAGTTCCTGGAGGTCTATTATTAGGACCGTGTTTTTCTTGTAAACCATTCAGACAGTTGCAAACTGTGTGTGTGTGTGTGTGTGTGTGTGTGTGTGTGTGTGTGTGTGTGTGTCTGTATAGAGAGAGAGAGACTGAGTGTGTGTGTGTGTGTGTGTGTGTGTGTGTGTGTGTTAAGGGGGTGGTGGTTAAGGGGTGTCAGCTCATGTCTTGCCCTCAGCTTGTTTTTAGCCCTCTCCTCCGTAATGCTGTAACCCAACGAATGTGAGTTTGCTCTTTGGTGGGTCATAGGGGTAGAGGCTCATCCGGGGGGAGCTGTCACACAATGGAAACTATTTGGAGCGAATAAGATCACAGGGAATAACTTCCAAAGCCTGGGCTCCCCGGCAAGGGTGAGAGTGGGTTCCTTTTATTTAGAGTTAGGATGGGTGATTAAAAAAAAAAAAATAGAGTTAGGATGGGTGGCTCAGTCGGTTAAGCGGCTGACCTCGGCTCAGGTTATGGTTTGGTGAATTCGAGCCCCGCGTCGGGCTCCGTGCTGACAGCTCGGAGCCAGGAGCCTGCTTCCGGTTCTGCGTCTCCCTCTCTCTGCCCCTCCCCAGCTCACGCTCTGTCTCTCTCTCTCTCTCAAAAATAAATAAACACTAAAAAAAAAAATTTTTTTTTAAATATTTAGGGTTAGGATGAATATCCAGAAAGGGGAATTTTTTCCTCGTATGTAGAGGTGGGCACAAGGTTGCACATGCATCTGGACGCGTGATTATACATACAGTGTGTTGTTAATGAGGTTTGCGCTCCTTCTCGGGCAGAGAGTTTAACATTATAAATTGTTTTTGTTTAATTTTTAAAGTTTATTTATTTTGAGAGACAGGGAGAGCGAGCGAGCGTGGGGGAGGGGCAGAGGGAGAAAGAGAATCCCAGGCAGGCTCCACGCCTCCGGCACAGATCATGAACAGTGAGACCATGACCTGAGCTGAAGCCGAGTCAGATGCTTAACCCATCGAGCCGCCCAGGCAGCCCCACATGTCTCTGTTTATTTTAAATAAATCTGTAGATAGCAAAGTCTAACCTAAGAAAACTTGCTGCCCGTAGATCCTGGATCCCTCCAGCACGGTTACACCAGCCCCACCCCAAACACACGGTGTTTATCATTTCTTGAACTTTTGGTTAGTGTTTCCTTATATAAAAACAGCCATCACAGGGGGCGCCTGGGTGCCTCCGTGGATTAAGGGTCTGACGTCGGCTCAGGTCACGATCTCGCAGTTCGTGGGTTCGAGTCCTGCGTCCGGCTCCGTGCTGGTAGTGTGGAGCCTGCTTAGGATTCTCTCTCTCTCTCTCTCTCTCTCTCTCTCTCTCTCAATCTCTCCCTCCCCCCTTTCCCCCACCTGCATGCACTCATGCTCACTCTCTCTCAAAATAAATGAATAAACTTAAAAAAAAAAAACAACACCCAGCCGTTGCAAATGCATATTTTTCTTATCTACATTTGGCCTTGTAATGAGAAGCTGGACATTTTCTTGTTGTTTGCGGGCTGCTTACACCGGCCCCCCGCCCCCGCTCCCCCCACCCCCCACTGGGAAAGCTGATGAGAACGTCTGGAAGCCCCCTTCTCTGGCGCTGACTTCAGACTCAAAATCGCACAAACCCCGGCCTGCCTGTGTGCAGAATCTTTGCTCCGGCCCCCCCCCCCCCCCCCCCAGGGAAAGCCCCAACCAGGCAGCTCCTTTCCTGGCTGTCTGAAGCCCTTTCACAGCTGCCTGCGAGGCCGGCCCTTCCTCCCCCAGGGATGCCTGTCATGTGGGTCCTGAGCTTTCCCCTACTCTCTCGGGGTGTGTTTGTGTGTGTGTGCCTGTGTGCCACGTGGGTGTCATTCTTTTTTTTTTTTTTTAATGTGTATTTATTTTTTGAGAGAGAGACAGAGCATAAGTCGGGGAGGGGCAGAGAGAGAGGAAGACACAGAATCCGAAGCAGGCTCCTGGCTCTGAGCTGTCAGCACGGAGCCTGGCGCGGGGCCCAAACCCACAAACTGTGAGATCATGACCTGAGCCAAAGTTGGACGCTCAACCAGGCACCCCAGAGGCAGCAGTCATTTAACTAGAAAAAGAGAAGAAAGGGTGAAAGGCAGCCAGTAGATGGGGGCCTGAGTCCACGCTCCTTGACCCCAGAGGACTCTCCAGGACCTTTAAGCACCTCTGCTGCTTCTGCCCCTGCCTCTACTGCAGCCAAGATGCTGAGCCTCCAGGTAGAGGGCACGACACTCAGGTGCCCCTGTGGCACAGCAGAGGGATTGGTTCCACTTGATTTAAGTCCAGGGCCCTGAAACCCTGCAGGGCAGCCAGTGGTCTCGGGAGAGGCTCTGGAGAACCCTGAGGCTCCCTGGAGGAAAATGTTAAAAATACCCGGGTAGAGAGGACACCCCCCTCCCCGGAAGTATATCCAGCGATGGGAAAAAACAAGACAGAGAAGGAAGCAGAAGAAACAAGTGTTGAAATCAACAAGGTCTAAAATTGGCCCAACCGGAAATGCAACGTGTAATAAAAGAATTTACGCAATAAAAAGGAGAAAAGTACCCTGCTTGGCCCTCGGGGCCTCTCAGAGGTGGCTTCTGAATTCAACTTGCTAATTTAGGAACCCTCCTGCACCTAATCAGTGGTAGGGTCAACTCGCAGTGACACCCGGGGACCCCGCTAAATTGTAGCAAGATACCCGGATCATCTTTGGGGAGTTACTGAATATCATACAGAGGACAAGAGAGTATGACTCACCTTAATCATCAGAAAACTACTGTCTCGGGGCGCCTGGGTGGCACAGTCGGTTAAGCGTCCGACTTCAGCCAGGTCACGATCTCACGGTCCGTGAGTTCGAGCCCCACATCGGGCTCTGGGCTGATGGCTCGGAGCCTGGAGCCTGTTTCCGATTCTGTGTCTCCCTCTCTCTCTCTGCCCCTCCCCCGTTCATGCTCTGTCTCTCTCTGTCCCAAAAATAAATAAAAACGTTGAAAAAAAATAAAAAATAAATAAAAAAAAGAAAACTACTGTCTCGCCTGACTTCCCTGTGGTCATACCACGGTGTCCTGAAATATCCTTCACCAAGCAGAGCAACTCTGACCGAGCAAGGAATGAATTAAATTTAAATGAAGTCTTCGGCACTTGCAAATTTTATTTTATTTCTTTGAAGATTTATTTGCGGTAGCTTTTGAAATTTTTATTTTTTTATTTTACTTAATTTTGAGACAGAGAGAGAGAATGGGAGGGGCAGAGAGAGAGGATCCCAAGCCGACTCCGCACTGTCAGCATGGAGCCCGGCGTGGGGCTTGCACTCAACAAACCGGGAGACCGTGACCTGAGCCGAAATCAAGAGTCGGGCACTTAGGTGGTTCCGGGTTCTGGGGGTGGGGGGTGGGGGGGGGTGGGGGCAGGCAAGCGGGAGCCAGGGCCTGACCACGTGGGTCCTGATGCCTCCTCCCTTGGTTTCAACACCAGGTCGCAGTGATCTGTGATAGGCTTCGCTATCCTTGGAACTGGATTACTGTGCCTTCCAGGCGGCATAAAGCCTTTTCCTGCGTTTCATACCCTTGGGAATGTTGCTGCATTGGCCAGTGTGTGCTTTTTAATGGGACCCCGAAGCAGCTGAAGAACATGCTTGAAACAATCAGATGGCTTTGCATCGATTATTCTGCTTTTTGTGTTTCATATTTACCTCGTGTGCTGCTCTCTGGTGGCACACGAGGGGACCGGCCTTATTATTCTGCATGTTGCAGTTCTCGTCAATGACCTGGTTTAGCCTGTCCTCCATCCCGCTCGCAAGGGATGCGAATTAAAAGCTGTTCCTCTCTCTTAAGTTGAAAATCAGAAATTCTTTGAAAAGAGCATTGGAGGGGCACTTGGGGGGCTTAGCCAGTTAAGTGTCTGACTTCGGCTCAGGTCACGACCTTGCGGTTTGTGGGTTCGAGCCCCGCGTCGGGCTCTGCGCTGACAGCTCAGCCAGCAGCCTGCTTTGGATTCTGTGTCTCCCCCCTCTCTCTCTGCCCCTCCCCTGCTTGCACTCTGTCTGTCTCTCTCTCAAAAATAAATAAACATTAAAAAGAATAAAAGTTGGATGCTTAACCAACTGAGCCACCCAGGCGCCCCCCAAATTTTTTGATAATGATCAGAGAAGTTCCCTTCTGAGGTTCTGTTCTCTTGACGACCGTCGTCATGGAAACAGAATATTGCCTTACAAAAATTGCTTCCACTTCTTTCAGTTGTCTTAAAAACAGTAATATACTTATATTCCTTTGGCGGCTTCCCTTTTTCTTCTAGCTTCATTATGACACAATTGGCAAATAAAATGTGCATATATTTAAGGTGTACAACGTGATGATACATACATTGTGAAATGATGATCACAATCAAGCAAATTAACACATCTATCCTGTAGCTAAAAGAGAGAGAGAGAGAGAGGAAAGAAATAATGGCTGGAGACGTCCCAAATCTTGGGAGAGGCAGGGACACCCAGGTAAATGAAATCAAGTGTCACCAAATGGGTTCAACCCAAAGAACACTTCACAAACACATTATGATCAAGTCACCAAAAATCAAAGACAAAGGATTCTGAAAGTAACAAGAGGAAAGTGACTCATCACACACAAAGGAATCCCAATTAGACTATCGGTGGATTACTCAGCAGAAACCTTACAAGCCAGAACAGAATTGGATCCCTATATTCAGAGTGCTGAGAGAAGAAACTGTCAACCAAGAATGCTTTTCCTAGTAAAGCGTCCTTCAGAAACGAAGGAAATATAAAAACTTCCCCAGACAAACAACTGTTGAGGGAGTTTTTTTTCTTATTTTATTTTTATTTTTTTTAAACCTTAAAAAAATGTTTTTATTTATTTTTGAGAGACAGAGAATGAGCAGGCGAGGGACAGAGAGAGAGGGAGACACAGAATCCGAAGCAGGCTCCAGGCTCTGGGTTGTCAGCACAGAGCCCGACACGGGGCTGGAACCCACCAGCGGTAAGATCATGACCTGAGCTGAAGTCTGGACGTCTGATGCTTAACTGACTGAGCCACCCAGGCATCTCTGGTTGGGATGATGCCTATCACCAGTAGGCCTGCCTTAGAGGAGATGCAAGAGGGAATTCTGGAAGCTTAAATAAATGGATGCTGATGAACAACGTGAAAAAAAAATGTGGAAGTTTGAAACTAACGAGTTAAACTGTCTTTGTTTTTAAAGTCCTCTCTACATCTGACGGGGGGCTCAAAATCACAACCCTGAGATCACAAGTCAGACACTCTTCCAACTGACCCACCCAGGCACCCCTACTGTTGTTTTTAAGATAAACCAAATTGACAAAACTTTGGCTAGGCTAAGAAAAAAATACAGGAGATTCAGATTACTGAAATCCGAAATGAAAGAGGAGAAACTATATCTGACATCATAGAAATACAAAGGGATTGTTAGAGATTACTGTGAACAATCACACACAAACCAATCGGGTAACCTAAAATAATTGGATGACTTCCTCAAAGCACACAACCTCCCAAGACTGAATCATGAAGAAACAGAAACATCTGAACCGACCAATAGTGAGTAAGGAGATTGAATTCCCAATAAAGCCTCCCAACAAAGAAAAGCCCACGACTGGATGGCCTCACTGGTGAATTCTAATCATTCAAAGAAGAAAGAATACAAATCCTTCGTAAACTCTTGCAAAAAAAAAAAAAAAAAAAAAAACAACAACTGAAGCAGAGGGAACACTCCTAGAGTTCTTTTACCAGGCCAGCATTACCCTGATGACAAAGCTGGACGAATCAATGAGATACACCACATTAACTGAATAAAGGGTGAAAAGCACACGATCATCTTAACAGGTGCAGAGAAAAAAAAAAAAAACAAAAAACCTTTGACAAAACTCAACACCCTTTCATGTTAAAAATTCTCCATAAATTTAGTATTGAAGAAACGTTTATAGATTCTGCATTAAGCGAATTCATGAAGTATTCTTTCTGTGTCTGACTTACTTCATCTGGCATAACGTCCTCCAGATTCATTCAGGTTTTAACAAATGTCGGAATTTTCCTTGCTCTATGAGACCGAATACCATTCCTTTGTCTGTAGACGCCCCACTTTCTTTATCCGGTCATCTGTCAACACTCGGGTCGTTTCCATATCTTGGCTATGGTGTATAATACTGCAGTGAGCATGGGGATACAGACATCTTTTCGAGAAGTAACAAGTGTTGGTAAGATGTGGAGAAAAGAGAACGCTTGGGGAGCCTGGGTGGCTCAGTCAGTTAAGCATCCCACTCTTGGTTTGGGCTCAGGTCATGATCTCACAGTTTGTGGACTGAGCCCTGCGTTGGGCTCTGCGCTGAGAGTACAGATCCTACTTGGTATTCTCTCGCTCCTCTCTGTCTGTCCCCCCCCCCCCCCCCCCCCAATACATAAACAAACATTTAAAAAAATTAAAAAAAAAAGAGAGAGAATCCTCATGCACTGTTGGTAGGAATGTAAATTGGTGCTGCCATTGGAAGATAGTGTAGAGGTTTCTCAAAAAATGGAAAATAGAACTACGATACAATCTAGCAATTTCATTTCTGGGTATTTACCCAAAGGAAATGAAAACACTAATTTGGAAAGATATATGTGCCCCTGTGTTCACTGCAGCATTATGGGCAATAGCCAAGGTATGGAAGCAATGTAAGTATCCATTGATAGACGAATAGATAAAGAAGATGTGACAGGTATAAAATGGGAGTCTAGTTGCCATCTGTCACCATACAAAATTATTACGGTATGGGGCGCCTGGCTGACTCAGTCGGTTAAGTGTCTGACTCTTGATCTAGGCCCAGGCCATGATCTCACAGTCGTTGAGTTGGAGCCCTGCATGGGGCTCTGTGCTGATGGCGCACAGCCTGCTTAGGATTCTGTCTCTCCTCCTCTCTGCCCTTCCCCTGCTTGTGCTCGCTCCCTCCCTCTCTCTCCCTCAAATAAATAAACTTTAAAAAATTATTACAGTATTAATGACTATATTCCCTAGGCTTTACTTTACAACCCTGTGAATTATTTATTTTATAACTGGAAGTTTGTATCTCTTAATCCCCTTTACTGATTTCATGAGTCCCCCTACCCCCTTCTCTGTCAACCACCGGTTTGATCTTTGTATTTGTAAGTATGATTCTGTTTTATTTTCTTTGTTTTGTTTTTTAGGTTCCACGTGTAAGTGAAATCACGTGGTATTTGTTTTTCTCTGTCGGACTTACTTCACTTAGTATAATATGCTCTGGGTCCACTCATGTTGTCACACATGGAGAAATTTTATCCTCTTTGGGGGCTGAGGAATATTCCTTTTCGTCTTTTTGATAATGGCCCTTCTGACAGTTGTGATGTGATATCTCATCGTGGTTTTGATTTGCATTTCCCTGATGATTAGTGATGTTGAGTATCTCTTCCGGCATCTGTTGGCCATCTGTATGTCTTCTTTGGACAAATATCTCTTCAGGTCCTCTGCCCGTTTTTAAATCAGGCTTTTTTAGTGTTGAGTTGTATGGGTTCTTTATGTATTTTGGATATTAACTCCTTCTTGGATATGTTATTTGCAAATATCTTCTCTAACTCAATAATTTGCCTTTTTGTTTTGTTGACGGTTTGCTTTGCTGTAAAAATCTCTTGTTTTCAGTTTCAGATAGTCCTACTTGTAGATTTTTGCTTTCATCTGAGAAGACATCCAAAAAGATATTGCTGAGACCAATGTCCAAGGTTTACTGCCCATGTTTTCTTTTAGGAGTTTTATAGTTTCAGGCCTCACATTTAGGTCTTTAATCCATTTGGGGTTTATTTTTGTATGTGGTATAAGAAAGTAGTCTGGTTTCATTCTTTTGCATGTTGCTGTCCAGTTCTCCCAAAATTTATTGTCTTTTCCTCGTTGTATATTTTTGCTTCCTTTGTCGTAGATTAATTGACCACATAAGTATGAGTTTATTTCTGGGCTGTATTCTGTTCCATTGAGTTCTGTGTCTGTTTTCATGCTGGTACCGTACTATCTTGTTTAGTATAGCTCTATAGTATTATTTGAAATCTGGGAGCATGCTACCTCCAGATTTGTTCTTTCTCAAGATTGCCTTGGCTATTGAGAGTCTTTTCAGTTCCATACAAATTTTAGGATGATTTGTTCTAGTTCTGTGAAAAATGCTAAAAATGCTATTGCTATTATGATAGAAATTGCATTTAATCTGTAGATTGCTTTCGTTAGTATAGACATTTTAATATTATTAATTGTTCCAATCCATGAACATGGTATATCATTCCATTTATTTGCATCATCTTAAACTTCTTTCATCAGTTTCTTATAGTTTTCAGAATACAGAATACAGAATACAGGCCTTTCACCTTCTTGATTAAATTTATTCCCAGGTCTTTTTATTCTGTCCAATGCAATAGCAAATGGCACTGTTTTCTTAATTTCTTTTTTTTGACAATTTATTTTTTTTGACAATTGTTGTGTAGAACTGTAACAGATTGTATATTAATTTTATATCTTGCAGCGTCACTGAATTCATTTATTCTATATTTTTTTTTTCAACGTTTGTTTATTTTTGGGACAGAGAGAGACAGAGCATGAACGGGGGAGGGGCAGAGAGAGAGAGGGAGACACAGAATCGGAAACAGGCTCCAGGCTCTGAGCCATCAGCCCAGAGCCTGACGCGGGGCTCGAACTCACGGACCGTGAGATCGTGACCTGGCTGAAGTCGGACGCTTAACCGACTGCGCCACCCAGGCGCCCCTGAATTCATTTATTCTAATAGTTTTTTGGTGGAATCTTTAGGACGTCCTGTATTTCGTATCATGTCATCTACAAACAGTGATAGTTTTATTTCTTCCTTATCAATTTGGATGCCATTTATTTGTTATCTTTTTTTTTTTTCTTAATTGCTGTGGCTAGGGGCTTCAAGTACTATGTTGAATAAAAGTGGCAAGAGTGGAGGCACCCAGGTGGCTCAGTCAGTTGAGCATCTGATGCTTGATTTCAGCTCAGGTCATGATCCTGGGGAGCCCCCATTGGGCTCCACCCTGAGTGTGGAGCCTCCTTCAGATTCTCTCTCCCTCTGCTCCTTCTTCCTGTTCATAATCTCTAACTCTGTCTCTAAAATAAAAATTTTTTCAGAAGTGGCAGGAGTGGACATCCTTGTCTTGTTCCTGATCTTAAAGGAAAAGCTTTCAGCGTTTTTTCTATTGAGTATAATATTAGCTTTGGGTTGTTTTTGTTGTTGATGTTTTTAAGTAGGCTCCACACCCAACACAGGGCTCAGACTCACGACCCTGAGATCAAGACCTGAGCTGAGCTCAAGAGTCAGCCAGTTAGCCAACTGAGCTACCCAGATGCCCCTATGGGTTTGTTTTATGACTTTTAATTTTTTTTTTCAACTTCTATTTATTTTTGGGACAGAGAGAGACAGAGCATGAACGGGGGAGGGGCAGAGAGAGAGGGAGACACAGAATCGGAAACAGGCTCCAGGCTCTGAGCCATCAGCCCAGAGCCCGATGCGGGGCTCGAACTCACAGACCGCGAGATCGTGACCTGGCTGAAGTCGGACGCTCAACCGACTGCGCCACCCAGGCGCCCCTGTTTTATGACTTTTGTTATGTTGAGCTATGTCTCCTGTATACCCACTTTGTTTACATTTTTTTAATCATAAATGGATGTTGAATTTTGTTGAATTCTTCTGCATCTCTTGAGATGATCATATGATTTTTACCCTTCATTTTGTTAATGTGGTGTATCCTGTTGATTGATTTGTGAGTATCGAACCATCCTTGCATCTCTGGAATAAGTCCTACTTGATTATGGTGTATGATCCTTAATGTATTGTTAAAAATTCTGTTTGCTAATATGTTGTTGAAGTTTTTGCATCTATATTTACCAGGAATATTGGCCTGTAATTTTCTTTCTTTTCTTCTCTTTTCTTTTCTTTGTTCTTTTGTAGTCTTTGGTTGTGGTGTCTGAATAATGCTGGCCTAAAGAATGAATTGGAGAGCAGTCCTTCCTCTTCAATTTTTGGAATAGTTTGAGAAGGATAGGTATTAGATTTTTAAATGTTTGATAAAATTCACCTGTGATATTGTCTGGTCCTGGACATTTGTTTGTTGGGAGTTTTTAAATTACAGATTCAATTTCATTACTAGTAACTAGTCTGTTCAGATTTTCAATTTTTTCCTGATTTAGTCATGGAAGACTGTGTGTTTCTAAGAATTTATCCATTTCTTCTAGGTTGTCCAATTTATTTGGCATATAATTATTTGATAGTAGTCTCTTATAATCCTTTTCACTTATGATTTTATTTGAGTTTTCTCTTTTTTGTTTCTTGTTGAGTCTTGTTAAAGATTTACTAATTTTGTCTATCTTTTCAAAGAACCATCTCTTAGTTTCATTGATCTTTTCTATTGTGTTTTTTTTTTAAAGTCCCCATTGTATTTATTTCTGCTCTCCTCTTTATTATTTCCTTCCTTCTAATAAATTTGGGCTTTTTTTATTCCTTTTCTAGTTCGTTAAGGTGTACAATTAGATTGTTTATTTGAGATTTTTCTTGTTTCTTGAGGTAGGCCTATTCAACTGGAAAATTCCCTCCTAGAACTGCTTTTGCTGGATTCCATAGGTTTTGGAATGTTGTGTTTCCGTTTTCATTTGTCTCAAGGTATTTTTTTTATTTCCCCTTTATTTCTTTGTTGGACCATTGGTTGTTTAGTAGCATGTTGTTTAGCCTCTACATGTTTGTTTTTTCCTTTTTTTTCTTCTTATAATTGATTTCTAGTTCCACATTGTTGTGGCTGGAAGGTGCTTGATATTATTTCAATCTTTTTAAATTTACTGAAAGTTGTTTTGTGACCTAACATGATCTATCGTGGAGAATGTTCCATGTGCACTTGGAAAGAATGTGTATTCTGCTCTTTGGGGATGGAATGTTCTCTATATGGCTGTTGAGTCCATCCGGTTTAGTGCGTCGTATAAGGCCACTGTTTCCTTATTGATTTTCTCTTTGGATGATCTATCCATTGATGTAAGTGAGGTGTTAAAATCTTCTACTATTACTGTATTGCTGCACATTTCTCCCTTTATATCTGTCGATATTTGCTTTATGTCTTTAAGTGCTCCTGTGTTGGATACATAGACATTTACAATTGTTATATCCTCTCATTGATCGATCCCTTTATCATGACGTAGTGCCCTTCTTTGTTTCTTATTACAGTCTGTTTTAAAGTTTATTTTTTTCTGACACATGTACTGCTATTCCAGCTTTTGTTTTGTTTACACTTGCATGGAATATCTTTTGCCATCCCTTCACTTTCAGTCTGTATGTGTCTTAAGGTCTGAAGTATATCTCTTGTAGGCAGCATATAGATGGGTCTTCTTTAAAAAATACATTCAGGGGCGCCTGGGTGGCTCAGTCAGTTGAGCATCCAACTTCGGCTCGGGTCACAATCTCGCTGTCTGTGAGTTCGAGCCCCGCGTCGGGCTCTGGGCTGATGGCTCGGAGCATGGAGCCTGCCTCTGATTCTGTGTGTCCCTCTCTCTCTGCCTCTCCCCCGTTCATGCTCTGTCTCTCTCTGTCTCAAAAATAAATAAACGTTAAAAAAAATTTTTTTAAATACATTCAGTCAATCTATGTATTTTGATTGTCACATTTAGTCCACTGACATTTAGAGTAATAATTAATGGGTGTGTGCCTACTACCATTTCATTTATTGTTTTCTGGTTGTCTTTATAGTTCTCTGTTCCTTTATTTTTTTTTTTAATTTCTTTTTAACGTTTATTTATTTTTGAGACAGGGAGAGACAGAGCATGAACAGGGGAGGGTCAGAGAGAGGGAGACACAGAATATGAAGCAGGCTCCAGGCTCTGAGCTGTCAGCACAGAGCCCGACGCGGGGCTCGAACTCACGGACCGCAAGATCATGACCTGAGCCGAAGTCGGCTGCCTAACCGACTGAGCCACCCAGGCGCCCCTCTGTTCCTTTATTCTCTTTCTTCCCTTGTGATTTGATTACTTTTTTACTGTTTTGTTTGGATTCCCTTCTACTTCCTTCCTTCCTTCCTTATTTATTTTTGTGTATCTATCACAGGTTTTTAGTTTGTGGTTACCATGAGATTCATACATAACATCGTGGATATAGAAGTCTATTTTAAGTTGGTGGTCACTTACATTCAAACACATTCTATTTTTTTTTTTAATTTATTTTTTAATTTTTTTAATGGTTATTTATTTTTGAGACAGAGAGAGACAGAGCATGAACAGGGAAGGGGCAGAGAGAGAGGGAGACACAGAACCCGAAACAGGCTCCAGGCTCTGAGCTGTCAGCACAGAGCCCGACGCGGGGGTCGAACTCACGGACCGCGAGATCGTGACCTGAGCCGAAGTCGGACGCTTAACCGACCGAGCCACCCAGGCGCCCCTTAACCTTTTAATTAATATGTGTCTTGGTGTGGACTTCTTTGGGTTTATCTTGTTTAGGACTTTCTTTGCTTCCTAGACCTGAATGTGTGTTTCCTTCAACAGGATAGGGAAGTTTTCGGCCATTATTTCTTCAAATATGTTTTCTGTCCCTTTCCCTCTCTCTTTTCCTGGGACCCCTATAGCATGCTTGATGTTGTCCTAAGGGTCCCTTAAACTGTCCTCTCAAATCTATGATTATCTTTTGTTTTTGCTGTTCAGTCGGGATGATTTTCACCACCTTGTCCTCCAGATTGCTGATCCATTTTTCTGCATTGTCTGATCTGCTGTCTTTTCCCTCTGGTGTATTTTTCATTTCCTACTTGTATTCTTCAGCTCTGAATATTTCCTTTCTCCTTGTGGAAGATCTCACTGTATTCACGTTCTTCTCCTGCGTTTGATGAGCATATGACCCTTCATTTGGTCTACTTCATCGGGGAGATTATCTCCATCTCATTTATTTCTTTTTCTGAGGTTTTCTCTTGTCCTATCATTTAGAACACGTTCTTCTGTCTCCTTATTTTGCCTGACTCTGTGTTTGTGTCTAGGTGTTAGATCAGCTACGTCTCCTGGTGTTATGTACAAGACATCCTTTGGGGCCCAGAAGTGCAATTCCTCCGGTCACCGGAACCAGGCATTCCAGTGGTGTTACTTGGATGGGCTGCCTATGTCCTCCTGTGGTGTATGGACCACGACTGCTGCAGGCACGCTTGTGGGAAGGCCCTGCTATAATTGTGGGCACACTGGTGGGTGGAGCCTCCCTCCCCCACTGGTATAGGAGGTGTCTGGAGGGGCACCAGTCCCGGACAGGGCTGCCTGCCGTGTGTGGTGGTGGGGACGGGGGCAGGAGCCACCAGGCTTGTGCGGGTCCTGGCCAAGGCCACCTGCTGGATGTGACAGGGCAGTAGCAGCTGCTTTGGGGGAGCTCTGGTCCTGGCCCAGGCCACCGGCCAGGTGTGTCAGGGTGGGAACTGCTCTGGAGCGGCACCTGCCGGGGTGGGCAGGTTCAGCAGGGCGGGTCTGCAGGGGAACACCAGGGTGAGGTGAGCAGTGCTAGCAAAAGGTAGATGGAGAGTGTCAGACCTGGCAACTGGGCTGAAGGAGCACAAGGAAATTTGCCCCCACCAGTACCTCAGTGCCTTTCAAACTGCCGTCGCTGTGCTGGGTCTCTGAGTGAGCCTGGGCATTGGTCCTTTAAGGGCAGAGTCTCGGTTTCCTGTAGCCCTCCAGCAGCTCCCGGAGTTAAGCCCTGCTGATTTTCTTTCTTTTTTTTTTTTTTTTTTTTTAACGTTTATTTACTTTCGAGACAGAGAGAGACAGAGTATGAACGGGGGAGGGTCAGAGAGAGAGGGAGACACAGAATCGGAAGCAGGCTCCAGGCTCCGAGCTGGCAGCCCAGAGCCCGACGCGGGGCTCGAACTCACGGACCGCGAGATCATGACCTGAGCCGAAGTCGGACGCTCAACCGACTGAGCCACCCAGGCGCCCCTGACTCCCATTTTTTAATGTTTGTTGGCTGACAGCTGTTAAAAGCCGCCCTCCTCCTCTGTCCCCTTGTGCCCCCCCATCTGAACAAGGTGACAAGAAAACCTGGCAGCTCACTGCTTTGTTGCTGGCATGAGGGCCAGTCCCAGGAAGTCCCTGCCCTTGTGCACAAACTCTTACTCCAGACACCCACTGCACCTTAATAAAAAACCTAGGCCGGGGTCCTTCCCTTACTTTTTCAGGGCATTTCCCACTTGCCTGGGTGGCCTGCCCTACCTGGACCCTTCCATTATCCAAAGAATTAACCTTTCCATATGTTCCTGGAAGGAATGTTGTCAGCCAGACCTAGGGTGGGGGCCCACCTGACTCTGCAGGTGAACCTCACAGTTATAGAAGGGGTAACACGGTATATATATTGCAATATACTTTGATTAATTAGTCTATTAACGAATACTCCAGATCTTTACACATCAATACATGCCACTCTGGTTTTTAAAAAGTATGATGATGAGTTTATGTAACCAATTCTTTCTATTTTTTAATTTTTTAAATGTTTGTTTTTGAGAGAGAGAGAGAGACAGAAAACAAGCAGGGAGGGACAGAGAGAGAGAGGGAGACGCAGAATCTGCAGCAGGCTCTAGGTTCTAAACTGTCAGCTTAGACAGCTTAGACGCGGGGCTGGAACTCACCAGCATGGAGGTCATGACCTGAGCCCCAAGTCAGCTGCTGTTTAACCGACTGGGCCACCCAGGCACCCCAACCAATTCTTTCTAAACAGCCAGTTGTTACCAATTTTTTTCTGCCACACCCGAGAATGAAAACTCACACGGCCCCATTACAGACGAAACAAACTTACAAATTGTTCTTTTTCGACCTTAATAACTTCTTAAAGTCTTTGACCATCCAACAGACTGAGAAAAGAACGTACAAAACGTTTTGTGGTAGGATTTGCTAGAAAGACCAACATGGAACCGGACTCATGCTTACGAATGGTGAGGTCACTTGCGCGTGCGCTTGTGAGGAAGGGTCACGGTTCCGTGAGCGGCCTGGCGGCCTCGCGCTTCCCAGCGATGGCCTTGGAGACAACAGGCGGCAGCCCCCTGCCCAAGCAAGGTCGGCTCAAAGACGTGACCTCCGGCCCGCTGTCGCTCAGGCGGGAGGGGGCGGGGCCGTGCGAGCCGTCCAATCAGGGGAGCCGCCGGAGCCGTACGTGCGGGCGACGCGCCGTGGACGCCGTGGACGGCGAGGGCTGTGTGCGGTGGCTGCTGTGCGTCCGAGCCTCGCACCCGCTGGCGCCGTCCTTAGGGGCTTCGGGAGGTTCCGCCGCGTCCTGGGTCGCCGCGACCTGCGCTGGCCGCGGCAGCCGGATGGTGGGCGACCCGGCACCCCGGAAACCGAGCGATGGTGAGTGTGCGGGGCCGGGAGTCGGGAGCCGGGGGCGGCGGGACCTGGGCTCGCGGCCGTGACCCCCGGAGTGTGGGGACCCGAGTCCGCTGCCGGCGCGGCACGCAGCGCGGGGCCGGGCGGCAGCCGGGACCCGGGCGTCCCGTCCCGTCGCTGTGCGCGGCCGCGCCTCCCGTAGACTGGGCGATGACCACCGGAGGGTCATCGGGGGACGGTCACGCCTCGGTCTCCGGGGTCCGTGCGCGGGAGGAGCTGTGGTCTGTGGGGTCCCCAGTCCCTCTCTCCCGGGAGGGAGGGGGGGTACCCGTTTTCCCCTCACTTTTCCAGATGTCCGGGGAGTGGGGTCTCAAAGCCACGACCCTGTGCCCCCAGGCTAGCTCTTCGTAAGACTGGAAATACATGCCTCAATTTCCAGATCCTTCCCTGCATTCCGAAACGCCATCTTCCCTCTCCAGTTCACAGCATCATTATTAACTGTTTGTTCTCCGTGATGCATTGCAAATTATGCAGTATTTTATCGTTTATCCACAGAGCTGCGAATGGCTGTTTTTAAAGATTTGGGGGGGGGGCGATTATTTTACACGAGAAGAAAGCGAAGCATAACCACGGAGCTATGTTTTATGAAATCCTGCGCCTCCCCGCTCAGGATCTCTCCTGGGCACAGACATCCTGGGGGGAAGCCCTCTGAGTGGAAGTTCTCTAAAACTTTGCTGGGTGATCTGCCCGCACACCCCCTCCTTGCATTTGTCACTTTGAAAAGATTTTTTCACATGAGACTTAGTTCGGGCTTGGAAGACACTCCAAAAGTATTTCCAAAAAGGTGAATTTCAGGGAAAAAAAGTATTACTTTCCATTCGTTAAAATCTGTTCCCTTTTTCTACCAAGTGGCTATAGTAATATTCCGAGGTGTGTTCCTTCTTGCAGGTGATTTCAAGTGGCTCATCACGGCGTAGACTTGTAACATTTCCAAGCCTTCTAGTCCAGCTGCATACAAATCTGTTTCTTTCTTGGGAGTGATCACATCTTCATCTTCTGATACTAGAAATCTGTTGGTTTTCTTGTTGAACTGGTAAAATTCCTGAAATTTTTCTTTCCTCCTTAACGTACAAAACACGGGGTGGTTTCACTGGATTCAGGAATTACTGGATTTCTGTCATTGAAATTTGTCATGGGGGGGGGGGCAGGTGGCTCAGGCGGTTGAGCCTCCAACTTTCCACTCAGGTCGTGATTCGCGATTGGCGGGTTCGAGCCCCGCATCGGGCTCTGCGCTGACAGTTCAGTTTCTGGAGCCTGCTTCAGATTCTCTGTCTCCTCTCTCTCTGGCCCTCTCCTGCTCCCGCTCTCTCTCTTTCTCTCAAAAATCAACGCTAAAATTGGGGCGCCTGGGTGGCGCAGTCGGTTAAGCGTCCGACTTCAGCCAGGTCACGATCTCGCGGTCCGTGAGTTCGAGCCCCGCGTCGGGCTCTGGGCTGATGGCTCAGAGCCTGGAGCCTGTTTCTGATTCTGTGTCTCCCTCTCTCTCTGCCCCTCCCCCGTTCATGCTCTGTCTCTCTCTGTCCCAAAAGTAAATAAACGTTGAAAAAAAAAATTAAAAAAAAAAAAGAATATTTAAAAAAAAAAATCAACGCTAAAAAAAATTTTTTTTTTTAAATTATTCATGGTGGTCCAAAGCATGACTGGGGAGCAGAGGCCCACGGCCAATGACTCCAAGCTACGGCCAGCTCAAAGCTGACCAAGGGAGTCTCCGTAGGTCTAGATATTTTTATATGTTCGGGTTTTGCATCCGAGATACGGATGCCCTGAGAGTATAATATATGTATTGAGAAACTCTGTGAAGGTCCAGAGCTCTGTCTCCGGGACAAAATGTTGATGAACTTGGGAGTTTAAACTGAATCTGCTCGAGTTTGGAGGGGGGGGTTCTGCTAAGCTTCCGGGAGAGGGGAGGGTGTGCAGGGCTCTCGGAGTTCACGTCCGTGGTCGCTCAGGTGTCCCTACCCTCCCTCCCTGGGGACTGACCCGCTGTGGGGCTGCTGTCTCAACGGGGCATGTGTGGACCCCGGCCTGGACGTGTTTAACCTTCTGAACGTGGGTTTTCCTGAGCTCTGAGTTAGCAGGCTGCTTCCCTGAGCGGATGTGAGTGTTTGCGTTTCTTTCCTTAGCATTCTTCTCTCTGTTGACTATTTCAGCCCTTCCACTATGGCTTCCCTTCGCAGTTTGCAGCTTTATTTCTGTTCGAGCGGGCAAGATGTTTTTCTTTCTTGGGCTTTGAAAATGTAAGGCGATTGAGAAATACGTATGAGGCAAGAAAATCTTGAAACCAGTTTTTAATTCATTTCAGGCAACAGACTCTCAGGTGGTAAGACGGGTACTTTTGTGTCCTCAGGCACAGTTTTCATTTTTATTTTCTGTAAAGATTTTATTTTGAGGGCACCTGGGTGGCTCAGTTGAGCGTCCGACGGTTTGATTTTGGCTCAGGCCGTGATCCCAGGGTTGGGGGATCAAGCCCCGTGTAGGGCTCTGCCCTGAGCTTTGGAGCCTGCTTGGGATTCTCTGTCTCTCCCTCTGCCCCTCCCCCCACTTTGTGCATTCTAAAATTAAAGCAAACAAACAAAAAAAGATTTTATTTTTAAGTAATCTCTACACCCAACACGGGACTCGAATTTACAACCCTGAGATCAAGAGTCAGATGCTCCACTGACTGAACCAGCCAGGTGCCCCTTATTTTTCATTTTAATTTAATTTAATTTAATTTAATTTAATTTAATTTAATTTAATTTAACTTTATTTAAGTAGGCTTCATGCTCAGTGCGGAGCCCAAAGTGGACCCCAAACTCAAGACCTTGAGATCAAGAGTCGGGTGCTTAACTGACTGAGCCACCCAGGCACCCTCATGTTTTCATTTTTATTTTTAATTTATATTGAGAGAGCAAACGTGGGGGGGGGGGTAAGAGAGGGAGAGAGCCCCTGTCAGCATCATTTTCTGTATCATAGAGAATAGTCTTCCTTTTCTAAAAATACCACCTATTTCTTTTTTTTTTTTTAATTTTTTTTAACGTTTTTATTTATTTTTGAGACAGAGAGAGACAGAGCATGAACGGGGGAGGAGTAGAGAGAGAGGGAGACACAGAATCGGAAGCAGGCTCCAGGCTCCGAGCCATCAGCCCAGAGCCCGACGCGGGGCTCGAACTCACGGACTGTGAGATCATGGCCTGAGCGGAAGTTGAACGCTTAACTGACTGAGCCACCCAGGCACCCCTCCCCTTTTCTTTAATTTTTTTAATGTTTATTTTTGAGAGAGAGAGAGTATGTGCAAGTGGGGAGGGGCAGGGAGAGGGGGATAGAGGATCTGAAGCAGCTCCAGGCTCCAAACTGTCAGCACAGAGCCTGACGCGGGGCTCGAACTCACGGACTGTGAGATCATGACCTGAGTCGAAGTCGGACACCCGACCGAGCCACCCAAGCACCCCCTAGATGAATTTCTTGTGACGTTCCTTGCCGAACAGGTGTACTCCTGTCAGATTCCTCCATTTTTATCTCAGAGTCTTTATGTCTCCCTCGTTTTTTTTTTTTTTTTAATTTTTTTTTTCAACGTTTATTTATTTTTGGGACAGAGAGAGACAGAGCATGAACGGGGGAGGGGCAGAGAGAGAGGGAGACACAGAATCGGAAACGGGCTCCAGGCTCCGAGCCATCAGCCCAGAGCCCGACGCGGGGCTCGAACTCCCGGACCGCGAGATCATGACCTGGCTGAAGTCGGACGCTCAACCGACTGCGCCACCCAGGCGCCCCATGTCTCCCTCATTTTTGAAGAAGAATTTTGTCTAACACGGCATTTGTCGGACAGTGGCGTGTTTGTCACTCCAGTCTCTTGCTTAAATAGTTTTGGAAAGAAGTCCAGTTTAATTCTTAACCCTTTTCCAGTGTAACTGATTTGTTTTCCCTCTGGCTTCTTTCACTATGCTCTTTGATTTTTCTCCAGTTTGGATAGGATGCTTGAACGTGCATTTTTGTTGTGGGCCCCCCCCCCCCCCTTGATGTCTCGTGTTCTCTTAGCTTCCTGGGTGTGCAGTTTTCTGTCACGGATGTTAGGAAGATCCGGTGATTCTCGCTTCACTGATTTTCTTCTGTTCTTTCTGCCTTTCTTTTCCGTCAGTTATTTCCATTGTGTGTGTTTTACACCTGTCGTCCTAAAGTTCTGGGATGTTGTGTTATTTTTTTCTGTTCTTTTTTCTGCCCCAGTGAAACAGATTCTTTTGAGGACAGGCCTTATTAAGAATATTCTGGGAGCACCTAGGTGGCTCAGTCGGTTAAGCCTCCAACCCTTGATTTCAGCTCAGGTCGTGGTCTCGCGGTTCGGGAGTTTGAGCACCGCATCGGACTCGCTCGCTCTCGAAGTAAATAAATAAACTTAAAAAAAAAAGAGAATATCCCGGGCATATTTGAAAATAGCTTCTTTTCTGTCTCCAGTTTTGAAGACAGTGGTTTGCCCTGTGTCCTCAGTTCTGTAACGGATTTAAGAAGAGTTGTTCATTTTAAGTTTTTTGCTTTTTCCTTGTGAGGGAGTTACTGCTTCTTAGTTTGTCATATATGACCAAAAATGAAAAAAAAGCCTGACCCCAATTTTTTTAAAATTTTTTTAACGTTTATTTATTTTTGAGAGAGAGAGAGAGACAGAGCATGAATGGGGGAGGGTCAGAGAGAGAGGGAGACAAAGAAATCCGAAATAGGCTCCAGGCTCTGAGCCATCAGCCCAGAGCCCGAGGCGGGGCTTGAACTCACACACTGCAAGATCATGACCTGAGCCGAAGTCAGACGCTCAACCGACCGAGCCACCCAGGTGCCCCATGACTCCAATTTTTAAAAAATTTTTAAATTTACATCCAAGTTAGTTAGCACATAATGCAATAATGACTTCAGGAGTAGATTCCAGTGATTCATCCTCTATGTGTAACACCCAGGGCTCATCGCAACAAGTGTCTTCCTTAATACCCCTTCCCCATTTCATTTAGCCCATCCCCCTACCCACAGCCCCTCCAGCAGCCCTCTGTTTGTTCTCCATGTTTAAGAGTCTCTTATGTTTTTGTCCCCCTCCCTGTTTTTGTATTATTATTGCTTCCCTTCCCTTATGTTCATCTGTTCTGTGTCTTAAAGTCCTCATATGTGTGAAGTCCTATATTTGTCTTCCTCTAATTTCCTTTAGCATAACACCCTCTAGTTCCATCCACATAGTTGCAAATGGCAAGATTTCATTCTTTTTGATTGCCCAGTAATACTCCATTGTATATATACACACCACATCTTCTTAATCCATTCACCTGTTGCTGGACATCTGGGCTCTTTCCATACTTTGGCTGTTGTCGATAGTGCTGCTACTAAACATGGGGGGTGCATGTGCCCCTTCAAAACAGCACAGCTGTATCCCCTTGGATAAATAACCTGGAAGTGCAATTGCTGGGTCGAGGGTAGTTCTATTTTTAACTGTTTGAGGAACCTCCATGCTGTTTTCCAGAGTGGCCGCACCAGCCTGCATTCCCACCGGCAGGGCAAAAGAGAGCCTCTTTCTCCGCATCTTTGCCAACATCTGTTGTGGCCTGAGTTGTTAACGTTAGCCATTCTCACAGGCATGAGGTGGTATCTCATTGTGCTTTTGATTTGTATTTCCCTGATAGTGATGTTGAACAGTTTTTCATGGGTCTGTTAGCCATCTGGATGTCTTCTTTGGAAAAGTGTCTATTCATGTCTTTTGCCCATTTCTTCACTAGATTATTTGCTTTTTGGGGGGTGCCGAGTCTGAGAAGTTCTTTATAGATTTTGGATACTAACCCTTTATCTGATGTGTCATTTGCAGACATCTTCTCCCATTCCGTCGGTTGCCTTTTAGTTTTGCTGATTGTTTCCTTTGCCGTGCAGCTTCTTATTTTGATGAGGTCCCAGTAGTTCATTTTTGCTTCGGTTTCCCTTGCCTCCGAGAGACGTGTTGAGTAAAAAGTTGCTGCGGCCGAGGTCAAAGAGGTTTTTGCTTGCTTCCTGTCTTACATTTAGATCTTTCACCCATTTTGAGTTTATTTTTGTGTCTGGTGTAAGAAAGTGGTCCAGGTTCATTTTTCTGCATTCTGACTCCAGTTTTTGATGCTTGCTCCCAACTTGGAGGCTCATCCCTCCTTCTTCCTCTTGTGGTCCACATCTATCCAAGGCAGTAAGAAAGCCTTAGTGCTTCCTGCTTTGGCAATGGCAAGAGATTCAGTCCACAGGAGCCCCTACCCTTGTGTGTGAACTTTTAGTCCCCCCGTAACCTGATTAAAAAAAAAAAAGTCCACGTGCTTTCCTTGCGCCCTCAAGCCACTTCATCCTGCTTGAGAGGCCTGCCTTCCTCCCCACAGACGCCAAGTATGAAATCGACTCTTTCGTACCCTATAGGCAGGATGTGCTGCCATCGGCTTAGGGACTCCTCTGCTCGGGTCCGGGCTGTTCCGCCTCCGCGCATCACACTGGGGCGCATAAATGAGAGAAGCCGTGGGCGCTGCCTCTCGTGTGGCCGGTCGGGAAACTTCCTCCCGAAGTTGGACGATGGAGATTTTATGTTCTTTGGGAGGAAAGCACTGCAGAATCCTTCACCTACTTGATAATCATCAACAGATTCACAGTCAAACCATCGTGGACGCCCATGGACTCCCTCGCGACCTGTAGTTCTTAGCCTGTTCCTTGAGGTCAGCGTGGGCCAGAGTACACGGTTACGGTTGGGCCAGAAAGAGCTCTTCTGGCACCTTCTCGTCTCAGGACGTGTCCGAAAAATTGAGAAGCAGCCCCGAGGCTCATGTGCATAGGGTCTTCGGGGAGATCTAAATTGTCATGCCTTTTGAGCATGTCCTGTCGTGCTGGGTTATCTAGCCCCTAACTTCTGAGGAACTTACCGGCTCCAGGAAATGGGTCAGGGAGAGAATGGAAAAACTGAGTGTAATAAATATCACCCAAGTTAAAAGTGCTGCTTCTTGATGAGAATATGTTCATTTATCCAGCTACCTCTGGCTCCTTCTGATGGCCTGGAGTGCCTCAGGCCGATGTGACAAACTGATCCTTGTTACACGTTGGATTTCCACAGGCCTCCTGGACTGTCAGGTTTGGTGATGGGACTAGAAGAAACAGCTTCCGGTTCTTCACTGTTTTATTCGTTAAAACCTCCTGCAGATCTGACCCCGTGCATCATGGAGTGCTGAGTTAAATGGTAGGTAATAAGGAAGGAGGGGAGTTTTTCTCAAAAGGAGTTGGTGTGCTTAAAATAATGCTTGTTTCATGTGTATAGCCTTTCTCTCATTTCTCCAAGGTGCTTCTAGACCCTGCCATTAGAGAACAGTAACATCTAAAGTGATCACAGTAGGGGCGCCTGGGTGGCTCAGTCGGTTGAGCGTCCGACTTTGGCTCAGGTCATGATCTCAGGGTCTGTGAGTTCAAGCCCCGCATCGGGCTCTGTGCCGACAGCTCAGAACCTGGAGCCTGTTTTGGATTCTGTGTCTCCTCTCTCTCTCTGACCCTCCCCCGTTCATGCTCTGTCTCTCAAAAATAAATAAAGGTTAAAAAAAAAATTAAAAAAAAAATAAAGTGATCACAGTAAAAATGCATAACTAATTTGCATGTGTTCATGATGTTGTTAAATTCCTGAGGAAGTGTGAACAGAGAATAAGTGTCTCATGAGCAAGACATAAATGTTTGGAGATCGCAGAATCGTACATAACCTTCCTGTAAATTGAGTATAAATCCCCAGTGCTGTCAGACTCCACGCATACTGCTGTAAACATATTTGTGATGTTTTAGGACTCAGTGACCTTTGAGGATGTGGCTGTGAACTTCACCCTGGAAGAGTGGGCTTTACTGGATTCTTCACAGAAGAAACTTTATAGAGATGTGATGCGGGAAACCTTCAGAAACGTGGCCTCAGTAGGTAAAGATGATGATATTTTTTTCTTTTTTTTAATGTTTATTTATTTTTGACAGAGAGAGAGAGAGGGAGACAGAGCATGAGTGGGGGAGGGGCAGAGAGAAAGGGAGACACAGAATTTGAAGTAGGCTCCAGGCTCTGAGCTGTCAGCACAGAGCCCAAAGCGGGGCTTGAACTCACAGACCATGAGATCATGACCTGAGCCGAAGTCGGACGCTCAACCGACTGAGCCACCCAGGCACCCTGATGATGTTTTTTCTTACTTAACTTTGGCATTAGAGAACAAGTATTTCTTGCTCATCAGTCTTGTTCTGACATGTGGAAAAAGAGTACATTGGTCAGGCTAAGCTCACCATAGATATAAAATCTGGTAATTTTTATATAATTTCTAATAATTTGGATTTTTTTTTCTGTCTGCATTTTAGAGAAAAAATGGAAGGATCCTGACACTGAATACAGGTGCAAAACCCAGGGGAGAAAAACAGGGTGAGTCGCACAATAGACAGCAGTGTCCCACATGAGAATCCTGCTATGTCATGATTTTTTTTTAATGTTTATTTAGTTTTGAGACAGAGACAGAGTATGAGCGGAGGAGGGGGAGATAGAGAGGGAGACACAGTATCCAAAGCAGATTCCAGGCTCCGAGCTATTAGCACACAGCCCGACGTGGGGCTCGAACTCATGAACCGCGAGATCATGACCTGAGCCAAAGTCATATGCTTAACCTACTGAGCCACTCAGGCGCCCCTGTCATGATTTTTTAAAAACCAAATTATTCAGCTTCAAATTTATCCTTAAATTTGTTTCACTGAAAACATTTACTTAAATGTGACATAGGGGTTCAGTGTTTGCAGAATGGTGCACTTGGAAACAGCATAAAGAAACCCTGTATGTTAATAATCACTGTTTACATAATAGCTGTGGTCAAGTCCTCTTTACAAAGCATTCAGTATATCAACTTCTCAGTCTATTCAGAAAGGGCAGGAAACCTTCATTTTGCTGTAAATTATAAAAATGTAATTCCGATAGGGACCCCTGGGTGGCTCAGTTGGTTAAGTGTCTGACTTCAGCTCAGGTCATGATCTTACAGTTCGTGAGTTCGAGCCCCACGTCAGGCTCTCTGCTGTCAGCGCAGAGCCCGCTTCAGAACCCCTGTCCCCCCATCTCCTTAACCCCTCCCCTGCTCCCGCTCCCACTCAGAAATAAACGTTTTTTAAAAATAATCCCAATACCCTACTGAGTTATTACCAAAGACATCGTTAATAATATGCTTCTCGATTTTTGCAGAAGTCCTACGGTAGGAAAACCTTGTGAAAGCAAAGAGGGTCGTCAGTGGGAAGAAACCACCAGCCAGATTCCAGATGTTAATCTGAACAAGAAAACTCCGTCTGGGGTAAAAGCACCTGAAGGTCGTCAGTGTGGAGAAACCACCGGCCAGACTCCAGATCTTCATCTGAGCACGAAAACTCCTTCTGGAGTAAAACCCTGTGACTGTGGCGTGTGTGGAAAAGTCTTTGTGACTCATTCATCCCTTACTAGGCACGTCAGGTCGCACAGTGGACACAGGCCATATGAGTACCGTGAGTACGAAGAGAAGCCCTATCAGTGCAAGGAATGTGGGAAAGCCTTCAGTTACCGCAAATCTGTTCACAGACACGAAAGGACTCACACTGGAGAGAAACCCTACGGGTGTCAGGAATGTGGGAAGGCTTTCACGTGGCTCACAACTTTTCGAAGACACATGATAACTCACACGGGAGATGGACCTTTTAAGTGTAAGGACTGCGGGAAGGCCTTCAGTTGCTCCACGTCACTGCGGACACATGAAAGGACGCACACTGGAGAGAAACCCTATCAGTGTAAACAGTGTGGGAAATCCCTCAGGTCCCCGCTAGGTTTGCGAATACACGAAAGGAATCACAGCGGGGAGAAGCCCTATGAGTGTCAGCAGTGCGGAAAAGCCCTCAGTTGCCCCAGCTCCTTTCGAAGACACGAAAGGACTCACACCGCCGAGAAACAGTACGAATGTAAGCAGTGTGAGAAGACCTTCAGTTCTCCTCTGGGTTTGCGAATACACGAAAGAATTCACACCGGGGAGAAACCGTATGAATGTAAGGAATGTGGGAAAGCCTTCGTCTCTCTGTCGAGCATTCGAACGCACATGATCACGCACACCGGCGACGGGCCTTACAAATGCAAGGAATGCGGGAAGGCCTTCATTTGCCCCAGTTCCTTTCGCTCCCACGAAAGGACACACACCGGAGAGAAGCCCTATGAGTGTAAACAGTGTGGGAAAACCTTCAGTTGGCCCAGTTCCTTCCGAATCCACGAGAGGACTCACACAGGGGAGAAACCCTACGCATGTAAGGAGTGCGGGAAAACCTTCATTTATCGCACCACCTTTCAGGGACACGTGAGAAAGCACACTGGAGAGAAACCCTATAAGTGTAAAGAGTGTGGGAAAGCCTTCATTTCTCCCTCGAGCGTTCGAACGCACATGATCATGCACACGGGAGATGGACCTTATAAGTGTAAGGAGTGCGGGAAAGCCTTCAATTTCCCCAGTTCCTTTCGCATCCATGAAAGGACTCACACGGGAGAGAAACCCTACGAGTGTAAACAGTGTGGAAGAGCCTTCAGTTGTTACACGTCCTTCCGGACACATGAAAAAACTCACACTGGAGAGAAACCCTATGAGTGTAAGGAATGCGGGAAAGCCTTCATTTATCGCACTACCTTTCGAGGACACGTGAGAATGCACACGGGAGAGAAACCCTACAAATGTAAAGAATGCGGGAAAGCCTTCAGTCGTCCCAATTCCTTTCGAAGGCATGAAAGATCTCACACCGAGTAGAAACCTCCTGAAGGTAAGCCGTGCGGGGAGAAACGTTTGCTCTTCATCCTTACGTGTGAAAACCCCCGCTGGAAAGAAACACGATAAATCTAAGAAGGCCTGACACAAATCAGTCCATCTGTAGTGTTCCAGAAAACTGTAACGTGAAAGAATCATTATAAAAGCTATAAATATATTGTCTTGATCAGCGCCTCATTCTTACGGCGGATCTCTGGACTCTGGGTATTTACTGCTTGCTTCCAGCGATGAACACTGAGGTGAGGGAATTCTGCAAATACTCTTTAAGCAATAGATGATTGTTTTCTCCATAAATCGGTAACACTTACCTCTTTCCATTCTTGAGCTTGTTTGATCCAAGGGTGAAGTGAAGTGGGTTCTAAACAGGTTTAATTGTTATACGATGTTTCAATTGAATCATGGATTTATGACATTGAGGCATTTGTTGGGATTTTCCTGCTGGCCGCCTGTGTCAGCCGCCAGATATCCCTTACCCATCACGTATTCCATCATTCTTCCGAGAAAACCAATTCCTGTTTTGGCCAAAAGAGCCTTATCCCGTTTTCCCTGTTAGTAAAAAGACGGCGTAAGTTTGCAAATATGCAGAGTTTATCTTGTAGCCTGATGTCTGTTCCCTTTGTCATTCCTTCTGGCTGGAATCTGAATAATCCACTTTGCATTAAGACAGACCTATCACTGGATAATAAAATGCAGAATTGGGAGATGGCTCTCTCACGTTCTGTTTTGTCACTTGGGGAATGAGACATTTTCTACAGTCTGTGTCCTCTGTGATTCCATGTCAGAATTCACCTGTCGCCTCACTTGTAGGAGATCTGGAAGGTGGTACAGGAGGCGTCAGGTTTCGGAGCCACCATACAGAGAGACGGACGGATGCGCAGGAGCTTTGAGGATACCCGCTTGCAGCCTGTGTTCCCGATTCCCTGCCCTGCCAATCAAGAGTGCCCTCAGAGCCAGTTCACTGCTTGACTTCATCTTCCCAGAGGTATAGGTTTCCACAGATACCTCCCCACGCTCCACATAAAAGGTCCGGCACAGTCTAGGGGACTGTGGGGATGTGCCCACCAGGCAACTAATTTGAACTTTCGTGGTTGGGAGTATTCTCTGATGCTCAGACTCTCCTCTCCTCTCCAGATTATAGTCATACAAGCTCTTATTTGCACAGTGAACACCTTGTTCTGCTAATACCACGAGTGACCGTGTATTCCTGACTCCACTACGGTGACGCAGTCCATAGAACCACAGGTGACGCTGCTCCTGCACCTGCCCTGACCCTGCCCTTCCCTGGAGGACTGGCGCCTTCCTCCCGTCAGGCAGGTTATGGGGGAGGGTTCCCTTTGCTCGCAGCTGTGCGTAATTCCTCGGTACGGTTTCGAGTATGTTCGAGCGTATGTGATTAAAAGCAGTGCATCTGTCGAAATGTTGTTTCTGAAAACATTTTATTAACTGTTTTAATACCGTCTGTATGCTAACAGAATAGAACAGCCCCTGCGGGCAGTCAGGGTCCCTGCTAACTCTGTACATACATAAACTTCAAACTACAGAGGCTTTTCCGATACTCAGGGCAATAAATTAACTCCAGTTTCTGAGACTCCTGCTAACATCTCAGACATACAAATATTAAACTTGGCCCTGTATGCCCATGAAATATGAAACCACGGAGACCCCCCCTACCCTAAAGCTGTAGGCAGAAGGCACAGGACTTCCTCTGACATGGCTAAAACAGTGACCGACCGGAGCACCTGTTGTGAAAAAAATCACACCACTGGTAATATAAACAGTGGACGGAATTCCCAGGCCAAGGAGGGGGTTATAGCCGGTGGAAAATAGACTTATGCGGCCCCTTATCTCCTATGCAGGGCTGCTTCCTATGACCAGACCGTGTTAGGTACTGAGACATGACTCACTCACCCTAACACACATGCCACTGATGACACCAAATACTCAAGGACTCATTCACTCCAGGCACTGATGTGATCACCTCCTTTCTCAAAAAAAAGGGGAGGAAGGAAAAAACCCCGGACCACCGGACCCTTGCAAAAGGCATTCATTGGGACTTGCCTATTTATTTATTTGCCCATCCCCCTGCCCACCTCCCCTCCAGCCATCGGGTGTGGGGCTTGCCTCCTATAAGCTCAGGCCACAGCCCTCACGGAAGCCAGAAAGGCTCATTTAGACAAACCTTGATGCCTGCTAAATGGGTCTTCCTGCTGCTCAAGGCCTGAGACTCCACCCTCGGTTTTGGGGCCCATGACCTCGTTTTTGTCGTCATGTGTGCCGGCACCTTGTGACTAGAGGCCTTTTGGTACATGACCTTCATGTGAAAATGGTCATTTTCACGGGCCCGTGCAGTTACAATAGCGCCCACTCTCACATCCCACCCCGGGACCTTCCTCCTAGCATCACCCGCACTCTGTACCCCGCGTGTCAACATTTTGGGCTCCCTCTTCCACAATGACCTCAGGGCCACCGCAACACAGACGGGATGTCTTCGTACCCAAGGCACTCGTGCAGTCATTGTCAGGGGAGTCACTGTCCATGTCCAGGGCACGTATGGTGTCATTCGACAGACGCTCATCACGGGTCCCGATGAAAAAGTGTCCAAACGCTCTAAGCACCTACCGCGGACGGCTAATGCTTTAGAGGCTTTGGGTGGAGGAAAACTGGTAGCTGTGGTAGCCGACTACTTGGCTTTGGGCGGTTTACTGGCCAGGCAGGGAGAGTTCTGTTCCCTTGAAGGGGCTGCTTGCTGCACGTGGGTACACAACACTGGCAAAGTGCCACCAATAACAACAAAGGAGACAACAGATGACGATAACCAACAACACTACTAAAATAACCAGAGCCCCAGAAGCCTATTGATATGCCCGAATCTCTCCCAAAACCTTGGGATGACTAGATTCCAATGCTTTTGCAAAGATCCCTCATCTTTTTTTTTTTCTATTATTTTTTTAAATGTTTGTTTATTTTGGGGAGACAGACTGGAAGCAGGGGAGGGGCAGAGAGGGAGGGAGACGTGGACTCTGAAGCAGGCTCCAGGCTCTGGGCTATCAGCACAGAGTCCGACGATGGGGGGCTCGAACCCACAAAGCCCAGGATCATGACCTGGGCCGAAGTTGGACGCTTAACCGACTGAGCCGCCTAGGCGCTTTTTTTTTTTAATGTTTTGAGAGGGAGAGAGCGCAAGCAGGGGAGGGGGAGAGAGAGAGAGAGAGAGAGAGAGCTGTCAGCACAGAGCCTAGAGCAGGGCTTGAGCTCATGAACCGGGAGATCATGACCTGAGCCAGAACCAAGAGTCGGACGCCTAACCGACTGAGCCACCCAGGGGCCCCAAGGTTTCCTCATCTTGATTAGAACATGTTGCTTGTGTTTGTCACATGGCTTTTAAAATTCATGTTCAAATTCAACTTTGCGTAAATGTGATGGGGCACAATTCAGTGAACAGCCACCAGGGAGTGAACTTTACTAAAGACGCTATGTTTTTGATGTCTGACTACTGGCTTTAGGTGCCCCCTCACCCTGCCTAGCCCACAATAGGCAACAAAACTAAGACGGTTCACATATGCCCCTCTTCTCTCTGGGCCCATGGTAGGAGGGTCAAGCCTTGAAAACCCACAGCCCCAACTCCTTGACACATTAAAGGCTCTACCTGCTTTTCCCCCTTTACTCCAGCCACCTGAACCCACTTACACTTGCCCTGCTCTCCCAAGTGCCTGACTGATAAACTGGGAGCAGAAACCACTTCAGCCGCTAACCTGTAGGCACACAAACTCCAAGAGAGGAGTTGCTTGAGTATAGCCTACCTTGAGAATTAAATGTTTGGGAGGGCTCCCCACAATTCATAAATTCTTCCTGCAGGAGCCAAATCGGTTTCTCACCGTGAAGATCAGAAAAAATTCCCTCAGGGCGCCTGGGTGGCTCACTCGGCTGGGCGTCTGACTTGCACTCAGGTCATGATCTCACGGTTCATGAGTTCAAGCCCCGTGTCAGGCTCTGTGCTGACAGCTCAGAGCCTGGAGCCTGCTTTGGATTCCGTGTGTCTCTCTCTCTGCCCTTCTCCCACTTGTGCTGTCTCTCTCTCAAAAATAAATATTAAAGGGGCGCCTGGGTGGCGCAGTCGGTTAAGCGTCTGACTTCAGCCAGGTCACGATCTCGCGGTCCGTGAGTTCGAGCCCCGCGTCAGGCTCTGGGCTGATGGCTCGGAGCCTGGAGCCTGTTTCCGATTCTGTCTCCCTCTCTCTCTGCCCCTCCCCTGTTCATGCTCTGTCTCTCTCTGTCCCAAAAATAAATAAAAAACGTTGAAAAAAAAATTTTTTTTAAATAAATATGAAAAAAATTTTTTTAAATTGCCTCGTGTTTTGTGCAGGAAACAGGAAGAAATGTTTTGATACGTACACAATGCAGTCTGTTTTCTGTAACTTAAACCGCCCTTCAAAGAAAACGAATTTGCCAACGCATTATCTGATTGGGGAAAGAACAACCAGACAACTCGAGCCCTCTGCACCTTTCCTCTTTGACTAACGGGGAGGAAATTTTCATAGTCCAGGGATTCTGTGCCATCAAAACACCACAGGCTTCATCATCATAACAGAACATTTTCCCTCCCAAATACCTTACCATCGCATCAGCAGGGCCCCAGTGTGATTAACACAGAAAGCTGCAAGACACGGACTCTACTTAAGATTGAGTTGCTGGGATACCCAAACCCCCTGGGGAGAAAAATACAAGGACACGGGAAGGTACTGTAGCCCCGGATGCCTACAGTTAACAGTGAACATTCAACATAGTCTAGCTCCTATTCAACAACACATAAAACCTCCCATTAAAGGCCAATTTTCCCCAAATCTTATTAACTGATACATCATGTCTGGCTTTCAAGCAAAAATTGGAAGGCATACTGAAAGGGAAGAGACAACACATTCTGAAGAGACAAAACAGTCATCAAAACAAGACTCCGGTACAGGAGAGACTCTGAATGACCGGGCTATGAATTTTAAAAAAACTGTTAGTTTCACACAAAGCCAACTTCAGAACAAGGAAGATTATCTGGGAGAAAGAAGGGCATTACATACTAGTGAATCTGCTAATTCTCCAGGAAGACCCAATAAACCTTAATATGTCATATGCCAAACAACATTGTCAAAGTAACTGACGCAAAATACACAGAACTGCACAGTAAGACAGACAAATCCACAACTATAACCTCACTCTGTCAGTAATTGGCAGATCCAGCGGGCAGAAAATTGGTAAATACATTGTTGAAGAGAGAAGGACCATCAATCAACTGGTCTTATGTGATATTGATAGATGATTTCATCCAACAGCAGCAGGATAGACATTCATCTCAAACTAACAATGGAACAAGTACCAGCTACATTCTGGGCCCTAACACACACCTGTAAAAAAATTAAGACCAGAAGCCCTACAAAGGATGCTGTCAGAACACAACAGATTTAAACTAGAAATCAGTAGCAGAAAAGATAGCTGGAAAACCACCAAATGTTGAAGACTGAGCCACATGCTTCTTTTTAATATTTTTTAAACGTTTATTTATTACTGACAAACAGCATGAACAAGGGAGGGGCAGAGAGAAGGGGAGACACAGAGTCTGAAGCAGGTCTCAGGCCCTGAGCTTTCAGTACAGAGCCCGACACGGGGCTTGAACTCCTAAAACGTGAGATCATGGCCTGAGCCAAAGTCGGACGCTCAACCGACCGAGCCACCCAGGCACCCCTGAGCCACACACTTCTTTTTTTTTTTTTTTTAATTTTTTTTCAACGTTTTTTTAAATTTATTTTTGGGACAGAGAGAGACAGAGCATGAACAGGGGAGGGGCAGAGAGAGAGGGAGACACAGAATTGGAAACAGGCTCCAGGCTCCGAGCCATCAGCCCAGAGCCTGACGCGGGGCTCGAACTCACGGACCGCGAGATCGTGACCTGGCTGAAGTCGGACACTTAACCGACTGCGCCACCCAGGCGCCCCAGAGCCACACACTTCTTAAGAGAAAATTTTAAATATTTCATCTGGGGCACCTGGCTAGCTCAGTTGGAAGAGAATGTGACTTTGATCTCAGGGTCATTTGAGCCCCATGTTGGGTGCAGAAATTTAAAAAAACTTTAAAAAATTGCAGCTGATGGAAAATGGAAATCTATCCCACACTTACGTGTGGGATGCAGTTAATGGCAGTGCTTGGGGGAGAAACTGATAGCACTTGAAGGCACACATTAGAAAAGAAAATAATCCTCAACTTTTGGAAACTAGAGAAAGAGGAGTCAGAAAAAATAAAACCCAAACCAGTGTAATTAAAAACAGGAAATCAGTAGAAAAAAATCAGTAAAACAGATTTTTTTAATGGTTTTGTTTTGTTTAGAGAGAGCGAGAGCACAAGCAAAGGGGGGTCAGAGACAGAGGGAGACACAGAACCTGAAGCAGGATCCAGGCTGCCCAGAGCCTGACGCGGGGCTTGAACCCGCAAGCCATGAAATCATGACCTGAGCCAAAGTTGGATGCTTAACCACCTGAGCCACCCAGGCACCTCATCAAAGATGTTTATTTGAAAAAAAAAAAAATCAATGAAATTGATAAAGCTCTAAGCAGGATAGTCAATAAAAAAAAACACCTGTTAATATCATAAATGAAGGAGAGGCCATCATAGCTCATTTCATGAGAATTAAAAGGATGACAAAGGAACATTATGAATAACTCCGTGCCCACAAATCTGGTAACCTCAATCAACTGGACCAAGTTCTTGAAAAACACATTTGACCCTTTGACCCAAACCACCCCCCCCCACACACACACACAGGTCTGAACAGACCTGTAGCTATTAAAGTAATTGAATCAATAATTACTTTCCAAAAAAAGAAAGCACCATGCCCAGGTGAATTCACTGGTGAATCCTAATAAACACTTAAGGAAGAATTATCTCAGTTCTCTTCATTCTTTTCCACAAACTAGAAACAGAGGGAACACTCCCTTAGAGAGGCCACAGTTACTTTAATACCAAAACCAGATAAAGACATTTTAAGAAAGGAGAAATTCAGATTAACATTCTCATGAACATAAATGCAAAAATAATAATATATTAGCAAATTGTGGCTTAGTCAATTGAGCGTCCAACTCTTGATTTTGGGCCATCCCAGGGTCATGGGGTTGAGCACCATGTAGGGCTCCACACTGAACATGAAGCCTGTTTAAGGTTGTCTCTCCTCCCTCCATCTCTCTCTCTCTCTCCCTCCCCACCCCCCCGTGCATGTTTGCTCTAAAATAAAATAATTTAGGGTGCCTGCGTGGCTTAATTGGTTGCGTGACTTCGGCTCAGGTCATGATCTCACAATTTGTGGGTTCGAGCTCTGCATCAGGCTCTGTGTTGACAGCTGGGAGTCTGGAGCCTGCTTCGGATTCTGTGTCTCCCTCTCTCTCTCTCTCTGCTCCTCCCCTGCTCACGCTGTCTCTCAAAAATGAATAAATGTTAAAAAATCATTTCAAAAAAATAATAATATATTAGCAAGTTGAATATAACAATGTATAAAAAGAACCATACATCATGAGCAAATGTAGTTTATTCCAGGTATGCAAGGGTAGATCAACATATGCAAATCAAAGTAATTCACACCAACAGGCTAAAGAAGAAAAAAAGCATACGATCATATCAACAGATGCAGAAAAAGCATTTGACAAATCCAACTCTCCACTGCTGATTAAACAACAACAACAACAACAAAAACTACTGGGGCACCTGGGTGGCTCAGTTGGTTGAGTGTCCCAACTCTTGATTTCAGCTCAGGTCATGATCCTAGGGTTGTGGGATCAAGCCCCACATCTGGCTCTGTTCTGAGCATGGAGTCTGCTTAGGATTTCCTCTCTCTCTCTCTCTCTCTTTCTCTCGCCCTCTCTGTCCCTCTCCCCAACTCACGCTCTCTCTCTCTCTCAAAATAAACATTAAAAAAATTTTTAAAACTACTGACATTCTAGAAATAGAACGGAAATTCCTCAACTTGATAATGAACATCACACTGAATATCATGGACAAGAAGAGGAAACCTACCCCTTCTCCCTTCCCCTCCGCACAGTTTCCTCCATTTTTAACATTTTGCATTAGTGCGGTGCATTTGTTCTAATTCATGAACCAATACCGGTACGTCATTATGAACTGAAGTCTCGAGTTTCCATTATAGTTCATTCTTTGTGCTGTATATTTCCGTGAATCTTCACAAATGCGTGGTGTCATATATACACAATCACCACATTTTCTAAATACCATTCACTGTCCAAAAAATCTCTGTTCCACCTACTTACCCACCAATCCCCTACTCCCGTTTTTCAAATCTGTGGCATAGTTTTCCCTGCTCCAGAATACAAAACAGTTGGAATTATACAGAATGTAGCCTTTTGGGATGGGATTTTTTTTTTTCACTTAGTATGTTTTGAAGGTTCCCTGTGTCTGTTTTTTTTTTTTTTAATGTTTACTTTTGAGACAGAGAAAGAGGGGGCGAGCAGGGGAGGAGCAGAGAGAAGGAGAGGGAGACAGAGGATGCAGAGCAGTCTCTGCAAAGACAGCAGAGAACCCGACGCAGGGCTCGAACCCATGAACCCCAGCCGGAGTCGGACGCTTAACCGACTGGGCCACCCAGGCGCCCCTCCCATATCTTCTCTGAGAGCTCATTTCATTTCATCACTGAATAACAGTCCGCTATTTGAACGTATCACAAGTTGTTTATCCATTCACCTTCTGAGGGGCCTCCCAGTTGCTTCCAGTTTCTGGTGTGAGTAAAGCTTCTGTGCCTGTATCTGGGCATATTTCTTGGGACGCCTGGGTGGCTCAGTCAGTTGAGTGTCCGACTTCATTCGGCTCAGGTCATGATCTCGTGGTCTGTGAGTTCAAGCCCCACGTTGGGCTCTGTGCTGACAGCTCGGAGCCCGGAGCCTGCTTCGAATTCTGGGTGTGTCTGTGTGTGTGTGTGTCTTTCACTGCCCCTGCCCCACTCGTGTGCATGCGCTCTCTCTCTTTCTCTTTCTCTCTCAAAAATAAACATTAAAATTTTTTTCAAGTAAATAATTAAAATAAATAAATAAATAAATAAATAAATAAATAAATAAAATACAGATGTACTTATCAACTGGCAAAATACCTACGCTGGTTTCCTAACACACTTGTTGCGGCACATTCCGGTGGGAAAGGCTAAACGGATGCTTCTTGATCTGTTTGCCCAACCAAGATAATAACCCAGAGGTAACTGCATCCAGGGAGGAATGAACAGGGATAAGTTCTATCAGAGACCTACCTGATACAGGGGTTTTTTTTTAACCATTTTTTTTTATTATTTATTTTGAGAGAGAGAGCACGCACACACGTGAGGAGAGGGGCGGAGGAAGAGGGTGAGAGAGCATCTCAAGCAGGCTCCACACCCAGCGCACATCCGAGAGCAATGTTCCATCCCACAAACCATGAGATCGTGACCTGAGCTGATCGCGAGAGCCAGACACTTAAGCCACTGAGCCACCCAGGCGCCCCTTACCACTTCCTTGTTCAATTCACATGTTTGCTTGTTAACAAAACTACGGAACGAGCTTGGAACATCACACACTTAAATAGTTTGGGATGTTAATAACCGCTGGTTTCCAAATGTGGTGTCGTTACTGGGGCGTACGAAGGCGGCCCCTGGCATTTGGTATGGCACCTGCTCTTTGCTCATCTCTGCCAGGAGAGTTCATCGGAACCCATTTTCCTTTACTTGGAAGTCACAACAACGTCCATTTACCGTCCTGTCTTAGGGCTAGGTCATAAGACGTTATCTACGTCAAAACAGAGCGCAGACACACGCATATCAGATGCTGGGGTGTAAATGCTGCGTGTACGGGTCGTGCACGTTTGTGGATTTTCTACAGTCTCGGTTGAGAACAGGATGATGTGCCACTTGCAGCATGGGGGACAAGTTGCTGCACTCTGCGCTGCCCTCCAACATCTGATCCTGGGGTCGCCTGGGTGGCTCAGTCAGTTGAGCGTCCAACTCTTGATAACGGCTCGGGTCACGATCTCACGGTCGTGGGATCAAGCCCCGCATCGGGCTCTGTGCCAGGCACGGAGCCCACTTGGAATTCTCTTTCTCTCTCTCTGCCCCTCCCCTGCTCGTTCTTTCTCTCTCAAACGTTAAAAAAAAAAAAAAAAAAATCTGAGCCTGCCACTCAGACTTGTTCACTGGGAGACACAGAAGAATGCCAGTTTTGTGTGTGAACCAGAAGAGAAAAAGTTCTGCATCGTGTCCACGTTGCAGGGCAATGCCCTTCCATTCGGGTCTTATTACATAGGTCTGATGATGTACCAGAGTATGCCGTATGGAGCTTAGGGAAACCCCAGAGAGGAGAAGAATCACAGGGCAGACCCCTAAAATTTCACAAAACTCACTTCTGAACTTTCTTCCATTTGAAAAATGACCTTGGCTTCCTACCGAACCCTGGTAGAGACTAAATTTCTGACCAGAAGACACCATGTAGTAATGACCCTTAATGCCCATCACTGTTATCTATACCACTGAGCCATAAAACTGTGTAACAGCAGCAGGATTCTGGGGCACCTGGGTGGCTCAGAGCGTCCGACTTCAGCTCAGGTCACGATCTCGCAGTCCGTGAGTTCAAGCCCGCCGCCTGGGGCTCTGGGCTGACAGCTCAGAGCCTGGAGCCTGCTTTGGATTCTGTCTCCCCCTCTCTCTGCCTTGCCCCCCTCTCAAAAATAAACATTAAAAAAAAAACAGCAGCATTACATTGGAAAATGGGAAAGGTATATACAGGATATGGCCTGAGTAGGCTTCAGAACACAAGAACTTTTAAAAAAAAAAAATTGAGATCTGACACACAACATTGTGTAAGTCGAAGGGGTACGACACGTTGATCTGATACATTTATTAACATGCAGAACTTTCACCTCAGCATTTGTTAACACTACGACGTCACACAGCTGTCATTCCTTTTTATGTCACACAGCTATCATTCCTTTTTTGTGGTAAGAACACGTAAGGTCTAGCCTCTCAATTTTGAGGTCTGAAATACAGGTCATGATCACTGTGCTGTGCGGCGGACCGCCAGAGCATTCGCCTTCCAGCTCCAAGTCTGGACCCTTAAACTACATCCCCCTAATGCCTCTGCCCCCTGGGAACCACCGTCCTACTCTGTTTCGAGAAGCTGAGGCTTTTCATTAAATGGTTCAGCCTCCCTTTCTACCTGCGCCTGTAGTATCCAAGCATCCTCTCCCTTAGCCCACATCTCTGCTCTCCTGCCAGTCCTCGGTTGGGTACTTGTCATTTGCATGTAGATTTCGCTCTTGCACCCAAGGCTGTTGAACGGTAATTTTATTTTTTTTTATTTATTTTTTTTTTAATTTTTTTTTTCAACGTTTATTTATTTTTGGGACAGAGAGAGACAGAGCATGAACGGGGGAGGGGCAGAGAGAGAGGGAGACACAGAATCGGAAACAGGCTCCAGGCTCTGAGCCATCAGCCCAGAGCCTGACGCGGGGCTCGAACTCACGGACCGCGAGATCGTGACCTGGCTGAAGTCGGACGCTTAACCGACTGCGCCACCCAGGCGCCCCTAAATCAGAGTCTTAGAAACCGACGTGTGGATACTAGGATACTTTTTCTCCTAGGAGATCCTTTTTTTCTGGGCATCATAAGGTTTTACGATTACACAGATTGTTTTGTAGGCGGTGTTCTCATGAGATACGTATTCTGCGTTATTTTTAGAACTTCAGGCTCACGTATTTGTTCTAGTTGTTATCTCTGTACTTACCCCTTTCTGGTACCTCTCTGTCTCCTCATCCAACACGTCACTACCTGGTTCATTATGGGGTTTATTTTTAGGTCTTCTCATGCCCTCCAATTGCCCATACCTCAGTGAGCTTATTTCATTTCCTCTCATTTGTAAGTTGCGTTATTTCTACCTTGTCGGCATGTGCGCCATTCGCGTGGACACTTGTCTCCCGCCCTGATCCCCATTCCTGCCTCAGTCTTCTATGTATATTTACAGATTTCAAGTGCTCGCCATCATTCCTTTGGCCGTAGTTTCCCAACTGTTGACTGTCGCTTGGTTGGATGATGTTCCTCCTCTAGTCGATGGTGCTGAACATCCCATGTCCTGACGTACTGCAAACTGTTTTATGCAGCCTTGACATTTACAAGAAAGCATGTATAATCCTCGGTTCACACTTATGTCAAGTCTTGTTTAAAACACTGCTTCACTGTTGACTGTTTTTTTCACTGTTGACTATTATTTGTCTTTGAGAGAGAGCAAAAGTGGGGGAAGGGCAGAGAGAGAGGGAGACACAGAATCCGAAGCAGGCTCCAGGCTCCGAGCTGTCAGCACAGAGCCCGACGCAGGGCTCGAACTCACGAACCACGAGATCATGACCTGAGCTGAAGTCAATGCTTAACCGACTGAGCCACCTAGGTGCCCCTGTTGATGATTTTTTATACAAGAAACTAATAAATCATCTAGGCACTTTGGGGCAAAGAAATAAAACTGAGTTGACATGCTAAGAGCAAGTCTTCAGGTAGACTTAAATGTCAGCCTGTTTGAAACTTGACATTCAATATTAACTCATAATGAACAAAAATTTGTATTCGGACTTCAAGCTGTATTACAAAGCTATATCCATCAAGACAGTATGGTACTGGCACAAGAACAGACACTCAGATCAATGGAACAGAATAGAGAACCCAGAAATGGACCCACAAACGTACGGCCAACTAATCTCTGACAAAGCAGGAAAGAATATCCAAAGGAATAAAGACGGTCTCTCCAGTGAACGGTGCTGGGAAAACTGGACAGCGACATGCAGAAGAATGAACCTGGACCACTTTCTTACACCAGACACAAAAACAAACTCAAAATGAATGAAAGACCTCAATGTAAGACAGGAAGCTATCAAAATCCTCGAGGAGAAAGCAGGCAAAAACCTCTTTGATCTTGCCCGCAGCAATTTCTTACTCAACACGTCTCCGGAGGCAAGGGAAACAAAAGCAAAAATGAACTACTGGGACCTCATCAAAATAAAAAGCTTCTGCACAGTGAAGGAAACAATCAGCAAAACTAAAAGGCAACTGACAGAATGGGAGAAGATATTTGCAGACGACATATCAGATAAAAGGTTAGTATCCAAAATCTATAAAGAACTTCTCAAACTCAACACCCAAAACACAAATAATCCAGTGAAGAAATGGCCAAAACACATGAACACTTTTCAAAGAAGACATCCAGATGGCCAACCGACACGTGAAAAAATGCTCAACGTCACTCACCATCAGGGAGATACAAATCAAAACCACAATGAGATACCACCTCACACCTGTCAGAATAGCTAACGTTAACAACCCCGGCAACAACAGATGTTGATGAGGATGCAGAGAAAGAGTATCTCTTTTGCCCTGCTGATGGGAATGCAAACTGGTGCAGCCACTCTTGGAAAACAGCATGGAGGTTCCTCAAAAAATTAAACCTAGAACTACCCTATGACCCAGCCATTGCACTACTAGGCATTTATCCACAGAATACAGGTGTGCTGTTTTGAAGGGGCACATGCACCCCCATGTTTATAGCAGCATTGTTGACAATAGACAAAGTATGGAAAGAGCCCAATGTCCCTCGGTGGATGAATGGATAAAGAAGATGTGGTATATACATACAATGGAATATTACTCAGCCATCAAAAAGAATGAAATCTTGCCATTTGCAACTATGTGGATGGAACTGGAGGGTATTATGCTAGGCGAAATTAGTCAGAGAAAGACAAATATCATAGGACTTCACTCTTATGAGGAATTTAAGATACAAAACAGATGAACATAGGGGAAGGGAAGCAAAAACAATATAAAAACAGGGAGGGGGACAAAACATAAGAGACTCAAATATAGAGAACAAACTGAGGGTTGCTGGAGTGGGTGTGGGAGGGGGGATGGGCTAAATGGGGAAGGGGCACTAAGGAAACTACTCCTGAAATCGTTATTGCACTAACTTGGATGTAAACTTGAAAAATAAATTAAATAAATAAATAAATAAATAAATAAATAAATAAATAAATAAATAATAAAAAATTGGTATTAACCATAGAGGATGTTTAATTTTACAAGTAAAGTTAGCTGGGCCATGGTGCTCAGGTGTTTGGTCCAAACGTTGTGAGTGTATCTCTATAAAGGTGATTTTTGAAGGAGATCAACTTGTTTTGAGATTAACATTTAAATCGGGTGACCTGGAGTAAAGCAGATTACCCTCCACGGAGTGGATGCACCTCATCCAGTAAGGTGAAGGCACCAATAATAAGAAAAAGAGGGACACATCCCGAGCGGGAAGGAGTCCCAGCAGCAGGCAGCCTTTGCAGCTGAAGTGCAGATCTTCCAATGGGTCTCCTGCCCGCCAGCCCGCCCTGCAGGTTCTGGACTTTAACACTTCAGAGTCATGTGATCTCATTCCTTAAGATTAATAAATTAATCTCAATCTCAATTTCTCTAACTCTCTCTCTCTCTCTGGCCTCCTCATACACATACGCCTGCTATTGATTCCGTTTCTCTAAAGAACATGGGCTAATAGGGGCGCCTGGCTGGCTCAGTCAGTTAAACATCTGACTCTTGATTTTGGCTCGGGCCATGATCAGTTGTGAGGTCGAGCCCTGTGTTGGGCTCTGCATTGAGAAAGCAGAGCCTGCTTGGGTTTCTCTCTCTCTCTGCCCCTCCCCTGCTCACTCTTTCATTCTCTCAAAATAAATAAATCAACATTAAACAAAAAAAAAGAACATACTGGTACCAAGAGTGTTTTTAAAGGAATAAAATCTTAGGACACCTGGGTGGCTCAGTCAGTTGAGGGTCTGATTATTGATTTTGGTTCAGGTTATGGCCCTGGGTTATGAGATCAAGCCCTACATCAGGCTCCATACTGAGTGTGGAGCCTGCTTAAGATTCTATCTCTCCCAGGGTGCCTGGGTGGCTCAGTCGTTGAGCATCCAACTTCGGCTCAGGTCATGATTTCGGGGTGAGTTCAAGCCCTACGTCGGGCTCTGTGCTGATGGCTCAGAGCCTGGAGCCTGCTTCGGATTCTGTGTCTCCCCCTCTCTCTGCTCCTCCCCAACTCACACTCTGTCTCTCAAAAATGAATAAACATTAACAAAATTGTAAAAGATTCTGTCTCTCCCTCTACCCCCTCTCCCCTACTCACATGCGCTCCCTCTCTCTCTCTCTCTCTGAAATAAAATTAAACCAGGGCACCTGGGTGGCTCTGTCAGTTAAGCATCCGACTTCGGCTCAGGTCATGATCTCATGGTTTGTGAGTTCGAGCCCCGCATCAGGCTCTGTGCTGACAGCTCGGAGCCTGGAGCCTACTTCGGATTCTGTGTCTCCCTCTCTCTCTGCCCCTCCCCAGCTCGCACTCTGTCTCCGTCTCTCTTAAAAATAAATAAAACGTTAAAATAAAATTAAACGAAGGAATAAAATCTCAAAGATGCGTTTTCTCAACTGATTCTGGAGTCTCTGGAATTGGCTAATACGATTATATTTAGAGATAACAGGCCCCTGAGGCAAGGCGCAAAGTATGACCCATGAAGAGGTGCACAGTACATCAAAAGAACTAGTTGTTTTTTCTAACTTACAGAGAAACAAATCTAGAGTATATGTGTGGGCATGGATATCAAATATGGAGGATAACGGTGGAAGGAGCCTAAAGTTGGTTCACGCTGAATTTATTGCTACGTGTAAATGGGTGTCAAAGGCAAGCTGGAAAAGCAATACTTATATCAAACAAACTAGACTTTTTGGGGGGGTGGGGTGTAGAGAGAGAGAAAGAATCTTAAGCAGGCTCCATGCCCGATGCAGGGCTCAATCTCACAACTGTAAGATCCTGACTTGAGCCAAAATCAAGAGTCAGACGCTTAGCCAACTGAGCCACCTAGGAGCCCCAAACAAACTAGACTTTAATACAAAGACTGTAACTAGAGACAAAGAAGGGCATCGTATCATAATAGAGGGGACAATCCAACAAGAAGATACAGCAACTGTAAATATCAATGCACCCAACATGAAAGCACCCAAATATATGAAACAATAACAGAAAGGAACCAACTGATTATAAAAATACTAGGGGACTTTAACACCCCACTTATATCAATGGACTGATTACCTAAACAGAAAGTAAACAAGGTAACAATGGCTTTGAATGACACACTGGACCAGATGGTCTTAGCAGACATATTGAGAACGTTCCATCCTAAAACAGCAGAATACACATTCTCCTCAAGTGCACATGGGACATTCTCCAGAACACATCACATTATTAGGTGACAAATCAGGCCTCAACAAATACAAGAAGACTGAAATCATACCACACACCTTTTCTGACCATGCTATGAAACTAGAAATCAACCACAAGATAAAATCTGGAAAGAGCACAAATACATGGAGGTTAAACAACACGCTACTAAACAACGAATGGGTCAACCAGGAAATCAAAGAAGAAAAAAAAAAATACACGAAAATACAAGGTTCCAAAACCTTTGGGATGCAGCAAAAGCAGTCCTAAGAGGGAAATATATAGCAATACAGGCCTACCTTAAGAAGCAAGAAAAATCTCAAATAACCTAACTTTACACCAAAAGAGCTAGAAAAAGAACAAATGAAGCCTAATGCCAGCAGAAGGAAGGAAATAATAAAAGCTAGAGCAGAAATAAAGGATACGGAAACTAAAAACAAAACAAAACAAAAACAAAAAAACAATAGAACACATCCATGAAACCAAAGGCTGGTTCTTTGAAAAAAAATCAATAGAATTAATAAACCTCTAGCCAGACTTATCAAAAAGAAAAGAGAGGGGCGCCTGGGTGGCTCAGTCAGTTAAGCGTCTGACTTCAGCTCAGGTCACGATCTCGCGGTCCGTGAGTTCGAGCCCCGCGTCAGGCTCTGGGCTGATGGCTCAGAGCCTGAAGCCTGCTTCCGATTCTGTGTCTCCCTCTCTCTCTCTCTGTCCCTCCCCTGTTCATGCTCTGTCTCTCTCTGTATCAAAAATAAACGTTTAAAAAAATTTAATAAAAAAGAAAAGAGAAAGGACACAAATAAATAAAACCACAAACGAGAGAAGAGAAATGACAACCAAACAACCAACACCACAGACATGCAATTATAAGAGACCATAAAAAATTATATGCCAGCAAATTGGACAACCTGGAAGAAACGGATAAATTCCTAGAAACATGGAAACTACCTAAACTGAAACATGGCAAACTAGAAAACTTGAACAGACCAATAACTAGCAAAGAAATTGAATCAGTAATCACAAAACTCCCAATAGAAGTCCAGTGCCAGATGGCTTCGCAGGCAAATTCTACCAAACATTTAAAGAAGAGTTAATACCTATTCTTCTCAAGCTATTCCAAAAAAATAGAAAAGGAAGAAAAACTTCCAAATTCATTCTGTGAGGCCAACATTACCCTGATACCAAAATCAGATAAAGGCTCCACTAAAAAAGAGAACTACAGGTGAACATCCCTGATGAACATGGATGCACAAATTCTCAATGAAATAGTGGCAAACAAAAATCCAACAATAATAAAAGAATCATTCATGGGGCACCCAGCTGGCTCAGTTGGTAGAGCATGTGACTCTTGACCTCAGGGTTGTAAGCACAAGCCCTGGGTTAGGTATAGAGATTAGTGATTTAAAAAAATAATTATAAAAAGAATCATTCAACATGATCAAGTGGGATTTACTCCTGGGTTGCAAGGTGGTTCAATATTTGCAAATCAATCAACATGATACACCACATTAATAAAAGAAAGGAAAGAAGGGTGACTGGGTGGCTCAGTCGGTTAAGCATCTGACTCTTGATTTCAGCTCAGGTCATGATCTCACAGTTTGTGGGATCAAGCCCCACATCAGGCTCTGGGCTGACAGTGTGGCTGCTGCTTGGGATTCTCTCTCCCTCCCTCTCTGCCCTTCCTCCCCTCTCTCTCTCAAAATAAATAAACAAACACTTTCTAAAAAGAAAAGAGGGGTGCCCGGGTGTCTCAGTTAAACATCCAATTCTTGTTTTGGCTCAGGTCACGATCTCAGACTTCATGGGATCAAGCCCCTCGTTGGACTCTGCACTGAAAGTGTGGTGCCTGCTTGGGATTCTCTCAGTCCCTTTCTCTCTGCCTCTCCCCTGCTCATGCTCTCTCTCAAAAAATAATTTTTAAAAAAATTAAAATAAAAGAAAGGATAAGAACCATATGATCATTTCAACAGATGCATAAAAACCATTTGACAAAGTACAACAACCATTCATGATAAAAAAAAAAAAACCCTCAACAAAGGAGGTTTAGAGGGAACCTGTCTCAACATAATAAAGGCCCTATACAAACAACCCACAGTTAGAGCACTTGGGTGGCTCGGTCAGTTGACCGTCCGGCTCTTGATTTTGGCTCAGGTCATGATCCCAGCGTTGTGGGATCCTGGGGGTGTTGGGCTCAGCTCCAAGCATGGAGCCTGCTTAAAGATTCTCTCTCCCCCTCTGCCCCTCTCTTCCACTTGTGTGCCCACACGCTCTCTCTTAAAAAAAAAAAAAAAAAGACACAGCAACCCTCTGTATGTACATGCATAACAACAGAGGGGCAAAACATGTTAGGCAAAAATTGGCAGAATTGCAAAGAGAAGTAAATGAATCCACTGGAGAGTTCAGCAGCCTTCTATCAGTAAGTAGGAGTTCCAGCAGGCAGAAGCTCAGGACGGGCAGAGTTGAACTAAACACCACCATCAGTCAACTGGATTTGACTGAACTGTATTTAATTCTTCACCCAACAACAGCAAAATAAACATTCTCCAAGCTCGCATGGAATACTTACCAACACAGGTCACAGTCTGGGACACAAGACACACCTTAAAATTTCTGAAAGGCTAGAAATCAGATAAAGTATCGCCTGAGTCCAGGATTAATCTAGAAACAAGTAATAGGTACTTTGAAACCACCCCCAGCCCGTACTTGGAGAATAAACGATATACTACACATGGATAAAAGAAGTCTCAAGAACAATTAAAAATTATATTAAAGGAAAATGAAAATAAAACACCAAAATTTGAGTGATGCAGCAAATCAGTATCCACAAGGCAATGTTTAGCATTGAATGCATACACTAAAAAGGAACAGCCAGAAGCAACAATCTAAGCCTCTACTTTAGAAAACTAAAAAAACAAATTAACCCCAGAAGAAGATAAAATTGTGGACAATAAAGAATAATCAAGAAAATGAAAAGCTGGTTCTTTCAAAAAGGCAATAAAAGAGGAAAGACAAATTAATTTCAAGAATGAAAGCAGGGATGGGGCACTTGGGTGGCTCAATCCGTTGAGCATCTGACTTTTGATTTCAGCTCAGGTCATGATCTCACAGTTGTGAGATCGAGCCCCATGTTGGGCTCCATGCTGAGCACAGAGCCTGCTGGGGATTCTGTCCTTCCCTCTCTCTCTCTCTGCCCCTCCCTCGCCTGAGCCCCCCCCCCACTTCAAAAAGAAAAGAAAAGAAAAAGGAATGAAAGCAAGGAAAATAAAAGAGCATTTAACAAAATCCAACATCCACCTATGACGACAAACTAGGAACGGAGGGGAACTTTCTCTTCTTGAAAAAGAGCATCTACAATAAACCTGCAGCTAACATCATATTTAATGGCAAGAAACCCGATGCCCGCCCCCCAAGAAGATCAGGAACAAAAATATCCTTTCACCACTTCTAGCCAACATTGTACTGGAAATCCTAACTAATGCAATATGACAAGAAAAGGAAATAAAAGGTATACAGATTGAGAAGGAAGATATAAAACTTTTTGTTGTATATATCATGTATGCAAAAAATTATCAATCCACCATAACAAAAAAAATTCCTGGAACCAATAAAAACACACACATACCAAGTTTGAAGGGTAGAAGGTTAATACACAAATGTCAATTGCTTTCCTATAGACCCAGACAAATGGAGTCTACCGATCTTTGGCGCAGGAACCGATGGCAATTCAACAGAGAAAACATAGTCTTTTCAGCAAATGGTACTGGAACACTGGATAACTACATGCAAAAGAAATCTAGGCCTAGGCCTTACATCTTTCACAAAAACGAATTCAAAATGGACAAGAGATCTAAACATGAAATACAAAACGATGAAAGGCCAAAAGGATAACCTAGGAGAAAACCTCAATGACCTGGGGTTTGGCGATGAATTTTCATTTGCAACATGAAAGGCTCCATAAGGGAGAAAAATGGTAAGTCTACCTTCACTGAAATTAAAAACTGCTCTGTGAAAGGCAGTGCTAAAAAAAAAAAGGAAATGACAGTCACAGACTGGGAGAATGCCAAGAATGGAAAACGGTATGCGTACAATGGAAGACAGGCAGTCTCTTTCAAAACTAAATAGACCCCGAATATACACTCCAGTAATCACACTCCTTGGTATTTACCCGAAGAAGCTAAAAACTTAGGTTCTCACAGAAGCCTGCACACGAACGTTCACAGGGGCTTTGCCTTTGCCCAGGCTCAGAGGTAACTACGGTATCCTTCAATAAGCAAATGGCTAAACAATTAGCGGCCAAAACATCCATATAATGGAATATTATTCAGTGATAAGAAGCAATGAGGTATGAAGCCAGGAAAAGGCAAGAAAAACCTTGAAACCATATTGCTAAGTGAAGAAGCCAATTTGACAAGGCTACGTACGTATGGTAGGGTTCCGAGAGTAGGACATTTTGGAAAAGACAAAACTAGGAGATCACAAAAAGATCTTTGGATACCAGAGATTCGACACTGGGAAGGATGGGTGAAACAGGGGAAGGGGATTAAGAGGTACAAACTTCCAGTTGTAAAATAAATAAGTCACAGGAATGTAATATACAGCACAAGGAATGTAATAAAATCGTAGTAACCGTGTACGGTGACAGATGGTAACTAGACGTACTGTGACTGTTTCGTAACGTATACAAATATCAAACTGCTATGAAACTAATGCTATTGTATGTCGACTGCGCTTCAGTTTAAAGAAAAGAAGAAAATTAACAGTAACAGAAGGTTCAAGGAATGGTCACCTTGGGGCAGGTGGCACTGGGGGTGCAGGAGCAAGGACATTGGAGAGGAAAAGGATATGCCAGCAAGGAGTCTTCTTAAGTTTGACTTTCTTACCTTACATTTTTTCTTAACATTCACATGCATGATTTAAAATAAAGAGTGACTGGTGGGCGGGGGGGGGGGGGGGGGGGCGGGGGGTGGTGCCTGGGTGGCTCAGTGGGTTAAGTGTCAGACTCTTGGTCTCAGCTCAGGTCACGATTGCGTGGTTCGAGCCCTGCATCGGGTTCCGCACATTTATTTTGAGAAAGAGAGAGAGCGTGGGCCAGCACATGAGCAAGGGAGGGGCAGAGAGAGGGAGAGAGAGAGAATCCCAAGCAGGCTCAGCACTGTCAGCACAGAGCCCGACTCAAGGCTCAAACTCTCAAACTGTGAGATCATGACCTGAGCCGAAATCAAGAGTCAGATGCTTAACCAACTGAGCCACCCAGGTGCCCCTTAAATTTCTTTGTAATTGAAAATGCATCTGAGAACTTAAATTCACGCATCTCACCTCTGGAGGCTCTCTCTCCTAAACGGAACAAATACTCTGGCTCCAGAATATTCTTGCCTAACTCACACCGTAGCTCTCAATCAACTTACATTTTCAAATGCCCCCAGATCAAAAATCTTACACATAGGAAATAAAATGACAAAATGTTGAGGAAAATCAGAGTTCCACTGGGGCCCCCATGTTCAACAGAAAATGCAAGTTATTTCAATTGGCGGAGACGAGCGGCCTGCTTCCCTATAATTGAAAAGGAAAAGCCGTCTTCTGAAGGCTGAGCACCTTCCCAAGCTTTGGACCCAGACTCTCCAGGTGGAGGCAGAAGCCCCGGAGGGGGTTAGTCCCTGGGGAGGGCGGGGAGGGACACCTGAGCAACCACAGGAATGACCTTCCCCGCAACCCCCTCCCCAGGGCCTAATGGAATGCTCCCTCCCTCCAGAGTCCGTTCTCCCAGGTGCGGAAGCTCTCGGCAGGATTCAATTTGAGATTCTGAGCCAAAGAACTCCCGTAGTCACACACCCTTTGTCAGAAGACAGGACTCCTGACCTCCGCAGACTTTCTCAATGTACACAGTCTACACTCTGAGTGCACCCACACTACAGGTCTAGAAACAGGTCTGTAGGAACCACGGTTACAACCGCAGAAAGCCATCACCGACTCATCACCCCATCCACCGTGGTACGCGCGCCCCCAGCTTTCCAGGGGTCTGTAGCTCGCTTCCCTTGGTAGAAAGGGTTCCTCATACAGAGGTGGGCAGGTAGGACATCAACGGGGGTGGGGGGGCGCCATCCCAGGAAGAACCAAGTGGTACTTCTTTTCCCCATCTCATGGGGAGGGGGTGCTTAGCTTAGAGACACTAACCTCGGCCTCTGCCCCCAGTCAAGATGCTTTGGACCACTGTTGGTAATTTTTTTTTTAAGTTTATTTATTTATTTCGAGAGAGAGAGGGAGCAAGAATCCCAAGTAGGCTCCGCACGGTCAGCGCAGAGCCCGATGCGGGGCTCAAAGCCCTGACCTGTGAGATCATGACCCGGGGCCAAAGTCAAGAGTCAGAGGCTTAACCGACCGAGCCACCCAGGTGCCCCCTACGTCTGATATTTTAAAAGTGAAAACCCTGGTGTTTGAAGAATCCAGTAAAATGACTCAAACCCAGTGTTTCCAGGATCGCCACCCAGCCGGTGAAGCTTCCCACTCTTGATTTCGGTTCAGGTCATGATGTCGTGGTTAGTGAGACTGAGCCCCGTGCTCAGACTGAGCCCCTCCGAGGCTCATGTTGCCATGGGTGCAACCCCTTTCTTGAAATAAGCAAAAATTTGTTAAAAAAAAAAAAAGTGTTTCCATGTAAAAGTAAGGAAGAAAATTGTAAGGCACTTTTCTAGCTCAACCAGAAAACTCACAAATATCTATTCCTTTCAGAAAATAAAGATGTCAATTAATTGGTATTTCCATGGCAAGAAACTGCTTGAAAAACAATCACATGTGAGCCCTTGTAGGGTTGCAAGTCTAAGCCCCAATATTCCATTTAAAATCACCCAAACAAGGGAGGCTGGGAGGTTCAGTTAAGTGGCCCACTCTTGATTTCAGCCCAGGTCATGATCTCACGGTTCGTGGGTTCGAGCCCCACGTTGGGCTCTGTGCTGTCAGCTCGGAGTCTGGAGCCTGCTTCGGATTCTGGGTCTCCCTCCCTCTCTGTCTGTCCCCGATTCGGGTTCTGTCTCTGTCTCTCTCAAAAAGAAACATTAAAATAATAATAATTTTAAAAATCACCCAAACGAAAAGGACCTCAGAATATGACTAACCACTCCCAGGGGAATTTAAAAAAAAAGGGGGGGGGGGATACAAGAATTTTTAACAAATGTAAATAACACTGCAATCTGTCATTTCATTTTTTAGTTGTGAAATTTAGTTCTTTCTTGCCTCTTTGGAAATATTTTACACTTTCAAGATTTATTGATTCTTTTTAAATTTATTGAGAAACTGAAATAAATCTTTTCAAGGTGACAAGCCTAGGCAGGGGCAGTGAGGACAGGGCAGATCATCCAGAAAAGTTTCCAAAGAGTTACCTCCACCAGAAAGACTTCCCTTTGAATGTTTGTGCCCAGGAAAGATCCTGGGGAGGAGGGGCACAGGATTTCATACAACGTAGCTCCAGGTGATGAAATCTCTGCTTCCTCTCATGTAAGATATCCACAAACAAAAATAAACCTTTTAAAAACGGGTAGCTTTTTAAGAACAGGCAGCTACTGACTGTGGGAAACTGATTAAAACACTGTGGGAAACAATTACAAACACTGCCTCAATTTGAAAAACACCAAGGAGGACAAAAAGTTGATAATGCTGTGAACTGGAGAGGGGAAGATGGCCTTTGGGGAGGCGGGGTAGAATCTGGAAAGTCAGGGATTTATTTTGAGCCCTAGGAAGAGCTAGGCTGGGGAAAAGGGTCCTGGATTTGAGACTCTGCTCCCCAAACATCTGGAACATTCAGGAGAAAACGGATGGTCCTGGGGAGACAGGAGGGACTGGGGACCCCACAGACCATACCTCCTCCCGCGTACGAATCCCGGGGACGGAATCACGACTATCCCCTGACGACCCTCCCGTGGCCACCGAACGGACCTGGGGAGACGCGGCCACGCGCAGTGACGGGACCGGACGCCGGGGCCCCGCCTGCCAGCCCGGCCGCGCTCCCGAGGGGACTGAGGTCCGAGAGGCGCCACCGGACACTCGGGTCCGCAGACTCGGAAGCTCCCGCCACGGCCGGTTCCGATCAGCCCCTCCGCCCCGTCCTGGCACACCCGGCCCCGCACACTCACCATCTCCCGGCTTCTCGGGTCCCCGGGCGTCGACGCTACGGCTCCCGCGGCCGGGGCAGGTCCCTGCGCGATCCACGCGGCTGCAGAGCCACCCGGGGCCGTTAAGCGCAGGTGAGAAGCGATCGCCGGCAAGGCCAAGAGCGCGCACGCGGCTGCCCAGCGTCGCCACACCCACCCGCCCCTGCCGCGGCCCTGATTGGACAGAGTCGGCGCAGCTGGAGGTTACGTGGCCAAGCAGCACCTGCTTCCGCTCTAGGGCCCATACTTGGCTGCTCGTAGGATACTTGCCTTTAGCCGCGCCCCCGTGGGACACACGTGTGCCGGGGGATTTCAAGACTAGTTTCTAGATGGACCGACCCCTTGTGGGTGTACAACGCGATGGTTTTCGGTACCGTGTATTCACAGTACGTGCAATAATCCCAGTTTTAGAACATTTTCATCATTTCAAAAAGAAAACCCTCTAACCCTTAAGCTATTACCATTCCCTCCTCCAGCGCCCAGCCCTAGGCAACCACTCAACTACTTTCTATTTCTACAGATTTTAATATTCATTGACTTTCTTATGAATGAAGTTAGTCCCATACGTGATCTTTGCAGTTCATGCCATTTTCTCAGTTGCATTCATTTACATTAGCCTCATTTTTTTATATCCATTTAAAAAATATTTATTTACTTTGGGAGGGAGAGGGAGAGGGCGGGGGAGGGGCAGAGAGAATGCGAGAGAATCCCAAGCAGGGTCCATGCTGTCAGCGGCAGAGCCCCACGTGGGGCTCGATTTCACCAACCCCGAGATCATGACCTGAGCCCCACGTTTAACCCAGGCATCCCAAAGAATCAACACGTTGTAGCATGTGTCGACACTTCCATTATGTTTGCAGCTGAGCAATATTCCATTGTGTGGATTCTTAACCTTAAAAATAAAACCTTCAGTTATTTCACCAGCAAAAATGGGATTATTCAAGAGTAACAGAATTGCAATCTGGAACAAGCAGGCTACAGCAAAACTATAGGCGAGGCTGGCGAACAAAGGAGTGAAAGGCTCTTTTCTGGAAGAAAGGGGGGTGGGGAGTGGGAGGGCTTTTATAAACAAAAATTCTATTGCAATAAACTGAGAGTTCAAAGTATAGTGGCTTTTCATTGGCCGAGTTGTGACAGTCTCTCATCGGCTATTCTCAGGGAAGGAGAAAAAACTTCCTTCCTCCCGCTGGGGTAGTAAAGTAGCTAAAGATGTTGAAACAGGCAAGGCACACCTGTTCTGGTTGGGGTTTGCTATTGATCAGGAGTGGTCGGGCCCGAGAGCTCCCCCTGCTGGCCTCTTGAATCTATTTTAAACGAGGTATCGTTTTATTAATTTTCACAGGCTAGAGCGTGCTTTGCATTTCATCCATTAATGGACATTTGGTTTGTTCCTACCTTTTGAATATTATGAGTGCTATCGCTGTAAACACTCACGTACAAGTTTTTGTTTGGATATGTGTTTTTATTACACGGGGGTATATGCCTGGGAGTGAAATTGATAGGCCATATGGAAATTCTAATCTTTTTTTTTATGTTTATTTTTGAGAGAGAGAGAGAGGAGAGGCAGACTGCAAGTGGGGGAAGGGGCAGAGAGAGAGGGAGACACAGAATCCGAAGCAGGCTCCAGGCTCTGAGCTGTCAGCACAGAGCCCAACGCGGGGCTCGAACCCACAGAAGGCAAGATCATGACCTGAGCCGAAGTCGGACGCTCAACTGACTAAGCCACCCAGGCGCCCCAAGGGTCAACTTATTTCTTTTGCACGTGGGTATTCAGTTGTTCTGTACTGGGATTTTACACAGACCTCTTCACAGACTCACTTTCCCTTGATCTTCACATGGTAAATTGGTCTTATCCTGATCCCATGTGGCAGAGGTAGTCTTCTGACCCTCAAACCAGTACCCAAAGATGGATTTACCCAAGTGAGTTGAAAATTTAGGTCTACACAAAAACCTACACGTGAATGTTTATCACGGCTTTATTTATAATTGCCACAGGTTGGGAGCAATTGAGATGTCCTTCAGTAGATGAGGGGGTGAACACACTCCTACATCCAGATAATGAAATATTATGTAGTGTTTAAAACAACTGAGCTATCGGGGCGCCTGGGTGGCGCAGTCGGTTAAGCGTCCGACTTCAGCCAGGTCACGATCTCCCGGTCCGTGAGTTCGAGCCCCGCGTCAGGCTCTGGGCTGATGGCTCGGAGCCTGGAGCCTGTTTCCGATTCTGTGTCTCCCTCTCTCTCTGCCCCTCCCCCGTTCATGCTCCCCGTTCATGCTCCCCGTTCATGCTCCCCGTTCATGCTCCGTTCATGCTCTGTCTCTCTCTGTCCCAAAAAAAAAAAAAATTGAAAAAAAAATTAAAAAAAAAAAACAAAACAACTGAGCTATCAAGCCGTTAAAAAGCACAGAGGAGGGGGCACCTGGGCGGCTCAGTCAGTTAAGCCTCCGACTTTGGCTCAGGTCATGATCTCACGACTCTCGAGTTCGAGCCCCCCGTCGGGCTCTGTGCTGACAGCTCAGAGCCTGGAGCCTGCTTCGGATGCTTCAGATTCTGTGTCTCCCTCTCTCTCTCCCCCTCCCCTCCTTGTGTCCTGTCTGTCTGTCTGTCTCTCTCAAAAATGAATAAATGTTAAAAAAAAAAAAAGCATGGAGGAAACTTAAATGCATATCACTAAGTAAAAGAAACCAGTCTGAATACTATATACTGTATGATGCCAACTACGTGACATTCTGAAAAAGGCAGAGCTTTGGGACAGTAAAAGGTCAGTGGTTAACAGTTGTGGGGAGAAAAGAGGGGTGAATAGGAAGAGCACAGGGGATTCTCAGGTCATTGGAACTAATCTATATGATACCTTAATGGTGGATACAATGTCGTTAACACGTTCGTCAAAACCCATAGCACGTACAAAAGTAAACTCTAATGTAAACCATAGATTTGGGATGATAGTAATGTGTCAGTGTAGGTCCATTGAGGGTGACAAATGTACCACTCGGGTGCAGGATGTTGATGTTGGGGGAGGCTGTGTAAGTATGGAGACAGGGGCATATGAGAACTTTGTACTTCCTGTTCAGTTTTGCTGTGAACCTAAAACTACCCTAAAAAATAAAACTTGTTAAAAGCAAAACAAAAACCCAGGCCCAGACAGGTTCATTGCTGAGTTCTACCAAACACTTAAAGAGTTAATACCAATTCTTCACAAACTCTTACAAAAGATAGAACAGTGAACATTTCTCAACTGACTCTACAAGGTCAGTAACACACCAAATCACTCTAAGACATCACACACACACACACACACACACACACACACATCAATTTCTTATAAATATGGGTGTCAAAGTCCTCAACAAAGTACAAGCAAACTGAATTCAGAGACATATACAGAGAATTATACAACATGACCAGGTAGGTTTTATTCCAGGTATATAAGGTTGGTTTAACATCCCCAAATCCGGGGTGTCTGGGTGGCTCAGTTGGTTAAGCATCCAACTTTTGATTTCAGCTCAGGTCATGATCCCAAAGTTGTGGGATCGAGCCCCACATCAGGCTCTGCACTGAGTGTGGAGCCTACTTGGGATTCTCTGTCTCTCCCTCTGCCCCTCTCCCCCACTCACGATCACTTTCTCTCTCTCTCTCTAAAACAATAAATAAATAAAATAAAGTAAATAAAAAAGAAAGAGCTAACTTCAACAATACTATAAATCAAATGGAACAGATTACACACACACAAATACACACACACACACACACACACACACACACACACACACACACACACAGAACTTTCCATCCAAAGCAGAAAAATACACATTCATCTCAAACGTGCACAGAACGTTCTCCAGGATAGATCACAGGTTAGGTCACAAAACAAGAAGGTAAAAACCACCCAAGTATCCTTTCACACAGTATGAGATGTGATGAAACTAGAAATGAATTAAAAAAAATTTTTTTTATGTTTTTTTTTTTTTTTTGAGACAGAGAGAGACAGAACATGAATGGGGGAGGTTCAGAGAGAGAGGGAGACACAGAATCAGAAACAGGCTCCAGGCTCTGAGCAGTCAGCACAGAGTCCGACACGGGGCTTGAACTCACAGACCGCGAGATCATGACCTGAGCCAAATTCGGACGCCCACCCGACTGAGCCTCCCAGGCGCCCCAAAACTAGAAATGAATTAACAGCAAGAGAATTCATAAATATGTAGAAACTAGACACCACACTCTTGGACAACCATTGGGCCAAAGAGGAAATCAAAAAGTGATTTTCTAAATATATCAAGACATATGAAAACAGAAATACAGTCTAACAAAACTTCTGTGATGCAGCAGAAGCAGCAGTAAGAGGGAAAATTATAGCAATAAATTCAACACCAAAAAAGAAAGATCTCAAATAATTTAACCTTACACCTCAAGAAACTACAAAATGCACAAACTGCGTCCAAAGTTATCAAAAGGGAGAAAATAATAATAAAGATTAGAGGAGAAACAAATGAAATAGAGCACAGAGAAAGAGTAGAAAAAGTCAACAAATCTAAGAGTTGGATTTTTGACAAAGTACAAATGACAAACCCTTAACTAGGCTAAGAGAAAAAGAAGACTCAAATAAAACCAGAAAGAGGAGATATTATAATGAGGCTTCAAAAATAAAAAGGAAAGGGGCACCTGGGTGACTCAGTCGGTTGAGCGTCGGACTTCCGCTCAGGTCATGATCTCACGGTTCGTGAGTTCGAGCCCCGCATCGGGCTCTGCGCTGACAGCTCGGAGCCTGGAGCCTGCTTCGGATTCTGCGTCTCCCTCTCTCTCTGCCCCTCCTCCACTTGTGCTCTCTCAATTTTTTTTAATGTTTTTATTTATTTTTGCGACAGAGAGAGACAGAGCATGAGCAGGGGAGGGGCAGAGAGAGAGAGAGAGAGAGACACAGAATCTGAAACAGGCTCCAGGCTCTGAGCTGCCAGTGCAGAGCCGGACGCGGGGCTCGAACCCACGGACCGTGAGATCATGACCTGAGCCGAAGTCTGAATGAAGGAAATAGTATATATAGACACTATACAGTTACTATTTTTAATCATAGGGGCGCCTGGGTGGCTCAGTCGGTTCAGCGACCGAGTCTTGATCTTGGCTCAGGTCATGATCTCACGGGTTCGTGAGATCGAGCCCTGAGCTGGGCTCTGTGCTGACCGCGTGGAGCCTGCTTGGGATTCTGTCTCTCCCTCTTTCTGCCCCCCCCCCTCAAAATACATAAAAGAAAATAATATTGTGTTGTATACTTAAAATTTGCAAAGCGAGAAGATCTCAAGGGTTCTCATCACACACACCCACAGGTAACCAGGTGAGGTGATGTGTATGTTCATTAGCTTGATGGTGGTCACCCTTTTACAACGTGTACCTATATGAAAACCTGTTGTACGCCTTAAATATATACCATTTCGTTTCTCATTTGCACCTCAGTGGAAGTAGGGGGAAGGAAGAGTCCTGGCCGGCAGCAATATTCTCTAAAGGAATCAAAAGGGCAGAAAAGCAAACATCTGAACTGGCTCAGATACGCGCCCTGCTTGGCCCACAGCGCGCAAGGAAAAGGCACATTCAGAAGGTGAAACGCGTCGCCAAGCTTGGGAGTGAGACTGCTGAAATGTAGTCCCGGAGCGGGTCAGCCTGGGCCTATGGACGCGACCCTCACCCGGGCCTGTACCCCTGGCAGGAACCCGACCCCATCCCCGGAGCAGCAGCCATTTCCCAAACTACCAGCCCATGAGGTTCTTAGGACGATCACAAAATGCAACCGTCAGAGACTTTTGAAAAAACAAGCCTTATTATTCCTGACAAGTGCTAGAGGATACACAGCATGCCAAGGGCCGTGCGGGGAAGTTTCAGAGACAAAGAGAGAGAACAGATCTGGGGTTCTGCTTTGGTGGGTGTTGAGGGTAGGGAGGTGAGGATTTCTCGGGTTCACTCCTTTTTTGGAGAATTGAAAATATAAGAGTGGGAATGAGGGCGTGGGATGGGATCATTCCAGCCATCAGTTATCCTGGTTACGCAGGGCTTTCTTTTTTTCTTTTCTTTTTTTTTTTTTTTAATGTTTATTCATTTTTGAGAGAGAGCGAGACAGAGTGCAAGCAGGGGAGGGGCAGAATAATCTAAACCAGTCTTTCTCTCAGTCTCACCTTAACAGAATTTTAAGTTTTTTTTTTAATGTTTATTTATTCTTGAGAGAGAGAGAGAAACAGAGTGTGAGGGAGAGGCAGAGAGAGAGGGAGACACAAAATCTGAAGCAGGCTCCAGGCTCTGAGCTGTCAGCACAGAGCCCGACGCGGGGCTCGAACCCACAAACCATGAGATCATGACCTGAGCTGAAGTCAGATGCCTCTGAAGTCAGAGCCACCCAGGCACCCTATTTTTTTTTTTTATTTGAGAGACAGTGTGCACACATGTGCAAGCGTATGTGAGCAGGGGAGGAGGAGGAGGAGGAGGAGGAGGAGAGAGAGAGAGAGAGAGAGAGAGAGACACTTAAGCAGGCTCAACTCTCACTGCGGAGCCCGATGCAGGGCTTGATTCTCACGACCCTGGGACCACAGCCTGAGCCAAAATCAAGAGTCAGATGCCCAAGCAACTGAGCCACCCATAGAATTTTTTTTAACTTTACGTACTTATTTGAGAGCAAGAGAGAAACAGAGTGCGAGCAGGGAAGGGGCAGAGAGAGGGAGGAGAGAGATAATCCCAAGCTGGCTCCACTCTGTCAGCACAGAACTTGACCTGGGGCTTTATTTCACGGACTGTGAGATCAGGGCCTGAGTGGAAATCAAGAGTAGTCGGTCGCGTAACTGACTGAGCCACTCAGGGGCCCCTATCATTTCTTTTTGTTGTTGTTATGTTTATTTTTGAGAGAAAGAGAGAGACAGAGCATGAGCCGGGGAGGGGCAGAGAGAGAGGGAGACACAGAATCCGAAGCCGGCTCCAGGCTCTGAGCCATCAGCACAGAGCCCGATGCGGGGCCTGAACCCACGAACCGTGAGATCATGACCTGAGCCAAAGTCAGATGCTTAACCGATTGAGCCACCCAGGTGCAACCCCCCCCCCCCCATCATTTCTTAATATACACAAACCACAGTCTGACTCTAGCAATTCTACGCATGCCCAAACCAAAACGCTATCCAGAAAATGACCCCAAGGCAACCACAGTTACAGCCTGCTGGAGTCATTCACTGCCTCATACCAACTGATCATTTCAGTGGGACAAGAGCCCTCAATCTCATTGTTTGGTAAGAAACCAGCAGAGTCGCTCTTTGCCTCCTGTATTTTTGCACGTGGTAGAGAAGGAAAATTCTAAGGTACTGCTGATGGATAAAAACACTGGCAAATAGTTATTTCTTTGAGACCACAAAGGTGTCCACAAACGATCCTTTTCACATTAGCAACTCGCTGTACAAAACAACTAATTGAGTTTGAACTTTTCCCTCTGCTTCAGAGGTCTCTGACCTCCGTCAGTTCATGGTTGTCACCAGGTTCTGTGCTTGAGGAAGCGCATGTCCAATTTGAAAATCTCTCTAAACTCGACTCTCACCCCCCACTAATCAATCCAATCATTTCTGCAGCTAAATCCTAAGCATTGCATAATTAGCTTTCTCTTTCAGGCAATCTAACTGGCTCCAGATTAAATCCAGTATGGTTCTTTAATTTCCCTCCTTTTATTTCATTTCATTTCATTCATTTCATTTCATTTCATTCATTTCATTTCATTCATTTCATTTCATTTCATTTCATTCATTTCATTTCATTTTTTTTTCAACGTTTTTTATTTATTTTTGGGACAGAGAGAGACAGAGCATGAACGGGGGAGGGGCAGAGAGAGAGGGAGACACAGAATCGGAAACAGGCTCCAGGCTCTGAGCCATCAGCCCAGAGCCCGACGCGGGGCTCGAACTCACGGACCGCGAGATTGTGACCTGGCTGAAGTCGGATGCTTAACCGACTGCGCCACCCAGGCGCCCCTCATTTCATTTTTTTAAAGTAAGCTATACACCCAATATGGGGCTTGAACTCATGACCCTGAGATCAAGAGTCGCATGCTTTACCAATTTGAGCCAGCCAAGCACCCCTCCCTCAATTTAAATGATTAACTTGAAATTGTCTTCCCAGATAAACTGTGATATCTTGGGTAAGCACCACATCCATTTTATTTGTTTCTGTTTTCCCTAACCTATAATACCACCTGCTCATTGAGGACACACAGAGAATATTGTAAACTGACCATCATCTGCTATAAGAGTGTGTGGATATTAATGCTGCCCTCATCACAAGAGGGAGCATCACTGCCTTTCCATTTCTGGAAGATAGTTTAAGCAGTTTCCTGGAGGACTTTTATAGAGGGCATACAGTCAATAGAAGTAAAAGTAACACTGCTCAACTTAGTTTCATCTACACGATTTAATTTTTCATAAGTTCTTTAAAAAGCAATAGGGGCATCTGGGTGGCTCAGTTGGTTAAGCGTCCGACTTTGGCTCAGGTCATGATCTTGCGGTTGGTGAGTTCAAGCCCCGCATCGGGCTCTGTGCTGATGGCTCAGAGCCTGGAGCCTGCTTCGGATTCTGTGTCGCCCTCTCTTTCAGCCCTCCCCCTGCTCGTGCTCTGTCTCTCTGTCTCTGTCTCTGTCTCTCTCTCTCTCAAAAATAAACATTTAAAAATTAAAATAAAAGAGGTTTCTTAAAAAACAGCAATAACCCTGGGGTGCCTGGTGGCTCAGTTGATAGAGCATGTGACTCTTGATCTCAGGGTTGTAAGTTTGAATCCCACGAGATTACTCAAAGGAAAAAAATATGTGTGTATATATATATGTATATATATATATATATATATATATATATATATATATTAAAAACAAACAAACAGAGCAATAAACTCTGTGAACCTTGATTTCCCTGATTCTAAAAATTCTGATGAAAAAAAAATCCGCACTTGGAAAGCAGCAGGAGGAACTGAGGTGGGAGGAAGGCCACTCTCAGAGGAGTTCACGTTAGGGAAGAGACCTGGTATGATTGATGAGTATACAAAAAGCAGAGGATGCTGGGAAGACGGTAGACTAGGAAGCACCAGGAATCTGTCTCCCTACCTAGACAACAATTGCACTGGCAAAATCTGTCTGATAAAAGTATTTGAACTCTGGAGTCTATAGAAGGCTTGCAACTTCCAGAGGAAGGTTGGAAGGTAAATTGAGGTAAACTACAGCTAATTTCAGTTCTTAGTACAGCAGCAGCCACCCATCCCTCCCCCCTCCCCCCCGCCCCAGAGCCTGGTGCCGGTAGTTTGTGCATGGGTTCCTAGAACAGCTTGCACACAACTTGTGGGAGAAAGGGTGGCCAAAAAGGACCTTGTTCTTCAAATATCAGGGATCTGTGCTCTGATGGCTGATTGCTGCTTCTGATGACAGAGGTACAGACACAGAGATAGTGGCCGCTGTTGTTCTAATTCTTTGCATTTGTGTAAGCCCTTCCCTCTACATGTGAAATCATTTCCATGTAAAGTAGGTTGGTGCCTTTTTGTCCCCCTTCATTTTTTCCTTCTCTTGGAAACCAGACTAGAATATTAAAAATCAACCATGTATACAGGGAAGATTAGAAAGTCACTGTGCATGCCCGAGGAAAGGGACACGCTCAGAAAATATCTTAAGTTTACATGTCTTGGCACAGGGACAGCCTACAATAATAAAATAACCCAAAAAATTTTCTTTTAATTTTTAATGTTTCTTTATTTTTAAGAGAGAGGCAGAGCATGAGCAGGGGAGGGGCAGAGAGAGAGGGAGACACAGAATCCAAAGCAGGCTCCAGGCTCTGAGCTGTCAGCATGGAGCCCAATGCAGGGCTCAAACCCACAAGCCGTGATATCATGACCTGAGCCAAAGTTGGACACTTAACCAACTGGTGCCCAAAAATAACAGAAAAATTTTAATTTTTTTATTAAGTAAGCTCAATCCCCAATGTGGGGCTTGAACTCATGACTCCAAGATCAAGATTTGCGTGCTCTACCAACTGAGTCATCTGGACACCCCTTCAATTACAGAAATATTTTTAAAAGTGAACCCTGGAGAAGGGGGAGAATCTCATTTTCAGAGTTACATTTTTAGATTCAATTGTCCATATTTCAACAAAGATGCCACAGGTCATACAAAGAAATAAGAAAGTATGGTCATTTAAAAGGAAAAAATAAACCAAAAAAACTGCTCCTAGGGCAGATCTACTAGACAAAGACTTTAAAACAATTGTTTTGTTTAAATTGTTCTCCCTCAGAGAACTGAAGGAAGATATGGATAAAGAAAATGTATGAACTAAGTGAATATGTCAATAAGAAATAGAAAACATTAAAAAAAAGTCTGGTTTCAATGTGTATTTGTCCATTATATGTCAATAAAAATGGGAAAAAATAAACCTAATGGGGAATGGATATTCTGGAAAGTACAATAACTGAAATGAAATTTCACTAGACGGATTCAAAGGCCCATTTGAGCAGACAGAAGAAAGAATCAGCAAGCTTGAAGATAAGAAAATGGAAATTATTGATTCTGAAGGACAGAAAGAAATAAGATTGAAAAAAGTGAAGAACCTAAGGGAATTGTGGGCACCATCAAATGGACCAACATATGCATTGTGGGAGGCCCAAAAGAAGAAAGAGAGAGAAAAGGGGAAGAAAGAATGTTTGAATAAATAATGGCCAACATCTTCCCAAATTTGATGAAAGACATGAGTATAAAAAACATACAAGAAGCTTAATGGACTCCAAGTAAGATGAACTCAAAGAGACTCGCACCACGACACATTATAATCAAACTGTCAAAGTCAATGACACAAAGAATTTTGAAAGTAGCAAGAAAGAAGTGAATCAAAGGATCTTTAAAAAATTTATTAGCAGATATCTCATCAGAAACTTTGGAGGCCAGGAGGTGGGCTGATACATTCAAAATGATAAAACAAAACTGCCAACCAAGAATCCTATATCCAGCAAAACTATCTTCAAAAGTGAATGAGAAAAAAAGATATAAGGCATATAGAAAACAAATAGCAAACTGACAGAAGTCCCTCATGAGTATTTATTTTACATGTAAATGGGTTAAATACTTTAACCAAAAGACAGAGATTGGATTAGGGTTTCCCCATGTTTTTATGAATCATTAAGTACCAGACATAAAAGTATTATGAATTAGATGCTGGGATCCATGGGGAAAATAAAGGAGTCAAAACATCACATGGTCATTAGTTAAAATAACATCTTTAATCCATGTGTAATAGCTGTAGCATTTTCTGCCAAGTCAGATGGGCATGTTTGGAAGGTAAGACAAGATGACTGAATATAATGAATGAATAAATGATCCTATTCCCTTAGAAAATTACACACACACACACACACACACACACACACACACACACAATCTAATATCAGAAGACACTGTATCCCTGAAGGATAAAATACCGTGCTATGAGATGCTCCTCCCCTCACTCCTCACATTAATTGCCCCGGGGATAATGTCATGTATACTTGTTCCCAGAGAGGAATTTAGAGGAAGGGCAGTGTATCCAGCTAAGTGGTAGGAGGTGTTTACTTATGGCTTTTGTATGTTTTTAAAGATTGCTGCAATTAAATAATTGATTAACATTTGATTTAAATATTTATGGAAGCTTTCAGGAAAAATAAACTTTCCTGTTACCATCATGGGGGAAAAAGTCAGGAATAATTATTCTTAGGAAAAACTATATAACAAATCCAGGACACTTGTAGGTGAAAACTAGAGGGGAATCCTGAGACCACATTTTGATGGGGAGTTTGGGGACTGGAAAACACATATCACCATGTGCTTTTTGGATTAGGAGGTTTCCTTTTAGTCTTCCTTTAAAAACAAAACAAAACAAAACAAAACAAAACAAAAACAAAATCTTCCTACCACTCAGTCTCAAAAACATTCTTCAGCATCTGCTGCTAACTTTATATTTTTACTTTTCACCATCTCAGTGTGAGTTAATTTTACTATATGATGTGAGGTAGGGGTGTCTCAGTCCATCTTTTTGCAGGAAGATATGTAAGTACCATGTTGAGTAGACTTTCCCATTGAATTGCCTAGGGCCATAGGTGTAAAATCAATTAACCAAAAATGTAGGGACTCTCAATTCTTCCTCACTGATCCATGTCTAATCTTATGCCAGTCCCACACTGTCTTGGCTACTGTAGGTTTTTTAAAAAAATTATGTATTTATTTTTAGAGAGAGAGAGAGGGGTGGGAGGGGCAGAGAGAGAAGGAAAGAGAGAGAATTCCAAGCAGGCTCCACACTGTCAGCATGGAGCCTGATGTGGGGCTCAAACTCACAAACTGTGAGATCATGACCTGAGCCAAAGTCAGACACCCAACCGACTAATCCACCCAGATGCCCTACTATAGCTTTATAGTATGTTTTGAAATGTCCTCCAGTTACCTTCTTCCTATTCCAGATCCTGTTTATCTCTGAAACCCAGTGACTCTCCTCACCTCTACTACTCTCCCCAGCTGGGATCCTGCTCTTCCGTCCTCCATAATTCCTCCCACTCTGGTCTTCTGCTCCCCCATACCTCAGGATCTTGCTATTTCTCCTTCTGGATCTCCGTTCTTCCTCTCTCTGGAAACCCACTCTCTGCTCCATTATACCTCTTCCTCTCTTTCCCATGACCCCTTTACCTCCTGAGCTTCCTGAGCTGGTCTCCATCCTTGGGCAGACCTCTGCCCTGGGTTTGGCTCCATCTAGGTCTGTGAGGGTGCAACTCATGTCTTCAGAGTGTCCACCTGGGATGAACGTGGCAAGCACTGGCCCCAGGGGCACAGGACTCACAAACATTTCTGAGCCCTTTGCCTCAACGCCTACCTCCTTCTCTCATCTCTCATGGGGTATCCTGGGGCTAAGTTGGGGGGGTAGCCCTGCGGGTTTAGGAGAAGGGACCTTTTAACCAGGGGAATAAAAGGGGCTAGAAAAATCAGATGAATGTTCTTCTCATAAAAGACAACACACATGTGAGTTTTTACTGAACGATTTATTTGTTTTGGGGGCTTTGGGTTTTTTTTAATATTAAATATAATTTATTGTCAGATTGGTTTCCATACAACGCCCAGTGCTCATCCCAAAAGGTACCCTCCTCAATGCCCGTCACCCACTTTCCCCTCTCCCCCACCCCCCATCCACCCTCAGTTTGTTCTCAGTATTTAAGTCTCTTGTGGTTTGCCCCCCTCCCTCTCTGTTACTTTTTTTTTTCTCTTCCCCTCCCCCCTGGTCTTCTGTTAAGTTTCTCAGGATCCACATATGAGCGAAAACATATGGTAACTGTCTTTCTCTGCCTGACTTACTTCACTCAGCATAATACCCTCCCCTGAACAATTTCTTTGTAACACAAACTTTCACCAGCACCTAATCCGTGCTCTGCCACCAAGGCAGGGGACTGTATCCTTCAAGGAGGGTGGGCGACCATGTTACTCACTAAACTACTGTCTCTCAGCTTTGGTCCCATCCTTCTAGGCCGTTTGGTGTGTTGATGGAACGGGGCCCCAGCAACCCCTGTTTCCGTTTTCCAGAGGCTCCCAGTCAGGCACTTAGAGAAACTAGCACAAGTCCATCCACACGGCTTTCTCAGGACTCTAGGTTCCAGCCCCAAGGGACACCCCTTCCAAGTTTATAAGCCTTCCTCATCTTCTTCCACTTGATCCCCCAGCCCAAGAGAGAAGCGAATGATTCCTGGAGTTGCTACTTCCTCTCTACCTTTGGGTTTTCTCTCTGTATTTCAGTTCTTCAGTAACAGGTCAATGATTTTTATACTCAGTTCTCCTTATTACTGTAACTTCTGACTGGAGTGTGGATGGTCTTTATATCATCTCACCTCCAACTCACTAAAGTTTATGCCTGCCTTAGCAGCCCCAGGTGCCAGGGGGGTTTGAGCTCAGTAGACAGACCCTGCCTTTACCAAGCCAATCTCATGACAGGCGACTTTGATCCTTCGTGTTGGCCAAGACTGTGTCTCAGAAGCCTCTTCCCCCTCTATTGTAGCGTCTGCCTCTCCTGGCTCTTATATTCTGCCTCTCTTCCCTTTGGGCGGCATCAGCAGCTCGTGTCCCAATTTGGGGAGCCTGGCCTTGAACTGCAGGAACAGAGCAGACCTTATTCACGAATTCGTGTGTGAGACTGTCCTAACCTGTTTGGCTGATGCGAGAAAGCCTGGTGCCAGGCGCTCACGTCTCTAACTCAAATCTCAAGTGGCAAAGGCAGCAGGCACTGTTCCCAAAAGCTGCCTGGCACTCTAAAGACCCACAAACACCGGGGGCAAGCGATGAGGAGATTTAGACATACCATAGACTGCCTAAATTCTGGAGGAGAGACCAGAGTGAGATTCTTTGAGATTTTAGGACATCTAAAAGCAGCTGTGTGGGAAGTGATGTCAGAGAAGACGGCGGAGTCAACGGAGGCAGAAATCTTTTTTCTTTTCTTTTTTCCACCTGGACAGTTATACTGACACAAATTGTCTACAGTTAACTATTTTTTTTTTTAATTTTTTTCAACGTTTATTTATTTTTGGGACAGAGAGAGACAGAGCATGAACGGGCGAGGGGCAGAGAGAGAGGGAGACACAGAATCGGAAACAGGCTCCAGGCTCCGAGCCATCAGCCCAGAGCCCGACGCGGGGCTCGAACTCACGGACCGCGAGATCGTGACCTGGCTGAAGTCGGACGCTTAACCGACTGCGCCACCCAGGCGCCCCTACAGTTAACTATTTTGAAACGACGGAGTCATTTTGAACTTGTGGCTTCCAGTTCCAGATTTTTTTTTTTTTTTTAACTTTCCAGGCTTCGAACTTGTGGCTGGTAGATTGCAGTCAATTGCAGTCAATTTCAGCCTCTAGTGCAGCAGGAGAGTGACTACCCATTGCTCACCACCCCCCCCCCCCCCGGCAGACAGCTTTGGAGAAAGTGGCCTATATTCCACGTGTGTCTTGGGGGAACCGAGGGGGAGCCAAAGGACCTTGTCTTCTAATTACGTGGGTTCTGTGCTCTGATTGCTGCTTACTGCTTTTGATCACTGAAGTACAGACACCGAGGCTGACTGCCGTTGTTTCAGTCGCCATCAGTGAAAATGGATTCCAGGAGATCTCAGGGAATAGCACTTGTTGGGGTTTCTTCCCCTCCTTTTCTCCTTTTGGAGGATTATGATACTCGTAAGCAACCAAATACGTGGGGGACTTCAGAAAGCCAATGCACAATGCTCAAGGAAAAAGCACGGGTTCGGGAAAGACTGTGAAGTTCTACACTTTCTACCTCAGGCTGATCTACAGAACAGAGACCCTACAACAACTTTAAAAAAAAAAAAAAAAAAGCACAAGCCCTGGTGAGAATCAAATTCCCAGAGTTACCACATTATAAGGTGCCATTTTCAGGTTTCAACAAAATACAAGGCAGACAAAGAAACAGGACACTATGGTCCATTCGTAGAAACAAAGTGAGCAAAAACCGTTCCTGAGGAAACTCACATGTTGTACTTACTAGAGAAACACTATAAAACAACTATCTTAAATATGCCCACAGAGTAAAAGGAAAACATGGGCAAAGATGGGGAAATGATGTATAAACAAAATGAGAATATCAATAAAGAGAAATGACAGAGGCGCCTGAGTGGCTGAGTCGGTGAAGCGGCAGACTCTTGCCTTCAGCTCAGGTCATGATCTCAGTTCATGAGATCGAGCCCCACATCAGGTTCCATGTGGACAGTGCATGGAGTGTGCTTCTGATTCTCTCTCTCTCTCTCCCTCTGCCCCTTCCTCCTCGTACTCGCTGTTTGATTAAACAAAGGATTATAGGGATGCCTGGGTGGCTCAGTCAGTTAAGTGTCTGACTTCAGCTCAGGTCATGATCTCGCAGTTCATGGGTTCCAGCTGTCAGCACAGAGCCTGGAGCCTGCTTTGGATTCTGTGCCTCCCTCTCTCTCTGCCTCTCCCCAGTAGAAAGCAAATAGAATGAAGAAAAGTGAACAGAGCCTAAGGGATCTGTTGGGCAACGCTAAGTAGACCTACACACATACCTGGGAGTCCCAGGAGAAAAGAGAGAGAAGGCCAGAAAGAATCTTTGAAGAAATAATACCTGAAAACTTCCCAAATTTGATCAAATAAATGGCTTTCTGAATCCAGGAAGCTCAGCTAACCCCAAGTAGGATAAACTCAGAGACACACAGCAAAGCACATTATATTGAAATTGTCAAAAGACAAAGAGAGAATCTGGAAAGCAGCAAAGGGAAAGTGACTTGTCACATACAAGGGGTCACAGTAAGATCCCCCGCAGATTGCTCACTGGAAATCTTGGAGACCAGAAGGTAGTGGACTGTTCTATTTAAACTGAAAGGGAGGGGGGCCTGGGTGGCACAGGCGGTTAAGCGTCCGACTTCAGCCAGGTCACGATCTCGCGGTTCGTGATCTCGCGGTCCGCCAGGTCACGATCTCGCGGTCCGTGAGTTCGAGCCCCACGTTGGGCTCTGGGCTGATGGCTCAGAGCCTGGAGCCTGTTTCCGATTCTGTGTCTCCCTCTCTCTCTGCCCCTCCCCTGTTCATGCTCTGTCTCTCTCTGTCCCAAAAATAAATTTAAAAAAAAAGTTGAAAAAAAAAATAAACTGAAAGGGAAAAAAAAATTTTTAAAAGACTGCCAATTGAGAATTCTATATCCAGTGACACTGCCCTTCAAAAAATGAGGTGGGCATCTGGGTGGCTCCGTCTGATTAAGCGTCAGACTCGATTTCGGCCCCAGTCATGATCTCACAGTTCCTGAGCTTGAGCCCCATGTAGGGCTCTGTCCTGACAGTGTGGAGCCTGCTTGGGATTCTCTCTCTCCCTCCCTCTCTCTCTCTGCCCCTCCCTCCCCTCAAAATAAATAAATAAACTTAAAAAAGAATCATATCTAAAATCATGCATCACATGATCACAGTGGAGATCATGGTGGATGTCTCACTTAAAAAAAAAAAAAGAGAGAGAGAGATAAAGAGATACCAGGGAGCCCTCTCTCTCTCTTTCTCTGTTCACCTCTACCCTGTGAGGACCCAGAAAGAAGGTGACCATTTGCAAGTCAGGAAGAACGCCCTCATCCAGAATTGAATCGGCTGACACCTTGATCTTGGACTTCCCAGCCTCCAAAGCGGTGAGACATAAATGCCTGCTGTTGAGGCCACCCAGCTTACGGTGTTCTGTTATCGCAGGCTGAGTGACTAAGCCAGAGGAATAGCAAAGAAGTTAACCCCTCACACCAGAGATGGGTCACGGAGGGCACAGAGTGTTGGGGTTAAGCCTGAGGTTTGGAGTCGGGAAGAATTGCCTTCCTACCCAGGCTGGTGACCTCAGACAAGTCCCCTGAGCTCTCTGAACCTCAGCATGCCCTTTGGCAAAGTGGAGGTGATGAAGCCATTCTGAAGCCACCTTTAAACTGCATGAGACATGCTTTGGTATTATGTAAATAGAGGTAGCTGCTGTTATTTTTTTAAATTTTTTAATGTTTATTTATTTCTGAGAGAGAGAGAGAGAGCATGAGCAGGGGAGGGGCAGAGAGAGAGGGAGACACAGAATCCGAAGCAGGCTCCAGGCTCCAAGCCGTCAGCACAGAGCCCGAGGCGGGGCTCGAACCCACCAACCGCGAGATCATGACCTGAGCCAAAGCCGGACGCTCAACGGCCTGAGCCACCCAGGCGCCCCAGGTAGCTGCTGTTATTACTGGCGTGGTTTGAAGCGTCGGGCTTCAAAGCCAATGGCCAAGAATTCTCGAGATGTCTTCGGTGCAAAATGGTGGCTTTATTAGAGCACGGGGACAGGACCCATGGGCAGAAAGAGCTGCCCTGGGATTGTGGAGTTGGGAGGGGGGGTAAAGGCAAAATGGGGGCCTCCTGAAGGACTTTCATGTGCTAAAGAGGACTCCTAAAATACTGGAGGCCTCAGTATCGTCCTATACCTATATCGTCCCCTGCCTATACTCTCTCTCTCTCTCAAAAAAAAAAAAAAAAAAAAAAAAAAAAGACAGTAGGAAGTTGCTGGAGAACCGTTATGCTCTGTATTTGCCTCAAGTATTTGTCAATGGGCTGCGGGTTATAAAGAAATTTAATTTCACCCGCCAGTTTCTTCTTGCCTTTGTTCCCCCACATCGCTGTGGAGGGGAGGGTGATGTTGGGGCTCCAGGAAACTGAGCCCATAGGTTTCTGGAGATTAGGCTATTGATAGGATTATCTTTTTCTTGTAATTTACCGAGACGTTTGTAAACTGATGGAGACTCCTGTCCTGCATGACTGTGATCTCTATCAGTTAACCATTTATTTTCTCCTTTCCTTTGCTCTTGGGCAGCCAGGAGTGCCTGAGGAATGTCACACAAATCCCACCTGGGGTTGGGGGGGGTGGGCGGGGGTTGGGGGGGGGTCAGCTTGCCTAATGCTCCGTCTTCAGGACAGCAGTAGATGATCAGGAATTACAGGCCGGGACAGCCACCCAAGTGATGGGTGCCTGGCCCTGGGTGGTAGCCATGGAGGGTGTCAGGGTGAGAGCAAGAGGGGAGTTAGGACAGGTATTAGGTGTGGGTTCCGATGGTGACCCCATGACCCAAGCTGAGAGGAGCAGTTAAGGCAAGTGAGAGCGGGGAATGTTTCAGGAGTTCCGCTTTGACCTCGCTTTGCACATGCCCTTCCCTCTGCCTAGGATGTCCTTGCTTCTTGTGCCTTCCTGAAAACTCCCCTTGGGTCTTGAAGATGCTGCCATAGGCACCTCGTCTGAGAGTCTCTCCGGAACAGATAAGAGTGTGCAATTTCCCAAGAAGCCTACAGCCCCTCAGGTTATTCTGAAAGCATCTGAAACCCCGGGTATCTCATTCGGAGTTTCTCTGCAGCAGTCCTAGGACGGATCCATCGCAGGACGCTCCAGGCGGGGCACAGGGGGGCAGGGGTGGGGGGCGGGATGAAGCCTTTGCTCACCAAAACGGAAACGCTGTCGGCAGGACGAGGCTGCAGTTCAGGCTGTGACCACGCAGGGGCAGCAGCACACAGATCAAGGGTCTGAGAAAGGCACCTCGGCGTTCAGGTCCCTGCCGGGTGTCCCCTGAGCTCCCCGGCCGAAACCTCCGCGCGCGCGCGCGCACGCGCGCACACACACACACACACACACACACACACACACACACACACACACACACACACACACCTTTTGGGGTTTTTTTAATGGGTAAAGGAGAAACCCCTACGACCCAGTTTATCCCACCCGGTAGCCGTACCCCAAATCCAAGCTAGTAGAAATTATGCAAAATCTAAATTAGATCAGCCCCCCTGCTCAGAATTCTCCCCGGCACCCACCTCACTGTGGATAAAGCCCCCATCCTTGCAGCCCCCAAGGCGCAGACTGTCTGTCCCCCCCCCCTCCCCCTTCACCTCTCAGTCTTCATCTCCTCCCACTTAACCCCTCACTCGCTCTAGTCCAGCCACACTGGCTTATCGGTTCCTCAAAGCAAACAAATTCAGGGCAGTGTCTGGGTTTGGGACAGCTTTGATGCCTAGAAAAAACCATCATTGTGATTACTTTGTAAATCTATAGTTTCTTTCTTTTCTTTCTTTCTTTCTTTCTTTCTTTCTTTCTTTCTTTCTTTCTTTCTTTCTTTCTTTCTTTCTTTCTTTCATGTTTATTTATTTTTGAGAGAGCAAGAGACGGCATGAGCGGGGGAGGGGGAGAGAGAGAGGGAGAGGGAGGCCCAGAATCTGAAACAGGCTCCAGGCTCTGAGCTGTCAGCACAGAGCCCCACGCAGGCTCGAACTCACCCACCGCAAGATCATGACCTGAGCCGAAGTCAGATACTTACTTAACCGACTGAGCCACCCACGAGCCCCGTAGTCCATTTAAATTATACTTTTAGAAACAGTTTCCCTGAAGCCTTTGGTTCAAATTACAGCGATTGTTACTTATACACCTGCGTAAGTGGACCACCACTTGCAAAGAGGCCACTGGATAGGCCTTTGGATCCGTTTTGAAACATGATGGGTTCAGGTACCTGGGTGGCTCAGTCAATTGACTGAGTATCCGACTCTTAATTTTATCAAAATCCCAGGGTTGTGGGATCGAGTCCCGTGTCAGACTCAGCTGAACATGGAGCCTGCTTAAGAATCTCTCTCCCTCTCCCACTGCTCCTCCCTGATCTCTCTTAAAAAAAAAAAAAAAGGGTAGTAGGTTGAAATCGCTTAAATATTATAGATGGCAGGGGCGCCTGGGTGTCTCAGTCAGTTAAGCGTCTGACTTCAGCTCAGGTCATGATTTTCCGGTTTGTGGGTTCGAGCCCCACGTCAGGCTCTGTGCTGACGGCTCAGAGCCCGGAGCCTGCTTCGGATTCTGTGTCTCCCTCTCTCTCTCTCCCCCTCCCCTGCTCATGCTCTCTCTCTGTCTCTCAATAAATGTTTTAAAAAAAAATTTTTTAAGTCTCTTATGTTTTGTCCCCCTCCCTGTTTTTATATTGTTTTTGCTTCCCTTCCCTTATGTTCGTCTGTTTTGTGAAGTCATGAGTGACTTCATATGATATTTGTCTTTCTCTGACTAATTTCACTTAGCATAATACCCTCCAGTTCCATCCATGTAGTTGCGAATGGCAAGACTTCATTCTTTTTGATTGCCGAGTAATACTCCATTGTATATATATATAAACCACATCTTCTTTATCCATTCATCCACCGATGGCCATTTGGGCTCTTGCCATGCTTTGGCTATTGTCGACAGCGCTGCTATCAACATGGGGGTGCAACTATTTAGGGACTTTCTGAATCGAAATTATGGGTGTTGGGGGGGAACGGTTCAACTTCATCCCTGTTTTTGTCTTTCATAAAAGGAAAATGTGCATCTGAAGCAAGTACGACCAGATGTTGACTTTGCTTCTTCATGTGGAGGTACAGGGGTGTGTGGGGGATGACCTTCTGTGCTTTTCTGTGTGTCAGCTTTTAATTTTAGTAAAAATACAAGTAACATAAAATGTGCCATCTTTACCATTTTTTTTTTTAAATTTTATTTTGAGAGAGAGAGGCGCACACGCAAGCAGGGGAGGGGCAGAGAGAGAGGGAGAAACCCCAGCAGGGTCCTTGCTGTTAGCACAGAGCCAGACTCTCATGAACCGTGAGATCGCGACCTGAGCCGAAACCAAGAGTCGGACGCTTAACTGAGCCACCCAGGTGCCCCCATTTTTACCTTTTTAAGTGCACAGTTCAGTGGCATTAACTACATTTCACGTTGCCGTGCCAACATCACCACCTCTGTCCTTCGGGACTTTTTTTTTTTTAATTTAAAAAAATTTTTTAACGTTTATTTATTTTTGAGACAGAGAGAGACAGAGCATGAATGGGGGAGGAGCAGAGAGAGAGGGGAACACAGAATCGGAAGCAGGCTCCAGGCTCTGGGCCATCAGCCCAGAGCCCGATGCGGGGCTCGAACTCACCGACCGTGAGATCGTGACCTGAGCTGAAGTCGGACACTCAACCGACTGAGCCACCCAGGCGCCCGGGACTATTTTTCATCTTGCAGAACTGAGACTCTGTCCCTATGAAACATTAATTCCCCATCCCCCTCCCCCAGCCCCAGGCACCCACCCTTCTACTTTAGGTCTGTGCGGATTTGGCCACCCTAGGAACCTCCTGTAAGTGGAATCATACAGACCTTTTGTAACTGGCTTATTTCACTCAGCATAACGTCCTCAGGGTTCATCCGTGTTGTAGCAGGTGCAGGAATCGTGTCTGTGTTTTTCAAATTAAATTTAAATTACAAATGCAGTCCGTTGGGCATCAGTCCGTTGGGCATCCGACTCTTTGGTCTCGGCTTGGGCCATGATCTCGGTTTAACGGGTTTGAGCCCCGCTTCCGGCTCTGTGCTGTCGGCTCCGAACCTGCTTGGGGTTCTTTCTCTCCCTTTCTCTCTGCCCCTCCCCGCACTCACGCACGCGCTCTCTCTCAAAAATAAACACTTAAGAAAATACAAAAGCAAGTGCACATGATTAAAACAGATGAGCCCTTTTGCAGAGCATGTAATGAATGGCAAACACCTGCGGAATCCTCGCTTTCTCTCTCTGGTCATTTCCACCGACCATTCTGAACGGGAAGGCTCCCTCTATCCACCCATAGGTGAATGGAGCCCCCACCTGCCGATTTTCTAAGGCGCTGGACCAGGATTTAGCTCACAGCCTCCTTCTCTCTCCACCTGTCTCCCCACACCCATGCAGATCCCACATCGACAGGCGCTGGCCATCTTTGAAATTTTTCAGGAACACGTTTACTCTGTTATTTCTTCTTCCCCAAACTCTGTTTCCTTTGTTGCAGCTGGGTAATGTTAACAGTGAGTGTCTCCACGGCACCTCCTGGGGCCCAGGCCCTCCCCGATGTCTCTACATAGATCAATTCGTTTCATATCCGCAACAATGACATCTGACCTCAGGTGGGTACCCTTCCTAGTCCCATTTCAGAGCCGAGAAGCCGAGGCCCAGAAAGGTTAAGTCACTTGCTCCAGGTCACAGACAAAGGCTCGGCAAGCGGCGAAGCCCTAGCTGCCTCTGGTTATTCTGAAGTGTTTGCTTTGACTCTCACTGGGGGTGAATAAGCTATTCCTTTAATGGCTCTAGCCGAGGTTTACGAGACACACGCGGGGCAAGGTACACTTGGGATTTGTCCACATCATTGTATGTAAATTTCACATCGAAGAAAAGAACGGTCAACAAACATTGAACTCCAGTTCATAGAAGAAGCACTGAAGCTTGGGGAGGGAAGAGTGCCGGTGTCCGTGACGTATTAAAATGAGTAAAACGTAAGATGGCCGGAGGGGCAGGGATCAGAGCAAATACATTCAAATGTTAATTACCGTATCTAGGAGCGTGAGTGTTAATTACCGTATCGAGGAGCGTGAGGGCATTCGCCGTGCGATTGCACAATCCTTTGAACTGGGCTGTACGTTGGAAATATTTCAGAACAAAATGCGGGGACCTCTGTCCTGTGCTGCCCACAGGAAAACATCTCTTCTCTCACCCAGACGGGCAAGAGGCCCCCTCAGACTCAGTACGTGCACACTGGGATTTGCCTACTTCCTCAAACACTGATCCTGACCCTCAGTCTGTCTCTTCCTCGGGGTGCTTCTCACTCCCGGGCTCAAGAGCTAAGGAGTTGCCAGAGATTTCTCCTCCTCACCACTGGGACCCAAGATTTAGCTTAGGGTGACCAACTGTCCTCCCGTTCTCACCCAAGACTGAGGGTTCTCGGGCGGTGGGGCCTTTGGGGCTAAAGTCAGGGAAGTCCCAGCCAAACTGAGATGAGAGGTTGGTCCCCCAACTGATCATTTCTGCCTCTTGAACACGTTCAGTTTATCCAAATTGCCACTGCCCTAGTCTATGCCAATAACACACATAATAGCGATGACAATAAACTCTGGTAACTGCTTGTAGCTAGTCCTCGTTAGGTACAAGGTACCGTCCCGCACATTCCATCCGCGGCGGGTCTTTTGATCGACACAACACCCTGTGTTGAACAACTGTAACACCATCTGTGTTAAAGATGAAGAAATAAGACACAGAGAGGTAAAGTCTTTAGCCCCCAGTCACACAGCTAAATAACAGCCTATGTGCTGGCATCTGAACCCGGGCAGATGGCCACAGAGCCCCCGGGCTCAACCACCTTTGAACAGCCATCCTGGAGCACCAATGCCAAGATGCCAGCCCCCTTGCTCTGGGCTCACCCTTCACCAACAACCACCTGTGCTTTCATCAGAATGATTATTCAGGTGACCATGGTTTTCCTGGCCACAGACACGTCACCAGCTTACAGTTTGTAAAGACAAACTCAATACAGAAACGAATAAAGTAGAAAGTAATAATTTCCCATAGCAATCCCCTCTAGGGATACCTTTTTTTTTTTTAAGCTTACTTATTTTGAGAGAGAGAGACTGAGCAGAAGAGGGGGCGGGTTGGGGGGGACAGAGGATCCGAAGCGGGCTCTGAGCCAATAGCAGAGGGGCTCAAACCCACGAACCATGAGATAATGACCTGAGCTGAAGTCAGATGCTCAACCGACTGAGCCACCCGGGCATCCCGGGGTGCCATATTTTTTTTTAATTTTTTTAACGTTTTATTTATTTTTGAGACAGAGAGAGACAGAGCATGAATGGGGGAGGGGCAGAGAGAGAGGGAGACACAGAATCGGAAGCAGGAACCAGGCTCCGAGCCATCACCCCAGAGCCCGACGTGGGGCTCGAACTCACGGACCGCGAGATCGTGACCTGAGCCGAAGTCGGACGTCGGGGTGCCATTTTTAATTGGGTTCCTGTTGGCATCAGAAACTCTTCTTGGGGTACAGCCACCAGCACTTGTAGTTCTGATTCATGATATAGTGTGACAGATGGATGGGTAGATAGATAGATAAAGTCGAGATAGAGAAATAGACAAATGGATGCATAGACTGCTAAATTAGACATGAATCGATATAAACAAATAGATGATACACACACAGATCTGTCTTTGTCTTGCTTGTTTCCAGACTGATCTTGTAAAAACGCAGCTCAGGACCCATCCTCCAAACCTGTCACCTCCGGAGCAGGTCCACACTCCATGGCTCCAGGATCTTGTTCCTGTGTCCCCTTTAGCCATGGCGGTGTGGTGCACACCTCCCTTCGCTGACCTGCTCTTGTCAGAAGGAATGCTAACACTGTGCCCCCATCCGCCCCCACCGAATGTCCCGTTGTCCAATCAGATCTGCTTTCATGGGAACGCCCAGTGGGGAGGTGGGGAGGGGTGGTTGGCAACAGTAGAGATTAGGGGAGTGGGTGATGGGGCTGCTAACCGAGCCAAGAGGTCAGGATAGTCTGAGGAGGTGGCATTTGAGCCAAGTGCTCAATAACAAGATGAGGGAGAGTGGCCCGGTGGAGGGAAAGGCAAGTGCAAAGGCCCTGTGGTGGGAATTAGTTGTCCTTAGAGTGACTTGAGCACTACCTAGACAGGAGCGGGACGCAGAATGTAATCGGGGGTCAATGAAATATCTCCAAGAGTTGTGTCCCGGGTGGATTATAAACAACAACAAGGTTAGACCTGAAGCCAGGTGTAAGAGATCTGGTGGAACCCACTGGAGAGATGAGGCCAGGAGAGCAGGGGGGGAGGCTGCGCGCAGACAGGAGGGAAGGGTGTGTCCGAAAAGGGCATTCCTTCATTCCACCATTCCCCCAAATAATTCCCCGGAAACAGCCCTTGTGTGTTCCAGATTCTAGATGCCAGAGACATAGCCGTGATCAAGACCAAGGAAGTTCTTGTCCCCGAAGAGCTCGTTGTGGGAGGGAGACAGACAGAAAACAAGATAAACAGGTGTGTGGTGTGTCAGGCAGGCAGAGTGATAAGGGCTAGGGAGGGTGCGGAGGGTGAGAGGAGTCAGGTGGGGGCGGGGTGCGTTTTAGTGAAGTTACAGGAACTTGAGCACGACGACGGGGGGAGCCCCCACCCGGCATATCTGGGGAAGGAAGAGCCTTGTAGCAGGCGGGATGGCCAGAGCCAAGGCCCTGAGGTCGGAGTGAGCTTCTGTTCCAGGAAGGGTGAGAGGCTGCAAGGAGAGAGGGGAAGGGGGGGGGGGGCAGGGCTTCCAGAAGTCAAAGGAGGAACTCAACCATGGGATTGACGTTGGTGTTGGGAAGCAAGGCGGGAGTGAGCCAAGTCCCCATCCACCGCCACAGAACAGGGCTCGGCCGGGCCGGTGGAAGGGTAAGAGCTCATTGAGAGCGCAGGAGGTGACCAGAGACATAAAGCCAGGAATGCGTGAGGTCTCGTTACATGCTCTGCACAAAGCCTGGTTTATTTTGTGTAATTTTTTTAAGTTTGTTCATTCATTATTTATTTAAAAATTTTTTTATTTTTATTTATTCCAGAGAGAGAGAGAGAGAGGGCGTGAGCAGGGGAGGGGCAAAGAGAGAGGGAGACACAGAATCCGAAGCAGGCTCCAGGCTCTGAGCCGTCAGCACAGAGCCCGACGCGGGGCTCGAACTCACGGACCGTGAGATCATGACCTGAGCCGAAGTCAGACGCTTAACTGACTGAGCCACCCAGGCGCCCCAATTGATTTATTTTTGAGAGAGAGAGAGAGCGCGCGGGATCGTGTGCACGCGAGCGGGAGAGGGGCAGGGGTGGGGGAGAGGATCCCAAGCAGGCTCCACGCTGTCAGCGCAGACCCCGATGCAGGGCTCGATCTCGCGAACGATCTCACCGACTGTGAGATCACGACCTGAGCTGAAACCAAGAGTCGGACGCTTAACCGACTGCGCCACCCAGGCGCCCCTGAGTCTGGTTTAGTTCATCGTGTGCCCAAGCTTTTGCATTGTTCTCATTTAAAAAAATATGGGAAATGTTAACACTTGAAAAAGCTATAGAATGGTAAGTCTCACTAGTATCTCATTTTTCTGAAGACAAACGTAGGCATAGAAAAATTGACAGAGGGGCGCCTGGGTGGCGCAGTCGGTTAAGCGTCCGACTTCAGCCAGGTCACGATCTCGCAGTCCATGAGTTCGAGCCCCGCGTCGGGCTCTGGGCTCATGGCTCAGAGCCTGGAGCCTGCTTCTGATTCTGTGTCTCCCTCTCTCTCTGCCCCTCCCCCGTTCATGCTCTGTCTCTCTCTGTCCCCAAAATAAATAAACGTTGAAAAAAAAAAAGAAAAAGAAAAATTGACAGAAAAAAAATTAATGGGTAGTAACTCTCTGGGCAAGAGTGTCACTGGCGAGTGTCATATTTTCTTTCTATTGTTCAGTATTTTGTTACTTTTTTATAAAGACCACGTGTTACAAAAAGATAATAACGATAATGTTGTGTGATCTCACACTAAATACATGAACAGAGGCGCCGGGGTGGCTCAGCCGGTTAAGCATCCTACTTTGGCTCAGGTCATGATCTCCCGGTGCCTGAGTTCAAGCCCCACATCCGGCTCTGTGTTGACAATGCAGAGCCTGCTTCAGATTCTCTCTCCCTCTATCTCTGCCCCTCCCCCACTGCACTCATTTCTCTCTCTCTCTCTCTCTCTCTCTCTCAAAATAAATAAACTTAAAAAAAATACACACACACAGAATGCAGAGAAGATAGCTCCTAAAACCCCTGTGCCCTCCACATAAAGAAACAAACGTTGGGGCGCCTGGGTGGCTCAGTCGGTTAAGTGACAGACTCTTGGTTTCGGTTCATGTCATGATCCCACAGTTCGTGAGTTCGAATCCTGAGTCGGGCTCTGCACTGACAGAGCAGAGCCTGCTTGGGATCTGTCTCTCCCTCTCTCTCAAAATAAATAAATCAACTTAAAAAAAAAAAAAAAGCAAATGTTAACACTTAGTCCTAAATGCTTTGGGTAATTTCCCCCCCCCTTTTTTGGTAAAAGAAAACAGTAGGGATAAAATAGAACCTACCTCCCCAATCCCCCTCGTCCCCAGCCCCAACTGCATTGTCTTGTGGTCTCCCCAGAAAACACCCATTGCCCTGAATCTGGAGTGAGGTCTTTGTTTCCTGAATTTACTTTTTTTTCTTTTTAAATTTTTAATGTTTATTTACTTTTGAGAGCAGGGGAGGAGCAGAGAGAGAGGGAGACACAGAATCCAAAGCAGGTTCCAGGCTCCAGGCTCTGAGCTGTCAGCACAGAGCCCCACGTGGGCTCAAACCCATGAGCTGTGAGATCATGACCCGAGCCGAAGTCAGATGCTTAACCAACTGAGCCACCCAGGTGCCCCCTGAGTTTACATTTTAACATACAGGGATGGTGAGAGGAAGTCTGCATTGATTTCTGCTGATAAAATAACAAGACTTTTTTCTTTCTTTCTTCCTTTCTTTCTTCACTGACAACACTTTTCTTAAAAAAATTTTTTAATGTTTATTACTTTGAGAGAGAGAGCATGTGCATGCATGTACATGAGTGCAAGCAGGGGAGGGACAGAGAGAGAGGGAGACACACACAGAATCCCAAGCAGGCTCCAGGCTCTGAGCTGTCAGCACAGAGCCCAATGGGGGCCTTGAACTCACAAACCACGAGATCATGACCTGAGCCAGAGTTGGACGCTTAACTGACTGAGCCACCTTGGTGCTCCTGCTAACAAGACTTCTCAAACAAAAATCCAAACAGTACATGGAATATAAAATGGAAAGAGAACACCCCACCCCACCCCCAAAGAAAGGAAAGCAATTAACAAACAGCTAGAGTATGAATTTCCCTAGCATGTCAGCCCCAACAGGGCAGGAATTCCGGTCTGTCCTGTTCACTGCTGCTGAGTCAGCCAGTCCTGGGCATTACAGTGGGTGTTCAATGCCCGTTCAATCAAACTTTACCTTCCTTGGATTATGCCCATTTTCATTTTTTAAAAAAAATGTGTTTTTTTTTAATTTTTTTTTTAACGTTTACTTACTTATTTTTGAGACAGAGAGAGACAGAGCATGAACGGGGGAGGGGCAGAGAGAGAGGGAGACACAGAACCGGAAGCAGGCTCCAGGCTCTGAGCCATCAGCCCAAAGCCCGACGCGGGGCTCGAACTCACGGTCGGTGAGATCGGAAAAAAATGTTTTTAATGTTTATTTTTGAGAGAGAGAGCGCAAGGAGGGGAGGGGCAGAGAGGGAGGGAGACACAGAATCCGAAGCAGGCTCCGGACTCTGAGCCATCAGTACAGAACCTGATGCAGGGCTCCAACTCACAAACAGTGAGATCATGTCAGACGCTTAACCGACTGAGCCACCCAGGCGCCCCTGATCATGCCCGTTTTCAAAGCACACTTTTTTAGTGAGCTTGGACCATTTGGTTAAGATGGTGTCTGTCAGGTGTCTCCGCGGTAAGGTTCCTGTCTTTTGCTTTGCCACACTTTATTCTTTGAAGGAGAGTCACTACCTCTTCTGAGTACAACCCACATGGAAAAGGAGGCAGGAAGGGTTGAGTTCTAGCTGCGGGACCGAGCATTTCAACTTACCCTATTTGGAATTAATCTTTAAGGGAAGATTTGACTTTACCGCCCTCACACCCATTTTATTTATTTTGAAAAAGAAAGCGGGGGAGGGGGGCAGAGAGAGAGGGAGAGAGACGGAGAGAGAGGGCATCTTAAGCAGGCCCCCCACGCTCAGCGTGGAGCCCAAGCGGGGCTCCACGGAAGGACCCTGGGATCCTGACCTGGGCGGAAATCAAGAGCGGGATGCTTAACCCAGTGAGCCACCCCGGGGCCCCTGCCCTCCTCGCGCCCATTTTAAAGACCAGGAAGCTGAGGCTGAAGACGACAAACTTCCTCACTAGAGGGTGGCCCAGCCCAGGGTGAGGCCCGACCCAGTGATCGAGGGCCGTGGGCGCCCCAGGTGGGGAAGAAGGGGGCGACTCGGCCCGCACGGCGGGGAGGCAGAGGGAGGAACTTCGGTCTCTGAGCCCCGGCCCCGGCCCCGGCCCGGGCTGCAGCCCACTGTGCGGGCCTGGGCCGTCCCCCGGGGTGCTCTAACCCATTTTACAGACGTGCTGCCTGCGCCCCCGGAGGAGGCGTGGCGGTGCTCGGTGGCCCAGCAGGATTCCGGGGGCGGCGGGCCAGGCCCGGGAGGACACCCGAGCCCAGGAGGCCGAGGCGCCCGCCCTCCCCGCCGGGGATCACCTGGGCCGGCCCGGGGCCCGCGGGCCGGGCGGAGAGGGCCGCCGCCTCCTCAAAGCCCGGCAGCCCGCGAGCGCCCCGCACTCCAGCCGTCCGGGCCCCGCGACGCCGCCTGCCCCGCTGCCGGCAGGTGAGACCGGCCGTGACCTCCGCCACGGCCCCGCGGGAGGGGGCTCCGCCTGCCCCGGTGACCCACTTCCTGTTTGTCCGAACTGCGGGGGCGGGAGGCACAACCGGCTAGCCCGCACGGGGTGACCGGGGGCAGGTCACCTCACCTCGCTGAGCAGGTGACCTCCGCGCTGGATGAGCCCCCCCCCCCCCCCGCCCACAGTGCTCCCTCGCAACTGACTGGAGGGACCCGTCGTGAGTGCGCAGGGGAAGAATCAGGGGGGTGGAGGAAGGAAGGGAGGTGAGGGGCAGGTCAGCCGGGCCCCAAGGGCAGGGGTCCCACTGGCCAAGCGCCTGCCTACTCTCAGGGGCAGCGGCCACGGGGAGGGGGGGGGGGGGCTGCGGGCAGCCGCTGAGGGTGTGAGGGTCAAAAATCAGTGGTCACAAGGTGTGTCACCAGCTGCCTCCCCGCCTGGGTTCCTCCTGTGGGGAATGGGGGTGGGGAGGAGGGGAAGGTGTGGGCAGGACTTCCTGGAAAAGGGAGACCCTGGCGTTTGGGGGAGGGAGGTGACCCTGGGACTCAAACCCATAGGTTGTCAAACACACATCACCCACCAGGCACACAACTCACGTGAGACACGCAACCCAAACACACGCAACCTGACTCAGGCCCAGAACGGGGACACAGATGGGCGTCCCACGAAGTTCCACTTTAGAGCCCAGGCGAATGTCACAGACACGCCACCCGGGCCTTGCAGGCTCAGTGCGCACATCTACAGGGACAAAGGACTCCCAGGCACACAGCAGACATGTGACCCAGGCAGGCACGCTTGGCTACACACAGGAAACAGCTCAGACACACCCGTGCACAGGCAGCAAGTGCGTCCCCGGAGCACATGGACGCACAGGAGGTGTCGGGCTGGGGCGCACACATTCAGCCCCAGACTCAGCTCACGCACCTCACCGGGTGCCCCGGGGCCCACGACACAAGCAAGCTCGTGTGGGCATGCTTAGAGGCCATGAGGGCAGGCGCGGCTGCACGTGGGCCAGCCCCCGACCCCGAATCCCGTGTCCAGCACTGGGGAACTCCAAAGCTCACATGACCCAAGGGGAGGGCTTCTGGAACAGTCTGCGGAGAAACTGCATCATCCTCACTAATGATCCATTTCCGTCCGCCCCAGGGAATAAAGGCTCAGTGACCGCCAATTCTGCCCAGGAGCTCACCTGCCTCTCTGAGCCCCCGGCTGACTGGCTTGTGCCTCCCCCAGGGTGAGTGCGGGGTGTGGGACGAGGGAGGCCGGAATGGGCCCGCACGGCCACCCTTCCCCGGCCCAGGCCGGGCCCCGCCTACCCTCTGACCCTCCCAGCCCTGCTGCCCTGAGGTCCTGGGAACTAGGGCCCCACCCAAGGCTTTCCCCGGGGCCAGCCCTGCAGGGGTCTCCCGGGCCTGCTGCCCAGGCCTCAGCCCCCCGGCCCTCAGGCACCGTCTCTCCCCTCCCAGATGGACACACAGACTATACTGCTCATCTTGCAAGCCTCACTGGTGCTCCCCCTGGCTGACGGGGCCAACCCAGTCCTGCGCTTTGTGGCTGTGGGTGACTGGGGAGGAGTCCCCAATGCCCCGTTCTACACAGCCCGGGAAATGGCCAATGCCAAGGAGATTGCCAGGACCGTGCAGATCCTAGGCACAGACTTCATCCTGTCCCTGGGGGACAATTTCTACTTCACTGGCGTGCAGGACGCCAACGACAAGAGGTTTCGGGTGTGTGACCCCGGAGTGGGGGTGGGGGGCCATACGTGGAAAAGCCGCTGGACCTTTGGGACTCTGGGGAGGGCAGAGGGAGGCTGACGCTTGCGCGCACCTGGGGCGCTCCGCTCCGTGTCTCCCTTGGCCTTGGCCCTCACTTGGTGGGAGCCTCGGGGTAGCTGCTTGACCCTGGGGGTGGGGGTGGGGCGTCCCTTCTGTGTGCCACAGGAGACCTTCGAGGATGTGTTCTCGGCCTCCTCCCTCCGCAACGTGCCCTGGTATGTGCTGGCTGGCAACCACGACCACCTGGGGAACGTCTCCGCGCAGATCGCCTACTCCAGGATCTCTCAGCGCTGGTGAGCCGGCCCCCAGCCATGCCGCACCCCCCCCACCCCCCCGCCCCCCGCCTCGCCCAGGGGGACCGAGAGCCGAAGCCAGGGCTCGAACCCGGGCCTCGTCTGCTCAAGAGGTGGCGCCCTGTGCCTCTGTCTCCTCCGCAGGAACTTCCCCAGCCCTTACTACCGGCTGCGCTTCAAAGTCCCACGGTCCAATGTGTCTGTGGCCATCTTCATGCTGGACACGGTGACGCTGTGCGGCAACTCGGACGACTTCCTCAGCCAGCAGCCCGAGAGGCCCCGTGACGCGGCGCTGGCCCGCACGCAGCTGTCCTGGCTCAAGAAGCAGCTGGCGGCGGCCAAGGAGGACTACGTGCTGGTGGCCGGCCACTACCCCGTGTGGTCCATCGCCGAGCACGGGCCCACCCGCTGCCTGGTCAAGCAGCTGATGCCGCTGCTGGCCACATACAAGGTCACCGCCTACCTGTGCGGCCATGACCACAACCTGCAGGTGAGGGGTCTGCGGGGGAGGTGAGGAAGGGGCCCCCAGCCCAGCCGGCGGGCCACACGGCGCACCGGGATCGGCCTGCCGCCCGGCGGTCTCCCGAATGTCCCTCAAGCTGTATGCTGTCTAACCAGGAAAAGAGCCCAAAGTTTCCCGAAATCCGTCATACCAGCTACTAGTTGCTCATTCGCTTCTCTAGCTGTGAAGCAGGATCAGTCCATTGCTACAGGGGAGGAAACTGAGGCCCAGAGGGTTTCTGCTCCTCGCCCGAGGTGACGCTGTGGTCGGGGACAGACCCGACCCTGGATTCGAGACGGGGGGGGGGGGGGGGGGCACAAAGCCCGCGGTCAGCCTCATCGAGGGGCTGGGGCCGCTGACCCTGACCCTGCGCCCTACGTGCACAGTACCTCCAGGACGAGAACGGCGTGGGCTACGTGCTGAGCGGGGCCGGAAACTTCATGGACCCCTCGAGGAAGCATATGCGCAAGGTCCCCAACGGCTACCTGCGCTTCCACTATGGGGCCGAGGACTCGCTGGGGGGCTTTGCCTACGTGGAGATCAGCCCCAAAGAGATGAGCGTCACTTACATCGAAGCCTCGGGCAAGTCCCTCTTCAAGACCAGACTGCCGAGGCGGGCCAGGCCCGAGCACCCACGCGTGCGCCACTCTAGGGCCTGAGGCAGGGGGGCCTCCCTGCCGGCGGGTGGCTGGGCCCCGCTGGGCCGCGTGCCCGTGGGCAGGCTTCCTCACGGGCCCGTGGAGCTGCGGCAGAGCAGGAGAACCACAGACGAGGAGCGGTGGCGCCAGGTGGCCCTTGTGGCAAGGATGCCCGCGTCTGTGAAAGCAACGCGGGCACGTGGACCAGCCGGCGTGCCGTGCCCCGTGGCCGAGCTTGTCCAACCTGAGCTCCAGGCGGTGGGGGGGCGGGGTGGGGGGGGGGCAGGGAGGGAAAGCTTTCTCCTGAACCAAGCACCTGTCACTGCCGAATATTCAATAAAAAAAATAGTTGCAGAGGCTGCACGCGTGCCACGGGCGTCTCTCTCCTCCCCTCGCTGGCGTGTTACATCACCCATGGGTCTGAGAGTGTCGGGGCCGTGCTGCCCCTTTGTCGCTCAGCGGGCCTCGCGCGTGGAGGCAATTTGAAGTACTTACCGAACCGAAAGGGGGCGCCCGGGTGGCTCAGTGGGTTGAGCATCCAGACTCTTGATTTCGGCTCAGGTCACGATCTCACGGTCCGTGGGTTCGAGCCCCGCATCAGGCTCAGCACTGGCAGCGCAGAACCTGCTTAGAATTCTCTTTCCCTTCCCCTGCTTGCTCACTCTCTCTCTCTCTCTCTCTCTCTCTCTCTCTCTCTCCAAATAAGTAAATAAACAAACAGACGAAACCAAAAGGGTTACCAGACGAATCAAGGCTTCCTCCTCTGTGCCCACCTCCCCAGGCGCCCCCCCATCACTGTTTCTTTCCTGCCCAAATGGATGCCTCTGTAATAAAAACATCCCCCCACCTTTTTCTTTTACACGAAACAACACGAGACACACACAGTTCTGCGCACGCTCTTTCTGCTAACCACAACTCGGCTGTTCTTGACAGAAGATTCCTTTTTGTTCACTCTGATATGGAACTGGTAATGCAGTCACGTACATCAAAAATCTAAAGTTTATGGAAAAGTGAAACATCTCCCTCCCTCCCTGTACTTCGGTCCCCCTCTCCAGAAGGAAACAACTTTCTTATAAATGCTTTGTTGCCTTCCAGGATTCCTCTACTCAAATAAAAAGCAAACGTGAAGTTTTGTTCTCCCCTCGCCCACTGATCTGCACCCGGCTTTTTTTGTTGTTTTCAAACCAGCTCTATGGACGTGCGATTGACACATTGCGAGTGTGCAATCTGTCAACTGTGGACAAAGGCACATAGCCACAAACCCACCCCCACAATCGAGACTGAAGCATTTCACATAGCCCATGGGTTCACTTCACACTGCTGTTTCTGTCTGTTGTACCTGGAGATCTGCCCATCAGATCTCAGGGGAACTGCTGGCTCTTTCCACAGCTACAGAGGTCCTGCCGTATGCCTACCCACTGTCTCCGAACCAGCCGTCGACCGAGGGCCACCTGAATTGCTTCCAATAACTTTGCTATCCTCAAACACCGCTGCAATAAATGACCCTATGCATTCATTTCCTATGTGTACAGACAGATTGGTAGGATACATCAGATACATTCCCCAAAGACTGCCCTTCTTTTTAAAAAAAAAAATGTTTTGATGTTTTTAATTTTTGAGAGATAGAGCACGAGTGGGGAAGGGGCAGAGAGAGAGGGAGACACAGAATCCGAAGCAGGCTCCAGGCTCCGAGCTGTCAGCACAGAGCCCGACGCGGGGCTCGAACTCACGAACCGCGAGATCATGACCTGAGCCGGGGTTGGACGCTTAACTGACCGAGCCACGCAGGTGCCCCGAGGTTTTATTTTTAAATAATCTCTACATCTAACATGGGGCTTGAACTTATAACCCTGAGATAAAGAGTCACATGCTCTACTGACTGAGCCCCCCAGGTGCCCCAGGAGTCCCTCTATATGACAGCCATGGAGCTTCCACCTGATGTCACTGGCTCCTTGCCGGGCCTGCTGAAATCCATTCCAGTCTTTCCCTCTTACCAACCAACTGCAGTGGGTGCCCCTGGCCCCATGCTTTTTGTACATCCGTGCAAGTATGCACGCAAGAAAACTTGCAGAAGCAGAGCTGCATGAGGGCCTGTTTCTTCCAGTGGATTCTGGAAGCTGCAGACAAGCCCAGTTCCCCTCTGGGAGGGAGTTGAGTAACAGCCACCCACAGCCAGCCAGGGCCACCCAGCGCAGGGCAGGTCCCAGTGCTCCCTTGGCCCCTCCCTCAACTGTCACTTCAGCCGCTACAGGGCAGGGACCCACTTGGTTGGCTCCAACTGTCAGCCTGAGCTGAGTGAAATGAAATCGCAACCCGGATAGAATGTAACTGAGGTTAGTTTTAGGGAGAGGAACTCAGGGAGTGTGACACCTTCCATTCGCTACTTTATAGAAGCTGATATTGTTGAATCTGTTGCAGATACAACCCGGGGGAGCATGTGTTAACTGTTAAAATTAAGCAAAGCTATCTGACCAAAATGCCAGCCCTGAGTTCCTTCCTGGGATTACTACTACCAGCCGAGCTCTACTCCCCAAAACACCATCGCTTCTAATCCTCACCCATGCGGCAAGGGCCAGAATCATCCTCGCTTCTCTGAGGACATTACAGAAACTCGACAGATTAAGTAACGTGCCCAAGGTTATGCCCAGGAAGTGGCAGACCCTTGATCTGAACCGCAAGAGTCAAGGCGGTTCGCAGCCACCCTGCCTGTTCCCACTGACTCAGAGGCTCCAGGCAGGGCAGGGATCTGAATCAGAAGTCAGCCCAGCGTCCCTGTTCACAGGGCCTGGAGCGTGGAATTAGCCCAACGTCCCTGTTCACAGGGCCCAGCACGTGGAAAGGAGAAGTGACCCACCCAAGCTGACACAGGGAACGAGTGGCAGGGAGCGGGCTTGTCACCCAGGCCCCCTTCTCCACAACGACCAAGTGCTGTTGCCATGTACCAAGCACAAGCACCAGGCAGCTGGGGACCCAAGGAACAGCAAAAAGAAGAAAGCAGGGAGGACACTCGGGCTCAGAGGGGTTCCATCCAGCCCGGGGGACGAGGCCAGCTAGCACGCAGCCATTGTTAGAAAGATGCCTTCTAAACTTCAAAAAGCTGGATGCCATAGGGGCGCCTGGGTGGCGCAGTCGGTTAAGCGTCCGACTTCAGCCAGGTCACGATCTTGCGGTCCGTGGGTTCGAGCCCCGCGTCGGGCTCTGGGCTGATGGCTCAGAGCCCGGAGCCTGTTTCCGATTCTGTGTCTCCCTCTCTCTCTGCCCCTCCCCCGTTCATGCTCTGTCTCTCTCTGTCCCAAAAATAAATAAAAAACATTGAAAAAAAATTAAAAAAAAAAAACAAAAACTGGAGGCCAGAGATTCTCAAGGCCAGCCACAGGCTTTCATATCCTCTCACTCTTCCCAAGCAACCGGCTGGGATTCGCCCATCATGGATGTTATCATCTCCCCCACTCCACTCCTCACCCCAGGTGCCGGGACCGGCAGTGGCATCCTCCTGCAGCCAGCAGCTTGTCCTGGAGGTCAGGCCACCCCCTCAACACCCTCGCAGGCCAAGAACCACAAATAAGAAGGTGAGAGACCTGCCTTGCGAAAATGCACGGTCATCAGAGCAACGTGACGCCAGCTCGGAGCAAACGTCCGCAGGAAATCCAGAAACGAGTTCGAGAACACACGAGACCGCAAGGCAGGTGGAAGGTGGTGCTCTGCAGTTTCGCGGGGAAGGTGTTATTTGCCTTGTCAATTTCCCCAGAGGACAGAGCCCTGATCCTCCTTCAGACCACACACACAAAAATAAAACCCAGAGGGACCACATGTTTGAATACAGAAATAAAACACCACAGGAGTCGAACGCGAACATCCACATCTGAATAAGATGGGTCAGGGCAGCTCTGTTCATAATTGCCCCGGAGTGGCAACAACCCCCACGTCCATCCATAGGTGCAAGGAGAAACAAATTGTGGTCCATCCACACGAGGGACTACGACTCAGTGATAAAATGGGACAGACTACTGATAGACATGACATGGACAAGTCTCCAGCTGAGTCAGCTGAGCAAAAGCAAGCGAAACTCAAAAGACTACAGAATGTATGATTCTGTTCATATGACTTTCTGAAAACTACATAAAGGAACTGAAAACAGGTCAGTTGATGCCAGGGGCTGGGCACAGGGGAAGGAATGGACTACAAAGAGACACGAAGAAAGTTTTGGGGGGTGATGGAAACATCCGTTATCTCTCTTTTTTTTTTTAATGTTTATTTACTTTTGAGAGAGAGAGAGAGAGAGAGAGAGACCGAGCACGAGCAGGGAAGGGGAAGTGAGAGAGGGGGACACAGAACCGGAAGCAGGCTCCAGGCTCTGAGCTGTCAGCACAGAGCCGGAAGCCGGGCTTGAACTCACGAACCTGCAAGATCATGACCGGAGCCCAAGGCGAACGCTTAACCGACTGAGCCACCCAAGCACCCCAAAACATTCTCTATCTTAATTGTGGTGATGGTTTCATGCGTGTACACGTATGTCAAAACATGAAATTTCATAGTTTACATGCGATTTATTGCCTGCCAATCATATCTCAATAGAGCTGGGAAGGAAAGACGGTAGGAGAGAGTGAGAGAGAGAAATAGGAACAAAGAGAATGAAAAAGAAACAAACCCCACAATCATGAGCAGATATGGGATAGTCCATATAAACTATGGCCGAGTTGCACTACGAATTGTGTAACTACTAAAACCAAAGTTACCTGTACGTGTTTTGACTATTAAGTGTAAATAGCAAATCGATCCCCCCTGTGTGCACAAGTTTATAGGAGCAATGAAAAAAAAAAGAGTCCGGTAGAGCCAGTTCCAAGGGTAACACTGCCCCCTAGGGGACACCCTGAAGATAGCTCGACCTAAAATACATCTTCCAAATTACTTTCTTGACCACTGTCAGGAAACGGCTCTTATCAAGGTCACCAGGGACCAAACACTTGCAAGGTCAACAGTCAATTCTCTTTCCACGTCTTAGTCAAACTCTCAACCACAGGTGACACAGCTGACCACCCTGTCTCAAAATACCTTCTTCTCAAGGCTCTGGGAAAGATCACCCACCTCTCTCTCCCCCTACCTCACTGGCCTACCCAGTCTCTTGCTGACTCCTCCTCCTAGCAACCCCAGGTTGGGGTGCCCCTGGTCTCCTTCTTAGCCCTCTTCTTTTGCTATACTTTGCCCCTCACCCTGACACCAGGTGACTTCCTCTGGCCCCAAGGCTTCAAATAACCTCCCTAGGTGAATGACTCTCAACATCACTTCCAGAGCCTTCACCTGACCTCCAGACTCCTCTTCCACGGGCCTGTTCCCATCCCTCCTTTTGCTCGTCTCCAAAATCATGGCTAGAACACAACCCTGGACTTCTCCCTGCGCCTTCCTCATCTGAGTGAGAGGGAGCCCCCCGGGGCTCCAAGACAGGGGAGTGTCTGTTCCCTTCTCTCCTTCCCTCCATCAGAAGTTCTGCAGGTGCAATTTCTGTGTAACTCCCGCTCAGCCTTCGATTTCAACCCGAGCGGCAGCCTCCCGGAGAAGCCTTCGCTAACCCCTCAGACTAGCTGGGCAGCCCCCTCCATCATCATATGCTCTGAGATCCATACGTTCGCCTCTGCTGAGCTGAAGGGTGTAGTAATTGAGCCTTTTATGTTTATGTCCAGCCTCTCCCCTAAACTGTGGGAACTGTAAAGCCTTATTCTCTCCTCGCCCGACTCCAACAGAGTCCTTAAGGTGCCCACGAGACCACGTGATCTGGCCCTTGTTTGCCTGTGCAATCTCTTCTATTATAACTTCGGCGCTCGGTGCGGTCCGCGGACCAGCGGCACGGACGTCACCGGGGAGCTAGTTAGAAATGCAGCCTTTGAGACCACATCCCTGACCTAATGGATCAGACCTGAATTTTAATCAGATCCGCAGGCTCTTATTAACGTTTGAGAAGAGCGTCCTACAATCTCCCCCATCACCACGATTCAGCCGTACTGCTATTTGCAATTCCTTAGCACGGAAATCTTTTGAACGTGTCCGCAGCTGGGGAGATCCGGGCGGGCTGCGAGGGGCTGAGGCTTGAACTGGGAGACACGACACATGCAGACCCCGCGGCCTAGAGCGAGGATGCCTTTCCAACGCCGGTCCGGCCCAGCCCACCGTCGCTGAACCGCCGGCACCGCGACAACTCCTCAGAAGCGGCGGCGCGCACCGCCTCAGGCCACGGCGCCAGCGCCCCCGCGCAGGCGCACTGAGACCCCGCCGCCGGTAGGGTGTGCGAGTACGCATGTGCACCGAAAAGATGCGGGAGAAGGCGGGGCCTCCCCGCGGGGCGTTCCCGGCCGCAGGTTAGAGGAGGAGAGGGGGTTCCGCTTCCGGCTGGAGCCGGAAGCTACTGTCTCCCGGGTGAACGAGGCCGTCGCAAGGAGGGGAGGCGAGTGTAGGTGACTGTTCGCCGGGGCGGGCGTTGGGGCCAGGCCGGGTTAGGCGATCTTCTACTTGGGGGGGGGGGGGGAGCGCTCACGGGATCCTGGAGGAGGCGTCGAGGACCCCGGGGTTGGGGAGGGGGTGGCCGGCCGGGGAGCTTGACTCCCCCGGACCCCAGCCCTCTAAGCGCGGCCGCTCGGAGGCCTGGCTCCCGCCGGCGGAAGGCGGGAGGCGACGCCGAAGCCTCGGTGAGCCTGGAGGGACCGCTGACCCTCCGCCTTTTGAAGGTTGGGAGCCGATCCCTTTTCTAGGCCCCTTTGGCGCGCTTGGACTTAGGTCGCCATAGGGCAGGCAGGGCCCCTGGAGCTTTGTGTACAGGCTAGACCCCCTTTCTGTTGTGCGATTGGGGGTGCCGTGGACGCCGGATAAAACGAGATTGTGGAGCCCATCCATACCTTCTGGTTCGGCAGCCTTATCTGTTCGTTCAACAAGTAGTTACTGAGCGCTTAATGCATACCAGGCACCGTGCCTGGTATGGGGATTCAGCAGTGGGTAAATCGTGTCCCCCCCCCCCCCCCGCCCGCAACACTGCATTCCATTAGGGGCAGATCTGAAATGAGGTTCAGAAATCTGCATTTTTGAGCATCCCTCAAGGGATTCTATTAACAGGTGGTACCCAGGGCCAGGCTTCGGGAAAACAGAACACTGCCCGGAGCAGGTGAGGCAGGGGCTATAGAACTGGCTACGTTTGCGGAGGGGGGGGTCTGGCTGCTTTCCCCTGCGGGCCCATCTCAGACCCTTTCTCCCCATTGCTCCCTGAGCTTCAGCTGTACCAATCTTCTTGCTCTTTCGGGGGGCGGGAGGGGGGGAGCTGCTTCTGCCTCTGAGCCTTTGCAGTTGCTGTTCCATCAGTCTGGACTGTTTTGCACTGTCGCCTTCTCTCATCATTCAGGCCTCAGTGCAAATGACTTTTACCCAGAGGGTCCTTCCCACCCCACTCCTAGGTGAAGTTGCCCCATTCCGGAAGTATTCCCTTAGCCCTGATTGATTCATCTCATAGCACTTACTGGTAGCGGAAATGATCTCTCTTATTAAGTTGTTAAGGGTCTGCCGTCGGCTACCAGCAGTTCCACAAAAGCAGACACTTTGCCTGCCTTGAGTGCAGCATTGCCGTGGTTCGCGGAGGGCCCGGCATTGGTTCATTCGTTCATTGAGTAAGCATTTGTCGAGCGCCAGCTCTGTGCCACCAGCAGTTGTAGGCTCTGGGGATACAAAGAAAAGACACACGTCCCTGCCATCGTGGAATGTACATTTGGAGGGAGGTGGACAGGGTAGGAGGTGCAGGGAGAGCCATAGGGAGGCTGTTTTGAAAATGACCAGGACTGGGGACTCGGACTACGGTTTTGGCTCTGGCGAGAAGAGAAGAGGGCAGGTTCTGGATGTCTTTTAGAGGGAAAGCCGCGGGATCAGGATCCGATAAGGGATGTGAGAGGGAGTGGAAGGAATCGAGGGGGAGTCCAAGGTTTGTGCAAAGATGGGTTTGCTATCTGCTGAGCTGGGGAAGACGGAAGGGGCCTGTTGAGGTGTCAGCAGCTTGGGTTTGGGACGGGGTATGTTGAAAAAGTGGGTTAGCATCCGGTGAGGGTGTAGCCGAGGCAGGTAGACGAGCCAGTCTGCAGCGCAGAGGAAACGTTGAGGGTGGCAGATCGGGAAGCCTCAGTGTAGAGGAGGCATTTGAAGCCCTGAGGCTGGGCGAGGTCTCCACGGAGGTGAGAGCAAATGGAGAGGAGCCCAGAGACTGAGCTCGTGGGCTCGTGTATCATCACGGAAGTCCGGGCCGGGGCCGGGGGAAAGCAGCAGAAGGAACTGCAAGGCCCCATCAGTGAGGCCGGGGCAGAGTGCAGGGTCCTGAGAGCCGCGTGGGAAGGGTGGGAGGACGGGCCAGTGCGTCCAGTGCCCTGAGGAGGCGGGGAACTGCCCCCTGGGGGGAGCAGTATGGTGGGGGGGTAGAGGGAGAATGGGAGGAAATGAAGACAGGGAATGCAGGCAGCTCTTCTAGAATTCTGGTCTTTATTCCTGTGTCACGGAGGAAGAGCCACACAGGTGGAGTGTAGGGGGGACAGGGAGAGGGGAGAGTGCCTGGGGACGGTGATCCTAGAACCCTGAGCTCAGTGCCTGGCGTGGGAGGCCCCTGTCTCCAAGACACCTGTCCCTAGATGTGCCTCTGCCGCTTGAGCCCATCATCTTCCCCCAGCATCTTGTTCTTCCTGTGCATTAGGCATCAGAGGATGATGCCACCTTCTCCCCCTACCCACCCTTAAGTGGTCCATCCCCCACCACCTTAGGAGTCATCCCGGTCCCTCCTTCTCTGGCCACACTCTGAGACTCTCTCACCCCCCGCCATCCCTCCACCCTGAACAGCCCTGGCGTGGTTCTGACTTCATCTGTATCCACACCTCCGACCTGTACTCCTCGATGCCCTAGAAAGGCAGTGATTTCATCCTTTGTCTCCCCACTGCCCACCCTCCCACCCAGGATCCATCCAGACCCTTCCCCCCTGCCCCCACTCCCTGTTTAGCCTGCCCCTCGCCACCCCCTGCCCCATGTGGTCCCCCAACGCTGGCCGGGGCCCTCAGACACCTGTCTTCGGTCGTGGTATGTGGCAAGGACCGGAAATGCTTGTCCCCCCGTCTCTGCCCACCAGCCCCTTGTGTGTGGAGAGTTAGCCCAGGGGGCTTCTCTGGAGGATCTGTCCTATCCCTTGAGTGTCATTCCTCCTAGGTGTCCCTTGTGTGTCCCTTTGACGAGAGGAGTAGCTGCTCCCAAAAGCGCCGGCTTCTGGGCACTTAGGCTGTGCCCATCCCCGCGCAGCTGGTCCGTCAGCGCCTCTTGCGTCATCCTCACCAGGAACAGTGGCGTCCTGCCTGGGTGCTGAGGATGGGTGGGCCGGGTCCCGTGCTCGGCACTCCGTGTACCGTTTGTCATGGCAGCCGCACAGACCCCTGTGTGGGTAGCAGCCTCATCTCTGTTTTACTGACAGAACACTGAGGCACAGAGAGCTTAAGTCACCCGGGCTGAGTGCCCGGGGCCACCCAGCACGTGGAGGGCCACGATTAGAACTCGGGCCACCTGTTGCCAGAGCCTGCTCCCATCCCCCGCCCAGAGTGTGCCTGGATCCGCGGCCTACCTGGGGACTGGGAGCCTCATCCCTCAGAGGCGGAGCCTTCTTCCCAGCCTGCCCCCTAGAGCATCGAGCTGGAGGGCTCTGGGGGTCCCCTGGGTTGCTGACTCCTGTCCCCCACCGCCACCGCAGGTTTGCCCTCCTACAGACATGGGGCGCAGAAAGTCCAAACGGAAGCCACCCCCCAAGAAGAAGATGACAGGCACCTTAGAGACCCAGTTCACCTGCCCCTTCTGCAACCACGAGAAGTCTTGTGACGTGAAAATGTGAGTGGGGGACGGGGGCCTCCCCTCTCCTCCCAGAGTCGGGAGGCAGCTTCCCTGCTCCCACCATCCTTTCTGCCCCAGGCCCTCCCACTTAGGGCGATCGTCACCCATAGACGTGGCCTCCTTTAGTCACCAGCCCCTCCTCCTCCTGTTCCAGGGACCGGGCCCGCAACACCGGAGTCATCTCGTGTACCGTGTGCCTAGAGGAGTTCCAGACGCCCATCACATGTATCCTTGGGAAACCAGGCTCTTGCGGGGAAGTGGGGTGGGTGGGGAGGGGTGGGGGCAGTCAAGGCTCCCCTGCCCCGGATGGGCTGCTCTAGGGCACCTGGCCACGGGCGAGGGGACTGGATCCAGTCTTTGCTCCTCTGGCCCTCCTGCTTACGCATTTGTGGGCCGTGACCTCCCCGGGGCGGGGACAAGGCGCCACCTGCTGACTTGCGTAGGGTGCAGGGCGGGGATCCGGCTGACACCAGCGAGAGGGGTGCGTACAGGGAAGGGGCCCGATGCCACCAGTTGCCCTTGACCTCAGCGGCCCAGATCTGTCAGAACCGGTGGACGTGTACAGCGATTGGATAGATGCCTGCGAGGCAGCCAACCAGTAGCGATGCAGAGGACCCACTCCCGCGGCAACCCTGCCTGCCGTGGACCTGCCCCGCTGGGTGCCAATCCAGAGACATTCCAGGGTCCGCGGTGTGGGTCCAGGGCCTTCACAGCCCTCTGCGTGTATGGAGTGGGTGTGGGTGTGAGTGTGGCCGTGGCAGCGTGCCTGTGGGCACGGACTGGAGTTGAGGCGGGGTTGTTGGGCCCCCCCGGGGGCCTGAAGTGCTTCCCTTGGCTCTGAAAGCCTTTAACTTGCTTGCTCCTCCTCGGGGCCCGCGTCCTGACGTTCTGGGCAAGGACAAGCCCAGCAGAGGCTGCCAAGGGACTCTCCAGCCTCCTCACCCATCTCACCAGCACCGTGTGAACTGGACTGCCCCCCGCCCCTCCCCTGCCTCCCAAGGCCTGTGGCCTGGGATTCAAAGCCACAGTCCCACAGGCCCCGTGGCTGGGACCTGGCAGAACAGCCCCCTTTCCTGTTTAGTTGCTTTTGTAGAGGAGGAAGGGGCTGGGCTGGGGATCGCCGTCGGTCACGAGCCCCTAAATAAAGCAGCTGATGCAAACTCCTGCTTCTTTGTGATTTCCTGGGTTCTGGGTCAGGCCCAGGGGTTCAGTGAGGGAGAGGGGGAGACTGAAGCACTCAGAGGTGGCCTGGCGGGCCATGGGAAATGGGGTTTGGTCAGTCCTTCAAACTGTCCATTTTGTCCATGCAACAGGCGTTCGGGATGAAACCATGGCAGTGCTGGGCCCGAGGCACACGGATGAACCCACAGACACCTGGCCAGGCATTTACAGGCACAACAGAAAATGGGGCCAGTGGAGCCCGGGGTGACCAGAGAAGGCTTTTCCTGGGGGGCGGTCCGAAAGAAGAAGTGATACTCAAGGGCCACCCTGTGCCAGAAGCTGGTCTCAGGCTTGCCCGCCCTGCCCCCCCCCCACCCCACCCCCCGAAAGGTGCCTGTGAGGCAGGTGCCCCAGGCTCACAGGTGAGGAATTGGGCCAGAGATGGCAAGTCACCGGCCTAACGTCCCACAGCCAGAAAGCTGCAGAGTTGGGCCTTGAACCTGGGAGGCCTGGCGTCACAGCCCGGGGTCTGACTGCCTAAGAGCCCAGGGTCCAGGCCGAGAGAACAGGTCTCTGCTTCCAGGGCTGCAGGGGTGACAGCATTGTGGAGGAGTAAGGGTCCGGGAAAGGGACCTTTTTCCGAGGGTGGTGAGGGGGTCTCTGAAGACGAGGTGGGGCCGATGCTGGTGCGGTGTCATACATTTTGGTCCCTGTCTCTAGTTCCTGGCACAGCTCCTCAACCCCTTGGGATTTCCTGAGTGGCGGCATCTTTTGTCAACAGAGCCCGTTTTGATCACACCTACATTCATGCCGATCGCTGTGGGGCCCCAGATCAGCCTCAGGATGGGGCTGGTCACCGGAAGGTCCGCGATCACTGAGTGGGACCCTCAGTAACACCCACAGCCTCTGAGGAAGGGAAAGGGGGGCTACAGATTAAGCTGTATCACAACTTCAACAAGATTTGACAAGCTTGGGGGGTCGGTGAACCCACAGAAGTGCTGGGGGAGTGGGGTGCCCCTTCTCCCGACTTGGGCCCATACACCGGCTCCATCGAGCGCCTCCTGATTTATATTCTTTTCTAATAAACCGGTAATCTAGTAAAACGCAATGCTTCTCTGAGTTCTGTGAGCCACTCTAGTAAATGAACGAAATCGGAAGAGGTGGTCATGGGAATCCCTGATTATCACTGGTCGGTCAGAAGCACAGGTCATAACCTGGACTTGGAATTGGCCCTAAAGGGGAGGGACAGCCTCCTAAGACTGAACCCTTATCCTGGGAGATCCAGTGCTGTCTGTCTCCAGGTCGTGTCAGAATTGAGTGAATTGCTTGGTTTTGGAAAAAATGCATCTGAACCTTGCTGATGGACGGTGCCCTCAGATGGCCTTACAGGTGTGGAGGTCCTGACGCTCCGGCAGCCTGGGGCCCATCAGCACCCGCACCCGGCTTTGAGCCTGGGCAGCAGGTGGCCTGTGCTTTGCATTCCTCGTTGGTACAGCAGAAAGGACGCTAGAACGTTCCAGGGCCATGCTGAGACTGGAGGGGCCTAGCACAGTGCCTGGCACGGTTTAAGTGACTCTGGGACCCACTCAGGGCACTAAGGGGTGTGGGACAGCCGAGGGGGGATGCTGAGCTAGCCACCAGGCCCGGCCACTGGGTCTGGCATGTTCCCCCACTCCCACCTGGAAGCCCACCCTACCCTGCCCTTCCTGTGGTGCTCTCGCCTCCCCCCTCCAAGGTCCCAGGCAGGAGCCAGTGGGCACGGGCGGAGCGGTGGACAGGTGCCTGGGCGGGGGGTGCCCTCTGGGGTCCAGCAGAAAGGGGGCTCATTCCTCTGGCTTCCAGGGCCCGCCCACCCCAGTCACACAGGCCAAGTGCTAATATGGTGCTGTTTTCTCGAGGAGGCAGGGCCCTGGGCCAGGCATGGATCCTCCTCGGCATAGCTCCCCCTGTGCTGGCCCTGGGGGAGCAGGACTTGTACTAGCCAGGCCAAGAGCGCCTGGAATCCCTTTTACGAGGCCCCAGGGGCTGTGTGCGTCCGTGCACGCGGGTCTTCTGGTGTGTCTCCGCAGGTCCCCGTGTTCCAGCTTCATCCCCTGCTGTGCGTAAGGAAGGGGACACCACCGTTCTGTAACCACCTGCCACCCCCACCCCCACACGGCCGCACCCTCCCCTTGGAACTCTGACAGGTGGTGCCTTCCAGGCAGGACCGCTGGCGCTCACATCACTGGGAGGACAGGGGCCCCTCTGAAACGTGGAGAGGTGGGGGCTGTCCACAGACTCCGAGGGCCCTGGGCTGGCAGGCCAGACTCGGGAGTCAGCCCTCAGAAGAGGGCAGAGAGCGAGCTGGGCGCACAGGGCGGCCGCGCCTGGCAGACGGCTACTCCCCTGCCCCGTGCCAGTCTACAAAGGGCCCTTGCCCCGCGCCCCCAAAGTGCCCATCCTGCCCCACTGCCTTGTCCCCTCCCACCTCCCCACAATCCGGGGCTGAAGGGTCCCGCCTGCCCACGGGGACCTCCGGAACCTGGCTTGACCACGTTCATTGGTCAGTACCAAATGCCTTCCCCCATCCGGGGGTGTCATTTCAGCTTCCCCATGTCCCCAGGAGGCTCTCTGACCTCATTTTCGTGTTGGGAAAACAGGCCTAGGGAGGGCAAGTGACTTGCCCCGAGTCAGTCAGCGTGTGAGAAGCAGAACTGTGTGATTCACACCCCATCTCGCCTGTCCCGGCGCTTGGGCACTTTTACACCACCACCCCCTCCCCCCCCGCCCCAGACTTCCCAGAAAGGCACACGGGGGCCGAGCACGTGCGTGTGGATATTATGTGTGAGGGTGTGCGTTTACATGTCCTGAGTGGGAGTGTGTGCCGCCCGTGTGCATCTGTGCAAGGGGAGTGTGTGTGCTCCACACACACAAAGTAGGGCACGGATTCTGCGTGTGAGTGCCTGTCCCGGGGCCCGCCAAGTGGCCGCGCACTCCGTGTGCACATCTGACGGTGTGAGCGTTGTGCCCCTGCAGACGCGGATGCGGGACGCGGAGCCGATCCGAGCAAGGCTGTTTGCACGGGTGCAAGAGACACGCGGGCTCCAGCAAAGAGCAGCCCCGAGTCCATGATTTTACAGCCGTTTATTGTGCTCCAGTGAAATAGAAAAAGAAAGTGCTCGCGTTACAAACGCCGCTGTCACATCCACGTATGCCTGTCGCTGCAAACCAAACCGCGTGTGTCCGCTGGGTCTCTGGGCATGCAGTTTGCTCCCACTGTGGGAATGGGGTGGGGGCAGGCCGAGCCTGGGCTCTGGGGGTTTTGCTTGGAGGGGGGGGACTTCTTGTCCTGGGGGGGACCCACTTGTGAGGGGGGAGGGAATGACAGCCGGGGTAGCCTTGCTCAGTGCGTCCTCTGGGTGCTGTTGGGAACACCCGGCTCGGTGTTGGGTCCCGCGGCGCTCCAGGGAGGAGGGCCCCCTCCCCTCCCCCGCAAGCCCCCCAGTTTGCCCCCCTCCCCCACCAAATGCTAACCCTGTGGGCAGGTGCCGGCGGCGGGGGGGCGGGGGGACGCCATGCAGGGAGAGGGGTCGACAGGGGCGGCGCGGCCCCTGCCGAGAGCAGCAGGCAGCCTCCCTGGGGGGAAGGCGGGGCGGGGGGGTGGGGGGCCCCGGGGCCCTAGGCCGAGTTGTAGTAGTTGTGCGGGTGGTGGTTGTGGGCAGGCTCGCCCAGCTCCGGGTACTCGGGCGTCAGGCAGTACTTGGGGTCATAGACCTGGCGCGGCAGCCCGTACACCGTCATGCCCCGCTGCGAGGCCCCCTTGTTGCTGCCCATCTGCAGGCTGACGTTGAGCGTGTCGCAATGCTCCATGCCCAGCCCCGGCTCGAAGATCTGTCGCTTGGTCCCGGGTGCGGTCATCCCGGCCTGCAGAGGGCGCAGCCCGTCAGACCGCGGGCACCCAGCAGGGCAGGGGCCACCCCAGCGGCCCAGCCCGCGGCCCCCTCCCCCCCGCCCCACGCACCTGGCTGGCCCCCTTGTTGCTGCCCATCTGCAGGCTGATGGTAGCCTGGTCCAGGGGCTGGTCCGTGCCCAGCTTGGGGTCGTACAGGTGGCGCCGGGTGCCGTAGGCCGTCATGCCCTGCTGGCTGGCAAACTTGTTCGTGCCCATCTAGGAAGGAGAATCAGCCCGAAGGTCACAGAGCCTCACCCGGGGCCACGAGACAGAGCGTGTCGGCGGACCCTGGCTCGCCCTCTGCCGAGGCACCTGCTTCCATTGTCAGGCTCCGGACTGGACACTGAGGCCCAGAAAAGGCGGGTCACGTGGCCTGTAGGTGGCTCCGAGCCCCGGGGCCTGGCTTCCAGGGTTCGAGCCCCAGCGCGGCCACGTATCATGCGGGCAATCGCGGTAAGTGAGCCGGCTTCTCCAGGCCCCAGTTTCCTCATCTGGATAAAGGGTGTAACAATAGCACCCACCGCTCAGAGCCGCTGGACGCCAAGCACAGTGTCCGGCATACATCCGAGGTAGGGCCAAACAGCCTGTGCCCCAAAGCCTGCCGGGACTGGGGTGCCCTCCTGGCCTCCTTGACCTCCCCGCCCAGCTCAGCAGCAAGACCCCCCGGTGAAGAAGGGGCAGTACCTGAAGCCCGATGATGTTCCTCCCTTCTCGTAGCTTCTCTGGCTCAAATCTCCGTTCCTGCTTCTCCGCGTACTTCACCCCTACGTTCACTTTATTCCCTTTCGTCTTGGCCTGGGGAGGGCCAAGGGAGCAGGGACTGACAAGGGAGCCTCCAGGCACCGTCCCCAGTTAGCACCTGCTCCCCCCTCCCACCCATGCTGGGCCCCGGGGGCACGAGCGGCCCCCACTCGCATCCCAGCCCACACCCTCCACAGCCCACCCGCCCCACGCCCACCCTTCAGCCTCACTCACCATGCTGGCCAGGGCCAGGAGGGTAGACTGCACCTGGGTGTGGTTGGTGTTCTCAAACAGGTCATTGGCCTCGAAAATGTCGTGGGGCTTCACCCCATACTTGGTGATGGCCTTGATGAAGTTGCCGATGTTTTCCAGCTGGAGGGGAGCAGGCGCCAGTCAGTGGAGGGAGGCAGGGTTGGGGGGGGGGAGGGCCGAGGGGCGGTGTGGGCCAGGGGTTGAAAGAGTTCAGAAAAGAGGCTGGGCTCACCTGGTGCCAGTTTTGGGTCGACTCGTTGACCTTCTTCACGGAGCCCGGCTGGAGTTTATTGATGAACCTACAAGGAGCCGGGGAAGGCAGCGAGGAAGGTACGCCCAGCCCCGCGGGACAAGGGGTCAGGGTGACAGCCAGTGGGCGATGGCGCGGGTGCCTACGGCAACCAGCTCAGCTGCGGCCCCGCTGATCCACCCCCGTACACCCGGGCAGGACTGAGATGGGAAATCGGGACCTGGGCTGGGGTCTCTAGCAGAAAGTCCCCTTAGCCCAGGCTTGCAGGAGTCCCCTGCTGTGACCCTGTCTCCCTGGCAACCACCTTTCGGGCTGCTGGTCCTCTCCAGGCATCTGCACTGTGGAAAGCCTGCAGCCTGGGCCTCGGACTTCCCTTCCTGGCCACACTCACCCCCTTGATCTCCTCCAGTCTCTTGACCGCAAATGCCACCGATACGCCAACAGCTCCCCGGTGTCTGGGTGCAGCCGGGCCCCTCACTCCCCAATCCAGCTCCCTACGTGCTATCTCAAATCCAGCGCACCCACCCCTGCCTCCTGACACCCACTTCCCCCAACTCAGCCCCTTCCATCTTCCCAGGCTCAGTAAACACAGCCTTCCAGGTGCTTGGGCAGAGCCCTCAGACTTGCCTCTGACTCTCCTATCCTTTTCTCCCGTCCACACACCCAAGCACTCAGCAAGTCCTTTGGCTCTGCCTTCCAAAGACATCTAGAAGCCCACCACTCCTTGCCACTCCCACCCCGCTCCGAGCCGCCCACAGCTCTCTCCTGGGCTCTTTGCAGGGGCCTCCCTGGGGCTCCCAGCTTCCACCATGTCTCCTCCCGACCCTTCATCTTGTAGCTCGAATGGTCTTTTCAACAATAATTCTAGTTACTTCCCAATTCAAAGCTGTCCCATGCTTTCCCTTCAGAATAAAGATCCTAATACTTAGCATGACTGAAAGTGTGCCCCCCCCCCAGCTCCGCTCCGCCCAGCTAACTCTCTCCACCTCCTCATATCTCTCCTGGTTGTTCCTTGAACACACTACACTCGCTCACTCCCACCTCAGGGCCTTTGCACGGCTGCCCCCCTGCCTGACCCACTCTCCCCTCAGACGCCCTCCCAGGTCCCTCCCTCACTTCATCCAAGATTCCTCTCAAATGTTACCTCTTCAGAAAGACCTTCCAGGCCATTCTGTACAAAGCAGCCACCCTTTTCCCCACCCCGGGTCCCCGTCCATCCCCACCAGACTTTCCTCCACGTCACTTCCCACCCTCGGCAAGTATGTTATGTGATTATCTCATTGATTATTTGATCGATCTGCCCTCACTAGGACGAAAGCTCTACGTGAACTCAAAGTCAAGTCTGTTTTGTTCATTATCCCCAGTGCCTAGACCTGGCACGCAGCAGGTGCTCCATAAATTCTCGAGGCATGAAGGACTGAATGGGGGGAGGTGTGGGGGGTGGGCTTGGCACTCTTTAATGTCCAAGCAACCCTGTCCGAGCTGGGACACCAAGGTGTCCCCCTATTCCTTGTCCCGAGTGGATACGACAGAACAGGATCTCCCCACCCTGCCACCTTTCCAGCACCTAGATCTGGGTAAGCCTGCACCTTCGGGAAGCTTCTCAAGGGCATTCTCCGGCCACCATGGTCACCCTGCCCTGGGTCAGACTCAGAGATGCAGACAGGACCCCCACTGGGCTCAGGGCCCTAGCCAGCATTAACGTTGCCGTGGAATCTGGAATCAAAGCCTGGGAGCTGCGTGGGCTTTCATTTCTCTCGATGATTTAAGTTCTGAGAAGAGTAGAAGATGGGGACCTACTTAAATGACTGTGGTGGGGCGCCTGGGTGGCGCAGTCGGTTAAGCGTCCGACTTCAGCCAGGTCACGATCTCGCGGTCCGTGGGTTCGAGCCCCGCGTCGGGCTCTGGGCTGATGGCTCGGAGCCTGGAGCCTGTTTCCGATTCTGTGTCTCCCTCTCTCTCTGCCCCTCCCCCGTTCATGCTCTGTCTCTCTCTGTCTCAAAAATAAATAAACGTTGAAAAAAAATTTAAAAAAAAATGACTGTGGTATATCTCTCATGTCAAGCCAGTGATGGACAGCCATCATTGCCTGTTGCCCTCTGGCCACGATCTCTCTTTCTTGGAACTCGGAACTCTTGGAGGCCATAAATGGGCCCCGCCCTGCCTTCCTAGATTGTGGAGTCACTTCTGTTGGAACAGTATGGGACTTGGGGCCATGTGTTTTACCTGAGCCTCAGTTTTCTTTCCTGTTAAATGGGCACAATGATCATTTGCCACCACTGTTCCCAGGTCTTGGATATAAAGTGCCTGACCCGGCTTGGAGCCCCTAGTTGGTTGAGGGGTTGAGGGGCGGGGATGAACGCCCAGGTTGAGGGCAGCCCAAGGCAGAGTCTGCTCCACTCACTCGCAAAGAATGATGCCATCTTTGAGGCCGTCCATGAAGTTGTTGCCGATGCGGCGCCCTGTCACCCCCTCGATCCATTCTCGAAGCTCCTGCTCCCGCTGGTGGTCGTACTTCTGGGCCAGCTGGGGGTGGGGGGCGCAGAGAAAGTGGTGAGGACGCAGCGTGGAGCAGACTCAGTCCTCGGACCCCATCTGATATTCCCTGGGCCTGATCTTCTTCAGCCCCTTCCCAACTAAGGCAATTCTGCCCCAGCGTCCATGGGGGAGTAGGGGTGGGGGTTGAAGTGGGCTGAGGGCCAGGGCTGAGGTGGCACCTGCCCAGGGGGCCATTCCGGACATTCTGAGGTTTGGCACCAGAGAATGCGGACAAGGCCGGGGGTGGAGAGCGGGGGGTACTCAGAGCTGGGGGCGGGGCGGTGCCTGGCCTCTTGGTTCCCCCTCCAGGCCAAACTTGGGGCTTAGCTTCCCGGGGGCCCTGCCCGTCCCCCCCTGCTGGAAGCCTGGGGCCCCAAGGCAGGGGAGGAGGAGCCCTAAGGAGGTGCCCTGAGTACTGCAAGGTACGCCTTGCAGGGGACTGTCCTGTCTTGCATGCCTGCCTCAGTGTCTCTTCAGGCCCTCATCTCCTGGGCTCCAGCTCCTGGTGGAGTGGCCGGGAGCTTGTCTCTGTCTTACTCCTGGCCCCGTGCGTGTGGCCGTATTTCTCCCTCTCCCCATCCCCGTGACCTCTCTCTCTCTCTCTCTCTCTCCAGCCCTGTCCGTCTTTCCTTGGCCCTGTCTTCCTGTCCCCATCCCTCCGCGTCTGGCTGGGGGTGGGGCTCCTGGTGGGGCCATCTCTGCCTCGCGGCTGGTCTCCGACTCCAGGTTCCCTGCCTCTGGTGGGGGTGGGGCTCGTCCGGCTCCTCTCTCGGCCTCCCCATCCCTGTCTCGGTCTTATCTCGCTCGTGGCTCACCCTCCCCATCCGTCCCTCTCAAGTCTCTGGGCTCCCAGAATCTCCGTCCCTCTCCGTCCCTCGCCCTCTGCCCCCCTCCCCACGTTGCCCCCCTCCGTTTCTCCAGAACCCTCAGCCCCAGCCCCGACAGGCTCCCGGACTCTGGGGGACGGAGCTGGCCCTTCTCCTGGGGGAGGAGGAGGTGGGAGGGGGCGGCCCCTCACCTGGCCCCGGCCCTGCCGCCCCCCTCCCCACCAGCCCGGCTTTATAAAGCAAACCGGCCCTTATATAGCGCGGCCCCGCGGGCCGGGCTCCCCGAGGCCGCCTTATAAGGCGCGGCGGCTTCTCGCGGCTCTGGGGCCGGCGCTGGGGGGGGAGGGGGGCGGCGCTGGGATCGCTCCCGGCCCGCGCACCCGCCCCCCCCACCAGCCCCCTCCTCCAGCAGCCAGGATCCCCCGACCCTGGATCCGATTCCAGCTCTCCGCGTCCTCGCCGTACACTGGGACAAGCCACCCCGAGCCTCAGTGTTCCCCTCTGTCAAATGGGGCTGGGACTCCTCCCGTGGCAACGCTTACGGGAGCATTCCAGTGAGTTGGGGACTTCAAGTTCACTGCCCTGCAGAAGCTGAACCCCCATTCGGGTGGGTGTGTGGGGTGGGGGGGAGGCCAGGATCCTAGCTCTGCAGCTCCCTTATTTAGAACCCTAGCTACTTACCCCTCCTCTCTGAACCTCAGTTTGCCCATCCATAGCATGAAGGTGGTGTGTGCATGTTCTCCCAGCCCAAAACGAGGACAAATCGTGTCCCTAATGCTCCCTCTCTGACCTCCCCAGCTGTCTCCGCCCCCCCCCCTTCAGGATCTCCCACACTTTCTGGGCCTCCCTTCCCCACCATCCCAGCTGTCAACCACTCCCCAGTTGCTTTTTGAGATGGTGGGTGCAAGGAAGATCAAGTCCTTTCCCAGCCCCCCGCCCCCCAACATAAAAGGAACAGGGGACAGGTTAACAGGAGGCTCTGATCAAGCGGGGTCTTCACCAGGGACTGACCTCCTCAGTTTACCTATATGGTTGCCTGCATGCCCCCCATTTTGCACGCCCCACCCCAACAGTCGCTGAGGGCTCTGGGATGCTCAGGATGGGGAGGAAGGCGGGCCGTACCCCATGTTTGTCCTTTTGTCCCCTCTGGTCCCAAATCACATGGGATAGACCAGAACCCCATGGGGCCGTTGGCCTGCCGGGGTGTATGGGCCGGCGGGGGGGGGGGCCTACCTTGTTCTTGACCTCAGCCGACAACCCATAGGCGGGGCCCCTGTTGAAGTGAGCAGAAGACATGCTGGCTGGTGGTGGGCAGAGGCACTGAGGACTGAGGCAGCAGCTTAAGGCTCCGTCTGCAGCCCCTTCGTCCCTCCTCACACGTTTTTGAAGCTCCGGAGGCGGCCCGGGCCTCTTCCAAGGCCGTCCCATTGGCCGCAGGGGCCTGCCAAGGGGCGGGGCACCCCCCACCTCGGCCACCCCCCTCTCCCCCCCACGTGATGTCAGGGCCTTGGTATTGGGAGCCGATTGTGTCATTGTTTCCACCTAGGGGGGCGGCCTGGGTGATTATTGGGGGGGGGGGGCTTGGTCATAAGAGATCAAGCTTTCCCCATCCTTCCCTACCCTCCACTGTTCTTTGGACCTCTGGCAGGGTCACCTAGGCTCTCCGTGTCTGTCACTGAAGTCACCTCTCCTTGTCTGTCTCCGGTCTTGAGGCAAGACCGCAGCCCACGGCAGCTTAGTGAGCACCACCCTGGGTTTAGCTCCAGACGCCAACGGTCTGTAGCTGAGCCTCTGTTGCCACATCTGTGAAATGGACCAATGGACAGTCCATGCCCGGTGTGGAGCGCCTGGCACAGGAAAGGACTCGGGATAAGGCCAGTTTTTCCCCTGAGCGTCTGGCACCCCACTTCCGTCCCCTCCGGTCCCTCGGAAGGATCTGGGGGAGCAGAGATCTTGGATTTTACCCTCCCCATCTACCTGCGGGTTGCCTTGGCCGTGGGGCATCTGTGTTAGCAGGTTTCCTTGTCCCAGCCAGGCCGGCCTGGAAGGATCCCACGTAAACAGCCCCATCTGGCCAGATCTCACCCCCGGGGACCACAGAGGAGGATGACATTGACCACATCATGCCACTTATGGCAAGGCCACGTTAGTGACACTTGGATGATGTCAGCAATATCTGCCATATACTGATGGGACGTGCAATTTGCTGGCCACATGCTAAGGGCACGGCTGTGATATGCTGATATGACAGTGGCTCTTATGTCGGGCCCTGTTACAAGGACTATACATGTACCAACTCGTGCCTCACAACGCCCTTAGAAAGGGATGCTGTTACTTTTTTTAAGTGAATTTATTTATTTTATTTAAAAAAATTTTTTTTAATGTTTATTTATTTTTGAGAGAGAGATAGACAGGGCGCGAGCAGGGGAGGGGCAGAGAGACAGGGAGACAGAATCCGAAGCAGGCTCCAGGCTCTGAGCTGTCAGCACAGAGCCAGACATGGGGCTTGAACTCACAAACCGTGAGATCATGACCTGAGCCAAAGTCGGGCGCTAACTGACTGAGCCACCCAGGCGCCCTTATTTATTTTGAGAGAGAGAGAGAGGAAGAGCGCTCGCCCGTGCACGAGTGGAGGAGAGGCAGAGAGCGAAGGAGAGAGAATTCCAAGTAGGTCCCCGCCGTCAGTGCAGAACCCCATGCGGGGCTTTATCTCTTCAACAGTCAGATCATGACCTGAGCCAAAATCCAGAGTCAGACACTCAACCGACTGAGCCACCCAGTCGCCCCCAGATGCTGTTATTATACACACTTTACAGATGGGGAAACTGAGGCATGGGGTGTGGAATCCCTTTCCGAGTGTCACCCAGTGTCAGTGGCGGAGCAGAATTTGACCCCAGGCCCCTGCCCCTAATGCCATCGCGCTAAGTCAAGGTTCCTCAACCCCGGCACTGTGGACAACAGGGCTGGATAATTCTTCCCGGCCAGAGTCTCTCCTGGGCCTTACCGTAATTGAGGCGGCATCTCCGGCCTCTACCTACCAGATGCCAGTAGCACTCCCTTAGTCTTGACAAACAGCAACGTCTCCGGACGTTGCCAAATGTCCCAGCAGGGAGACGGGAGAGGGAAGGCAGATCTTTCCTGTTTGAGAACCGCTGGTCTAAACCAATAGGCTAAAATACATAAAACGAGCCCACAATTAGCTCCTGGTATAATCCTAAATGCACTGGGTCTGTTCACTCAAGCCTCACAACAGCCTTCCGACGTGGGGTCTGTACGCGGCACAGAGAGGTGACGCCGCCCGCCTGGCCTTACACAGCACGAGGGCGACGCAGCCAGGATTCGAACGCGCAGATTCCGGGATCCTGCCCACGCTGAGCGGCCCGGGGCGGGCCCCGGGTCTCTGCGGCGCACGGCGGGGAACGCGCGCCTCGGCGGAGCAGGCGGCTGGCGCCCCCTGGCGGCCCGGGAGGGGCGAGGGCGGGAGCGGGGCCCGGCGGGATCCGGCCGGCGGTGACGCGAAGCGCTGACTCACTCGGCTCCGCCCCGCCCCGGCCCTCGGCCGTTTGGCCATTTATAGAATCCGCGGGGCCTCTGAAGTCACTGCCCAGGCACGACGGGGGCGGAGTGGGGGAGCTCTTGGCGCGTCCCCAGACGGGGCAGCCCGGGGTCTCCCTAGGGGCCGACCCTCTCTGGCTCTGCCCTGTCCCTCCGATTCTAGTCCGTGTTGGTGTCTCTTTCTCTGTCTCTAGGTCCGTCTCTACCTCGCCCAGTCTTTTTATGTCTTTGTCTCCGAATCTGCCAGCCTCACTGTCTCTCTCTGTCTGTTCCCCTGTCTCTCCATCTCTGGGTCTCTGTTTCACCTTTCTAGGTCACTGTTTCTCTCACTCCGTGTCTCTGTCGTTTCTGTCCTTCCCTGAGTCTCTTATCTGCTTGATGGGGTTGAGGTGGAGGGAGGGGGCTGATCCCGTCCGGAGGCCCCCGCCCCAGTGGACTCCCCCATCACTGGCTGTCCAGTGTGTAGACCCCTTCTCAACTCCTGTCTGGAGTTCTCAGGTCCCAGCCCCTCTGTGCCTCAGTTTCCCATCTAAATGAAGGGTGGGATCTTGTCAGAAACGGAGTCGCCCCAAAGGGCTCGCGACGGTTATGAAAGAAAAACTCTGCCTTTCCTTAATCCAGGGAGTCCCCTAGAACCGTCCTGACTCTCACGGCCATCTAAAAATCAGAACACACAACTCTGTACTCGTGTGTCTCCGGGAGAGAGCCGCTGCCCCCTTCCCCTTGCACCCGCCTATCTGGGCAGCCCCCACTATGCCAGCCCCCTCGTATCTAGCTTCCCCTTCCTGAAAACAGGCAGAAGCTGTTGTTCATAATGTCTTCTGTTTCTGGAGGGCTCACTCCATGCTAGGCACTGTGCCAAACACAATCCCATTTAGTCCTCACTGCCACCCTCCTGGCGTGGAAATGTGTAGACCCATTTTATAGATAAGGAAACTCAAGGTTCAGAGAGACCAAGCCACTCTCCTAGGATTACGCTGCTCCCGCTGCTCCTAGATCCTTCCACATGTATTTCTTATTTATTTGAGAGAGAAAGAGAGCATGGGGGGGGGGGCGGAGGGGGAGGAGAGGGAGAGAGACAAAGAATCCCAAGCAGGCTCCGTGCTGCCAGCACAGAGCCCGACTCGGGGCTCAAACCCACGAACTGTGAGATCATGACCCCAACCGAAATCAAGAGTCAGACTCAACCAGTATTTGTTGAGCACCCAAACACACTCCCACCTCAGGACCCTTGCACCAGCGGTCCCTTCCAGCAGTCACATTTCCAAAAGATGCCTGCATGGTGATGCCTTCACTTCTTCTGCTCAAATGTCACCACTTTGGAGAGGCCCTCCCTGACCACCTGCTCTAAAATAACAGCATCACCCAGACTGACTTTGAGAGGGTGAGCACGAGGGAATTGTTCACATGTGTTTGCACCTGACAGTTGCTGTGTCTGCCTCCATAAAAATTTTCACTTTAAAAAGTCATTTTTAGGGGTGCCTCAGTGGCTCAGTCAGTTAAGCGTCTGACTCTTGATTTTGGCTCAGATTATGATCTCACGGTTCGTGGGATCAAGCCCCGCATTGGGCTCTGCACTGACAGTGGGAGCCTGCTTGGGATTCTCCCTCCCCCCCTCTCTCTCTGCCCCTCCCCTGCTTGCACTCTCTCTCTCAAAATAAATAAACTTTTTGCAAAGTCATTTTAAAAGCCCCCACTTACACCTGATGCTAATATAACACTGTATGTCAATTATATTTTAATGAAAAAATTAAAGGCCTACCACGCTATCCCCTTTCCTCGCTATCTTTTTCTTATCATCTCCTGTTTTCTCAACTTGTATCTCATCCTGTGAGCATAAAAACTCCACGGGCAGGGCTTTGCTTGCTTTGTTCACCGCTCTGTCTCCAGTGCCCGTACATTGCCTGCATACAGCAGGCACTCAAAAAAGGCTCTCTGGGTAAAAGGAATTAAAGTTGATGAGCCAGGACTCAGACATTTGTCTGCAATGTTGGTGTTTAAGCATGCACAAAGGAAGGGCATAATTTCCAGGAAGTTCCTGGACTAAGGATAGTTGAGCTGGGGATCTTCTTTGTGTTTCCATCCTAACTTTCCCCAGAAGACCAGCTTGGGGGTGGTTAGGGGGTTGGGCCTCGGGCCATGGCGGGAGTTACGTAGGCCATTCTCCACTTGCCCACTCCCTGGTCCAGGCATGAGCTCTGCAAGATGTTTTGTAGGAAAAACATCTGGTTGAACAATGGAGACTTTTTTCAAAAGGGGACCGGTGACTACCAGATGGGCAAAATTCAGAACACCCGACAACACCAAGGGCCGGGGAGGCCGCAAGAACGTTGTGGGTGGATGTGGGCAGTTTGTTGAGAGGTTTCAAAATGACAAGTGTCCTTTCCTTTTCTGGTCAAGTCGACTGAGCCATGGGGTACCCAGATGGTTGGTCAAATGTTCTTCTGGGTGTGTCTGTGAGGGTGTGTTCGGGTGGGATTCATATTTGAATTATAAACGGGAAAACAGACTGCCCTCCCCAATATGGAGGGGCCTCATTCAACCAGGCAGAAGCCGGAACAGAACAAAAAGACTGACCTTCTGTCCGGTAAGAAGAAAACGCCTAATGTCTGACATCCGTCTTTTTTTCTCCCTCCAGACTGGAACTTCTTGGATCTCAAATTTGCCAGCTCTCACACCGGAACTTACATTCATTGGCCCTCTGGGTTCTCAGAGCTTCGGACTTGGACTAGAACTACATCGTCTGCTCTTCTGGGTCTCCGGCTTGCCAACTGCGATATTGGACTTATTAGCCTCCATAATCATGTGAGTCATTTCCTTGTAATAACACCCCCTCCTCTCTCTCTCTCTCTCTCTCTCTCGTTCTCTTTGTTTCTCTCTATTCTAACTGGTTCCGTTTCTCTGGAGAATCCTATTTAACACATCTTCTGATCCAGAAAATCATTTTTAGTATATACCTAAGAAGTGTAAGTGGAGGTGTGAAAAGAACATTTATTGCAGTATCTTCTTGACAACAAGTTACCCTGGGGGCACCTGGGTGGCTCAGTCTTTAAGCGTTCCACTCTTGATCTCAGTTCAGGTCTCAGTCTCAGCTCAGGTCTTGATCTCAGGATTGTGAGTTCAAGCCTCATGTCTGGGAACCACGCTGGGTGTGGAGCCCACTTAAAAAAAAAAAGAAGAAGAAGAATAGAGAGAAGGGGGTTCTGGATCCATATTCCATGGGTTTGGAACATGCCCTGTTGCTTCCTGACTGTGCGACCTTGGCGAGATATCTTAACTTCTCTGTGATTCCGTTTCCTCCTCTGGGAAATGGGCATATTGATAGTACCTGCTTCCTAGATTTCTTTCTTAACTTTTAACTTTTAGATAATTTTAGACTTACAGAAAAGTTCAAAAATAGCATAGAGTGTTCCCATTTACCCTTCACCTTGCTGCCCCTACTGTTAACATCTTATGTAACCAAGTACACTTATTAAAACTAAGAACTTAACCTTGGTACAATACTATTAATAAACTACAGCCTTGATTTGGATTTCTCCAGGTTTTCTACTCCTCCTTTTTCTGTTCCAGGACCCAATCCAAGATCTCTCATGGCACTTAATTGTCATGTCTCCTTAGACTCCTCCAGTCAGTGACAGCCCCTTGTCGTTCATGCCCTTGGCACTCCTCAAGAGAACCGGTTGGCAACTGTGTAGACTCTCTCCACTTGGTTTATCTTGATTGGATTGAGGTTTTCACATTACTGGGAAGGATACCAGAGAGGTGATGTTCCCTTCGCATATCGGGGGCTTATGATGTCACCGTGACTCACTGCTGGTGACTTTAACTTGCATCCCTTGGTTAAGGTGCTGTCTGCCAGGATCCGACACTGTGAAGCTTCTATCTTTCCCAGGGTTGTCGTGTGGACCGCGCGTAAAAGGGTCTGTGTCGGGGCTCCACACATACTGTTCCGCTGCGTTAGTAAAAACAAACACAACAACACAAAAGACACAACTATGCAAAACGCCTGTGCTTGAATCCACTCCTTCTGTAAGGATCCACAAGAAAATAAGAGCCATAAGGGCTTCAAGAGGAGAAGGGACACTGGGAGCCCCGAAGACGGCGGCCAGGTCGCCGACACGACCGCCACTCACGCACGCCCTCGCCCACGTCCGAGCTGAGCAGAGCAAACTGCGCCTGCGCAGAGCTGGGCTCCGGTGCTCTCCCAGCAGTGCCCACGTGGCTGTCAACGTGCTGGGGAGGGGGCGTGCACAAGCCCCCTGTACCGGCAGTTGATTGGCTGGCGCTCCTCTCAGCCTGGCCAATCACAGGAGTCTGGATGCCGCGGCTGCCCAGGCTTTCAGGCGGCCTGAGGGTGGCGCGCGCGCGTATCCTGTCCCCGCATGGCAGGGCCTTGCCTTATGGAGGCCAAGGGACTGCAGATATGGCTTTTGAGGGGTGGATAACTGCCCTTGCCTGGAGCCTCTGTTACTGCCAGCCCCCCCCCCCCCCGTTTTATGTGCTAATCCTCTTCGGTTAATAGCCTTCAACTGGGGCTTTCCAGGGGGGCCTGGGAGCGCCCTACTCCAATCTGACCTCATCTCGTATCACTTCTTTTTCTTTTTTATTATTATTTTTTAATGTTTATCTATTTTTGAGAGAGACAGAGACAGAGCTTGAGCGGGGGAGGAGCAGAGAGAAAGGGAGACACAGAATCCGAAGCAGGCTCCAGGCTCTGAGCTGTCAGCACAGAGCCCGAAGCGGGACTCGAACCCACGGACCGTGAGATCATGACCTGAGCCGAAGTCGGAGGCCCAACCGACTGAGCCATCCAGGCGCCCCATTTGTCTTTTTTTAAGTAGACTTTTAAAAAAATTTTAAATATGTACAACATAAAATTTACCATTTTTAAGTGTACACTTCTGTGTTATTAAGTACATTCACATTGTTATGCAATCGTCACCACCATCCAGCACCAGAACTTTTTTCAGTCTTCCAAAATGGAAACTGTAGCCATTTAACGCTAACTGCCCATTCTCTAGTCCCTTCAGCTCCTGGCAAACACCATTCTACTTTCTGTCTCTCTAATTTGCCTGTTCTAGGGACCCCCTATAAATGGAATAATATAGTATTTGTCCTTTTGTGACTGGTTCCTTTCATTTAGCACAATATCCTCAAGGTTCATCCATATTGTATCATGTATCAGAATTTACTTAATTTTTATTATTTTATATATTTTTTAAATGTTCATTAGAGAGGGAATGAGAGAGCATGGGGGAGGGGCGGGGGGGAACAGAGGATCTAAAGTGGGCTCTGTGCTGGGCCGCCTGGGTGGCTCAGTCGGTTGAGCGTCCGACTTCAGCCCAGGTCAAGATCTCGCAGTCGGAGAGTTCAAGCCCTGCATAGGGACCTGTGCTGACCGCTCAGAGCCTGGAGCCTGCTTCGGATTCTGTGTTTCCCTCTCTCTCTGCCCCTCCCCCGCTCATGCTCTGTCTCTCTCACTCTCAAAAAATGAATAAATGTTTTAAAAAAAGTTTTTTTTAATAAAGTGGGCTTTGTGCTGACAGCCGACAGCCCAATATGGGGCTTGAACTCACAAACTGTGAGATCATGACCTGATCCAAAGTTGGATGCTTAACCCACCGAGCCACCCAGGTGCCCCCATGTTTTAAAACGTTTAAACTGAGCTATTACATAAACCAAAATGTATGGATCTTAACGGAAAGCTCAATGAATTTTCACATATATACTCGTGTAGTCGTTACATAGCTCAAGCCATAAAATATTTCTTTTTAAAATGTCTTTATTGGGGCACAAGCAAGCAAGCACACAAGCAAGATGGGGCTAAACTTTTGGGCTAATTACACGGGGTCAACGTTCCAAGTTCAAAATAGATTAACATTAACAAGATGGCAGCCACAATTATGTCCTAAACAGTTCTGACGTTGTACTTAATCTTTTTCAAGCTGCCAGTGGTTGGAAAAGGCTTCAATGGAGCAAGGGTCTTTGTCCGTGTCCCCAGTTAGAATGCCAGCTCTCCAAGGCCAGGAATTTTTTTGTGTTCACTGCTCTTCCTCAGTGCTTAGAACAGTGCCTGTTATAAAGGCAAGCCCTCAACAGATTCCTGTTGAGTCAATCTGAGCCTTCTCATGGTGGGGTGGGAAAAGCCTCAGCCTCCTGTGCACAACCCTCCCCCATTCTGGCCCAGGGTCCAAGTCTCCGGCAGTGTTGAGGGAAGATCTTTGAGATCTGTTCAATTGCTTCCCACTGTCGGCTCTGGGTCATGAGGGGCTCCCCTGCCTCACGCCTTGGACAGGGTGAAGTGGTACATCCATAGCATGTTGAGGATGCCCAGGACCAGCATTGCCAAGGTCAACACACCTCAAATTTTAGAATGGCATCACAATGATGCCAGCTACATAGCCCAAAGCCACACCATTCAGTGAGGCCACTCGTGAGGTTCAGGGGCAGCCGACTGTACTCAGGAACCAACTGTGGACAGGTGGGTTAGAGGATCGGAGGTTGAGGGAAGGGGAGGGGAATGCAGAAGACCGCGAAGGTCCCCTTGTGTCCCCAAACCCAGGCACCCAAAATTAGCAAAGGGCTTTGAGCACAGAAGTAACTCAGTAAGGCAGGCTGCCCTGGGGCTGGGGAAAGATGCCGAAAGGCAGGGGCAGGGTAATTAGTCAGGCATGTGGAAGGTGAGCTACAGGGGGCTGTCACAAAGGGACTGGTGGTCTAAAGATTGGGGTGAGCATTAGGCACATTTATCCATTAATCTATCCATTGTGGTAACTAACATCTGTTGAGCACCTACCATGTCCAGGTCCTGTCCCTACAGCTGGGGACACTACACGTCACAAACAAATTCCCCCTGTCCTCATGGAGCTTATAGTAACGGAGCCCACAGATGTTCAATCCATGCAGGCAAGGAGGAGGGGAGAGGTGTGTCCAGGGCTCTTTACATGAAGCAGCAGAAGCCAAAGAGAGAAACTGCACGGTAACACGGGCACATCTGATCCCGGTTCGCGGAGAATCCCCACCAGGTCTGGAGAGAGCAGGGGTCAGAAGTGTGCCAAGGATTGTGTGAATGTGACCCTGGGGTCCCACCCAGCTGGATCCTATCTATCTTAGGGCGGGTAACCAGAGCCCTCAGCCACAGTCTGTGGGGTGAGGTGAGCAGGGGGCCCACTGAACCCGGGACAGCCGTGGACAGGGCGGCTGGGGGCCTGGTGTGGAGCGGTCAAGGCCCTGGGTCAACCTCTTCCCGGGGCTGGGGCAGAGAGAGACAGCGGGCTGGACAATGAACCCCCTTAGCTGGGCCAACCTCAATCTGAGAACCTTCCTGAAGAGGTCCCTTCCTCACCTGGTCACCCACAGCAGTGTCCACCCCACTCCCCTGTGCTGCCAGTTCCCCACACTCGCAGGAGTGTAGAGTGGGGGTGAGAGTGAAATGGAGAACGTCCCTCTGGGCCTGCTGACTCTGTTACAGAGTGCAGTTGATGTTGACTGTCTCCGGGGAAAGCAGGTAGTACCTGCTGAGAGCGCTGATGGCGAGGGAGAGGAGGATGAACACACACCTGGGGAGGAGACAGGGGCAAGTTAGGTGCCCGCCCTCCTGGCCCCGCCCCTCCCTTCTGGCTCCGTCCCGCACGACCGGAAGTCCCCCTGGAGGCATTTGCTTGAGTCCAAATCACAGCCAGAGGCTGACCAGCACGCGCTGGCTGAGCACCCAGGGGCTCCTTTGGTGCGAGACCAAGTCAGAAGGCTGCACTGGAGGGGGCGCCATAGGAATGGGCTGGGTGGTCATTGCCCTATGGCCAAGTCTCCGCCCCAGGTACCGCCTATGCCCAGCAGCTTTATATATATATAATTTATATATATATATATAATTTATATATATATAATTTATATATATTATATATAATATATAAAATTCATATATATAAAATTCATATATATATATATATATATATATATATATATATATATATATATATACATAAAATCCCATGAGGTTATTATAACTGGCCCATTTCAGGGTGAGATGACCCAGGCACAGATGAGTTAAGCAGGAGCCCAGAGTCAGGGAGCTAATTAGCAAAACTTGTCTCCTTCACTGCTATGTATCAGCCCAGTATCCTCAGCGACTAAAACTGCGCCTAGCACACGGTAAGCGCTCAATAAAGGTTAGGCGAACAAACGAAGGAATCCACATCACTTCTACCATCAATATTTTATTTCCACATTTCAGGTGGGAAAACTGGGCCTCCACCTGGAGTCACAGGCCGCCTAAGTCCAGCCTCCCAGCCCGGATCGGTCCAATCATTCCTTTCCCTGCCTTAATGGGGGTGCGGCTTGCCCTGTTGGGGGTGGGGCCTGGCTCGGTGTGAGGAGGGACCAAGTTCTTTCTGTCTTCCTATTGGTGCTCCTCCATTTTGGGCGGGACCTCTCTAAACCTGTGTTCTCGATTTGCTGTCTCCCCGGTGGCCCCTGACCTGGAAGCTCTCTGGGTAAAATGGCGGCGCCCAGAGTCACGACCGAGCCGGCTTGGAGTCCGCGGCTTGCCGCGTGAGTATGTAGATCGCCCGTGGGAAGGCGAGAGCAAACTGCTGGGTCCTGGGGTGGCCGGTTCTGGGCCGGCAGGACGGGAGCACAGCCCAGAGCGACCCAGCTGCAGGGCCAGGGCACCGTGACCTTTGGAGGTGCGGGGCGGGGACGTGCTGGAAAAAGCCGATCTCTGTATACTACCCTCCCCACGTCCCTAATCTCCTATTTTGCAGATGAGACAGCTGAGGCTCAGAGAGGTTAAGGGCCTCTCCCGAAGTCACGCCGGAAGTTGGCAGCTAGGCTGGAATTCGGACCCGCGTCTGTTTATCCCAAGGATCCCAGAATCCTGGCAGGCAGCCTCAGAGCTGCTGTAGGTACACCCCGCCATGGCGTTCAGATTTACAGATCATAGATGTTTTGTAGCAATTTAGCTCTTCTCCCCATTCAACTGATACTTGTTAGGCACCTGCTTTGTACCAGGCACTGTCCAGGTGCTGGAAACACAGCAATGAGGAAGACAGACAAAAATCCCCTATCTCCTGGGGTAGCCAGACGTTAAACACGTCAGAAATGCAGGGAACAGGTGATTTCAGATGCTAATAATTGTTAACAGTGCATTCATCAGGGTGATGGGTGCTTGGATTGGGAGTGGGGCTGTGGTCCAGGAAGCCCTCTCATTTGAACATAGACCTGCACGACCAGAGACAGCTATGGACGAATCTAGGAGAAGAAATTTCCAAACAGGGGGAATAGCCAGTGCAAAGGCTCTGAGACTGGAATAAACTTAGCTTGTTTAACAAACAGCGTAGCTAGACCTGTGAGAGCTAGAGTGATAAGAGTTGAGTTTGGAGAGGTAGACTCTGTCTACACCCCACCACGGGGTTCAGACTTACAGATCTGAATATCTGTGTAATGTAACACTAGTGATTTTTAGGCAGAGAACACTGAATTTAGTTTACATTTAAAAAAAGCTCCCTCTGGCCATGGCGGGGAGAACTGACTGGAGGGGAAGTTGGGTAGGCCTTAAGGACAGAGATCATGGGATTGGGGTGGTGGCTTGCCGATGCAGAGAAATGGATGTATTTGGGACGGGCTTGGACGTACTCATCAGAACTACTTGGTGGACTGAATGGGGCAATGAGGGACATAGCGGATGCAGAGATGACTTCTAGGTCTGTGGCCCGAATGACTAGGAATGGTGGTGTCATTCGCTAGGGTGGAGAGGAACACGTTTAAGCAGGGATATCACTTTGGAGCAGATTAAGTTGGAGATGGCTGGGTACATGCGAAGATGGCAGTTAGGCATGGGGGCTGGAGGTCAGGACTGGCAATAACTGTTTGGAATCCATCAGAACATAGATTGTCATTTTTCAGACTTTAACGCACATAGGAGAAACCTGGACTCTTATTCAAATGTGGATTCTGACTCAGGAGATCTGGGTTAGGGCTGAGATTTTGCTTTTCTTTTCTTCTTTTTTTTTTTTTAATTTTTTTTTTTTAACATTTATTCATTTTTGAGACAGAGAGAGACAGAGCATGAACGGGGGAAGGTCAGAGAGAGAGGGAGACACAGAATCTGAAACAGGCTCCAGGCTCTGAGCTGTCAGCACAGAGCCCGACGCGGGGCTTTGAACTCACAGACCACGAGATCATGACCTGAGCCGAAGTCGGACGTCCAACCGACTGAGCCACCCAGGCGCCCCGAGATTTTGCTTTTCTAATGAGCTCCCAAATGATGATATTGATATAGCTGATCCCTGGAACACACTTTGAGTAGTGAAGATTCAGATTAAGGTCTCAATCTTAGCAGCATATTAAAGTCACTGGAGTGTTTTATTCATTTTATTTTTTATTTTCGAGAGAGAGAGCGTGAGCGGGTTGGGGATAGAGGGAGGGAGGGAGGGAGGGAGAGAGAGAGAGAGAGAGAGAGAGAGAGAGAGAGAGAACCCCAGACAGGCTCCATGCTGAGTGCTCAGCGTGGAGCCCGGCTCAGCTGTTCTATGACCCTGGGATCATGACCTGAGCTGAAGTCAAGAGCTGGGTGCTCAACCCACTGAGCCACCCAGGCGTCCCCATTGCTGTACTTTAAAATGCTGATGCCTACCTTTAGATACTTTGATTTATTATATCTGGTGTATGGCCTGGGCATGGGAATTTTTAAAAGCCCCCAAGATGATTCTAATATGAACAAAGTTTGAGAACCATTAAAGCTGCCTACAAGAATACAGAGAAGAGGGGAACAAGTTGAAAGACACTTCAGGGTAGCAGACAGACAGATTCAGGATGTGGGCCTCTTTGCAATCTTAGTACTCAAAGTGTGGTCCCCACACCAGCAACATCAGCATCATTTGGAAGCTTGTTGGATGTACAGGATCTTTAGCTCTACGCCAGATTTGCTGAATCCAAATCTGCATTTTAACAAGATCCTAAGTGATTCATCTACGCATTCAAGTTTGCAGACATTGTAGCTTTAAAGAAGGAGGTGGGTCATGTCAAAAAGGTGGGAGGAGGGCCTCACCCATGATGTATGTTTCTGAGAAATTGAGCAAAATGAAGCCTTAAAAATAATCATTGGCTTTCATAAGTGCAAAATGCAAAAGGGGCCTTTACAAATGGTATTAGTGGAGTGGTTGGGGCAGCAGCCAAGTTGGAGAGAGTGAGGAAGCATAATGTGTATACACCTCTTGGGAGAAACTTTACTGTAAAGGGAGCAGAGATATGGAGCAGAGGCTGGAGGGAGTCTTCAGGTCAAAATGGGAGATGTTAGAGAAAGTTTAAATGGTGATAAGAATGATCCAGACATTTCCCATCTCATTTTATGAGGTCAGCATTATCCTGATACCAAATCAAACAGACACTAAAAACTACAGACCAATATCTCTTACGAATATGGATGTAAAAATCCTCAACAAAATAACAAGCAAACCAAATTTTAGCAACATATAAAAAGTATTATATACCATGATCAAGTGGAATTTATCCCATAAAAGCAAGATTAGTTTAAAATCTGAAAATCAGTTAATGAGATATACCATATTAATAAAATAAAAGATAAAAACTACATGCTTATTTCAGTAGATGCAACAAAAAATACTTCACAAAATCCAGTATCCTTTCTGATAGAAGCATTCAACATCTGGGTATAGAAGGGAATTTCTTCAACCTTATAAAGGCCATGTATGAAAAACAGACAGCTCACATCATACTTAATGATAAAAGACTGGACACTTTTCCCCTGAGATCAAGAATAAGAAAAGGATGTCCACTCTTGTCACTTCCATTCAACATTGTACTGGAGGTTCCAGCAAGGGCACTTGAGAAAGGAAAAGACGTAAAAGAAACCCAGTTTGGAAAGGAAGAGATAAAACTATACTTGCTGATGATGTGATCTTGTATATAGAAAAGAATCCAATAAAAAGCTACTGGGACTAATAAGTGAGTTCAACAAGGTTGTAGGATAGATCAACATATAAAAATAGTATGCCAATATAGAAATACATATAGTGCCATACTAGCACTGAACAGTGTGGAAATGAAATTAAGAAAATAATCCCATGTGTAATAGCTTCATAAAGAATGAAATATGAATAAATTTAACAAAATAAATAAAAGACACATACAGTGAAAACTATAAAACACTGTTGAAAGAAATTAAAGATGATCTAAGTAAGTGGAGAGGTATCCCATGTTCATGGATCAGAAGACTTAATATTATTAAGATACCAATATTCCCTAAACTGATCTGTAGACTCAATACAATCCCTATCAGAATCCCTCTGACTTTTTGCAGTCATTGACAGCTGATTCTAAAATGTATATGTAATTGCAAGGGACCCAGAATAGCCAAAACAACTTTGTAAAAAAAAAAAAAAAAAAAAAAAAAAAAAAAAAAAAAAAGTACAAAGTTGAAGGACTTACACTTCCTGATTTTAAAACTTACAAACTATAATAAAACAGTGTAGTGCTGGCTTAAGACTCAGTATAGATCAATAGAATTGGGAGCCCAGAATTAAACCCTTACATTTATGGTCAATTGATTTTCAGCAAGAATGCCAAGACAAAAAGTACACTTACCACGATGAGCACTGAGTAATGTATAGAATTGTAGAATCACTATATTGTACAGCTGAAATGAATATAACACTGTATGTTAACTATACTGGACTTAAAATTTTAGAACTTAATTTAAAAAAGAAAAAGAATGCCAAGACCCAGAAATACAGAAAGAATAGTCTCTTCAACAAATAGTACTAGGGCAACTGGATATCCACATGAAATGAACCCCTTTTTCACACCATACAGAAAAATTAATTCAAGGTGGATCCCAGGCCTAAATGTAAGAGCTAAAACTATTAAACTCTTAGAGAAAACATGGGAGTAAATCTTCATGACCTTGGGCTAGGCAGTGGGGTTTTTTTTTGTTTGTTTTTGTTTTAATTTAGTGGTTTTTTTTTTTTTTAACGTTTATTCATTTTTGAGAGACAGAGAATGAGCAGGGAAGGGGCAGAGATAGGGAGACACAGAATCTGAAGCAGCTCCAGGCTCTGAGCTGTCAGCACAGAGCCCAATGTGGGACTCAAACTCAAGAACTGCGAGATTATGACCTGAGCTGAAGTTGGACACTCAACCGACTGAACCCCCCAGGCACTCCTTAATTTAGTGGTTTTTTTAGATATAACATCCAGATCACAGCTATAAAAGAAAAACATAAATTGGACATCACTGGAATAAAAACTTGTCCTGCAAACAGTAACATCAAGAAAGTGAAAAGTAGTCTAATGAATGGGAGAAAGTATTTGTAAAACACAAGGGTCTAGTATTCAGAATATATAAAGAACTCTTACAACTCAATAATAAAAAGATAAGTAACCCAATTTTTTAAATGTACAAAGGATCTAAATAGACATTTCTCCAAAGAAGGTATGCATCGGCCAATAAGGGCATGAAAGAATGTTCAACATCGCTTTTTAAGGAAGTGCAAATCCAACCATGAGATATCACCTCACATTCACTAGTGTGTCTGTAATCAAAAAGACGACAAGAATTGGCAGGGATGTGGAGAAATTGGAACTCTTACATGTTGCTCATAAGAGTGTAAAATGGCGCAGCCACTTTAGAAAATCGTTTGGCGGGTGTGCCTGGCTATGTCGGTTGGTAGAGCATGCACCTCCTGATGTGGGGTTGTGAGTTCAAGTCCCACATTGGGTGTGGAACCAGCTTAAAAAATTAAAATGAAAAAATAAAGCAGTTTGGTAGTTCCTCAAAATGTTAGAATTAACCATATGTCTCAGCAATTTGACTTCTGTGTATCTACCCAAGAGACATGTAAACACTTTTTCACACAAAACTTCCACCCAAGTGTTCATAGCAGCATTAGTCCTAATAGTCAAAAAGTTGAAACAACCCCAACTATCCACCAATTGAGGAATAGATAAATAAAACATGGCTATATCTGTATAGTTGAATTTTTTGACAAAACAAATGAAGTCTGTTACATGCTACGACATGGTTAGCCTTAAACACATGCTAAGTGAAAGAAGTCAGCCACAAAAGAGCACGCGTCGTATTGTACAAACTACCCGGAATAGGCAAATTATAGAAACAGTAAGGTTAGTGCTTGCCTGGGGTTGAGTAATGAGGGGAAATAAGAGAGACTGCCGATTGGGTATAGGTTTTCTTTTTGGGGTGACAAGAATGGTGTAAAATTAGATTGCAGTGGTGGTTGTACAACTCTGAATGTACTAAAAAAAAAACCATTGAATTTTACACTTGAAAAGGCTGAACTACATGATACGTGAATAAAGCTGTTACAAAGAAAGAATGATCCAGTAGGGAGGCAGGCCATGGCAGGAACAGATTCCTCAAGGCAGTGAAAGGTTTAGCCCAAGAAAATCGGGACGCTTGATCGTAACAGCCATTGTAAGTCCATGCGGTGAATGAAGACACCAGTGGGGCTGGTGAGTTGGCCATGCAGTCTGGAACACGGCCACAGCCCAGAAGGGGTCTCCTCTCCATTAGTTGGCTGATGCTGTCTTTTCTCTGTCTCGGCCAGGTGGTTGTCTGACAAGTGGAGGCAATGAGCTGGGCCCAAGCCATCCTGCTGGCCCGGGGCCTCTCTCGGGGCTGCGGAGGCATCTGCGGGGCCACCGTCACGGGAGCCCCCTTCTCTCAGGTAACCACCAGCTGAACAGTCGTCCGCTCACCCCGGCCGGCCTATCTGCTCTGAGGGCCAGTTGACCCCGCCTTAATTCACTTTAAGAAGGGCTGGTGCCCATGCGGGTAAGGGAGTTGAATTTGGGAATAAGGATTTGTGAGCTAAGTAGATGTGGGTGGTGACTGTGGGTAACCCCTGTATCCACTTGTTGAGATTTGGGCAGAAACTTGAACTTCCACCCCTTCCCGGGGTGACCAGACGGCCCAAGCCAGTCAACGGGCATAGATGCCTACCACAGTGATGGTGGCCGCCGACCTTGTTCTGTTGTGCTTCACAAACAATGCGGTTTTGGGCTTTGTGTGTTTGTTTTTACAAATTGAGGGTTTGTGGCGACCCCGTGGCGAGCAAGCCTGTCGGTGCCGTTGTCCGACAGCGTTTGCTCACTTTGTTCTCGGTGTCCCGTTTTGGTAATTCTTGCAGTACTCCAGACTTACTCATCATTATCCTATTTGATCTGGGATCAGTGATAGCGACTTGCCGGAAGCTCAGGCGCTGGTTAGCATTTTTTAGCAATAAAGTATTTTTTATTTAAGGTACGTCCATTTTTTTCAGACTTAGTGGTATTGCACACTTTATAGGCGACGGTGTAGTGTAAACATAACTTTCGTGCGCACCGGGAAGCCAAAAAATTGATTTGACTCCTATTATTGCGACGCTTGCTTGATTGCTGTAGTCTGGAACTAAACCCTCGATATCTCCGAGCTATGCCTGTACCTCCCTTACCGAGCACTTCCTCTGGGCCAGGCCGCGTGCTATGCTGTTTGTTATGCTTTTATCTCATTGGTACTGTCTCCCCTTCTTTCGGCCATTCTAGAGGTTCCTTCCAATGTTTATTTATTTTTGAGAGAGAGAGATAGAGCACGAGCCAGGGAGGGTCAGAGAGAGAGGGAGACACAGAAACAGAAGCAGGCTCCAGGCTCTGAGCTGTCAGCCCCGAGCCCGACGCGGGGCTCGAACCCACCAACCGTGTGACCCAAGCTGAAGTCAGATGCCTAACCGACTGAGCCACCCAGGCGCCCCGCTTCCTTTCTGATTTTTAAAAAAAAAATTTTTTTTAATGTGTTTATTTATTTTTTTTAATTTTTTTTTCAATGTTTATTTATTTTTGGGACAGAGAGAGACAGAGCATGAACGGGGGAGGGGCAGAGAGAGAGGGAGACACAGAATCGGAAACAGGCTCCAGGCTCTGAGCCATCAGCCCAGAGCCTGACGCGGGGCTCGAACTCACGGACCGCGAGATCGTGACCTGGCTGAAGCCGGACGTTTAACCGACTGCGCCACCCACGCGCCCCATGTTTATTTATTTTTGAAACAGAGAGAGACAGAGCATGAGCGGGGGAGGGGCAGAGAGCGAGGGAGAGAGAGTATCCCAAGCAGGCTCCATGCCGTCAGCGAGGAGCCCGCCTCTGGGCTCGATCTCCCAAATCGTGAGATCATGACCCGAGCCAAAATCAAGAGCCAGACCCTTAACCGACTGAGCCCCTCAGGCGCCCCTCGCCATATATTTTTAAAGATGCCGTATGTATAACCATTGTAATTTAAACATTCAATTCCATTTCAAGTCAGAAATTTGGTGGTGTTGCCATCCACATGTGGGTTAGCGAACATTTTTGTACTGAGTCAGTAAGTATTTTTGGCCTTGCAAGCCACACGGTCTCTGTTAGAACTATCTGGCTCTGCCCCTGTAGCACAAACACAGCCCCAGACTAGACGTAATAAATGCGCGTGGCTGTATTCTAATTCACCTTTAGTGACGAAAGCAGGCAGTTGGCCATATTGGCCCCACAGGCTGTAGTTTGCTGTCTTACATTGCGGAGGGATCTCGCCTGTCCCCAGTAGCCTCCATTCTTCACTCTGGGGAACAAGATCTTCTTGACCCAAGAGAAACACCATCATAACAGAAGGGGAAGCCGAGGCCTGAGCAGTAAAGTGGGATGTGGTCATAACCTAGCAGAGGACAGGCAAGCCAAGATTCCTGCCGACCACAAAATCCGCCTTTTCTCTTTTAAGTTTTTGAAAGCTATCTTTTGAATAGACAATACGGCTAGTTACAGCGGGCAATTTGGTTCAACATTCAAAAGGTTCCGGGGCGCCTGGGTGGCTCAGTCAGTTGAGCGTCTGACTTCAGCTCAGGTCATGATCTCGCAGCCTGTGAGTTCGAGGCCCGCATCGGGCTCTGTGCTGATGGCTCAGAGCCTGGAGCCTGCTTCGGATTCTGTGTCTCCCTCTCTGTCTGCCCCTCTCCCGCTCATGCTCTCTCTCTCTGTCATAAATAAATAAACATTTAAAAAAAAAAGGTTTTTTTAATTAAAAAAAAAAAAGTTCTAAGGCTACACCATGACCCCACTTAGCTCCCCTCTCTCTCGAGGCAAGAGATGTTCCCCACTTCACGCGTTCCCTTCCAGATATATTTCACAGGAGCAAAAAAATTATATACATACAGTTGATTCTCATTATCCGCCGGGGTTATGTTTGACAAAGTGGCCGCGTACACCGAACTAGTAAATACTAAACTGTCGCCTCCAGGGAAATGTGGGGTCGGTTCCTGCGAGCCTCTGCTCACAGTTTCACAGGCGAGTCAGTATCTTGTTGGATGTGCGTTTCTGTTTAAAGACATCTTATTTAATATATATTGTTGGCTCATTAACGTTGAACTCACCGCCGACAGCACTATAACTCAAGCCTGAATGTAGCTTATCTACCACACGGTATTTTCTCTGTAAGGAACAGCAGAGCCTTCTTGCCCGTAGGAATGCTAGACGGCCCGTCAGTACTATGCGTGGGGGCCATTTTCAGCCACAACAGCACCGACCAGAAGATGTGGAAAATGTGCACTAAGTAAATCTCTAACAGGACGCTTGTCGAGAATACAAGGGCTGAATCCAGAAGGCTGAGCGTCACCTTATTCCATCTCAGCTGGGAATGAACGGGCTTGGGTGACTCAGATTTCTCACAGCACAGCCTGTGTCTGTGAATGACCGGGAAAGTGCTGAGAGTATCGGCGTTGGGATTGCAAATCAATGTAGCAAGCAGGCAAATTTCCAAATACGGAATCCACAACTAATGAAGATCCCTTGTGTGTCAGTGGGTGAGGCTTCTTTATACCTATGGGACCCTACTGAACGCACCACTTCACACATTCCTTGCTTTGCTTTCATAATATATACCCTGGGGCTCGTTCTGGGTCACACAAGACCCTCCTCGGTGTGTCTGACAGACGCAGGCGTCCCTCGTCCAGGTTCATGGCCATTTGCTTAACCATTTCCTTGCTGATGCGCGGCGGGGCGGCTTTCCCCTGCTACGGTGGACAGACACAAGTCATTGGGCACAGGTTGGTGGGTAGCTGTAGGATTTAAAAACCAGACGCAGGATCGCTGTATCCGAGGGTGTGTGTTTGTTATCCTGGCGAATATTGTCGAGCTGCCTCCGTGGGGGTTTTACCATTGTTTTCTCACACTTCGTAATGGTGCCTGATCTTGGACTTGTTACCACAGCACCACACAGGCCTCAGAGGCCCTGAGGGATGCCCGCTGGCACCTTCCCCAGGAAAGAGCCGGCCCGGCAGTCCCCCAGGGGCCCTGGGAGGGGCCGGATTCCAGCAGCGGTTTCTCTGTCCCCAGGTGTCCCTCCAGGCCCCGCGGGGTCTCCGCTGCAGCGCAGCCACCCACAGCTCTGACTCCTGGCTGGTCCCTCCCCCGCCTAAGCCCCCAAGGGGACCCACCAGGGCCCTGGCACCCCACGAGGAGCTGTTTAGGCGGGCACCAGATGGGGCGCAGGACAAGGCGAACTTTGTGCGGGCCGTGCAGACCTTCGGGCAGCATAACGTGCACAAGCGGGGCCACGTCGACTTCATCTACCTGGCCCTGCGCAAGATGCGGGAGTACGGCGTCGAGCGGGACCTGGCCGTCTACAACCTGCTGCTCGACGTCTTTCCCAAGGAGGTCTTCCGGCCTCGAAGCGTCTTCCAGAGAATCTTCATCCACTACCCACGGCAGCAGGAGTGCGGGATTGCTGTCCTGGAACAGATGGAGAACCATGGTGAGGCCAGCAGGCCCAGGGGCGGGCAGCGGGCTCTCCCCCCGGGACGTGGGCCCCTCCGTCGCTCCATGGCTCCAACTTGCCTTTCCTCGGTCCGTTTTGCTGGCTCGCGCCCCCTCCCCCCTCCCTCAATCTCTCCTCTGTCTCTGGTCTCTTTCCTCTTTCATCTCTCCCTCTGACCTTTCCTTTAAATTCTGATTCTTTTCTCCCTCACCGTCATCAATTCCCTGACTAAATTCTCCCTGCCTCTGGTTCTTTCCATCTGGCCCTCCTCATGATTCCCTCTTGGTCCCGGCTCTTCTGGCCCTCTCCGTCTCCCACGTCTCTGTCTCCCCTTCTCCCTCCTGCCCCCTCCCTGAGGCCCTGCCTGCTTCTGCCCGACACAGGGGTGATGCCCAACAAGGAGACCGAGTTCCTACTGATTCAGATATTTGGACGTAAAAGTTACCCCATGCTCAAGTTCGTGCGCATGAAGCTGTGGTTCTCCCGCTTCAAGAATATCAACCCCTTCCCACTGCCCCGGGACCTGCCCCAGGACCCCGTGGACCTGGCCAAGTTGGGCCTGCGGCACATGGAGCCCAACCTCAGCGCCAGGGTCACCATTTACCAGGTATCCACCCCTGTTCGCACCCTCGGCCACAGCCGCGGGCTGAGCCCTTGCTAGATTCCCGTGGCCCTCACTCCTCCCGGCGGCTTGACCTCTGACCTTTCTCCCGCCCCTCCCCCTCCTGTCTGTATTCTGGGCATCTGGCTTCCTTTCTGCCAGTTTTCTTCTCAGGCTTTTGTGCTCACCCTTCTTTCTGCCAGGGACGCTTGTCCCCGGGACTTCATGTTCTTCAGGTCTCGGCTCTGCTGTCCCTTCCTCAGGGTCCCCTTCCTGACCACCCTAGCAGAGGCACACCGGGTGCTTGGCTTGGTCGCTCATTCACCACAACTCAGTTTCCCCTGTGTCTCTTGAGGCTCAGCACAGGGTCCGGCACAAAGCTGAGCTCAGCAGGTGTTTGCCGAATGACTGAATGAAATAGTCCACACACAGACACACACACACACACCAGTGTTCTAGGGGCCCCACTCATGCCAGACCACATGGGGGGATCCTGTGGTCCTGAAGGCTGACCCCAGGTAGCAGATAGTTTCTCTCAGAGCTGCTGGTTCTGAGACGGAGAAGCACTGGGGGCTCTGGGAGCCCAGAAAGGACAAGGAGCACGGAGGGCTTCCTGGAGGACGCGAGGGTGAGCTGCACTCAGGCGGGACAGAAGAGACAAGGAGAGCATTCTGGGCAGAGGGAGCAGCCTGGGCTGGGGTTCAGAGGGCAGCTGGAATTGCTGGAGATGTAGAAAGAGCTTCCTTTGGCCAGTTGCAGGAGGTCGGGGTTGGGGAGAAGAGACCAGGAGGGCACCAGGTTAAAGAGCGTGGTTTGGACCTGTTGGTGAAGAGGGGGCCACAGAGAAGTTTTGAGAAGAGGAAGGATGGGGTGGGAGCTCTGTTCTGGAAGGAGTTTCTGTTTCGAAAGCATCCTCTGGTGCTTGGCCACATGGGTGTTGAATGGGGGCTGGGTGGGGCTGGGCGGGCAGAGGACCGAGTTAATAGGAGAGTGGGTGATGGGGTGTCCGGGCGAGAAAGGACAGAGACTTGGCCTGGAGCATATTCCAGAGGAAAGGCATTCTTTAACTCACGTCTTCCTTTTGAAAAGTAAAGCTTTAGAAGCCAAGTGGTACTCTAGAACACAGGATGAAGAGTTCTCCCACGGCCTGGTCCCCAGTCCCCACTCTCCTTCCCCGGAGGTGACCACATCTGTGTCTCCTTCCAAAGAGATTCTGTGCATTTGCCAGCCGATCTAGCCTTTGTATTTATTCTTTTCTCCCCCTAATTATGAAAAGCACGTACAGAAAGGTTGAAAACATGGTAAAATGATCACCAACACTGCCTAGATCTCAAATGGGAACGATCCAAGCTCCATCAAGAGGGAATTGGCTACATAGATCATAACACCTCAGTCAGGTTGGTAAAAAAACAAACAAACAAAACACAAGTGAAAGGCTGAAGTATGTTCAGTGATCCAGTTAACTCCCTTCAGCATGAGAAGAGAGAGGAAATAAAAGTTCATACATTGATTTGCCTATTTTCACAAAAATAAATAATGCCAAGATAAGTCTGAAATGGGTAGAAATCATTATCTCTGGGCAGGTAGAAGAGATGGGGTAGAGAGAACAGGAGTGGAAGAGAGACATCTGTTTAAAATGGATCGACATTTCAACTATGTAAATGTTTTAGTGTATTTTTTTTAACGTTTATGTATTTTTGAGAGAGAGACACAAAGCACGAGCGGGGGAAGGGCAGACAGAGAGGGAGACACAGAATCTGAAGCAGGCTCCGGGCTCCGAGCCGTCAGCCCAGAGCCCGATGCGGGGCCGAACCCACGAACCGTGAGATCATGACCTGAAGGGAAGTCAGACACTTAACTGACTGAGCCACCCAGGCACCCCGATGTTTTAGCGTATTTAAAACAAAATCAAAGAAATGGGGAGGAGGGGGAACCACCATACTGGCAACAAACAGAAACAAAAGGGATCGGACGAAACATCTCCTTGATGGCAGAACCACTGAGACAAAAAGTTCTTCTGAGTCAGTCATCCAACTGCCCATCCTCTGTGGCATCTATTCTAAGAACACACAAATCTGTAGAGAAATCCCAAGCTTAAGTCCCACAGCGTTATGGTTAGCAGTAATATCCAAACTGTGTATTTTGATGGATAAGTAAAGGTGCTACTGTTGACAGGAACCAAGATTTTTAGTGTGCGAGAAAAAGAAAAATATACAATCAAAATGCTAAAGAAAGAAGAAACACGTGTGAAATCTAAAATGAAAAATCCGTATTAAAAAATCAGACTAATTATATTTTTCAGTAAAAAGGCCCAGGAGCAAAACATACACTGTGTCTCCCTCCCTCCCCTTCACCCCGCTCCTCCCCCAAAAACTTCTGCTTTAAAAATGTTTCTCTGGAGCACTGGAGTGGCTCAGTCAGTTAAGCCTCCGACTCTTGGTTTCGGCTTAGATCGTGATCTCACAGTTGTGAGTTCAAGCCCCACGGAGGGATCTGTGCCGGCCGTGCTTGGAATTCTCTCCCTCTCTTTCTGCCCCTCCCAACTCGTGCTGTCTCAGTCTCTCCCAAAAGAAATAAACAAACCTAAAAAAAAAAAAAAAAAACAAAACGTTTCTCCAATGAAGCAGCATTCTACCCGTGTTCTGCACCTTGCCTTTTGCTGTTTTTATTTAAGAATATGACTGGGAGCTTGTTCTATGTCCATACCTATTCACCTCTGTTCTTTTTAATTTGAAAGGATGGATGATATGTGTTGCAATAGTTGTAAGCTCTCAGACATTTCAATCAAAGAATAGATGCATTTTTTTTAAGTTTACTTTTTTTTTTAAATTTTTTTTTTCAACGTTTATTTATTTTTGGGACAGAGAGAGACAGAGCATGAACGGGGGAGGGGCAGAGAGAGAGGGAGACACAGAATCGGAAACAGGCTCCAGGCTCTGAGCCATCAGCCCAGAGCCCCACGCGGGGCTCGAACTCAGGGACCGCGAGATCGTGACCTGGCTGAAGTCGGACGCTTAACCCACTGCGCCACCCAGGCGCCCCATTAAGTTTCCTTTTTGAGAGAGAGAATGCGCGCACGCGCCCGGGTGCACGTGAGTGGGGGAGGGGCAGAGAGAGAAGGGAAGAGCCCAAAGCAGGGCTCGAACTCAAGAACCACGAAATCATGACCTGAGCTGAAATCAAGTCAGGTGGTCGGTGGGACTGAGTTACCTAGGCACCCCAAGATGCGTTTTTTTTTTTTTAATTAAATTTCATCTGGTTTTTTGAATCACGGCAGTATGTAACATCAAAAAGATATAAAAGGGATTTCCTTTCCTCCCACTTTTCTGCAGAGGCAAACCCTGATTTGCTTCCTGTGTCTCCTCAGGAGCACACTGTGCATGTGAAATTGTTTTTCTTTTTAAACCGTCACAAGCACAGAGCCCTTAGTACGTGCCAGGCCCTGTTCTCAGCATTTTGGGACCTTCCGAATTAAGTGCTGTCATCCCCATTTTGCATCTGGAGAAAACGGAAGCATCCAGGTACGTTGGCTGAGCCACAGTCACACAGCCTGTGGCAGAGTGGATTTTAGCGCAGGTAGGCGGGCGCCAGGGTCCCCTCTGTGTGCCCATCTTCAATGTCAGCGGCTCTTGCCCAAGTGGATAGAAATGAACAAGGGATGGGCTTGAGTCGACGGGTAGGAGGCTGAGAGGAGCCCTGAATTGGCCGGGACCTCCCGCTCCCCATTTCTCCCCCCAGCTCCCCTGTAGGGGGGGCTGGGGCCCACAAGCTTCCTTCCACCCCTCCTTCTCCTTGCAGATGCCTTCTGCCAAAGACTCCACAGGTGCGGCAGATGCCACTGAGTCCCACATTGTAGGTAAGGCTCTGGCCTGGGGTGGCTGGGTTCTCCCCAGGCCTGCTGGGTGGGCTCCATGGGCCTCCGGGTAGAGCCCCTCAGCCAGGGCTCCCTGGGCACGTGTGTCTCCATACCAGGCATCCAGACTCCCGATCAGCAGGCTGCCCTGGCCCACCACAACCCAGCCCGGCCTATCTTCGTCGAGGGCCCCTTCTCCCTGTGGCTCCGAGACAAATGTGTCTATTATCACATCCTCAGAGCTGACTTGCTGCCCCCGGAGGAGAGGGTGAGAGCCCAAAGCTTGAGTGGGGGGCATGAGTGTGTGTGAGGTGGGGGTGGGCTGGCACCACCCTGAGGGCTCATGTGAGATCTCAGAGGTGCAGGGGGGAAGGGGAAGGGAGGGATAGCCCCCGGCGTGGGGGGATAGGCTTCAGCCGGCTGCGAGATCCTGGGCCTCTGACTGCCTGCACCCCTTCCCCGGGTAGGAAGCGGAGGAAATTCCAGAGGAATGGAATCTCTACTACCCGATGCAGCTGGACCTGGACTATGGGAGGAGCGGCTGGGATGACTACGAGTTTGACATCCATAAAGGTACAACTGGGATGGGCACCAAACACCAGCTGAGGTGAGGCCTCTGGGGTGGAAGGCTGGCACCCAGGCTGAGACCTAGCCCAGTCGCCACATGCAGACCCAGCAGATGCCCAAGTACGTATACACACACACACACACACACACACACACACACACACACCCCTACCTCACTCCCCAGGGGCTCCAGGCCTGTCAGCCCTGGGTCATGGAACACCTCTGTGCTGGCTACCGAGTGTGACCAGGACAGGCTCAGTCCTTGCCCTTAGGCAGCTCTGGCCAGTGGGGGAACAGGCAAGTCAAGTTATATTCTTGGGGCCTAAGGGGAGGAGCACCAGGCTTCAGGTGGGATGTGGGGAGGACTTCCTGGTGGAATGTCAAAGAACCAGGAGGCATCACTTAGGTGAAGCATGGGATTGGCAGTCTAGACAGAGGGGATATCTTGTGCAAAGCCTTGGATGCGCAAGAAACGTCCGCCTGTGGCCCGGAAGGGGTGCAGGCACGGGGGCGCTGCTCCAATCCCCACGGCACAAACTCTGAGCGCCTGTTTCTCCCAACAGTGGAGGAAGGCCCTGTCTTCGCCATATGCGTGGCGGGTGCCCACGACCAGGCCACGCTGGCCAGGTGGATCCAGGGCTTGCAGGAGACCAACCCAGGCCTGGCCCAGATCCCCGTGGTCTTCCGCCTGGCGGGGTCCACCGGGGAGCTCCTGGCGACCTCCTCAGGACTGGAGGAGCCGCCCCCGCCCCCACCAGAGGGCCAGGAAGAAGAGGAAAACAATCAGCAGCGACAGCAGCAGGGACAGAGCTGAGGCTGATTGGTCACCAGCACAAACTGTGGACTAGTGTAATAGCATGAGGTGCCCTTTGAATGTACAGCAAATAAAAGTTTTCCGGCTCGGGGCGGCCTCCTCTCTTCTCTGACAGCGTGGCGTCTCTGCCCCTTTAATGTTTGGTGGCCTGGTTTTTCAAGGGGTCTGCGGCATCCGGGACTGACAGACCAGACCCCAAGCTTTCCCTTTGTTTTCACCTGACAGCTCCCACCCTTCCCTTGTCACCCTCAGGATGCATTCGGAATAAGTCGTGGGGAGAGGAGCCCCTACCTCCCAGGGTCTACGGGCCCATCTAGGTCTTTCTTCCCGAAGCTGGACTCAAACCTCAGCCCTTCCCTCGGTCTCTGAGAAGTTAGAAAGTTTAACGGAGGAAAGGAATAAAAGAACTGGCCGTTGCTAGCCCTTGCTTGTCGCGCGCATGCGCAGTTTCTGCTCCCGTTCTCCTTTTGGCGCCGTGGGGCAGTGAAAGTCCATGAGAAATTTCCCGTCGGCGCGGAAGATGCGCGCCACTTCCGGCCGGGCTCCTAACAACGGGGGAGGTTGGTAACCAGGGAGGGGGGGATGGCGGAGCGGGCGCCGGAGCCCGAGGCGGAGGCGGAGGCTGAGGCGGGCGCAGGCGGGGAGGCGGCGGCCGAGGAGGGCGCGGCGGGCCGCAAGGCGCGGGGTCGGCCGCGGCTCACGGAATCGGACCGAGCCCGGCGGCGGCTCGAGTCCCGGAAGAAGTACGACGTGCGGCGTGTGTACCTGGGCGAGGCGCACGGGCCCTGGGTGGACCTGCGGCGCCGCAGCGGCTGGAGCGACGCCAAGCTCGCAGCCTATCTCATCTCGCTGGAGCGCGGCCAGCGTAGCGGCCGCCACGGGTGAGGGGGCCCGGCCCCAGGGAGGGAGGGAGCGAGCGAGGGAGGAGACGCCCCCATTCCCCGCCGAGCGTGGTCCCGCCCCCTCTGTCCACGGCCCCGCCCACGGCACCTGTGAGCCCCGCCCAGTGTCCGGGCTGCCGGCCGGGGTCTCCTACCGCCGGTCCTGGGACGCTCCTGGCTCGCGGCCCCGCCTCCCGCCTTTCCGACTGCCCAATCCTGGGATGCGCCCAGCCTCTCGACCCGCCTCCTGACGCTTGGCCCCTCCCGTTAGATTTCTGGCTGCCCAATCCTAGTACAGAGCCCACCTCCAAGCGTTCTAACTGCCCAGTCCCCGGAGGGGCGGCCCCGCCTCCTGAGGCCTCAATGCCCCTTCTTCCCTGCTGGTCCTTGGGATCTCACAAGCCTCATTCTCTAAAACCCTTAGGTTGTAGTCTGAGACTGTGACTGGACACCCTGGGGGTGTCCCTGTCCCGTATAAGGTTCTGGCACTCCATCTGAGACTGTGTGTGGCCTCATTCCCACAACCTTCCACCCCAGACATGGGAAGACTCCTCACGATCCAGATCTCATTCTCTAAACGTCTTGGCTCCTGGGGAGCACCTTAGCCCATAGAGACTCAGGTGAAGAGGAAGCCCCAAGTTAGCGGCTCAGGTAGAGGGCAGAGGTCTTTGCGGAATCTCCATCTTGAGAAGGAGCGGTGTGGATGGAATTTTTCCCTTCCTGCTTTATAGGTCGGTGTGACGACTAAATGAGTTAAAATACAACAAAAGGCTTAGCACATGGTTGGCACATAGTGAGCACCTCAAGTATTAGTCGTTATAATGATACTTGTTCGCTGTCACAAGCAGTGCCGCGACGGAATCCTTGCAGTGCCCTGGTTTTTGTTTGCATACATTGGCATGTTTCCCTAGGGGAAGATTCTGATGGCCAAGAATCCACCAGATCCTTCTGAATTGCATCCACGCCCTCCCTGGGTGGCAGACTGGTTTATATGCCCAAGAGTGGAGCAGGAAATGCTGGGCATTTCAAAAACTCAAGCTCATGTTGCATTATTGGAGTTTCTGATTCAGCTAGTCTGAGCGGGGTTGCAGACCTTGTATTTTTTTCTGCAAAGCTTCCAGGGAGACATGTGCAGGTGGAGCTGGGGACCACTGGCCAGAGGGAGCCCTTGAAGGTCCCTAAGCTGAAAGTGCTATTTGCAGTAGCTTGGTTTGTGTAAGTCATGCAGGACTGGGGCCTGGACACTGAGACAGCCCAGGCAGTGCCTGACAAAAACCGGGCCCTGGGACACGTGGGTAGTCGGGAAAATACAATAACCTGAGTGAGGGGTGTCCATAGATAGGGGGCCCGTAATTTTGTCTGCTCACTTAATTGTAACCGCCTTCTGCCTGGAAGGATTTCGGTTCAAGACTCTGTAAACATGGACCAGAAGGCAGAAATGAGAACTGGGATGAAAAGAGAAAGGAAAAAGAGGGATACAGGGGGGCCAGGATCAGTGCTATTGGATTGAGGCCTAAGTCACAGGGGACACGACAGAGGGCACTTTTGTGGCATGTTAAGTTAAAAGCCTGACCAGAGTTCAAAGATGCGAAGAAGTGGGAATGGAGAAGAGGCCATGAATTTGCCTCAGAGCTTCCTAGCGACCAGTGGGAAAAGGGAAACGATGGTCAGTCGTGGAGTCGCTGGTGTCATTCGTTTAAGGGATGTTTATTCAGTATCTACTATATGCCAGACACTTGCAGAGGTGCGGAGGGTGCAGAAAGGAACAACACAAAAAAAATCACTGCCTGATGGAACTGCCAGTTAAAAAATTTTTTTAATGTTTATTTGAGAGAGAGAGAGAGAGAGAGAGAATGCACGGGGGAGGGGCAGAGGGGGAGGCCCAAAATCTGAAGCAGCCTCCAGGCTCCGAGCTGTCAGCACAGAGCCCGACGCGGGGCTCAAACTCAAGAGCCGTGAGATCGTGACCTGAGCCAAAGTCAGACGCCTAACCGACTGAGCCACCCAAGGCGCCCCCGGAGCTGCCATTTTAAAGGGCAGAGGGCAGACTTGTCCACTGTGCAAAGCCTTGTCTACTGTACTTACTACATGTTTACTATTATTTATTATTCTAAATTGCATTACTATACTAGAAATACTAAATTCTATTACTATAATTTGCTAAATTGTGGAGGTTGTGAGAGATCGATAGGGGCCATGGAAAAGACAAAAGTGAAATGGGGGGGGTGTGTGCTGGAGATTTAACTAGGGTGCTAGGCTGGGCCACAGTGAGAGGACGGCATTCATGAAGGAGCCAGGGAGATCTGTGCAGATACCTGGGGGAAGAATGAGGAAAAAGGATTGGCCAGTGCAAAGGCCCTGAGGCAGGACCCGGCCTGGTGTGTACACGGGGCAGCGAGCCGGCCCATGTGGCTGGAGTGCAACGAGAAGATGAAAAGTGGGGAAAGTGAGGACAGGAAGGTGACAGAGCCTTGTGGACGGCATGGAGAACTCTGGCTTTTCCTCTCGGTGAAGTAGGGGGCCTGATAGGATTTTTTGCTTTTGTTAAGTGCAGAATTTTGGACAAAGAGGTCACATACCTGGCTTAGGTTTTAACAGAGGCACTCCCTAGGGGCTGTGTGGCAGGAGGATTGGGTGAAATGCGAGTTGAAACAAGGTTGGCTGAGAATTGGCTGCCGTCGAAGGTCCTCGGACCTTGGCTGGTGAGGGGCTCGAGGAGGTTCACTCTTCTCTCTAGCCTTGTATGTGTGTGGATTTTTCCTTTTACATCTTAAACTGTTAACAAGACAATCAAAATAATCCCGCTGACCCCTACGTTGAGGCTGTGTTCCCTATGTCGAGGCGACCACCTTGGTCCAGGTGAGTCCTGACAGGGCCGGGCCCAGGCGGGGCCGTGCAGAGGTGGAGAGAAGTGGTTAGAATTAGGGCCAACAGGGTTTGCCGATAGGTGCGGAGACGCGAGATGCCCCAGGTTTGGACCTGAGCACCTGGGAAGTTGCAGGTGCCGTTAACTGAGAAAGGGCAGGTCACGGGACCGTAGGACGGCTCCCGTGTGAGATGTCTGGGGACCCCTGCACGTAGTGTCAGAGAGGGCTGGTGGTGGTGGTGCGGTCGGGAGAGGGCCGGGTGGGAGATCCGGATTTGGGACCCACAGCGCCGTGATGGCCTGGTGACCGAGGTTGCCAAGGGCGAGTGGGGAGACACGCAGGTCTGAGCCCCGGTTTCGCTCTCTGCGCTTAGAGAAGTCAGGGTCACAGGGGAGGAGCAGAGGCCTGGAGGCGTGTGGAGGACCCGGCGGGGCAGCGTCCTGGAGGCCCCTGGAAGGATCCACAGGCGGCTGGAACAGGGCAGTTTGTGGCTTGGGGGAGAAAACCCTGAACGGAGGGGTTCAAGGGAGATGGGGGAGAAGACAGGAAGACTGCACGCACATAGACGGCTCCCAAGCGGGGGCAGGGGAATGGGCAGAAGTTGGCAGAGAAGGGGCTCAAGATTATTTAAGTCCGGGGTGGAACTGGTGGTGTGTTTGGACACGGGTGGGGATGAGGGGTCAAGCGTGAAAGCAAATGGCAGAGGAGAGCGGAGGAGAGCTACTGGGCACAACTGTCCTCACGCGCAGGTGGCCTCTACAGGGCGTCGCGTAGGCGGTAGAACGCGGAGAAGCGGGCAAAGGGAGGGACGGCAGTTTGGGGGAGAAAGAACATAGTCTGGCCCCATTGAATCCCCACAGCGGCTCTGTGTGAGAGGCACCGCTGTTTTCCCCACTTCGCAGGTGGGGACACTGAGGCTCAGAGAGGACGAGACCCACTCGCGGTCACACAGCTAGTCGACAGCAGAGATGAGACTTGGACTCAGATCTGACTGACACCCGAGCCTGTCCCCACCACTAAGTGGCGTTCCCAGCACCCCAGTCACGGCGAGGCTGTGAGTGCGGGGAGGGGGCCGTGGGCATTTGGACTTGGGTTTGGATGAGGATCTGGGTGGCCGGCCTGCCCCCTTGGAGAGCAGGGGAGGGGAAGGGAGGGGAGAGTCATGGGAGGGGGTGGAGGGCATCTGGGATGGGGCGGGGTGGGGGGTGCAGAGGCTGGGACAAGGCCAAAGCCTGGGGAGCTGTCCTCGGACCAGACGTGGGGTGTGGGGACTGAGAATTGTCATCAGGCTGGACGGGGGTCAGATGGGGTGGGTGGGGAAGCTGACAAGAGACTTTGGACTGGCTGTCAGGACATTTGCGGTGAGAGCAGGGTCTGGGCCATGGCAGGGAGGCTGGCGCTCCAGGGCCAGACGCTGTGATAACGCTGATGGTCACGGTGAGACCATCGCTATGCTGAGCGGTTACCCAGTGCGAGGGGCTACACCAGGCTCTTCCAGTGCGCGTCACCTCATGCCAGCCCCACGAGGCAGGTACTGTTACGATCCCATGCTACAGATGGGGAAACTGAGGCACGGGGAGGCAAGGTCACGCAGGGTCTCGGGGCCACCCACTGCAGTGTAGAGAAGGGAGGATGAGGAAGTAGCCAGAGTGCGTGGGCAGACCCAGAAGCGTGGTGTCAGGAAGGCGGGTGAAGGCCCCTAGTGGGTCCAGGGGAGATTACTCCAAAGCACCCGCCCTCAGCACGTGTAGACCCAGTGCTGGGCCACGGCCAAGCAGCCTATAGGGGGTCAGGATCCCACCTGGCAGTTCTGGCGGCCTTCCTGGTGTGGGAGGCCTTGGGGCAGGGGGGGTGGGTTTGGGCCCGGCCTTGCCCAGGGCTCCCTGACGCCTTGGTCACTGGGGCACACAGCAGTTAGGGTGCTGGGCCCCGGCCAAAGTGGGGAAGGCCCCAGAGGCGGGTGGGCGTGATGGCCAGGGCATCTGGACCTGAGCTGGCTCCCCGGGGCGGGACTGATAGAGGGGGCAGCACCTTGGGCTGGGGCCTACATACAGCGGGCAGTGAGGGTCGGGGGCAGGGTCCCTAGCAGTACCAGCCCCCCTGGCTGGGTCTGGCAGTCTCCCCAGGGCTCTCAGCCTGCCTGGGGTTGGGGGGGGGCGGGCAGGATCCGCAGGGCCCCGGATGGGGCAGTGCAGGTTCTGAGGCCGACTCCGCAAATGTTCTATTGCTGTGTGACAAACGACCACAGACTTAGTGGCTTAAAATCACAAATGATGTCACATTTCTGTGGGTCAGGAGCCCAGCGTGTTTTAGCTGGATCCTCTGCTCAGGGTCTCACAAGGCCCAAATCAGGGTTTCAGCCAGCTGCGTCTTCATCTAGACGCTCAGCTAAGGAAAGAGCTGCTTGCAGACACCCTCAGAGCGTTGGCTGACTTAATTTCCTCCTGGGTTGCACAGCCGAGGTCCCCACGGTCTTGCTGGCTGTTGACCGGGGCTGCTCTCAGCTCCCAGAGGCTGTTCTCAGGTCCTGGCCCCTCCTGGACCTCCCATATTCTCGGCCTACAGTCTCTGACTGCAGCGGGGCCCGTTTAAAGGTTCCCCTGATTAGGTCAGGCCCACCTGGGAACGCTTCCTCCTGATTCATTCCAAGTCACCTCGCCCCAGGGGGTGGTATCCCATCATATACTCAGGCCGCCCGCTCATGGGCAGAGGATTCTGCAGGGCGTGTGCCCCCGGGCATGGGAGTCGTGGGGCCAGCTGAGAATTCCGCGTGCCACGCTTTCTGTACCCCTTTTCTGACTTCTCCGCTCCCCGGCCATGGGCCCCTGGGCAGGCAGCCTCACTCCTCTGAGCCTCATTCTCCCACGTGGTGAAATGCGTGGAGATGCTAGACCACCTTTAAGGGCTGGTGTCCATGGAGGAGAGAGTGGAGACCCCTGGGAAATAGAACAGGCCCTGTGCTTACTCCCCCTGCCTCTCTCTCTTACAGGAAGCCTTGGGAGCAGGTCCCCAAAAAGCCAAAGCGGAAGAAAAGTAAGTGGGGCTTCAGCCGGGGCGGGGGGGGGATGGGATGGGTGTTGGGAGTAAGAGGCTTTGTTGTGCGTTCCCTCACTCATGCTCAGGCACCACGGGCCAGGGGCTGTGCGGGGCAGGACAGACCCAGCCGTGCCCCCACGTAGCCCATGGTCTCATGGGAAGGCAGGGGACAGGCCCAGTGGGGCCATGGCAGGGAGGTAGGGGCACTGCGGGCCCAGGGACACAGCCAGGCCTGCGGAGGGGGGAGGGGTGGGGGCGGGAAAGGTCCCAGAGGGGACTGGAACGTGTGCTGTGCCCAGTGGGGGTGCCTCCGCCATCCCCAGCTCCCACACAAAAGGCTAAGTCACCACTGGAAAGCGGTTACAGTTGTCAGAGGCATGGGCCAAGCTAAGTGTGTGACCTCCATATCCCAAAGTGTGGGAAGGGAGATGACTGGAGAGGCTGCTGCTGGTGGTGTCCCTATTTGCCCGTGGTCGTCACTGGGTGGGAGGCCCCAGGCAACCCCCCTAGGCCCAAGGACCCTTCGGGGCCGCCTCCTCATGTCCCAGCTTGGAAGACGGGGAGGACACTTTCCTCCCCGTCGGCTGCAGGACAGGCATCATTACACATATCACAGGTACCATTTCTTGGGCATTCAAAGTGTGTCCAGCCCTGTTCTGTGCCCTGCCGACGTCTTCACTCCCTCCTCTCTGGCAGCCCTCGAGAAATGGGGACCATTATTCTCCCTGACCCAGAAAGGGGAGGTGAGGGTCAGAGAAGCCAAGTCACTTGCCTGGAGCCACCTAGCTATGATGTGGCAGTCAGGATTTGAATCGCACGGTCTAGCTCCCCCTGGGCCCACCTCCTTGAAGCATTTACTCATCCAGCAAACATTTGCTGAGCATCTACTATGTACCAGGCCCTACGTAGGCATTGGGGATACAGGAGGAACAACACAGATAGCGTCCCTGCCCTTGGGGAGCTGACATTCTATTAGGGAAGACAGAAACACGGAAACAGATAACCACAGACGGTATCTAGGTGCTACCTGGAGAGAAAGGGCAGCAAGTCAGGTCAGCTGGAAGGACAGTGGGGAAGGGGTGGCAGACCGAGGGAAAGACCTGAGAGGGGGAGGGCAAGGCAGTTATCTGGAAGAAGAAGACACAGTCTGTGCAAAGGCCCTGAGGCAGGACCGTACCCTGCTCGTTTCAGGAACAGGGAGGAGGCCATGAGGCTGGAATAAAGTGATCAAGGGGAAGGACGGGAGGCGATGGGGCAGAACATTCGGGGCCTGGCGGGTCGGGGGAGGACTTTGGCTTTTACCCCCAGCCAGGGGGAGCCCTGGTGGGTTCTGGGCAGAGGAGGGGCATGGCCTGACTCCAAGTGCTTGCAGCAGGGGCCTTCTGTCCGCCGCGGGCGAAGTAGACAGATGTGGGAGCAGGGAGACCAGGGCCCAGGGCAGAGGGGCTCTGCTGACCCAGGCCAAAGACGCTGATGAGGATGATTCTGTTAACAACAGGCAGCTAATAATTACTGCGCACCTACTACGTGCCAGGCTCCATCGTTTATGTGATTTCGCTTATTCAGTGAGGACGGCCTGGCCCGCCTCTGTTATCAGCAGTGTGTGGCACCTCCCGGAGCCCGTTTCTCCATCTGTGAACCGGGGACGGGCCCGGACAGGGCTCGGGAAGGTGTCTCAGCCCCGCCCCCACCGGGTGCCGTGAGGCCGGGGTGTTCCGAGGCCCTCGGAGGGACAAGCGCCACCCCTGACCCCGGGGCCCTGCCACGCGTGCGCAGGGAGGCGACGCAACGTGAACTGCCTGAAGAACGTGGTGATCTGGTACGAGGACCACAAGCACCGCTGCCCGTACGAGCCGCACCTGGCCGAGCTGGACCCCACCTTCGGCCTGTACACCACAGCCGTGTGGCAGTGCGAGGCCGGCCACCGCTACTTCCAAGACCTGCACTCGCCCCTGAAGCCTCTCAGTGATTCAGACGCCGACAGCGACAAAGGTGGGTCTGGGGCCGGGGGGGATGGGGGGGGCGCCCGCCGGCCTCCAGGGCGTGAGGGCTCCACGGCTCCTTATGGGGGGGTCACCCCGGACCCCCGGCCCTCTCGTGGGTCTTGTCAGCCTCAGGCCAGCACTAGAAGCCTCACAGTGACGAGAAAGGCACGGGCGCCGGCTTCAGGGACGGAGCCCGGCCCCGGCAGGCTGGTCTGCACTCTTTCTGTCCTTCTGGAGCAGGGAGGCGGCCCCCGTCTTCCAGGGGACACCTGCGAGGGCTTGGCCCACCTGTGCTCAAGGCCGGTGGCAGGCAGGGCCTGGCTGGGGTGCGGGACACCTGGCTCAGCGGCTGGAGGGAGGGGTGGGTGCCGGGCCTCAGGCCTGGGTGCTCGCCCGGCCTCTCCCTCCTCCTCTTTGTCTGTGGCCCTTTCGCTTTGGGTCCTGGGCGGTCCCTCCCAGCCGCCTCTTCTCGCCGCCTGTCTGCCCGGTTCTCCTCCTCCCTCCCCATTCTCGGCTCTTGAGCTCTCTCTCGTTCCCCCTCCCTCTGTTGCCCATCTTTTCTGTTTCATCCTCTCCCTTCTGTTTCCTGCCTTTTCCCTGCCCCCCCGTCTCTCCCTGTCTCCCCGACTCCCTTCCCCCCCCATCTGTTTCTCCCCGCACTGCCCTGCGCGTCTCTCACTGTCCCTGACCCTCTCTTGCCATGCTCTGTGGGTCACACGTCCTGAGCTGACGGTGGGAGTGGGAGGGACTCAGTTACGAAGGCCCAGTTGGCCCTGGTGGGTGGTGAGGAGCTGCCCGCCTGCCGCGAGCTCGGCTTCAGCCTCGGGCTCAGGAGCACAGGGCTCACCGCCAGGCGCCCTGCCAGGGTGGAGGGTGAGGTCAGTCACCGGGGCTGAGCCCGTGCTGGCAGGAATCTCGGAGCAGGTGGCATCCCAGCTGGCCAAGGGGAAGCCGTGGGCGAGAGGTGTTCCAGGTGGGCACCCTGGCCAACGGCTGTCCCGTGTGCGTCCGCCAGACCCCGCCACGCGGCCGGCCCCTCGGCCGTCGTCTCCCCGCTCCGGGTCCCGCCCCCGACCACGCTCAGTCCTCCCTACGGCTCTTCGTTAGCCCCACTTGGCAGTTGAGGACACCAAGGCCCTGGGACTAATGTGACCGACCTCCCTGGTGATGGGTCCGCCGGGACGGGGATGGCACCCAGAGGAGCCCCCTTGCGCCCCCACCCAACTCTGACACCGGTGGCTGGTGGATCTGGCTCTCAGGAATGAGTGTGGAGATCCTTGGCCGGGTCTGCCATGGCTGCGGGGGAGGGGGGCGCTGTGAAGGGAGGGGGGCTGTGTCCCTTTCCCAGCCCTGTTCCCTCAGCAGCACCCTTATCAGCTCCCTGCCTGGGGTGGCCCTGCCACTTCTCAGTAAGAGGACCTCCTGCAGGACTTGGAGAAGCCAGGGGGTGCACACCCACTTCTGTGACCAAGGTCACGGTCAAGTGGAGAGAGGTCCAGTCTGGCCTTCACAGCTGGACACTGCAGTTGGGGATCCAGGCACACACCCTGGCCGAGCCCCCAACTTACTAGGTGACTGCCCCTTGCTTTAGGGTGGGGCCAGGGAGCTCAGCTCACCCTGTAGATTACAGGGTGTTACAAGGAGGGGCCAATCCCCCTACCCCACCCCTGCTATCCCAGGGCCGTGAGTCCGGGATGGGGCGTTATGATAAGAATGATAATAGAAACATTGATAGGGTGCTAACTCTGAGCCTGGTACTGTCCTAGGCCCTTTACGTATATTTACTCACTAAATACCCCAAACAGCCCCTGGAGTAGGTGCCGAGTTATCCCCAGGCCCACATAGGTTCCATAAGGCCCCCACATCCACACAGCTGGAGGGGTGGGCGCCAAGATCCCACCCCCGAAGTCTGGCTCCAGAGCCTGCGTGCTCCATCTGACCCCCTGGGAGTGTAGGACACGTGGTCCCCGGACAGTGTGCCCGACTCTGCGGGAGTGTGGAACATCAGGGTCAGCTATTGACTTTTTCTTTCTCTCGCTCTCTCTCTCTCTCTCTTTTTTTTTAAGTCTACTTATTTTGAGAGAGACAGAGACAGCATGAGTTGGGGAGGGGCAGTGAGAGGGAAATCGAGAGAATCCCAAGCAGGCTCCATGCTGCCAGCACAGAGCCTGATGTGGGACTCGAACTCTCGAAGCCGTGACCCGTGACTCTCGAACTTGACCCATGAAGCCGTGAGATCATGACCTGAGCCGAAACCAAGAGTTGGACGCTTAACCGACTGAGCCACCCAGGTGTCCCAACAATTGGCTTTTTCTGTCCCCAGTCTCCCTGTGTGTGGGCTTTAGCACAAAATACCTGGGTGAGATGTCGGTCGCCTTGGCCTTCATCACGGTGTCGGTTTGAGATCCATTCATTTCTACAAACATGTGCTCAGGTGTGTGCTAGGCAGCCTTCTGGGCACTGGGGCCTGTGCACAGGGACCCCAGTGGTTATGGAGCTTACGATCTAGAGGGGAAGCAGACAGTAAACAAGATAGACCTTAAAATCTAGAGTACAGTGGAGGTTCCTGGGTGGCTCAGTCGGTTAAGCATCCGACTTCGGCTCAGGTCACGATCTCACGGCTTGTGGGTTTGAGCCCCACATTGGACTCTGTGCTGACAGCTCGGAGCCTGGAGCCTGCTTCCGATTCTGTGTCTCCCTCTCTCTCTCTCCTTCTCTCCTGTTTGCACCGTCTCTTTCTCTCTCAAAAATAAATAGATGTTAAAAAAATTTTTTTTAATTAAAAAAATAAAATCCGGAGTACGGTGGAAGGTGGTATTTTGGGGGAAAATAAAGGAGAGAAAAAAGTGCTATTTAAGACAAGGTGGTCAGAGGCCTTCCTGAATAAATACCATTTTCTTAAAGGGTCTGATGGAGGTGGGGGAGAGGGAGCCCACGCAGGTGTCTGAGAGAAGAGTGTTCAGGCAGAGCAAAGAGCAAATGCAAAGGCCCTGAGGCAGGAGACTGCTTAGGGTCCCTAAATACATGACCTACACTGGGGGGCAGCAGAGGAGGCGGCGGGATGGAAGAGCCCCCAGCCCCCACAGGAGGTCCAGGCGGCAGCTGTCCACACGGAGGCATCGGGGTATGGGTGGCAGCAGTATAATGAAAATAGGTATTTGGTCTTTGTCCCCGGTTCCTGGCACAGAACTCCTACAGCCCTTGGAATTGTCTGAGTGATGGGAATATTTTTCATTGTTTGTGAAGAGCCCTTTTCATAAGGAGCCCCTTTGGATCACTCCTGAGTCTATGCTAATGAGGTGACTTAGGCAGGGTCCCCTAGAGAGCTTCAGGATGGGGACTGGTCACCAGAAAGACCAAACACATGATTAGAGGGGGGACTCTCAGCCCCACCCCTGACTCCCAGGCAGCAGACTGGGGCTGGAGACTGGGTTACAAAAACTCTTAAGTAACAAGATCCAGGGAGCTCGCGGGTTGGTAAACACCTTGAGGTTCTAGGAGGGTGGCGCGTCCAGAGAGAGCATGATAGCTCCCACCCCAGCAGCCCCTGCACCTCACCCTACACTTCTCTTCCATCTGACTATTTGCTGTGTTGCATCTTTTATGACAAAAGTGTAGTCGTCACTTGGGGTGCTTGGGCGGCTCAGTCGGTTAAGCGTCCGACTCTTGATTTCGGCTCAGGTCATGATCTCACGGTAGTGAGTTGGAGCCCCGCATCGGGTTCTGCACTGAGCATGAAGTAAGATTCTCTCTCTCCCTCGCCCTCTGCTCCTCCCCCGCTCAAGCACACACTCTCTTTCTCAAAAAAAAAAAAAAAAAAAGGAAAAAAAAAAACCCCAAAACCAAAAAACTGTAGTCAGTAAGTAAAGCACTTGCCTGAGTTCTATGAATTGTTCTAGCAAATTATCGAACCCGAAGAGGCTGTCGTAGAAACCCGCCATTTATGGCCAGAATTACAATGGCCTTCGGCCTGCAGCCGGCGTCTGCAGTGGGGGCGAGCACTCTTGTGGGACCTGAGCCCTTAGCCTGTGGGATCCGACACTCTCTCCAGGTAGATAAGTGTCAGAACTCAAAACGAGTTGGTGTCAAGATGAGGGCACTTTAACACCATCAGGCTGGCTGACACCCTGGGGTGAGCGAAGCGCGGAACCTCCCAGGCCTGCGGGAGCTGAAGAGGCTGAGCAGGAACCCCCAGGGAGGGCCAGGAAGCCAGCATTCGGGTCTGGAGGCCGAGGGAGGGGAGTGTCTCTGAGGAGCAGAGGTGGGGGAGCGGGGGGGGGGGGGGACTGAGAAGTGACCGATGTTTGTGGCACTGAGGGGGTGACCGTGCCCAGCCCGTAGTAAGCACTCAGCATACGCCTCTGCTGCTGCCACTGTTGCTACCGTGACTGTCTCCTTTCCTCTGTCGCCACAGTGGGCAATGGCCTGGCGGCCAGCAGCTCCGACCCTTCTAGTTCCGGCTCCGGTTCTGACTCGGAGGAGCCCCCCGAGGGCCCGCCGGCCAAGGGAGCGGCCGTGGCGGCGGCGGCGGTGACCCCCTCCAGCCCGGCGGGCAGCAGCGGGCTCATCACTCAGGAGGGCGTGCACATCCCCTTCGACGTCCACCACGTGGAGAGCCTGGCGGAGCAGGGCGCCCCGCTGTGCCCCAACCCGGCGGGCGGTGGGCCCGAAGCCCTGGAGACGGTGGTGTGTGTGCCGGTGCCCGTGCAAGTGGGCCCGGGCCCCGGCACCCTCTTTGAGAACGTGCCCCAGGAGGCGCTGGGCGAGGTGGTGGCCAGCTGTCCCGTGCCAGGCATGGTGCCCGGCTCGCAGGTGATCATCATCGCAGGCCCCGGCTACGACGCCCTCACGGCCGAGGGCATCCACCTCAACGTGGCAGCAGGCAGCGGTGCCCCCGGCGGGGGCCTGGGGGACGAAGTGCCCTGTGCCGTGATGGAGGGCGTAGCAGCCTACACCCAGACGGAGCCCGAGGGCAGCCAGCCCAGCACCATGGACCCTGCCGCCGTGGCAGGCATCGAGACCAAGAAAGGTCTGGGGGCCGCGCCGGTCCAGGGGGGCTGCCGCGGCCTCTGGGAGGTGGGGGGAGTGGGGAGGAGTGGCCCCGGAGCCCACTCCTCCGCCACGCAGGCCCTCCACGGACACCCGCCCTGTGTCCACCTCCCCCCGCAGAGAAGGAGGACCTGTATGTGCTCAAGAAGGAGGAGAAGGAGGAGCCCGTGGCCCCAGAGCTGGCGGCGGCAGCGCCTGAGAGCGCAGAGCCCGAAGCCGAGGCAGACGGGGAGGAGCTGGACGGCAGTGACATGTCGGCCATCATCTATGAGATCCCCAAGGAGCCCGAGAAGTGGGTGCCCGGGCAGCTGGGGGCTGGGACGAGGAGCAGCCGACGGGCCCACAGCCTGCCTGGCGTGGGAGCCCTGATGCCATGGGCCCCTTCCCCTCCAGGAGGCGGCGGAGCAAGCGCACTCGGGTGATGGATGCCGACGGCCTGCTAGAGATGTTCCACTGCCCCTACGAGGGCTGCAGCCAGGTCTATGTGGCCCTCAGCAGTTTCCAGGTGAGGCCGCCACCCGAGCTGGCCGAGCGGGGCCCGCTTCTGTTTCCCGCCGCCTGTGTGCTGGCGTCCGGGCAGTGTGGCTCGTGGAGGGCGCCGCTTGGCCCCGCCAGGTGCCACTGGCCTGCCTCCCACGCGGCTGTCTCTCAGCAGCTTCTCACCGACCCTGCCTCAGCCACAGGGCACCAAGGCGTCACCTCGCTGCCTTCCCCTCCTGCTCTCCAGTGACTTGTCCTGCCTTCTCAACCAGCCTCTCAACTCCTCCTGCCTTTACCCAGGCCACCTTCTCGGCTCAGGATGCCCCTCCCCCAGGAAGCCCACCCTAGTCCCCCAGGGCGGGTGGGGCCTTTGAGCCCCGGATGACCGCACCACCAGGACACGCCTGTAGTTTGTCCTCTGGAGCCTGGACGGGACGCCCCAAGGGCAGAGCCAGGGTCTCGTCACGTTCCCACTGGTGGCAGGAGGCGGCACCAGTGGCCCTTTGCATTTGCCGCGTTTCGTTTTCATTAAGCATGTATTGAGCACCCACCAGGTGCCAGGCCCGGTGGTGCCGGGCACTTGGAGCTGCAGGGGTGCTGCAGGGGTGAGTTAAAGAATAAGAACAAAGGAATGAATGACTCGGGGTGGGGGGCGGGGAGAGCGAGGTGGCTGCCTGCTCCAGGCCGTGGAGACAGCATAGCTCCATGGCAAAGCCTACTGTGGGAGTTCACCCTGGAATCCAGTCCAGCCCTTCCCCTGCCCACCTGTGAGACCCACGCCAAACTGGAAGCCTCTGGAGCCTCATCCCCCATCCACAAAGTGGGCAAAGGGCGGGGCCCCAGCACAGGGTTATGACAAGGCTGACTGATGCCCCAGCCCAGGCCCTGGCTGCAGCAGGTGCACAGTGAAGTGGCAGTAGATTCCAGTTGTGCCCCGGGGTCCCTGCTCAGAGCTGGGAGTCCCTCCCAAGGGCAGGGGCACCCATCTTCCTCCAGGGGGGCTGGCCCCAGCCTGCCTCCCAGCTCCCCTTCTCTGTCCCCACCCTGGGGAGCCCTGGAGGTGGCCCCTGGCACCCACAGCCCCGCTCCACCCCTCTTGCCTGCAGAACCATGTCAATCTTGTGCACCGGAAAGGGAAGACCAAAGTGTGTCCACACCCTGGCTGCGGCAAGAAGTTCTATTTATCCAACCACCTGCGGCGGCACATGATCATCCATTCAGGTCAGGCCCGGGGCGGGGCTGGCAGCACGGGGCATGGGGTCCTGGGCCTCAGGTTTAGGGTGGGGTCAGGAGTCCCCAGGCACAGGACTGCCACCCACGGTGTGGGCTGCGGACTCAGTGCGGAGCTGTGTTGCCTCTGTCCAGTGGGAGGGCGTGGCTTCAGATTTTTCGAGCGGCAGGAACTTTGGATTTGTATGTGAAGTCGCCCCAAAGTTCAAATATTGGGGTCAAGTTCAGACCCGCTTAGGCTTGGCAGTTTGCACACGGTGCCTCCCGGGGAGTCGAGTTCACATTTCCAGCTCTGCCCGTGGCCTTACCCCGCACATTCTAAGCATCACCTTGGGCTGTAAGCTGCCCTCCGTATTAGCCGCCCTCGTTTCTATAGTCAAGCGTTGGCTCTCAGAAGCTGTGGGGTTTGGGTCGCTCGCGCCCCTACTTCCGGGAGACCACTCTCTACCCGGTTTGGGCGGCGCCCTTTAGCCCCCGCCCCCAACGGCGGCGCGCTCAGCCCCGCCTCTCCCCCAGGTGTCCGTGAGTTCACCTGCGAAACCTGCGGCAAGTCCTTCAAGAGGAAGAACCACCTGGAGGTGCACCGGCGCACCCACACCGGGGAGACGCCCCTGCAGTGAGTGACGGGCTTCCTGCGAGGGCGCTGGGAGGGAGGGGGTCTGGGCCCGGGCCGGCAGAGGGAGGGTCCACCCCTCGGGTTGCCTTGCCCAGTTCCACGTGCGCTCGCATCCCGGATGGCGCCTCCTCTTTCTGGGGCCGGCTCGGTCCTCGTAACTTGGGGCCCGCCTCCAAAGGCGGCTCCGCCCCAGGCTGACCCCGACCCGGCGTCGCTCGCCCCGGCCCCCCCGGCAGGTGCGAGATCTGCGGCTACCAGTGCCGGCAGCGCGCGTCGCTCAACTGGCACATGAAGAAGCACACGGCCGAGGTGCAGTACAACTTCACGTGCGAGCGCTGCGGGAAGCGCTTCGAGAAGCTGGACAGCGTCAAGTTCCACACGCTCAAAAGCCACCCAGACCACAAGCCAGCCTGACCCATCCAACCACTGACCGCCCCTATTTATTCGTCCACTCGGACACCACGCCTGGGCTTGCTGGGGCCCAGACAGCCGCGGGGGCCTCCCGGACCGCGGGCCGGAAGGAGGCGCCCCTGCTCTGCCCTGGGGCTGGGCCCCCTCCAACCCCGCCCTATCTCTGGAGGTGGCGCCTGGGGTTGCACTGCCAGAACTGTGTCAAGAGAGCAGAGCGACATTAAAGAGCGAGAAAGGAGATGCCCTTCCCCTAGGCCTGGATGATTTGGGGAGCTGGGCCCCTCTGTCTCCAACCTGGTCCCTTCCTGAGCGAGGCTAAGGCAGGCGGTGATGCCCCTTTCCTGACAGCCTCTGCACTGCCTCGGCTATCTGGGCCTGGAAACCCCGAACACTCCGTCTCACGGGGTCAGAGGGTGGGAGGTTGGGAAACAGGAGGCCACCGGACATCTCCTGGGACTCAGGATCTTGATGCCCACTCCTAATCCCTCATGGAATACTAATTCCCCACCCTCAGAGAGCTCAGGGACCGGTTGGGGAGATGTTCAGTAAACACCTATGTAAGACATCTACAGCTGTTGACAAGTGCCGTGCAGGAGATAGGGTGATATGTTAGTTTCTGGAGGCGCTGTTTAAGTCGGTGGTCAGAGAGGACCTCCCTGAGATGGTGGCCTTTGAGCATAGTCCAGAATGACAAAGAGGTTCCATCCCTGAAGAGAGCTGGAGGAGGCAAATCCCAGGCCGAAGGAACAGCCAGTGCCAAAGCCCCAAGGTAGAACGGCTCGGCGTGTTCCTGGAACAGGAAGCCTCGTTGGGGAGGGGAGCTGGCAGCGGCGGGGAGGCTGCCCTGGCCCCATTTCCCGGAGGAGGATGCCTGAGGTCGCCGCCTCCTCCTGCTGGCTGCCAGCAAGAGGCGGGAGCGATACCAGGCCGGCGGCCGCCAGGTGGCGCGCAAGCTGCGTGGGCCCTGGTGGCCGCAGCCACGTGACCCCGGGGACCGCAGCCGCGAGCCAAAGCACGTGCCCGAGGGAGCCCTGTGGCGCCACGCGCAGATTGGCCCCTTAGGCGCCTCACCAGCTCGTGGGGGCGGGGCCGCAGCTAGGCTTCATTTTACACTTTGGATCCGGGTTTATTCTAACCAGGGACAGAGGTATCGGCGAGGATGAGCAAGTCCGGCCGTTGGGGCCACCCACGCGAGCTCCCCAAGTCCCCCAGGGCCCAGTCCCCTTCGCTGCAGCCAGAGCCAGCAGTTTCCATGGAAACCGCAACCGGGTCTTTGCGCCCAGGAGTAGCTCCGCTCACGGCACAGGCACAATTTGCAATCCGACAGGAGCCGGGAGGGACACCAGGCGGGGAGCCAGCCACCGCTCGGGGTCCCTAGGTTCGACAGCCAGGTCGCCCCGGCAAACTCAAGAGGGGCCACCCGGGGACCTGCAACGCCACCGCCCAGATTGCGCGGGCCGCGATGATTGGCCTGTTCTCTCCATCAGCGTGGCAGTGCTCTCTGCTGCGCGCTCTCTCATTGGTTCAATCTCGAGGGCATCCTCCTGCAATTGGTTCTCTCGAGGGCAGGCCTTGATTGGTCAAATTAGGCTCTCTCGCTGAGTTTGATGGCATTCTCCGACAGTCTGGAACCTAAAAGGGCGTGCAGGGACGAGGTTAGGGTGGAGGCTGCGACTCTCGGATTAGGGGTCTCTGGCTACCCAGCCCACGGCGCTCTCGGAGAGAACGTCGGGCCGCTGTCTGTGGTGCTGAAGTCTCAGTAGAAGGCGACCCTGCCTTAGTGAGGACTCTTCCTCCCGCCTGATAGCCGTCCCAACGTAAATGTGCCCTTGAGCCCGCTCACCAAAAGAGGCTGCACCAACTTCTGTCGCCTGAGAGAGAAGCCAGGTTCCCCCTAGCTGAAAGAAAGCGTGACCCCACAGGCAGACCAATCACGAGCCCGAAAAGCCAGGACATTTACACAACAGCTCTGCCCACCCAAAATTTATGGGGTCTCAGAAGGCCCGGTGGTTTTCCGGAAACACAGGGCACCAATGGGTTTTGCCTGAAATCCTAAGCCCCAAACTTTTTCACCCGCTTTGGAGAAGTACCGAGTGCCCTTGCGCTGTGGAGTGCCAGTCCCCACCTTTCGAACCCACCTTTTGAACCTATCCCATTCAAAAGCCTCAGGGTCACAGTTCCTTCTGTAGGCAGACGAGAGCCCCTGCCACCCCCATCCTTCTCCACTGGTCTTGGGAGGCTACACCCGATGCCTCCAAAATCTGCGGACCTGGGCCTCTGCTCATAGAAATCTTGGTTCCTCGTTCCTTTCCAGTCTTCTTGATGGACAGCAACTCCGGAAGTTCGTACAATCAGTCCACGGATCTCCCTCTTTGCTCCAACAGCTCAGGTCGTTGGACAGAGGAGGGGAGCCTTCCCTGTCTTGCGGGCAGAAAGCCCGCCCAAGAAGGGGCGGAAATGCAGGAAGCAGGGTCCACGGGGGCAGAGGGGCCCGAAAATGGCAACCAGAGCCCCCAGGGAGTGCTTTCTGGGGGTGCGGAGTCTTAGCCAGCTCGCGCTCTCTTCCACCTGCCGCGCCGTCGGGCGCCGCGAGGAGGCGGGGCTCAGCTACCGCAGCCAATAAGCGACGCCGGCTCTGGCAGCTGCTCCTATAAAGGGCTGGGGGCGGCGGCGGCGCGGCCCAGAGCGCGGAGCGCGCAGCGCGGGCTGGAGGGTGGGAGGGAGGGCGGGCGAGGGGAGAGGACTGAGCATCCAGGACCGGACAGGCCGGGCCGGGGGGCGGCGGCGAAAGGCAGAGCGCCGCGATCTCTGTCAGGAAGCGCAACCTCCCCGGGCCCCGCGGGGCCGCGCAGGGGGCGTTCTCAATCCCGCGCCCGCTCCCTCTTTCCATCCCCTGCCGCCCGCAGGCCACCCCGGGGCCCGGCTATCCGCGCGCGCGTCCTCGGGCTCGGGCCCGTCCCCGGCCCTCGAGGGAGCCGCCGCCTTCATCGACACCTCTGCAGCGGCCGCGCCAAAGGCCGCCCGGGCGGGACCCCGGAGTGAGCATCGAGCGCCCCCCAAGGAGTGCACGACCCCCGGAGCCGCCCTCAACACGGACCGCGCCCGCCGGGCACACAAGAATGGTCACTGTAGGTATTCCCTTGTCGCTGAGAGAGAACCTGGGTGGGGAGGGGTTAGGCACAGCCTCCGCGGAGATGGCGGGTGGGGGGGGGGGGTAGGACCAGGCCTAGCTAGGCCCCGGTGGGGGGGTAGGACCGAGCCTCGGGGCCTGAGAGTGGGCAGGACCGCACCCAGAGTGCTGGGGGCGCATAGAATCTGGTCTGAGAGGCCTTAGGAAGCCGAACTCTGATTTGGGGAGGCGTCCTACGGCGTCCTGGGGGCGGGATTGCCCCCCTCCAGCAAGCCTGATGGGGGAGGGGCCGCAGCAGCGGAGGATGCCTTCTCCATCCAGGCCCGGACCCCGCAGGCCGCCCAGGCAAACGCAGGGCTCCTATCACTGGTGCTGGGCCAGGACAAGGCGGCAAGCCGTTCCCGAGAGCCCCGGGGAATCGGGTGGCGTCGGATCGCGCGCCCCGGGCCGCGGCCGCGCCCGGGGAGCCGGGCGTCTCGTCCTCGAGCCCGTCGACCTTGCGGCAAGCGGGGAGGGGAGAGGAGGGGGCGCGCCCGGAGGCCCCGCGGGCCCGCCGCCGCTGCCGCCGCGTCCCTTTGTTTCTCGGAGCTTCTTAGCGGGCCGTAGCCTCGCGCGGGCGCCTCAGGCTTCGGGGAGGGGGAGGGGAGAGGAGGGCCCGCGGGGGGGGCTTCCTGGCTCCTGGGCCCCCGCCCCACGGGGGATGGGGTAAGGAGCTCAAGGATGTCCCCTAGGCCAGGTCCAGGCGCCCCACCCTTCCTGGGCTCTGGGCCTCGGGGTGACCTTGAGCGCGCCCGCCTGCACACCCGCGCCGCTCGCCCCACTCCCGGTGCTTTCAGCAGCCACCGAGCTGGTCAGCTCCCGAGCCCGCGGCCACGCCCGGCCACGCCCTGTATAACCACGCCCCTGCCCCGCCCATCCGGACCCCGCCCCCTGGGGCCCCCGGGGCCCGGCCTCGCCCGAGCCCTCGGATTTCCACTCGGCTACCCGGGCGTATCCCGGGGGCGGGGCTGGCCAGTTCTAGCCCCACCCCGGCTCCACCCCCGCCCCCGCCGCGCGACTCCGCTCCCCGCGCCGCCGCGCGTCCTTTGTCTGGTCCCAGCGCCCAGGCCTCCTTCTTCCGTACTTACTGTCTTTCTGGTCTGTGTGTGTGTGTGTCTGTGCCCTGTGTCTCTGGGCCTCTTCTTGGAGTCGTGGCGAGCACAGTGGGTGGGGGGATGCTCAGCACTCCCTCCATGTCTGGGACTCTGGGACCCGCCCACCTGGCTCCGAGAAAGGAGGCCCTGAGAGGCCCTGCTTCCCTGCTGTGTGACCTTAGGTCGGCTCTCTCCCTTCTCTGGGCCTCAGGCTGCTAACTTAGGTGCGAGACGTGAGTGCAGCCTCCTGAGGACCCTCAGAACCCCCACAGCAGTCCAGCATCCATTCCTCTGATCTGTTCCCTCATTTGAACGAGGGAAACTAATGCACAAAAGGGCGAGGGTGTGGTCAGAGGTCACACAAGGGCCTTGAAGCCCTGGAAGGCCTGGTTACTCCACTGGAGGACACTCAGGCAGAGGTCCACCATGAGAACAGGCTGGGAGGAAGTGAGGGGATAGACTGAGACAGTGAGGGCCCTGCATGGATGGAGAAGGGCCCAGAAGTGGGAGGCCTAGTTAGCACCACGTGGTGGCCTAGCCTTACCATGCATAGCCACTCAATGCCCTATTGTCGCCAGTATCCAGGCATCTATCATTGTGACTGGGGCCAGGGGGCCCAGCTAGGGGCCAAGGGGGTCAGACACAGAAGGGTCTACATAGAGAGTGACTGCAGGTGTATTCACTGCAAAATCCATATGTCATGTATGTGCAATGGTGCAAAAGAGTTGGAAAAAGAGTGGCTGAGAGAGAAAGGGGGAGAGAGACAGGCTCAGAGGGGAGAGAAGAAGAGAGAAACAGGGGCAGGGGTGGGGGGTGGGGAGGGAGAGAAAAACAGAAAGAGGTACGGATCCAGAGGAAGAGCTGGAGAGACTGGGAGGAAAGGTTCTATTGCTCCCACTTGATCTCTGCCTATCCATCTTTGACCTGCCCTCCTCCCCTCTGACTTCACCCCTCCACTCCTGTCCTGGGACAGCCCTCCAAGGTCCCTGTGATCCCGGAGTCATCCCAGGCCACGCATTTGTCATGGGCTGGGGCAGAGCGGGTGTGGTCTCCACCAATCCGATCCCTATTATCGGCTCAGCCGGCTGAGCTGCAGAGGAAACGCGACACTGATCCTGCTAAGCTCTGGCACAGCTGGGAGAGAGATGGGGTGGTGGGGAGATTAGTAGGCTGGGTCTCAAGATCCTGGATAGGAACCCCAATTACCTTTTAACCGCGTCCAAGCTGAGGACATTTGGGGTGGCCCTGGGGGCTCTGTCTGGAGTAATCAGATCAGTAGTCAAACTCCATCGCTTCCACGGCTCCGTGTCATCCCCAGGCAAATCACAGGTCCCTCTGACCGTCGCTTTCTCCACCTGAGAAACGGAGGTGATCCCCAGCTTTCAGTGTGGTTGTGGGAAGTCAGTGAAACCTTTGCACCTGCTCAGTGCCTGGCCACATAGTAGGGGCTCCAGACCTGGAACTGGTTTTGTACTGTTAACTATTTTGGGGACTCCCAGCGCAGACATCATCAACCAATCACAGAACTCTTGTCTGTTGAGCCAGAAGGGAATACAGAACCCATCTTTGTACGTGGGAAACCTCTGTGCCATATCTTTAGTGGAGGGACAGGGGCCCGGAGAGGCAATGTGAGTGTCAGAAGATGCACAGTGAGGAGGGTGGGGCCAGGAGCTGGCACCTGATGGTACCCAGCAAGCATCTGTTGAATTGAATGAGTAGACTTGGCCCGCAGAGTGGGGTTAAATGCGGGGACACAGCTTCACTTTGCTGTCATTTTCACTATTGTTGGCCTTTTTGTTAGTCAAGTGGGCTGATGTCCAAGCTCCGGATTTGAATTCTTGACCCCACCATTTGCGAGCTCCCTAACCTTGTATAAATCCCTACCCCTTCGTGGAGACTCTGTTTCCTCTTCTGTCAAATGGAGAAAAGAGTGCCATAATGTTCAATGTTGGCAGAGCCGGCCCTCAATACGTGGCCACGCTATCAGGAAAGTATTAATCTTATGAAACTGGGCGCAGATCTGTAACGTGCGTTACTGTCTTATTGCCAGCGCCTATGGCAGACATTGCTCATCAACCCAGTGCATGATCCTGCTCCGTCTGGATGTGGCTTCAGAATAACCCTCCAGCCAGCCCCCAGACAGCCACTCTCAGCCAACTGGAGATGCAGGGGGGTTGACCCTCAGGGCCATCCTTTTAATAAGAATAAATGGAAAGGAAACAGAGGCCCAAAGAAGAGCTACGATCACCCCCCCACCGAGGATACACAGCTAGAAGGTGCCCCCCACCCCTGCCCCCGTGCCTTGGCCACTGTCATTAAAAACAGTTCTGACGTCCGCCAACATATCCAGGTTTGAAATCAAGTGCCCCATGTATATATCACTCAGCGTCTCTGAGCTCTCTCACTTATAAAATGGAGACTGTGTGGCCATCTCTAAAGCTGATTGGGAGAAATAAGGGAAATGTTGCCTGTAAGCACCTCACCCGGTGCCTGGCTCCCAGAAGATGTCCGTGGGGCAGGATGAGTATTACCAGCCGTATTTTGAGGCAGGGATGGCAGACATGACGAGTTGCTTCTCGTAATTGCGCTCATGGCAGACCTGGCTAACTGATCCCAGAATGCTTCCCAGCCGCGCGAGTAGCTTCAGATCCTTCGGTGGGGGTCACCGCGCCAATAATTTGGAGTTTGCAGCAAAGTGGAGCAGAGGCCCAGAAGCGTCATGTAGTCTACCTGAGGACACACGGCTGAGAAACGTTAGAGCAGTTAGAATTACAGACTCTGGATGAGGAAATCTCGCGTGCGAACCCCCGTTTCACTATTTATAAGCTGCGTGATCTTTGGTCTTTTTTTTTTTTTTTTGAAGTTTATGTATTTATTTTGAGAGAAGGAGAGAGCACACAAGTGGAGGAGGGACAGAGAGAGGGAGAGAGAAAGAGAATCCCAAGCAGGCTCCATGCTGTCAGCGACGAGCCGTCAGGGCTCAAACTCACCAACTGTGAGATCGTGACCTGAATTGAAATCAAGAGTCAGATGCTTAACTGACTGCGCCACCCAGGTGCCCCGATCTTTGGTGATTTTTAAAACATCGCTGAACTTCCCTTTCCTCGTCTGTTGTCTTAGCTCAGGCTGCTATAACAAAATACCGTCAACTGGGCAGCTTAACCAACAGACATTTATTTATCACAAATCTTCTTCTGGATTCTGGGAAGTCCAAGATCAAGGTGCCAGCTGATTCGGTTGCTAGTAAGGACTTGCCCCCTCCTTTGCAGATGGACGTCTTCTTGCTGTGTCCTCACGTTGTGGAGAGAGAGAGAATGTCTCTCCTGTCACTTTTTTGTTAAGGACATGAATCTCATTCATGAGGGTTCTGCCCTCATGACCCAATTACCTCCCAAAGGCTCCACTTCCAAATACCATCACATTGGGGGGTCAAGATTTCAACATATGAAGTCGAGGGAACACAGGCTTTACGTTCATAGCATCTCTTAAGCAGGGAAAATTAAGCCCTCTTTTCAGGGTGCTTGTGAATAAGAAAAAAAAACAAAAACAAAACGTTGCCCATAGAGAGCTTTGCCCTATACCTGGCACACAGTATGCCCAATATTTGGGAACAAATATGGTATTGTATTTTTGGTTAGGGATGGCTGAGATGATGTGTACCTGCTGACTCTAATTCTGTAGCCACAGACATTGCTAATCAATCACAGTGATCATTCCTGTGGAAACTGAATCTGGTTTGTAATCCTTCCTAATTTGTCCCGTTAGGAACACCCTACCAATAGATTTGATTTTTTTAGGTGAAGGCCATCCATCGGCCAACCATGCCTTGGGAGAAAAACCTAAGGACATGCTGGGTATTTTCCCTTCCCATGCCCATGACAGACAATACCAATCCATCCCAGTACTTTTCAACATATACAAATATTGAATCATGTTGTACACTTGAAACTAATATTCTATGTCAACTATTAAAAAAATAGGTGTAGGAAAAAAGTTAAATAAAATTCAACACCCATTCGTGAAAAACGAAATCTTGTTAGGATACTAGGAATAAAATGAAACATTCTTAATGTGATAAAGGCCATCTACACAGAATCCATATCAAAAATCAAATTTAGCTGTGAAACGTTTAAAGCATTTCCTTTAACATCCTGAATAAAGAAGCCACTGTCTCACTGTAGCCCCTGCAATAAGACAAGAAAAATAAGGAACAGGTCTAGATTGGAGATAATTAAACCTGTCCTTATTTGCAGGTGTTATTATGTGATATATTTAAATAGCTCAGGGGTGCCTGACTGGCTCGGTCAGGAGAGCATGCGACTCTTGACCTCGGAGTTGTGAGTTCAAGCCCCACACTGGGTGTAGAGATTACCTAAAAATAAAATCTTAAAAAATCATAAATAACAATAAGTAATAAAATGAAAAAGAGCTCAGTGGGAAAAACGTGGGGGTAAATGCCTAGTGGGAAAATTATGCATGAAGCAAAAGAAATATTAACACATCTGGGATGGGGATGAGGGCAGTCCCTCATCCTTTGATGGATGAGGGCAGTCCATGGCTAGGGAGGAGCTTATGAGGACTTCAAAGCTAATAAAAATATATTTCTTATTCTGAAGACAAAAGTGTTCATTTTACTCTTCTGGAAATGCACAGACTGATTTTAGGCAAACAGGCAAATGTAGACACCAGACATGTATGGAATTTTTCACAGTAAAATCACACGTAAGGTGCTATGCCTGATGCTGGAGGAGTGGAAGAGATTAATAGGATAATATGTTGTCCTCTCTCCATGTTTAAGCCCATGTCAGACATGACTGATGCATCACCACTGATCCCTGGTGTGGGGACTGGGCCGTGAGCGGGTGTGGCCTGTTATCTCCAGCAGATACTCGGGGCCATGGAGTCTCAGGTGGCGGGGGGCCCGGCCGGCCCGGCCCTGCCCAACGGGCCACTCCTTGGTACAAATGGAGCCACTGATGACAGCAAGACCAACCTCATTGTCAACTACCTGCCCCAGAACATGACCCAGGACGAGTTCAAGAGTCTCTTCGGCAGCATTGGTGACATCGAATCCTGCAAGTTGGTTCGGGATAAGATCACAGGTGTGGCTGCTGGCAGGTGGGGAGGGAGGAGACAGAGATAGTAGTCTGGGGAGCACGGGTGTGATGGGGGCAGGTAGCACCCTGGGGGATCGGAGGTGCGATGGGGAGACAGGTATGACCCCCGGTAGGGTATCCCGGGGGCGATGGGGGCAGGCAGGACTCTGGGGGATCTGAGGTGTCCTGGGGACAGGGTGGTACTGTGTGGAAGAATACTAAGGGGGGGATTTTGGTCAACCTTGAGTGACGGCGGTCAGCCTCTCAGGACTGGGTCTGGGAGGACCCTGGTAGGTGTGGGGAGGTCGTCACCCTGATCCCGCCCACAGGGCAGAGCCTCGGTTATGGGTTTGTGAACTACTCTGATCCCAACGATGCAGACAAAGCCATCAACACCCTCAACGGCCTCAAACTGCAGACGAAGACCATCAAGGTTAGTGCCCTCATTTTCCTCTGTGGCCCATCCCCCCTTACTGCCCACCTGCAACTGTCCCCAATCCCCCACATTACTTCCCCTTGGACTACCCCCTTCACTGCCACTCAACCCGCATGTCGCCTACCTTCCTCACTGCCACCACTCCCACCCCGTGGCTCATCCTCTGAGGGATTCAGACTCTCCCCTAAGAATTCCTGGCTGGGCACCCAGGGCCCGATGGCTCTGCCTCTCTGAACCTCAGTTTCCTCATTAGTCAGTGAGAATACCGGCTCCACATTCTCTGCTGGCTCAGGGAGGTAGCCATCCCATTGGCAGTAGGAGAGTGACCAGGGTCTGGTGGGCAGCCCCCCCCCTTGCCTTTGTCATGGAAATGGAGAGGGGTGGGGGTCCATCTGCCATCTGGAGCCTAATTAGGGTCTGGGAGGGCGGGATTAGGGGTGAGCCCCTCCCCCATCTTTGTGCAATGCCCCTCCCCCCACAACCTCCCCTCTCAGCAGCTGCAGCTGGGACTCTGCTAGCCCAGGTTCCCTGGGGGGGGATCGCCATGGAAACCCCCCTCTCTCGGTTCGCCTGGGGGTGTCTGGACTCCGCCCCACAAATCTGCTCTGGAACCTTGGGGGAGGCTGAGGGGGGGGGAGCGCCCATCTGGCCCCCTGTTCTCTCTGAGAACAGAGGTGGAGGAATCTCTTCCTCTTCCCGTTGTGGGGGAGGATGAGGTCGTGACCTAATGGGTCCCTCCATGGGCAACTAGACCCAGAAGCCCTGGGGCATGAGGGGGACAGTAGTGACAAATCCAGAGGGCCACTGTATGCATGTGATGCAGTGCGCGCGCGTGCATGCGTGCGTGCGTGCGTGTGTGTGTGTGCGTGTGTGAGATAGACCTGGGCTGGGAGCCATTGTGTTTGTGGGACACACGAGTCTGGCTACTAGACTCTGGGCGTGTCACGATGGGTCTGTGGGATGTGGTGTTTATTTCACAGGTGCTTTGTGACACTGCAACTCTGGCTGTGACCTGGTGGGGCTGCGTGGGGGTGTCGGCTGTGCCCTACTCGGGGTGCAACGTGTGTGATGTGGGCTTGTGTGGTGGGGTGACAGGTGTGTGGTTCTGTGCCTCTTACTGTAATTATCCAAGACCCCCGGAGCCGCTGTGGATGTCACAGTGGCCCCGAGTCACCCTTTGGCTGGTGTAGCCACTAGGGCTATGCAGAGGGTGACAAAGTGTGGCCTCGCGTCTCTGTGTGTGTCTGCCTGGGTAGCACTATGTAAGGTTGGTCCCAATTGGCTGCTTTGGCAGATTTTGCCCAAGACCTGTCCTGGTGAGGGGGGCCGGAGGAGCCCATACCCAGGTGAGGGGCCTGGGTCAGCCCACATCATGGAAGGTTGGCAAAGACCCCTGAAGACCAACTCAGTGCCTCAAATGACCCCTGACCCCAAACACCCACCCAGGAGCTCAGGCCTCTCTTCCCCTCACCCCTCCCTCTGATTCAAGTCCTCACCCCTCAAAACTCACCGCCCCACGGGCAAGAGCGGAAGCCATGAAAAATGTGGCCGTGATTTTTAATTAATATTATCGAAAAAACCCAGCAGCTGATGTGTTTGTGGGGTTTTTTCTCCCCGGAGGACCCCGGGTGCTCACAGTTGCATTCGTTAGAATCCCTCTACCTCCAGCCCATGAGTGCCTTCACCCTGACCCACCCCTGGCCCAATTTACTCATGTTGTTAGCTTTTTTAATTAGTTACTTCCAATGCAGGGCTATGCCCTCTCCACTCACCACCACAAACAAAAGCCGGACCCTTGACCGTGACCTTATCTACCCAGAGGTTAATTTAGAAGATACAGGAAATAGACATTGGCAGAAATAAGTGGAAAGGGCAGCTCCTGTCCCCTGCTGCCCCCTGCCAGCTCTAGGCCCACCTGTCAGCATCTGGGGGCGGGCCCTGCAGACTGTGTTTCCAGGACGCTGATAAGCAAACAATGAGATGGGGTCACACATCTCGCCACTCTGTAAATGGACTTTTCTTTCCCCCAGTTTACAATACTCACCACTGTTTCTGGGAAATAAATATACACGTCCACCATTTTTTAACCAGCTGCAGGGAGTTTCATTGTTGGTCTGGACCATAATTAATGACACAAATCGAATGCCCGTACCAAAACGCGTCTAATTCCCCACTGAGAGAAGTGCTTTGGGGGGGGGGGGGGGGGGGTTGAGGCGGAGGACCAAATTCAGATGGGAAGAGGACAGGGGTTACTTTTTGACTGAGACTGGAAGAAGCAAGGAGAGGAAGGGCGTTCCAGCCTGAGGGGAGCAGCCAGAGCAAAGGCCCTGAGGCTGAAATGTGCCTGGTGTGTTTGAGGAACACGGGAGGAGACTGGTGTGGCTGAAACAGAGCACTCGAGGGAGAAATTGGCAGAGATGAGAGTGAGGGTATGGGGTGGGGGGGGGGTTGTGCAGGGCCTTGTGGGCTGGGAGAAGGACTTGAACTGTGGGGCAGGTGGGAGCCACAGAAGGTTCTGAGCAAAGGGAGGATGTGCCCTGCCTCAGTTGCTCACAGGCGCCCCCTGGCAGCTGTGGAGGGAACAGACTGGGGAGGTTAGGGAGGTCTGTGGGAGCTATGGTGGGAGCTGAGTAATGAGGCAGGATCCGTGGTGGATTGGATGTGGGTGTGAAAAAGACCAGCATCAAGGACAATGGGGGCCTGAGCACCCAGGAGGACAAAGCTGCCATTACTGAGCTGGGGCAAGTTGGGGACTGGATGCCACCTCGCTGCTTGTGATCCTCTGTGGGGCGCCACGTGCGGTGCCTGGAGGCAGGTGTCACACAGGTGTGCAGTTTGGGGGTCAGGCCCACACTGGGGACAGACATTCGGGAGTCGTCAGCACTGAACTGGTGGCTAAAGACCTGAGCCACCTGGAGGGTCCCAACGTGGACGGGAAAAGGGCCAGTGTCCCAGGCTCACTTTCCAAAGGAGTAGGAAGCATTGTGTTGATGGAATGTACCTCGTGAGAGCAGGAGCTGGGGACATCTGACCTCCAGGGCCCAGCGACGACATGTTCCTCCCACCACTTTAATTTTTTTTTTTTTTTAACGTCTACTTATTTATTTTGAGAGACAGAGCACAAGCAGGGGAGGGGCAGAGAGAGAGGGAGACACAGAATCCCAAGCAGGCTCAGAGCTGTCCGCGCAGAGCCCGGCTCGGGACTCAATCTCACAGACTGCGAGACCGGGACCCGAGCCGAAATTAAGACACTCAACCGACCGAGCCACCCAGGCGCCGCCCCCCACCACTTTATGCTGGCCGGCCCACATCATCATCGGCCGCAGCTATGTCCCCTCCCTCAAGCCTTGGCCAGCCCCGCCTATGGTGACTACCCAAGAGATACTTGTTGAGCGAACAGAGGAGGCACTTCTGCCTCCCACTGGTGGTCTGGACGTGGCCTCACCCTCCCCATCCGTGAAACGGGTCTTCCCCTCACCTCTGTCCACCTGCCCCGCCCCCCACTCCAGGTGTCTTATGCCAGACCCAGCTCTGCATCCATCCGAGATGCTAACCTGTACGTCAGTGGACTCCCCAAGACCATGAGCCAGAAAGAAATGGAGCAGCTCTTCTCCCAGTATGGCCGTATCATCACTTCTCGAATCCTGGTGGACCAGGTCACAGGTCAGGCTGCTGGGGATGACGCACTGGGCAAAGGCACGGAGGTGGGGCCAAAATGGAGAAACCGGGAATGGCGGGGGAGGAGCGGGGTAGAGGGCCACGCAGGAGGGGGCAGGGGTGCTCATGACGCCCTCACTCCCTGGCAGGTGTCTCTCGGGGTGTGGGGTTCATCCGCTTCGACAAGAGGATTGAGGCCGAGGAGGCCATCAAAGGACTGAACGGGCAGAAGCCGCTGGGCGCGGCGGAGCCCATCACGGTCAAGTTCGCCAACAACCCGAGTCAGAAGACTGGACAGGCCCTGCTCACTCACCTCTACCAGTCGTCAGCCCGGCGCTACGCAGGCCCCCTGCACCATCAGACGCAGCGCTTCCGGTAAGCCCCCTGGCGCCCCCCACAGACCCCTGGACCCCATCCCTGCAGGGCAGAGGGACGCCGGGAGGGTGCCCGCAGGCCGGGGCCACTGAGGGCGGCAGAGGGGAAATGTGTGTCTGTCAGGTGCTGAGGCCAGGCCCTCGTACGCAGCAGGCAGTCAATGTATGCAGGGCACTTTGAGTGGCATTTTCGGTGTTAGGAGTGTTAGAGTCTCCCGATGGGGCCGCCCCTCCCTTGGGCATGGGGCTCCAGCTCTCTGCGCCCCCAGGTATCTATACCTCAAGAGAACGGAGATTGTCTGTATTTTACGAACAGAGAGGCTTTGTCACTCGCCCAACCCACCCGCCACTGCCGAGAAGAGACTCGAACCTTCCCTTCTGGGGTCCTGAGCCCCGCAGGGTGGGGGCAGGCGAGTGGGGCTGGGCGGGCCGGGCCGGGGAGGACGGGACACGGGTGCAGGCCAGGCAGCGGCAGGGCAGGCGAGAGGCAGTGCCCGAGTGACCACGGTTCCGTGCCAGGCGGTGTCCAGCCGGGCGGGGAGCCGGCGGGTGGGGGCAGGGCTGGGCTGCCGGCCGGCTGGGTGGGGGCGGGGAGGGCAGGCAGGCAGGCAGGCCGACATCACAGCTAGGGGTGTGCCCGGAGGCCACCGGTGACCACCCCTTTTGCTTCCACAGGCTGGATAATTTGCTCAACATGGCCTACGGAGTCAAGAGGTAACAGTGCTCCCCGCTGCCCCCAGCTCCCCGCCGTCCCTCCCTGGACTCTTGCCCCGATGGGCCCCCTCCCCCGCCTCACCACCGGGACTGCCAGCTTAGCTGGGTCTGCCCTGTCTGGGAATAGCGTGTCCATTAAGAGAATCAGGGGCTCTGGAACCTAGCGAATGCCTAGAAAGAGCTACTACTACTCTTTGGGTCCTGGAGGGCCTGTCCGTGGCCCCCTCCGGCCCAGGGAAAGGCCGGCCATGTTGCCTGGTCACAGCCATGCCCCCCCCCCGCCTCCGCCGGTTCCCACGTTAAGTCTGAGTTCCACCTGCCTCTCTTGATGGCTGGGGTCACAGGATACCACCCTCTTTTCCCGCATAGTCTGGGGACGGGCCCTGAGGCCCGCACGACCTTGTCCACATCCCCAGCCCTGTGAAGGTCCCCGTGTTTATTGCATCGCGAGCTGTTGAGCACACACTGAGTGCCGGGCGCTGGGCTCGGGGCTGGGGACCCAACGTGGCCCGGCCAGACGTGATCCCTCGTGGAGATGAAATGCTGTTGAGCACAGGGCTTGGCACGTAGTGAGCGCTCAATAAAAGTAGCCGCTCGGACGATTACTGTTCCTGTTGTCAATTACCTCAGTCTAGCAGGGAGGGAGCAGCGAGCAGGGCTGGGAAGGGGGCAGGAGAAGAGGTGAGGGGGCCCCAGCAGAGACCCCCGCCCACCCCGACACGCCCAAGATGCCAGAGCCTGTGCAGAATCGGGAAGGAGGGAGCAAGCAGTGAGTCCCCAGTGGTCCCACTGAATGGGGCAGACCCTGGGGCTCCCCCTGAATTGAGTGAGGCCTGGGGGGCAGGGAGGCAGCGAGGCACGTGGGTGGAGCCAATCCTGCCCGTCAGTCGGTCAGTCAACAAACCCTCCCAGGGCCCCTGCTGTTCCAGGAGCTGTTCTGGGCTGGGGCACCGCAGGGAAGGTGGAGTGGATCCTAAATATACAATCTGAACAGGAAAAGGCTGGCAAGGGTCAGAGGAAGGCGGCGGGCAGCGAGGCCGCTGCCCTGGGACCTGATAACGCAGGGCAGCGCCTCACCGGTTGCAGTCATGGCCTGGCCTTGAGCGGTGCCCTTCTGGCCACATAGGGGTAGCAGGGTGACCAGGGGCAAAGGGGGCACAGCGTTGCAGAGGGCGGGGTGGGGTTGGTGGGGGGAGGGCAAAAGGGGGGTGGGAAAATCTGCCAAGGGAGGAGTAGTGGTCAGGAGTGGGGAAGGGGTCAGGGTCAACAGGGCCAAGGACCCAGTAGGGTCAAAGGTTGTGGGGTCAGGGTGCAGACTGGGGCTCTAGGCAGGAGTGTGAGTGAGGGCCTAATGTGCAGGGAAGGTCACAAGTTATAGGTCAGGACGGAGACTGGGGGCCAGTGTCTCAGAGCAGGCCGCAGTTTAAGGTGTCTCGGGTGGGGTCAGAGGTGGAGGTCGCGAGGCCGTGGCTGGCTCAGGACGATGCAGGGATCACACGGTCCCAAGATCGTGGCACGCCCAGCAGTCATGACCACATCAGGGGTCACAGGGACTCAGGGGTGTGCCGGGGGTCAGGGCAGAGCCCGCGTGACCCCCAAAGTAGTCCCCTGTCGCTCATCGCCAGGTTCTCGCCCATCGCCATCGACGGCATGAGTGGCCTCGCGGGTGTGGGCCTTTCGGGGGGCGCGGCGGGCGCTGGCTGGTGTATCTTCGTGTACAACCTGTCACCGGAGGCAGACGAGAGTGTGCTGTGGCAGCTGTTTGGGCCCTTCGGGGCCGTCACCAACGTCAAGGTCATCCGCGACTTCACCACCAACAAGTGCAAGGGCTTCGGCTTCGTCACTATGACCAACTACGACGAAGCGGCCATGGCCATCGCCAGCCTCAATGGCTACCGCCTGGGCGAGCGCGTGCTGCAGGTGTCCTTCAAGACCAGCAAACAGCACAAGGCCTGAGCCACCGCCGCCCGCCCTCCCCACCCTCCCCGGGCAGCAGAGAGAGAGAGAAAGAGAGAGAGAGGGGCCCCGAGAGAGACAGCGCAGGCAGACCACCGACGGCACACGGGCCCCGCATCCCTGCGGAAGCCACAGGGTGAGCACTCGGGGTGGGAGAGTCTGCAGGGGATGGGGGGGTGCCTGGGGGTCCCCTCCCCGTCCTCCTGCCCCCACCCCAGGCTGGGCTGTTCACTCTCTCGTCTTGGTTTTGTTCATGGCGATGGTTTTTGTTTCTTTTTTCGGCTAAAAAGAAAGCAGAGATGTGCCCCCACCCCGCCTTCAACCACCCTCCACGGGATGGCTTTGCAGGGGCGCTGGGGGTGCCCCCCAGACCCCCTTGCCCAGGCCTCCCCAACACCTAGATGAGCCTGAGGGGAGGGGGGGAACAGGTTTAAAAATCCCCAAAAAAGCAAAACGGAGGAGGGGTGTGGGCATCCCTGGCCCAGAGCCCCCTGGTTGGAGTATGAGGAGCAGGGGGAGGGGCTGGAAACAGAAACAAAATGAAAAAAAAAGGGGGGGGTGGGAGGGGAAGAAAAACTCTATTTTTGTAAAAAGGGAAAAAAGACCTCGTGGAGAATTTTTACTGGGGATTCTTGAACTTGAAAAAAAAAAAACACAAAAAAAGACAAAAAAAAAAAAAAGAAAATATTTTGGCAGGTTATGTTTACCAACTGGGGCAGGGGCAGGGAGCAGGGCTTGGGGCCCGGGGGTCCACGGGGCCGCACAGAGAAACACAGCCACGCAAAGGCATGCGGGGGCACGCGCACACACACATCCTGCAGGGACACACGGAAGCACTGACAGACCCAGAGACGCGCCCCGGACACCTTCCAGGAGCTCGCTGGCCAGATTCAGACACGCAGACAGACATATGGATAATCACGGGAGACCGATGTATGGGGCTATGTAGACAAGGCCGCGGGCAAATGTAGCCACAGGTGGGTGCGGGGTACACACATTTCCACGTGGACACGGGAAAGTAGAGACAGATACATTCGGACACACCAGTCGAGACACGCCATCACGGAGAAACAGACACAACACCCAGGAGACACAGACATGCACAAAGCCTCCCTCAGGCCCAGGCGAGAGGTCGTAGCCCAGATCCTGGCCCAGTCCGCTTCCTCCAGCTAGGCCGCCGGGCCTCCTCCGGACACGTGGCCCCACTCGCCCCAGGTTCTCTGCAGAGCTCTCTCCTGGCTCCTCGGTGGTCCCTGCGGCCCACGAACACAGGCGTGCACACACAGCATCCATGCATCCAAACACACGATACCTCGTTTCACTTTTGGCGTCATGGCGGGCTGGAGGCAGCCCCCCCCCCCAACACTTGAGGCCAAAGGACCCCCTGTCCCCGGGGCTAAACCTCCCTGGGCCGAGACCCTGGCCCAGAGGCAGAGGGGGGAGGCTGGGCCCTGAGCCTTCCCCCTCCCCCAGGGGCCTCCCCAGCAGGAAGTACCCGCTGTTCCCTCCAGTCCCCCTCCCCCCAGCCCCCCGAATTCCCTTCCCACCCACTTGTCACCCCCTTTCAGTTTGTTGGGTTTTTCCGTCTTTCCAAATTCCCGAGGGCAGTGGACGCAGCCCCCATCCCAAGCCCCGGTCCCCCACCGGCTTCTGTCTGGATTTTCCATTCTCCTAGTTTTCATTCTTTGTAAGAAAAAAAAAAAAAAAATTCCAACAGAAGCCAGAGGCCGGAGCCCCTGGGAGCCCTCGCAGCCCCCCACCCCCCGCAGTGGGCCCAGTCGGAACTGAGAATTGCAAACCCCGAATTCAGCTTCAGTTGCCCCTTCCTCCGGTGTCCCTGCGTTTGGTGTCCGGCCATGGCCCCATCTGACTGCCCAGCTCTCTCTCCCCCACCCCTCCCGGTGTTTGTTATTAAACGTCTGTGGAGCTTCTGCTGCAAGGAACAAAAAGAAAAAAAAAAAAAATCAAAAAAGCGACAAAAAAACACAAACAGAAGAGAAAAAAAGCGACAAAAAAAAAAGGAAGAAAAATAAACACACAGAAGAGATTAAAAAAAGAAAAAAAAAAAAAAAGAAAAAAAAAAAGACATAAACTGGCACCAGTTAACTTTCTTGTACTTTTTTGCCGAATTTAGCTTCTTGTAGTTTTAACTTATTGCTATGTTAACTATTTATTCTCCTTGTTGCCCTGTAAGGACATTTGTGTATATTTCTGTTACTTCATCCAGTTTGCAAGTTTAAAGGAACCACGATGTTCTCTTTGTTTCTTTAAGTTTTGCTGAGACGTGGTTATGCCTAATTTATTTATAAAAGGGGAAGTGGAATCATTAAAGTAATAATAATTATTAATAACAGTAATGGTAGCCGAGCAGCGCCCGGGGGGGCGTGTGCTCTGTGGGGCGGTCCCCGCGGCCAGCGACGTCCGGGGTCTCAATGGGATTCTTTTTTGCTCGTCTTGAGAATTTTTTCAGTCCTATTTAGCTGGTGAAAACCCTAGCTTGTTCTTGATACACGAACCTATTTATTCTTGTGGTTTTTAAGTCCTCAACCTCCCAGCTCCCCTCCAGCAGGGCGGGCACCCCCAGCGGGTCCACCCCTCTCCCTCTGCTGTTTCTTGGGGCTTTCTCCCCTCCGACCTCCGAGCGCGGGGACACGTGGGCACACGTGGGCAGCGTGCAGGAGGCGTCTGTGAGCAATAAGGGATGGGTTTGTCCCCTACCCTGGGGCAGCCAGGCTCTGCGGAGGGGGCACCTCCCCACCCCCCCACCCCCACTGAGGCCTAGGCCCCTGACACCCCCAAATCTGGGAGGGGACTTCTTTTTCTAAAACACAGAACTCAGCCCAGCCAGGCCCCCTCCCCAGAGGCCAGCCCCTCACCCCAGGGGCTGGGGGTGGGGGGGCACCTGGGGTCTTCCACATCCCTGGGGGTCAGGGGCAGGGCCCGTGGGATGGGGGCTCAGCCCCTCCAGCCCTCCCTTCATCCTGTTATTTATTCAGAAGGTTTCAAATCACGACAGAGTCCATGTTGGAGGTGATAAAGAACTGTAAAAAAAACAAAAAAACAAAAAAAAGACAAAAAAACAAAAAAAAAAAGACAAAAAAAATCACAAAAACCCAAAACCCAACAAGAACACTTTGCGTTGCGTTTAGACTATTTATTACCGGGATTACAGGCCTGGCCGCGGTAACAGACTTTTACATGGAATTGTTTAATTATTTGTACTTTTCATGCCAGAAAATAAAAAGTTCAGAATCTTACGGCCTCGGCTCATCTGTGTGCGGGTGGGTGGGAGGGGAGCCTTAGGAGAGCGTGTGCCCTGACTGTGTGGCCGTTCCTAGGCTGCCGTCCCTCTCTGGGCCCAGCTCTCCTCTGCAGCCCCTGGGCCTCCCCAGGACACGCGAGACTCAGGTGGGGTGGGTGGGAAACTGGCGCAGGCAGAAACCCAGATGGGCGTGGCCCAGGGTCCGTCTGTCCTGTGGTGCTGGGCTTCGCTGCCAACGCAGAGATGGGGCATCTCAGATACGAACGGGGGGCTGGTGAGACCCTAACTGCGGAGCCGGCCCTGCCTTCCGCCCTCTGCCCATCCCAGGGGTCCGTTCCAGACTGGAGCAAAGCAAGACAGACGCGACCTGGTTGGGGGATCACGTTTATTGTTTTGAGGTCACAGGTCAAGCCACTCGTCCCCACCAGGAGGGAGGCAGACACCCTGGGCAGGGTAGGGGGGGCACCCACGGAGGGCGAACTCCTCTACTCCACCCCTGGAGGCCGCCGGGGCCTGGGATCGTGGCCGTGCCCTGCCCGACCCCCGAGAGCAGGGCACAAAGCTCCGCGCGGTTTCTGGCCCCACCGCGAGGACGAGGAGACCGGAGGGGCGGGCCCTGGTCCGTGACTGAGGAGCAGGCGGGCGGGCGGCACCGCTGGGGCTATTTCCATGCCTTGAGGTTCTGGAACCAGAGAGACCAAGTGAGAGAGAGGGGGGTGGAGGCGCACGGGCGGGGAGAGAAGCGGCGGCCGCCCGGGTCTGTGTTCCTGGCGCCTGGCCGCACCCCCGCTCCCTGCCCACCTCCGCGCCCAGGAGGGCTAGAGCTCGTCGTGGTCGCCTTCGGTGGGCTGTTCGGGCGGTGGCTCCGGGCAGGCGGCCGGCGTCATCAGCTCCATGAGGTACTCGCAGCGACTGGGCTCCGTGGTGCTGGTCACCACCGTCTCCTTGCCACACAGCAGGCGCACCTGGGGCGGGCGGGAAGGGGCTCGGGTGGGATCGGATGGGATGGGGCCCCCGCGGCACCCCCCAAAGCCCCTCGGGCACTCACAGTGGTGGAGCGGTTGGGGCCCTGCCAGCAGCCCGTCCCCTGCTCGTACTTCATGGCGCTGAACTTGTCGTGGTCGGGGCCAGCCCACGAGCCCCAGGTGCTGCGGGAGAGCGGGGCGGGCTCAGTGCGGGGCGGGGGGGCGGTATGGGGGAGGGGGGCCGGGGAGAGGGAGCCCAGTCTGAGCCCACTCACCCGAGGCTGGTGGGGGAGCCGCCGAGTTTGGGTTTCTGTGAGACGAGCTTGAAGGGGCAGAGCCGGTAGACGTACCTGTCACAGGAAGGGGGTGGTGGGCAGGGGCCACAGGGCCCCAGCCTCCTCAACGTGCCCACACGGACGCCTCAAACTCCACTGACCGCCCTTAAGGCAGCCCCTGCCCCCCACTCCCCTGGGTCCTGGCCCAGGCCCCGCCTCCCACCCCGCTGGCCTGGGGGGGGGGGGGGGGGGCGCACTCGTTGGTGGTGAGCTCATAGCACTGGCTGTACAGGTAGGCGAACTCTCCGTCGGGGCCAAAGTCAAAGGAAATCTCCTGCTCCAAGTTCCTGGAAGGGGAGGCCAAGCAGGTAAGGGGCAGCCGGGCGCGCCACAGCCTCATTCAGGACAGCACGGGGAGGCCCACTCCGGCAGCCCGCTGCCACTCGGGGGCTGGACGTCTGGGGACCCTCCCTGCAGGAGCCACTACTCAGCAGAGGTTGCCTGGGCAACTTCCCATTATACCTCCTCTGGGGAGCTCGGCGGCCTTGGAAACCCAGCCCTGCTGTAGCCAGACCCCGCCCGCCTTACCTGATGGACTCCTGCATGTCCCTCAAGGACCGCTCGGCGTCCTCAAACTTGTTGCGGGCCTCCTGGGCGGCTGGAGGGGATGGGCAGTGTGAGGGGAGGTCAGAGGTGCCCCAGGCCCCATCCGGGAAGAAGAGGGAGGGGGGGCCCGCAGATACACCCGCTCCCGCCAGCAGACCCCACCCCGCTGCCCAGGCTCTCAACCCCTGAGGGAACGGGGCCAGCACTCTCGGGGCCTAGCTGGCTCCTCACCCGCCAACCCGACGACACAAACAAGCCGCAAACAAGCCGCAGCCGGAGAGGCAGGAGAGGGCCCCCTGGGGCTGATAGGGGTGGCGATGGTTTCTCCAGTTCCAAATGCCCCCTCCAGGATGGCCCAACCCCCCACCCGCCCCCCCGCCAGGCTTGCTCAGGGCCAAGGCGAGCCCACCTTGGGAACCAAGTGAGGCCAGCTTCACGGGCCCCTGCGGGTACAGGTCGTGGGGGCACAGGTTTGGACACGGTCCCCTCCCTCCCCTGCCCAGCCCTCACCATCAATGAAGGCCTGCGTCTGCTCGTCGTAGGGTGGCATTTTGTCCTCTTCGGGGGGGCTGGCTGCAGGCTGCGGGGGCACCAGTGGGGGCGGGGCCTCCTGGGGGAGGGGCAGAGTCAGCGAGTGACCCGGCCCCCACCCAGTCACCCCCCTTCTCCCCCAAACACACACCTTGGGCTGCTCCCCCTGCACCTGGGAATCTTCTTCCTCCTCTTCGTCCTCTTCTTCATCCTCTGTCTCTTCTTCCTCCTCCTCCTCTTCCTCCTCTTCCATGGGTGGTGAGGGCACCGGAGGCCGCTCCTCCTTGGGCTCTGTCAGGTCAGGCTCCGAAGGTGCGGGCGGGGGGCTGGTGGGCAGTACCTGGTGGGGGTGCGGGTAGTCGTGCCACGGACTCGGCCGTGGCTCGGGTCCCAGCTCACACCATCACCCAATGGGCGGCCTCGGTGACTCCACCCCTCCCAAGGGGCCTGGAGGGAGGGACAGATTAGCTGTGTGGGGGGGGCCTCCACGGAGGGTGCTTGGGTCACCCAGCTGGCCAGGGTGGCCCTGCGCCAGAACCAGAGGCAGTTCCTTTGTGAGGCACTGGGGGGGTGGGGGGGGGAGCAGGGGGGGAGACTGGGCAGGGAGGGGGTGCCGCATCCCTTCTCCTACCCCCACTGACCTCAGGCCGGTACTTGTCCCTGACGGCAGCCCAGACGCGGTCATAGAAGGCAGCAGCATCACTTTGAATGTCTCCCCCAAGAAGGGCCTGTGTGCGTGTCGGGGGTGACGTCAACGTCAGGGCTTCCGCGTGCCCCCTTGTGCCCCAGGCACTCTCGAGGGGGGCCTCAGGCCACAGTGCCAGGCACGGATGGGCCCTGACCACCCATGGCCAGGCCCGGGCCCGGCCGGCTGTAGTGGAACAGGCTGAAGGGGGCAGCACCGACCCGAGGGAAAGAGGAGGGGACCCAGAGGAGGGGGGCAGGTGGGGGTGAGGGCCGGAGAGGCCAGGGAGAGAAACCGAGGGACAGAGAGGGAGAGGGGGCTACAGAACACAAGTTCCCGAGGCCGCTGGGCCCTCAGGGAGAGGCAGAGGCCCAGGCAAGGCAGGGAAGGACCCAGCAACAGGGATCCAGACCCGGCTAGGCCAGGGAGCCACGACCCGCATGCCAGGGGGGCAGAGTGCATACACACACTTGGGGGAGCACCATGGGGCGCTTTCCTAACCAGATGCCCCCGTGGCCCCCGTGTGGTGCCACCAGGTCCCAAAGGACAGGGAAGAAAGCAGGGCTGCTACCCTCTTGCCTCATGCAGGCAAGGTCAGGTGGGGCCCTGGGGACAGTCCTTAGCCAGCCTGTCCCCCCCTTCCCCCCGCCTCCCGGCCCTGAGGTCACCCTAGGGCAATGCCCTCCGGAAGTCCCAGGACAAGGAGGAGGAAGAGATACCTGAGCCTCCCCTTCGGACAGGGCCCCGTCACCATCCGTGTCCAGCTCTGGATGGGACTGCAGCTCAGCGACTGAGACCCTGCAGGGGTGCAGGCAGAGGCCGACGGAGGGGTGAGGCCCACTGGCTCTGGGCCAGCTACCTGCTAACCCCCCAACCAGGACCCCTCCCCAGAACTTGTTTTAGGACCTCAAAGGTGGGGAGAGCAGCACGAGGTGGGAGAGGGTGAGCTCTGGCCTTGGGGTCAGAGTGGGGCCCAGTCCCCCGTCTCCTACCCCATCCTGAGGACCCCACAACCCTCCAGGGGCTCCCAGGAGAGACAGACTCCCTCTTCCCAACAGCCCACCCTCCACTCAGCCGTTAGCCTGGGGCCGGCCAGCAAGCTCAGGGGCACAGTGGGACTGGAAGGGGTCTGGCTTTCGTCAAAGAGTCCCAGGCCACAGAATAGACTTGGGAAAAGTAATGGGACCCCCAGTCACCTCGCCTGGCTCCTCGAGGGGGTAGTTTCCTTCACCTCCTACCCTCAAGGTTTTCCTGGACCCACTTTATACCTGAGCGAGCAGAGGCTCGTTCGGATATAATCTGGGACTAGCTGAGGACTCGAAGGGGAGGTGGGGCTGGGGCGTGGGGCTGGGGCATGGGGTAGGGGGAGGTGGGAAGAGGGAGCCCCGGATCCGGGACAGGCCAGGCAGACTCACAACCCATCCATATTGTCGTCCAGCTCCTGGAAGGCACTGGCTGCCAGCTCCTGTTCCCGCTGGGCCTTGGAGGCAGCCTGCTGCTCTGTGGAGGGACCAGCTCTGTCACTCGCCACCCCGAGACCGGCCCTGCCCCGACAAGAAGGGGCTGGCAGACCGCACAAGGGCAGGGGGGAGACCAGGCGTAGGCTTCCCGTGTCCGGGAGGCCCCCCTTGAGAAGCAGCCAGCGCACCCCACCAGGCCCACTGGGCTCCAGCTGGGCTCCGGGGTGGGGTGTGGCCAAGCCAGGAAGGCTTATGGGGGTGGGGGGGTGGCAGGGAGCGTCCCAGGAAAAGGGAAAGCCAGCCCCACCAGAGCAGGAACTGGGCTGCGGCCGGTGGATGCTGGACAAGGGGCCACAGCTGTGCCTCTGCTCCGACGGCGCCTCCCCTGCTTGCCTCACCCCCACGTAGGCCGGGGGGAGGGAGAGAGGCCACAACGCAGCTGCAATTACTAAGCTCATACTGTATACCAGCCTTCAACTCAGCCCTCTCTAGCCGGGCAAGCGGCGTCTCCTCGGCCACGCTGTGGGTCCCCCCCCGGAGACCCCGCAGTGTCCCAGCAGACCAGGCTGGCACTGTGTCCCTCTCACACATGAGGCTGGACGAAGGGACCTGCCCACGGTTACTGGGCCGGCAAAGCGCAGAGCCAGGGGCAGAAACGCAAAAAGGTTTAGCAAGGTCAGCTTCCATCAGGTTGCGGGGAAGAGACTCCCCTATGTCACAGCAGGGAGAGGAAGGCAGGGCTTGGGGACAGCCATTTGACCAACAGAGCCTGAGCGTGCTTCTAGCTGGAGACTGCCCGGGAAAGAGGGGAGATAACAAAGCCCAGGGTCTCCAAAGAGCAGCGGACGGGGGAAGCCAGGGGCTGGGGGCAGAAACAGCCCGTGCTGAGGGGAGGAAAAAGGGAGTCGGCAGACGCCACGAGGATTCTGGACGGGAGGCCTCCCTGTTCACCTGCCCCAGGCGGGGCACAACAGCTCCAGTCTGCCTTCAGGTCGTATCCAGAACCTGCCCACTTCTCTCCACCCCCGCGCCACCCACTCCAGTCCAGCCCCTCTTCGCTCGCCTGCACCAACGCGATCAGCTCCTCCCTGGTTTCCTGGCTTCTGTTCCTCTGCTGCTCTGAATGCTCTACGGCTCCCACCTCACTTGGGGTAAAAGCCCTCCCCATGGTCCCCAAGGCCCTGCCCTGGTCTCCCTCCACACTCTCATTCATTCCCTCCAGCCACAGGGCCTCCTCGCTGCTCCTTAGAAACCAGACACGATGCCGCCTCAGGACCTTTGCACCTGTGCCCCCTGCCTGGCTCACTCCTCCCCTCAGCAGGCAGCGGCTTTCTCCATCTTGTTCGGTGCTGAACTACTGGCACCTGCGGTGTGCCTGGCACGTAGCAGCCACTCCACCAATGCTGGCTGGCGGAACTCCCGGATTACTGACTATGAGCAGCCAGGGCAGACAGACGGACAGAGAATGCAGTCGGGGAGATGGGAACCATCAGTGTGGACTCAGAGTCAGGCTGCCCGACTCCTGGTTACCAGCCCTATGAGCAGCTAGGGCCACGCTTCCAAGTCCTTCCGGCAATGCTATGTCCTTCAACTGGTCCGGTGTGGCCTCCTGTCCGCCCCCCCCCCCCCCACTATCTGCTGCCACAGCGTGACCCCCACTGGACAGACAGACTGTGAGAACCGGGGCCGAGGCTTCTGACTTCCCATAATGGCAGCACAACCCGCCACAGGCGAGAAAGTGCTGGACAAAACATAAAAAACCACCTCCAAGCAACCAGGGTGACATAGATTGCCGGGACGAAGAACAACTCAGGAAGGGAAAAAAGCACGAAGCTCCTGGCAAATGGGGATGTCTGTCTGGATGAGAACATGGGACACAGGGAGCGCGAAATCAAAGCCCCAGGTGGGGAGGAGAGCCGCCCCCGCCCCATTAAGGGGTAACTAAGCTGCGATCCCTCAGGGCCATCCCCTTAAGGAGAGACTGGACCAGAGATCACCTAGCCTGTGCTCACACCTCGGCTCACTCTGCCCGAGAGGGATCTCCAGCCTTCGATCTGGACTCGGGAGACCCCCTCCCCCCACACCGAAGGTAGTGTTCCCACGTGGCTGGCAGGAAGAAAAACCTCTCCTCCCAGAACACAATCACTTCTGCTGAGCTGCAAAGGATTCCTACAAACGAGTTTCAAATCCGATGACTGATGGGCAAAGACAACGAGGTGCGTGGGGAGCAGAGGCACCACAATCAAAAGTCGGTAGACACAGGGGGCGCCTGCGTGGCTCGGCCGGTTGAGCACCTGACTCTCGATCTCGGCTCAGGTCAGGTTTGTGGGGCTGAGCCCCGCATCGGGCTCTGCGCTGACAGCACAGAGCTGCTTGGGATTCTCTCTCTCCCTCTCTGCCCCTCCCCTGCTCACGTATGCGCGGGCGCGCGCGCTCTCTCTCTCTCTCTCTCTCTCTCTCTCTCAAAATAAGTAAATTAAAAAAAAAAAAAAAAAAAGGCTGGTAGACGCAAGAAACAGCAGATGACGATAACGAGTAAGAGTCTCCCGGGCCCAGGCTCTTCCCGGGCAGGAGACACGGGCCAGCCGTGGCCACCCCATGACGCACCTTCCCACCGCTTCTGGTGCCGGTCCTTGGCCTCCTTCTCTGGCTTCTCAGCCTCCTCCTTCGCCATTCGCAGCACCTCCACCTCGTCCTCCAGGGACTTCTTTCCGGCCTGCAGCTCGGCGAGCTTCTCCTGCGTGGGCCAAAGACACGACGCTCCACCTCTCCTCGCGTGCTGCCCTCCTCCTCCCGAGCACCACCCCCCCTACCGCCACACCACAGGGTGGTCACAGGCGACCTGGCCCCCACCCACACCTCCCTGGATCTCCCCCTTCGTGTGGCTCCCCACGGCTCGCCGGAGAGAGACCCGAACGCCCCAACGTAGCCCCCGAGGTCCCATATCACCGGGCCCACCTCTGCGGCATCTGCCCACGGCTATCTCAAACTGTAGCCCACGGCTACCCCAACAACAGTTAGACAGCCCCAAATGCTCTCTGCCTCCAATCCTTCACACGTGCTTCCCCCCCCCCCCCCCGTCCAGAGCGCTCTGCGTGGCCAATTCTATATGACCCTCCGGACTTCACTTTAGATAGAGGCCGCCGCCTCCTCCTCCTCCAGGGGCCTTCCCTGCTTCCTGCCCCCACAACGGGGGGAAGAGGGAGACGAGGCGGGCACGGGCCCCTCATAGCCCCAAATGTCCCTTTTTCCAGGGGCCCTGGGTGTCACTTTGTCGTCTGTTCCTCTCACTGGACGACCTGCCCTTGAGGGAGTGCCAGGTCTGCTTGCAATCTCGTGCCCAGTACCCGGCACATCCTGGGCCTCTGTGGACATTCTGAGAAGGAACGAGTGTGCTGCGTGGATGGGGCCCCAAGCTGAAGGGTCTTAGCCCAAGCCCCCACGGGATCATTTTCCTCCTCAGACCTCGGCCAACACCTCAGCCGGGCCTGCTTCCGGGACCCTCCTACCGCCCCAGGAGGGCAAAGGTCACTTGGAGCCAACCTCACTGCATGGCGCCCCCACTCGCCCCTGAACTCAGAAAGGACTCCGCTGCCCTCCCCACCCCAAACTCGGGAGGGACCTCACTGGCCAGGGCACGGAGGTGAGAAAGACCTGGCACCTTCCCTGGGCAGCAAAATACAGCTGAAGCCCTTGTGCGGTCTGGCAGGAGTCCGGGAGCAGGTGGAGGATTCTGACCCATCTAACAGCCAAGGGGGTGGCAGGCAGGGGAGGAAGAGACACATGCCCGGGGACACAGTTTCCTCCAGTCCCTGCGGCACTCACCCTATTGAACCAACCCGGCTGCTCGGACAATGTCCTGAGTCCTCCCCCCAGAACCGGGAGGTCACGTGGTCACCGGCCTCATCTTACAGATGATGGTACCACGGAACCAGGATGCAGAGAGGCGTCGCTCCTGTTCTCAAAAGCAGGAGGGGCGCTCCTCTGAGCCCACGTCAGCCTGCCGCCCGAGGCCCTGGTGGACACCTGTACTGACCAGCACTTGGGAATGGCTTCACCGATGGCTAAACACCCAGCGGACAGACGGTCACTGGCCCCGGGACTCCACCAGTCAGGGGCGGGAGTCAATCCAACCCAGCCTCGCCAGCCCGTGGCTCCAGGCCTCAGGGCCCAGATGGTCCTGGGTCGGCCCCAAGGGGTCCCTCACCTGCTTCTCCTCCCGAGCCTTCTTCCAGTCTTCAATAAGAATCTTCTTCAAGCGGAACCCCTCTCGGGTGACCTCTGCCATCTGCTGTAGAGTCTCTCTCTCCTTACGGCCCTTCTCTCTGCGGGGCAGGGGACACACAGGCACCACTAAGGACGCCCTTAGGGCTCACCAGGTCTGCCTCTTCCAAAAGGGCCCAGCCCCCTATCTGCTGCTCCCTGGCCCCCCTCCCCATTGGGAACATCAAAGGCAAACCCTCTTCCCCAGGCTCTCTTGGCTTCAGAGCCCATCACCCCTGTCCTTGGGAGGGAACACAGTGGTCAGAGCCTCAGCCACTCTAGGGATCTAGGGAAGGGGCTGGGGAATGCTGGGATGTGGGGCTAGAAGTCGGCTCCCAAAAGAGAAAGAAAAGCACTGAAATCACAGATTCCCAGACAAAAAGATCACTGACTGTGTTGCACCTGACCCAGCCCGTACTTAAACGATCGTCCGTCAGGTGAGTTTACAGAAGTACTGGGACTTCCAGCTTCTCCGAAAAACGAATGTAGCTTGGCCATCTGCCCTCAACTGACAGGAGTCCAGGGGCAACTGTCCCTTCAGAAGCCATAACGCCTCCCACTCCCCACGGCCTCGTACTCCGCTGGCTTCTGCGGTTCAGGCCACCTGCCTGTGGGCATTTCAGGTTTCAGGTCCTGCCTCAAGAGTGCAGCAACTGAAAGATCGGCGTCCCGCACTGGACCGAGCCTGGGTTCGAGTCCTGGCTCGGAAATCTCCCAGCTACAGGAACACCCGGGGAAGTCACTTTTTGCATTCTACGCTGGAGTCTCCCCATCTGTTGAATAGGGAAACAACTGCACCTGCTTCTGGGCCCGAGGTCACGTGGCAATGTAGCGTTCGTTCACGAGACGCGTGGTACAGACACACGAAAGCAGGAAAGAGAAGGGGCTTGGTTCCCTGGCCGGGGTGAGGCCAGGTCCAGGGAGCAGGGGGCATCACCCACGTACTTGCAGGTATTCTCACAGACGATCCCACTGTTGTATTCATCTGTACCGTCACAGCAGTCTGAGAGCAGAAGCGGGGGGGGGGACGGACTCAATCAGACCTGGCGGTGGCTCCTCCTTCCTCCCTCCCCCCCCCCAACCCCCGGGGTGATCTCACTCACCGCAAACTCCATCGTTGACCCATCGGGAGGAGATGTACAGAGGCTTGTAGCCAGTGTTGGTGCAGTGGAAACTGCCATTGGGGCAGGCGGCGGTGCCTGCGGGAGGAAGGGAGAGTTTTCGGGCCGTGCTCGGGGCCAGCATGCCGCATCCACCCGCAGGCAGACCCCCGTTCCCCGACGTGGACAGCACGTGAAAGGTGAGAGCGTGACCGATGCGGAGGAAGGGAAGCAAGGGCAGCCCCACACTCAGGGCCTGAAATAAAACCCCCCCGATGCCCCCTCCCGCCTCTCCGTGCGGGGCGCTCAGAACAGGGCCATGCCAACCTCCGTCCCTTGCCTCCACTTCTTTGTCCGCCCCTGGACCCCACCTGCTCTCCCATCCCTGAATATTGGCACCTCCACTGTCCGCACACTTGGGGATGCAGTTGAGACCTCACTTTCTGACCCTCGGGCTAGGTGGGGGCCCCTCTGGGCTCCCACGGGGGCGGTGGCCCTCCTCGCCAAACCACAAACCACTTGCTTCTAAGTGCCTGCTTTCCCCCACTCAACAGGGAGCCACGTGAGGGCAGGGCTGGGTCTATCTTGGTCACCACCACATGGCCTGGTATTTCCCAGGCACTCAAACAACACAGGAGCGAATGAATGAAAGAAAGAGAGAAAGAATGAATGAATGAATGAACGAACGAACGAATGAACGAAGAAAAAAAAAAACCTCACCTGGCTCATCTGAGCCATCCTTGCAGTCACAGTAGTCATCGTTGACCTGATCAAAAGGGATGGTGGCAGAGCCATCCAGGCAAGTGAAAGGCTTGGACTCGTCGTAGAAGTGATGGTCTGGGGACGGGGGTAAGGGGCTCAGCCCAGGGCCAGAAGCAGCCCTCTCAGTCGAATGGCACCTCTGCCCCCCACCCGGCAACTGAGCATTGCCACCTTCCCTACCCAGAGGCCAGGAAACTGAGGCACAAGGCTCAAGTCGGGCCCTCCCACACCCTACTGCCACCTCCAGCGGCTGACTCACTGGTGAGGGAGACGCCCCGGGGTCGCTTGACCTCCACGGCCCAGCACAGGGGCAGCAGCAACAGCAACAGTAACATCTCGCCGGAAGCTCGCAGGCCGGAAACTGGTTCGGCGGGGGGGTGGGGGGGGAGGAGGAAGCCGGCTGCGGGGAGATGTGCTGTTTCCCCACCCTGCGACAAGAAAGGGACGGCAGGTCAGTGGGAGAGGGCTACTTCCAGCCAGAGGAAGTTACCTCTTCCTCCAGCCAATTGGATTCCTCCATCGCTTCCGTGCAATGGGGGCTCAATGTGCTTCCGATAGGGGGGTGGGGGCTCCCCAATCTGAGCCAGAGGGAGTCTCACTTTGCTTTTATCAGTAGTGGCTCAAAACCTCCGCTCACTGTTGGGGGGGGGATGGTGAGCTCTCCAATTCCCGCCAATAGGCCGAAGGGGTTAACAGTCTCCCTTTCTACCGACGCACACCCTCCGGCTGCCCCCAGTAAGAAATTGGGGTGAGCCCCCCCCCCGCGCTAATTCACCACCTACACGAGGCCGGGGCAAAGGTCAATATCCACCGCGCCCCCCGGCTCTGCAGCCAACTGTTCCTCCCGAAAAAAGAAAGCGGAAATGTGTAGGACTCGTCACTTCCGACATCAGGCCGCGCGGCTCGGAACGGCGACTCGAGGGTGCCATGTTGGGAGTGGCAAGCGGAGGAGGGGATGGGCTGGAGCACAGGCGGCCATCTTGAATAGGACTCTGAAGTCTTAGAGGGGATCGTTGTGACGATTCCCGCTTAATGGCGGCACAAGATGCCTCCATCTTGGGAGTGGCAGATTCTGCAGCCGGAAAAGAAGGTTCCTGAAAAATGCTCTCCGATGCCCGCGGAGTGGTGGACAGGGGGATTGAAAAAAACAAAAACATGGGGACACTTGGCTGGCTCGGTTTGTGGAGCTTGCGACTCTTGATATCAGAGCTGTGGGTACGAGCCCCACGTTGGGTATACAGGTTACTTAAAAATCAAATCAAATCTTAAAAAAAAAAAAAAAAAGTAAGCACGTGACCCCAAAGTACCCTCCCCCCAATATCCTGAGGCGCGGCTTTGGCAGCCCCCTATTGGGCCGCCCCTCTGCGCAGCGCTAGCCAATGAGAGTGGTGGTATGGAACGCGGGCGGTTTCCATGGGAGCGCTGGAAGGAGGAGGGGACGGAGGTTACCTAGCAACCGGGAGATGCTGCGAGGCCGCGCCAAGCAGTCAGAAAGTGCATTCTCCCTGAGCCTGAGGAACCCGCGTCGACGACGGATCTCTGGCAGGGGCGATTGCTGGTTGCTACCTTAAAATCCCCAGGGGCTCTAGGCCCCAACCTAGTCATGACGTCTCCCCTGTGCTGGGGTGCGTCAACCAACGTCCTGCATGCTCAGGACCAGGCTTCGACCTCCTCCAATGTCAAGAGCAGTCCAACTCGGGCCAAGCACCGCCACCCCCAAGGCAAGGGCGCTGCCCACGCCTGGCTCCCACTCCATTCCAAGGCGGGACCCCTCCACACCGGCGGGGGGACGTCCACTGTGAACGCGCAGGTGGCAGAGTTACAAAAGAAGATACAAGTGTTAGGTAAGATAGCTCGAAAGGGCACCAAGAATCAGGAGTCAACAGTGTCCACCCAGCCCTTCGACCAGGCACGGTGTGACAAGGGCCTTTCCCCGGCCTTCATCCAGGTGACCAGCTTCTGGAGGCAAAAATCCGTACTCGGTCGTGGTTTTCCTCATCCCTCTTATAAAATCTTCCCTGGGCCCAGAACCAGCCGGACTGTGGTTCCTACTTTTGGGTAATGTCAACTCCCATCACGCATGGGGTGGTGAAGAACATAGATTCTAGAGCCAGATTTTCTGGGTTCAAATCTAGGCTCTGTGCACGCTGTTTGATCTTGGGGGACTGTGAGTAACCTAATAGGTCTCAGTTTCTCTGTTCGTAAAATGGGGATAGTAAGAGTACAGCACCCCAGATAGTTGAAATGTATAACGTGCTTAGGACAGTGCCTGGCACATTAGTAAAGCACTCTAAAGTGTGAACCAATGTTTTTCAATGGAAGAGGGCTATTTTGCTCCCAAATGGACATTTGGCAATGTCTGGGGACATTTTTGGTTGTCACATTGTTGGGAGGGGGGTGCTACTGGCATTTAGTGGGTAGAGGCTGGGGATACTGCCCAACACCTGACAGTTCATGGGACAGCTCAAAACAAGTAATTATCCACCCCAAATGTCAGTCGTGCCAAGGTCGGGGAATCCTGACATACACCATTAGCATTATCGTTTTGTTATTATTAGAAGGCTATCTTGCACAGTAGTTGAAGGAATGGGCTCTGGAATCCGACTTTCTGTAACCTTGAACAATCTAGTAAGCCTGAGCCTCATTCTTCTCATCTGTAAATGGGTATGATGTGGGGGGCACCTGGGTGGCTCAGTCAGTCAGGCACATGGCACTTGGTTTCAGCTCAGGTCACGATCTCACCGTTCGGCTTCGGGCTCCGTGCTGACCGTTCAGGGCCTGCCTGGGATTCTCTCTCTCCCCCTCTCTCTCTGCCCCCCCGCCCCGCTCATTCTCCCTCTCTTTCTTTCTCTAAGTAAATAAAAACTTTTTTAAAATGGGTATGATATGGATATGAATACATACCTATTGCCATATGGTATTTGATACTCGGAAAGTTCTTTGTCCGGCATCCAACGTAGAATAAGAGCTCCAACTGAAGTCCAGTTACAATATTAAGTCGATAAGAAGAGGAAGGGCTTCCCTCTGGGAAGCCCTCCACCCCCTGTGACACTGACTGTGTACCTCCCATGACTCAGAGGGTGACCGGAAGGCCTTTTATGAGAGAACCCAGTGGACCATCAAGAAAAATGAGAAGACCATCAACCAGCTCCACGAGGAGACCAGGACGCTGCACCTGCATTTGGCGGACCTGCTCCAGGTGAGGCTGCCGACGTGGACGAGAGGGTCCCAAGAGGCAGGGCGGCACCCCGAGGGGCAGGTGGGCTGGGTGTGTGGTGACTGAGCTCCCCTTCTTGCAGGGAGATGAGAAAATGGTCCAGGCAGTGATTCGGGAGTGGAAGTCAGAGAAGCCATACCTGAAGAACAGGACAGGCCAGGTTTGTCCCACCCCACTCCACAGACCATCTGCCCTCATCTGCCCTCATCTCCAGCTCGTGTCCCCTCCCCGCTGGACTCCCTGCCTCCCGTCTCACCCTCTTCTATCCTTTCTCCACACCGGCTGGCATTCAGTTATTGGCTCAATTAATCTTTATCCCACACCGACCATGTGCTAGGCGTGGTATTAGGTACTGGGGACTCTGCAGTCAAAAAAAACCAGACCAAACCTCCACTCCCCAAAACTTCGTATCGTAGTGGGGAGGGAAGAAAGAAAGAAAGAGAGAAAGAGAGAAAGAAAGAAAGAAGAAAGAAAGAAAGAAAGAAAGAAAGAGAGAAAGAAAGAAAGAAGAAAGGAAGGAAGGAAGGAAGGAAGAAGAAGAAAGAAAGAAAGAAAGAAAGAAAGAAAGAAAGAAAGAAAGAAAGAAAAAATAACTTCCAGTAGTGACAGGAGAAATGAATAAAACAAAACAGAGTGGCTTATTAGAGATGGATAGGGCCAGGGGTTTGCACTTTAGATTGGGGGGTGGGAGTCAGCAAAGCTCCCTCTCTCTAAGAAGGTGATATTTGACCAGAGAGTGAGACAGGCAGGGAATGATGTGGGGAAAATGCTCCAGGCAGAGGGAACAGTAAGCACAAAGTCCCTGAGGTCGAAACAAGGCAGCTAGTGTGGCTGCACAGGAAGGAGGAAGTGGGGCTCTGTAGGAGATGAGGTCAAGAGAGTCAGCAGGGGGGTGCCTGGGTGGCTCAGTCAGTTGAGCGTCCAACTCTTGATTGCGGCTCAGGTCCTGACCTCATGGTTCAGGGGGTCGAGCCCCACATCTGTCAGCACGGAGCCTGCCTAGGATTCTTTCCCTCTCTCTCTCTCTCTCCCTGCCCTCCCCCACTCGTTCTCTCTCTCTCTCTCTCTCTCTCTCTCTCTCTCTCTCTCTCTCCCCCCCCCTCTCTCTCTCTCTTTCCACACCCCCCCCCCCCGCCAAGCTCGCCCTCTCTGTCTCTAAAATAAAAAATAAAACCCTGAGACTGGATAGGATCGTCGAGGGGGTGGGTGTGAACAGAGGCGAGGCTCTCTCTCCCAAGTCCAAGGAAATGCAGAAGCGACAGACAGCCGGTGTGGCACACTGGGGAGCGGGGGTCCTGGCAGCCACCAAAGAAGACAATGGGCGGGAAGAGGGGATCAACCAGGTCAGATGCTGCTGAGGCCGGGAGATGCGAAACAAGATCTGGGAGAAGAGAGGGAGGGTTAGGTGGGAGGGTTCAGGCTCCCGCCCTCGGCCCCCCTCCCTCCCCCCCCCCCCTCCAGCAGGCCCTGGAGTACCTGGAGCACCAGCTGAGAGAGAAGGTGAAGCAGCTGGACGCCCTGCGGCACCAGGTGGGTTTGCAGCGGAAGTTGCTGGATGAGCTCCGGCTGCGGTACAGCCTACGCGAGCTGGAGCGGGCAGAGGCGCAAAGTGGCAACACGGAGGTGGCCAAGGTGAGGCTGTTGAGATGCAGGGGGCGGGGCGGGGGGGGGAACCTGGGGAGAACTGGAGAGGCGAGGGGACTCAGCCCATCCTTGCTTCCCTCTAGACCATGCGGAACCTGGAGAACCGCCTGGAGAAGGCCCGGATGAAGGCGGAAGAGGCCGAACACATCACCAGAGTATACCTGCAGCTCAAGGCCCATCTCCAGGTAGGGACCAGGACGTCTGGGGGTGGGGTGGAGGCAAGCGGGAGGGCCAGCCTGCCCAGGGACGGCGGTCACAGGCCTGTCACCCCCCACACCCCCCAGGAGGAGAGCCTTCACTTGGAAAACCGGCTGAAATTCATGGAGGCCGAGGTGGTGAAGACAAAACGTCAACTAGAAGAACTGCAGGTGGTGGACCAGGAGGCGTCCAAGGCCCGGGACATGGCCAAGGTGCCAGCCTGCCAGGCCCCGGGGATCCTGCCCCGGCGCCACGGTCTCCTGGGGCGCAGAATCGGAACCCCAGCTGTCCTCGAGCCCCTCCCACCTACCTCCCGGGTCCCTGGGAGGTCCCAGCTTGTCCTGCTGTGCCCCTGTCGTTTCTCCAGAATCAGCTGCAGTGTTTGGAGGAGTCCGTGTTCCGAGAGCGCAAGAAGCGTGAGCGCCACTTATCCGAGTGCAAGAAGCGCGCGGAGGAGAGGAAGCTGCAGAACCAACGCTTGGAGCGCAAGGTGGGCGTGTCCAGGGGGCGGGGCGGGGCCGACGTGGCCCCGCCCGGTCCCAGCCACACCCCTACTGTTGGCCCACACCCTAGACCCGGCCCTACGCCACACGGGCCCTGACTCCGCCCCCACCTCCACTGGATGCCAGCGCCGCTCCCACATCCCTGACCTCGCCCTCCCTCCATCTGATCGCCTCGTCTGGAGAACCTCTCCGGACCGCCCCTAACTCGCGGGTCTTCCCCATCCTTCCCCGTCTGCGTACCCCCCACTCCGAAAGCTGAGCCTGCCTGCTAGCCCGCCCCCTCCTCACAGGCCCCGCCCCCGCTCCTGGCCCCGCCTCTTTGCCCTGCCTCTGAGGCTGCGGGTCCCCGACCCGCCCTTTCCCGCACTCCCGGCCCCGCCCCCTCCCGGGCCCCTGTCCCGAAACTCCTCTTGGGCCTCGGCCCTAAAACCTTGTCTGAGCGCTAGCCGCAGCCCTGACCTCGACCTGCGCGCAGACCCAGCGCGAGCACGTGCTGCTGCAGTCCGAAGATTTGACCCAGGAAAGCCTGCGCGCCAAGGAGGAGACGCTGAAGCGGCGCTGGAGCATGTACCAGATGGAGATGCTTTTCGGCAAGGTCAAGGAAGCCACCGGCGTGGCCGATACCCACGTGAGTGCTGCCCGCTGCCCGCAACCCTCCCCGCCCTCCAGTCACGCTCAAACTGAGCCCAGGCCAGTGAGGCCAGCACACCCAGCCGCCCCTTTCTGCTGGCCCAGTTCCTCAGCACACAAGCCTGCCCTCTCCTTAAAAGACACTCCTTTCTCCTCCAGTTACTGCCCCGTTTTCCTGCCGCTCCTCACAAGCAAAACCCCCTCGAGCTGTCTACACTCGCCACCATTCCCCCTCCTGTTTGCTCTCATGCTAGCACTAACTTCTTTGGCATGTCAGCTCTGTGAGAACTGTGAGTTTGGTCTCTCCTGTGTCTCTAGTGTCTGTAACATGGTCCGGGGCACGGTAGACTGACTGCCCAGTGCCACTCTCAGACGCTTGGCAAGCTGGGCCCCTGCCCTGGGGCCTATGCTTTGCGGCATTTTCCTTGAAATTTGCTAAACCCTATGTTTCCCGCCGGTGGATACTGGTCCCACTGGACCCCGGTTCAGTCTCTCCCCTTTGGACACTCTCCCACTCGCTACTCCTCCCATAGGGCAACCCCGACCTATGGGGTCATCTGGGGCACTGTGACCAGGCAACTTTCCAGAAATCGACCCGATGGGCAGATAGCTCCGGAGATTGGCCATGCTTCCTCACCGGGTTAGGCGAGATTCACAGGCCTAACACGGATGGCAGGTTGATTTTGGAAAGCAACCGTGTTCTCTGCTGCCCTGCACCACACGCTGGTTTTACCTGATTCAAATTCCTTGTAGAGACAAGGGCCCCACAAAAATTGTGTGTTGGGGACTGCCCACCCTCCAGGCAGCTCTGAGTCTAGCTCACAGAGTCCAGAAGCATCGCTGCGCAGCAGCCACCAGCTCAGGCCGTCTGTCCCGCGTGCCCAGGGGAAAGGAGGAGGGGGTGCACCCAGGCCTGCCCGGGGCCCTGCCTCTGACTAGGGCTGGGCGGCCCGCAGGCGGTGGTGAGGCGGTTCCTGGCACAGGGCGACACCTTCACGCATTTGGAGGCGCTCAAGAGCAAGAACAAGCAGAGGCTGCTGACGCTGAAGCAGGAGAAGCAGCGGTTGCAGCGAGAGTTCGAAGACCTCAAGTACTCGGGGGAGACCACGCTGGTGAGGTGAGGCCCCGGTGCCCAAGGGAGAGAACGGGGGCCCCGGGGCTCCAGGGGCTCCAGCGGCGACCTCCCCATCGCCTGTAGCGAGCAGAAGCTGCAGGCTGAGTTGCAGGAGCGCCTGGAGGCTGAAGAGCAGCGGCGCACCGAGGCCCAGGATAAGCTGGAAGACACCATTCAGTCCATGCAGATGACCAGGGAAGGCCTTGAACACCTGGCGGGCAAAATGAAACGCATCGCCGCGGTAGGCCTCACCCGCAGGAAGCTGGGCCCACAGCCTCCCACAGCCCAAGAGGCTGGGGTTCCCGCCCCCCTCAGGGGAGCCTACTCCAGGGGACCCGCCCTATGCCCTGTCCGGGATGTCAGAGGCCTGCCTCCAGGGGGAGGCCTGCCTCCAGGGGGAGACCTCCCCCACTGCTCAGAGTCCCCCACCCCTGTCCCTGCGGAGAAACCCCTTACTTCTCAAGAGGCTCAGGACTTCAGAGAGCCTGTCCCGGCTTCACGGGAAAGTCCCACCTTGCCTCCGCACCCCAAACCCCAGAGACCCCACTGCAATGCTCGGGGGCGGCCTGAGACAGGGGAAGCCCCAGCCTGCCGGAAGCAGAGTCCCATTTCTTCTGGCTTCTCCCGAGTTAATACTCCCTTCTCCCACTAAAACCCCTCGCTCCACCAGCTGTTTCCCTCTGGAGTCCAGAGGCTCTCCCTTCACCTGCTTGGCCCCTTGACAACAGAGGTCCCGCCGCACAGGGGAGATAGTACCACCCCTGTTTGGTGGTCCCTCGCCTTCAAAAGTCTGGTTCTGTTGGGGGAAAGCCCCCCTCCCCCCCCCCCCCCCGGGCTGACTCGGCTCCGCCCCCGGCCTCAGGACGCCGGCAGGTTCGCTGGAAAGGTGCCGGATCCCAAGGCGGATGACTATCTGCCAGCCCTGCTGGGCGTCGTGGCAGAAAAGCTGCTGAAGCTGCAGGCGCAACTCGAGAGCCAGGACATTGCCGCGACGGTGCACCACCTCGCCAACCGCGAGGTGCCGGTTCAGCCAGGGGGCGGGGCTGAGGATGCAGGGGCTGGGGCGGAAAACCGGGGAGCCGGGGACACCCCTTGGGAGACCAGGGAGGAGGCCTATGGGCCGGGAATGAGTTTCAGGGGCAACGTGTGAGGTTTGAGGGGCCGGGAGGCCACTGGGCAGGGCTGGGGCTTGCGTGTGCGCGGGGATCAAGGGGCGGGACCCCAGGGACCAGGGGCGGGGTTGGGTATCTCGGAACGCGTAATTCGGCTGGGCCCGAGAAACACTAAACCGGAGGGGTGGGCAGAGGTCTCCTGTGGAATCAGGGTACATCTTGGGATGGGGTGAGGAAGGGTTGGGGTACAGAACTTCCCTGTAGCCTCTACCCCGCCCACTCTCTTTTCTCCCTCTCCCTCCCTCCCTCCCTCCCTCCAGTTCTACTCCATCCTGGAGGGAAAGCTGCCCCGGTACAACACCCGCATCGGTCTGCCCCTTGCCAGTCACAAGGACAAGTTCTTCGGTCAGTACGGTCAGGGAAAAGGGGCGGGGCTGGGGGCCCAAGCGGGGCAACGAAAAGTGGTCCGAGGCCGGGCCTGGGGCCAAGGGGGGGGGGGAGGGGCGGTAAAATCGGGGAAGAGAAATCTGAGCCAAGAATGGGAACCCGGATCCCCTCACTGCCCTCCGCAGATGAAGAGGAGAGTGAGGATGAAGAGAGCAACGTGGCGACCCGTGCGGCGCTGAAGATCCGTTCCCAGAAATTAATTGAATCCCGCAGCAAGAAGCGCAGTCGTTCGAGGAAGTCCTAGGCTCACGCTCACACCCACCTGGTGCTTCCGGGCCCTTGCGAGCTCCCAACCGTTCTGGGTCCAGCCTCAGGCCCTCGGGCCCCTTGGAGGGCTAAACGCGGCCGGCACAAGGGAGCAGAGAAGGCCAGTGGCGCCGGGAGTAGAAAAGGGGGCCGAGCCGCCGGACGTTCCCACAGTAAATCTTCCAAGGCGGGCCCGCGCTGGCCTCGGAATAGCGCAATAAAGGTCACCGACCAGCCCCCTGGGTATCTGCCTCTCCTTGACCCTGCACCGCTGCAAGCTGAACCGGCCGCCCCTAAGATCCAGGGCCCGTAGACCCCACCTTCTCTGACCTGGGGAGTGAGGACTCCCATCAGCTGGGGACACAGATTGAGCACCCCCACCAACAGGAAAATAGGAGATACCTCCACACCTGGAGAGGACCAGGTGTGGTCCACTTTGAGGACAGGGTACTCCTCCTGGGGCCGCAGACCGCCCCCCCCCCCCCCCCCCCCCCCCCCCCCCCCCGCTTAGCTGTACACACTGGCTCACCCACACCTGGAGACACAGAAAAGAACCCTTCCCTGGGAGAGAGAGGTGTCCTTTCACCTGAGCACAGATTGATATACCCCTATAGGGAAAGCCTGGACCTCTCTTCCCTGGGCCTGGGCTGGCGCTGGGGTCCAGCTGGGGGCATCCGAGAGCCGTGGGTCCTGCCCCGCCCCTGCACGGCCAGGTCGCCCCGCCCTGCCCCACGGGCCCCAACGCCCGGCCACTGCCCGCCGCCCGTCGGCCCTTCCGCCTCACTCAGCCGCGCCGTGGAGCGGGACGGGCACTGGCCATGGATCGGACAGCGGGCAAGGACCTCGCCCTGGTAAGGGGACCAGGGGTCCCGGACGCCACATCCCTGGCGATCCCAAGGTCCCGAAGCTCCAGGGCCTCGCCTTCCGGACCCTATCTCCCCTCAAATCGGACACTTGGTTCCCAACCCGGCCTCCCGGTCCCTGACCCAGTGAAGTGGCTGGTAACCTCTTAAGGATGGGGGCGTCTCCGAGCTCATCTGGGGGGAGGGGGGGAAGGGGACAGGGACAGACTCCGTGAGCCTGGACCCTAGGACGTTCCCGAATGCCACTCCATCCTCTCAGGACCAGGGAGGAGGGTACCCGCGGCGCCAAGGGGACTTCCCTAGCCCGGGACGCCGCCCCGAGTTTGCAGAGTCTGACCGGGAAGGGGGAGTGGTGCCGGGAGTCCTCGCCCCGGACTTAAGTCCTCGCGGGAGAGGGGCGCCGAGGTCCCGGGCCCCCTCCCCCCGCGGCGCCCTCAGCCCGCCTCCGCGTCCAGGCGCCGCTGCAGGACTGGGGCGAGGAGACCGAGGAAGGAGCGGTGTTCAGCGTGTCCTTACGTCGGCAGCTCAGTCAGCGCTCGAGCCCGAGGGAAGGGCCTGGGGGCAGCCAGGTGAGGAAGGGGCCGGAGGGCGGAGCCGGGCCGCAGGCGACCAGGTGAGGGCGGGGCTGAGTGGAGGAGCCCGCAGGTGAGGGCGAAGCCGAGGGGCGGGGCTGAGCCCCAGGGAGGGGCGGGGCCTAGAGGCAGACGTGGTCGCGGCAGAAAGGCGCCCCGGGGGCGGCCTGGTGAATGGGGTCGAGGCGCGCGGCGGGCCGGTTGGCCGCGCGCTTCCGGAGCGGGGACCTGGGGACTAAACTGGACGGCGGGTGCGCCAGGCCTGGCCTAGGTCCGCCAGGCTTAGTGGGCGGCGCTGGAGGGAGGGGTCGTCGTTAGAGGCAGCCGGGTGAGAGCGGACCGGGGTGGAGGGCTGGGGCGGGAAAGACCAGCGAAGCGCGTCGGGAGAGCTGGGAGCCGCGCGGGGAGGGGTGGGGGCGAGTGAGTGAGGGCGCGGGGCGGGGCCCGGAGGACGACCTGGTCCCGGGCGAGTTGCGAGGGTCATTTGGGCCTGGAGCAGAATAATGAATCCAGGAGGCCGGATTCCGAGCAATGGGCGGGACCAGACGTAAGAGCGCTGCTTAGCGCTGGGCTTAATTGGAAAGGGGGTGCTCCGGGCCACTCCTCTGTGTCCCTTTGCCCGCCCCCCCCTTGCCCTGCAGGCCTCCAGCCCGGCTGCGGACGCCTTCCTCCATTACCGCACGAGCAAGGTGCGGGCGCTGAGGGCCGCGAGGCTGGAGCGGCTGGTGGGGGAATTGGTGTCTGGAGACCACGAGCAGGACCCGGGCTTCGTGCCTGCCTTCCTGGCCACCCACAGGGCCTTTGTATCCACTGCCCGTGTGCTGGGCCTTCTCCTGCCACCACCGCCACCGCCCCTGCCTCCAGGGTCAGTACCAACGGGTAACCTCCGTGTTCTCACCCCCAGACTCTCCTTTGGGTGCGCACTCCTGCATTCCTTCCCCCTAAGCTCCCCCTAGCCTCCCTCTTCTCCTGATGGGGGATTGCTTTTCCCAGGACAGAGATCAAGAAGACAGAGGCAGGAGGTCTGCCCGTCAACAAGAACTTAAGGTTGGTCTCCCATAGGTGAGGGTAGGGGGTCCTAGAGGTCCAAGGTCGATCTGAGGTGTAGGGGCCCCCCGAGGTCCAGAGCTCTGGGCTGGGCTCTGAGGCCCTCCATTCTGACCAGGGCTGTGGTGTCCGTGCTGGGCTCCTGGCTGCGGGATCACCCTCAGGATTTCCGGGCTCCCCCTGCCCACTCGGACCTAGGCAGCGTCTGCACCTTTCTGGGCTGGGCGGCCCCAGCAGGGCCCGAGGCCCGGGAGGCAGAGAAGCTACTGGGAGATTTCCTGGAAGAGGACGAGCGAAAGCAGGAAGACGAGGAACAGCCTGAGGCGTGGACAGGTGAGGAGTATGGGGCACGATAGTGCCCTGAGCAGGACTTTTTCTCCACGACCCGTCCCCCAGGGGCCTTCTCCCCTCACAGAGCTGCTACAGATCTTGGGCAAAGTTCTTAACCCTGTCTGAGCCTTAGTTTCCCCACCTGTAAGATGGACCTTGTGTCTAACATATTAGCATCTGTCTAATCCTCAGCACAAAAAACACTCTACCATTGGGTCAGGACACCCTGTGTTTCTAGCTACAACTCCTCCCATTGCTACTTACCCTAGGAGCCACAGAGAGCCGGATTCAAATCCCAGTTCTGCCATCTGCTGACTGACCTTGACACTTCAGTCTCTGAGCCTCAGTTTCCTCATCTGTGAAAGGGGGGTGATAATAGTATTTGCCTGATTGACCTCTTTATTCATTCAATACATGCGTAGCTACTGGCTCTGGGAAATAACAGTGGACAGAGCTCCCAGTTCCCTAGGGAGGACAACAGTAAACAAGGATATAAGTAAACAGCGAGGGCTTGGCAAATAGTATTATCTTCATTATTGTTGTTATCACGGATTCTCGCTTATTGGAATCTACCACCTGTAACGAAAATACATAAAAAGTCATAGTGCGATTGCTATTTTCTTGTAGAAGAGGCATCAGCAAGCTATCTGGTCCTTTACCGAGTTTGCCCACCCGTGTTGTAGAGAGCTTTGCGGGGGAGGGAAAAATATCTACCTACTTCATTCAGGTCTCCGTTCACTTCCTCGGACCTACTTTCTCTGATCGTCTCCCAGCAAATATATCCCCCTACTCTGCGTCCTCGCCAGCCTTATTTTTCTGCAGAGCACTCAGTGGCCTTGTCGCAGACTCTGTCCCCAGGGGCAGGAACAACCAAGATTTGTTGACTGAATAATTGCATCCTGCTTATAAAGTATCATCTTTCACCCATCTGTGTTCGAACTGATCCCTATCACAAAAGCATCTAAATCCCTAACCCCCATCTTTTAATCCTCAGATTAAAGCGGCCACATTCCTCTCTGCTTTACAAAGTAGCAGCTATTTTTTTCTCTCCCTGGTGACAAAGTCTCGGTTATTTATGTATATTTTATCCCTCCGTCTTCCCTCTTGGTTTTTTTGAGTGTCTTTCTTCCTCTGCCTGCAGGATTTCGCCAGCTGATTTCAAGGCATTAGAGCTAAATGGTCCAATGGGGTAGCTACTAGCCGCATGGGGTTATAGACACTGAACTTAAAATAAAAATGTCAGCGATTTGGTCACACTGGCCACATTTCTAGTGCTCATAGCCATAGTAGACAGCGCGGGTAGCAAAATGTCTCCACCACTGCAGACAATTCTATCGAAAGAACCGCCCTAAGCTGTGAGTTCTGGAAGTCAGAGGAGAAATGAGCATTTATTGGACACCTACTGTGGGCCCTGCTCTGGGACACACTGCATTTTAACATCTTTCTGGGGGGCATTACTTTTTAGTATGAAAAATTTCCGACACACAGGAAAGTAGAGAGAATGATATAAAGAGCCCTCAGACACCCCTTGCTGATTTTTAACAATTAAGAATTTGACACAAAAATGTCTTTTCAGGATAACTTGAAAACAGATCCCATGCTGATGTCACTTCACTCGTAAATACTTAGGTATGCACCTTAACTGCCAAGGACTTTTTAAAAAATATTTATTTATTTTTGAAAAAGACAGAGACAGAGTGTGAGCAGAGGAGGGGCAGAGAGAGAGAGAGAGGGAGACACAGGATCTGGAGGAGGCTCCAGGGTCTGAGCTGTCAGCACAGAGCCCGGCTCGGACTCACAGACTATGAGATCATGACCTGAGCCGAAGTCAGAGACTTTGACTGAGCCACCCAGGCGCCCCGGACAAGGACTTTTTTTTTAAATATAACCTTGTGCCTACAATCTTTTCCAACAAAATCAGCAATAATTACTTAATATCAAAAAATACCTAGTCCAGAATCAAATCCCCCCATTGTCCCTAAATGTTTTTTTTTTTTTTTTTACAGTTGTTTCTTTGAAATCCAAACATCCATTAAGGCACTTGGTCTTCCTTCCTTTTTTTTTTTTTTTTAATTAATTAATTTATTTAGAGAAAAAGTGTACATGAGGGAGGGGCCAAGAGAGAATCCCAAGCAGGATCCACACTGTCAGTATGGAGCCCGACACAGGGCTTAAACCCATGAACCGTGAGACCATGACCTGAGCCAAAGTCAAACGCTTAACTGACTGAGCCACCCAGGCACCCCAGGGCACTTGGTCTTTCATTTCTTAGGTCTCTTTTATTCTATCACATTCTCCCTTTGCCTTTTGTTTATGTCATTGGGCGGGGAGGCGGGGGGATGAGTCATTTGTCCTGAGGAAGGTCTCACATTCTCCACTTACCTGTTTGCTGTCTCATGGTGACATGTAGCATGTTCTTCTATCCCCATATTTGCTGTAAGACCTACAGATTTGATTAATTGAGGTGCAATTTTTTTTCCAATGACAACTTTTTAAAACTATGATTTTGCAACACCATCTGTCCTAACTTGAAATTAAACACAGCTAATTAAATGCACTTACAAAGGTAAGTAAAAAATAATACTATGGTGCTGTAACTCTAATATGAAGGAGAAATAAAGTGAAAGCAGTTCATACAATAATAAACTATGCTTGTTGCTGTGTTAGCCCTTAGGCATGTCTTACTAGGGGACGTGATGACGTGGTCCAGAGCCTTTGTCTCTCATAGCGTCATGGTGAATGTGACACTCACAAACACCAACTAATGTACCACACAGGTGCAGTAGCATAAACACTGGGGACATCGCTTTCCAGAATGGCGAACACTCGTAATTTCCAAACAAAAAGGATCCAGACTTTGACAGTTCTTGCAGTCCTGGAGCCAAACTAATGGGTGGTCATGAGCAAGAGAGTTGGGTTGTAGGTGCAGATTATTGTAAACAGGTTTTCCAAAGACGCAAATGTCCTGAAGTGGCATCTGGAGGTGGAGTGGCACAAATTCACTGAGCCTGTCAGCTCCCTGGTGGCAGATTTCAATTTCCAAAATGTCCCCTAGGGGGCGCCACCACCGAATCCCACTATGGGAAAAATCTTTTTTTTTTTTTTTTTAATTAAGTAGAATCCACGCCCAATGTGGACTTGAACTCACCACCCTGATATCAAGAGTCTCATGCTGTACTGGTTGAGCCAGCCAGGCGCCCCAAAAATCATTCCTATTGATTATTTTATGACAGTCAAGTATGTATGATCCTGTTTGATTTTTTTAAAAATCCAGATAAAGAAATCAAGGCACAAGGGAGGTTAAAGTTCACATAGCAAGCCTGGTAGACAAATTTGGATTTGGACTTGGGACTGCCAATAGCCTTCCCTTCCCTACAAAATTATACCACCTCTCGCCACAATAGGGTAGACAGATCTTATTTTCATATAGGTTCAAAAACAAAACAAAACCCACAAACCTCTCTTTTCTACTCTAACCTGTAAGCACCTGGCTTCAAATCCCTGCCCTGCCATTCCCTGAAGGTGCGACTTAGGGCAAATTTTTCCTGCCTCAGTTTCCCCATCTGTGGAAGGTAGATAACAATACCTCCCTCACTGGGTTACTGTGTTAAATCGCCTAGTGTGGACTACCACCCAAGGCGCTAAATGAACGTTTCTGTTGCTCTGACACCCTTAAAAATCCTCAGGGAGGTTTCCATTTTGCAGATAAGTAAAGTGAGACTCAGAGACACTAAGGCACTCGTCCAAGGTCCCAAAGCCAGTCCTGGATTCGAACCCCTTCTTATACTCCCTCAGTACCTCCTGGAGCTACCCAGACCCCACGCCCAGACTCCCCAGAAGGCTGCTGGGAAGAGGAGGAAGCAGTGGCGCGGGAAGGCCCTGAGCTCCTAGACTTCAGTGTAGACGAAGTGGCCGAGCAGCTGACCCTGATGGATGTGGTGAGGCCCGGGTGGGACGCGGTAACGGGGCGGGTTCCGCAGAGCACAGATCCTACCCACCCACCCCCACCGCCTCCCTTCGCCCAGGAGCTCTTTTCTCGGGTGCGGCCCTGCGAGTGCCTGGGCTCCGTGTGGTCACAGCGAGACCGTCCAGGGGCCGCAGGTACTGCCCCCACTGTGCGAGCCACCGTGACCCAGTTCAACATGGTGATCGGTTGCGTGCTGGGCTCGGTGCTCGGAGCGCAGGGCCTGGCCGCCCCACAGAGGGCGCAGCGGCTGGAGAAGTGGATCCGCATCGCCCAGGTGCTTGTTGGGGGGTGGGGGGCGGGGGTGGGGCACGGGGTGGGGAACAGGCCTGGTGAGAGGCCGGGGACTGGAGGCGGAAGGCCCAAGACAGGGCTCTAGCAACGAGGGGAGGGTTGGGGTTGCGAGGTACCTAAGGGAAAGCCTGGAAGGGGTCCAGGGCTGGGGTCCAGGACGGCAGAGGGGGGACACTGTGGGTTTAGGGATAAGAGGATGGGGTGGGAGAAGGTAATGGGGAGACCGTGGGTTGGAGGAAGGACCGAAGCCCGGAGAAGGGGGCGGAGGTCCCTACAGGGACTGGGTAGGGTAGGGGCGGGGCAAGAGCCTCAAGGCTGAAGAAGAGAAACAAATTGGGGGCCCACTCGAGTGGGAGGCGGGGAAGAGGGGGGAAAGAGGGTAAACGGTTGATACCCACGCGGGGTGAGACCTAGCTTCGGGGAGGAGAGCTCTGGGTCCTGGGGGGATACTGTGGGTACCTCTAGGGCTCGGGGAGAAGCGAGAAGGGAGGAACAGGTGCCAGGTAAGGAGTGGAGGGGCAGGTGGGGGAGAGTGGAGGATCCCGAGGGAGGAGGCTGACTCTTGGTAGCCTGTCAGATGGGGGGGGGGGCGAGTTGTAGGAGTCTGGCCTGGGGTCAGAAGTCTCGGATCAAAGGTGGATCATAGCTGGGGGTCAGGCTTGGGGGTGTGACCAGCGCCCCCGCCCCACCCGTCCAGCGCTGCCGCGAACTGCGGAACTTCTCCTCCCTGCGCGCCATACTGTCAGCCCTGCAGTCTAACCCCATCTACCGCCTCAAGCGGAGCTGGGGCGCCGTTAGCCGGTGAGGACGGGAGAAGGAGGGAAGGAGGGTTGGTGACGCTGGGGCGGGCCCTCCTCCCCCCCCCCCCCCAGCGCCGCTCTGACCTTCCCAGGCGCTGATCCGTGACCCCTCTCTTGCCCCCCGCCCCAGGGAACGGTTATCCACTTTCAGAAAACTCTCGAAGATTTTCTCCGATGAGAACAACCACCTCAGCAGTAGAGAGATTCTTTCCCAGGTAAAGATGGGTGTGGACCCCGAGGATCCCCGGCCCCCAAAAAAGGGACCTGGGGCCGGGCAGGGCATGGCTTGTCATTGTCATAACATTCAGTGTCCTTCCAACACACCTCAGCAATGACCTTCCCCCCGTGTTAGCAGACAGCCCCAGGGCTTTACTGCCTCGGCCGCCCTCCTTACAGCTCACACGCAGTGGCTGCCTTGTTTATTCATTCAACAAATACCAGAAGTTACATGGAGAAGGTCGCTTGGGGCCAGAGTCCTAGCAAAGAGTAAAAAAAATAAAATTGTGCTAGGACTTGACTTTGAGAAGCAAAACTAAAACTTACGTGCCCGCAAGGCAGACGAGGTGTAGGCCAGATTTAGATTTTAACTGCAGCTGGGTGCTGGTTCTTAGGGTGAATCCAGACTAGATGGAATGTGAAGCCTGTTCCTTCGGCCCAGAACATTCTTCACATTCACCTCCTTCAGGTCTCGCTTCGCTTGCTGCCTTATCGCCCTATCTCTGCCTGGTACATGTGCAGCTTGGTTAGTGCTGCCTCTCCCTGGCTAATGTCTGCTCTGCGAAGCCAGGATTTTCTGGTCTCTTTGGCTCACCGCTCCCTCCCTAGCACTCAGAACAGAGCCTGGCCCAGAGTAGCTGCTCAATAAATATCTGTGAGTGAATGCATGTCTCGAATAAGGATAAGAGGTCAAGGAGCAGGGAGCTCTGAATTCAGCGCCTACCGTGTGGCGGGCACTGTGCCAGGAGACTCCTACCATGAGCCAGACAGACGAGGTTCCTGCCCTGGGCGGGGGTGGGGGGATATCAGGCCTTATATAGGGAGACACACAACGCAATAATAACGGCCTAGCGATGATATAATGAATTACCAGATAGAGCGATGCTGTGAAGGCAAGGTTCAGGGTATGGATAGCAGGCCTGTGCCATTCAGGCCGGGACAAGCCTTCTCACCCGGGTTGAGGCCAGCCCTGGAGGAGGCTGCTAATCGGCTCGCTTCCTTTGTTCGGTTTTCCCCGGGTTTGGTTTTTACAACTGGCTGGTGGCCGCTGAAGGCAAACAGGTGTAGGTGGTGGGTCTTGAGACATGTTTCCTGAGAAAAAGGGTCAGAGAGACCCCAGGACTGCTCAGTTCTTCCCTTCCCCCAGGAGGAGGCCACCGAGGGCCCCCAAGAGGAGGACCCCCTCCCAGGAAGCCCGCCCCCAGTGAGTGAGGTGGTTTGGGATGGGGGGACGAGCAGAATCTTCACGGAATGGGGTGCTACGTGATGGGGTCAGTGACGGCTGAGAGTGACTGGAGTTCTGGGGCCACAGAAACTGCCCCCAGGCCCTGTCCCTTACCTTGGCACCTTTCTCACGGACCTGGTTATGCTGGACACAGCCCTGCCGGACATGCTGGAGGTCTGACCCCTGACCCTTGACTCCTGACCCCAGCACCACTTCCCCTCAGCACAGTGGGCCTCCTGACATCCTCCCCTTGACCCTGCCCGCACTCCCTACCCCGGCCCCCTTAGCGCAGTGGGGCTCCTGACATCCCAGCCCCTGACCTTGACCCTCAGTCCTCGATTCTGGAGGCTCCAGTTCAGACAAAGTTTTCCCCCAGGGGGATCTCATCAACTTTGAGAAGAGGAGGAAGGTGAGTGACACTGGGTGGGCATGGGGGGGACGGGGTGGGGGCAGGGCCAGGGCAGCTTCTCAGAGGCCCCGCCCCCTCAGGAGTGGGAAATCCTGGCCCACATCCAGCAGCTGCAGAAGCGCTGTCGGAACTACTGCCTGAGTCCCCGCGCACCCATCCTGGTGGCCCTGCGTGCCCAGCGCCAGCTCAGCGAGGAGCAGAGGTGACTCAGTCCAGCCACCATCCCCCCGCGATGGCACACACGTGTCGCTCCACCTCCTCCGACACCCTCCTGAGCCCCGACCCCCAACCTATGACCTTGCATTTTCCCCAGTCCACCGAGAGTCCCAGTTCACCTCAGATTTTGACCCCATCTGACTCTCTGACTTCAGCCTTTAATGGACAGCTGGCCATTCCAGTCACCTGTCCCATCTGCTTGCCTCCCCACCTTCTGACCCTGTCTGACCTGTGACCCCATTTGTAACCCCAGTCTGGATCTCTGAGCCCAGTCATTGACCCCCGGTTCTGAATAACTGACTCCAACTTTGATGTGCATCTGACCATCCAACTCACCTCTCCCAACCGTTTCTTTTCATTCTGTTGAATCCATTGTCCCGGTCATTGACCCCAATGATCACTCGACTGGGAACTCCATCTTTGACCCAATTTTACTCCTCAATCCCACGCAGCCAATCCCCACGTGACCTGCCAACCAAGCCATCCTTCTCATAACTAATAAGACCCCGGTGGCCTAATAGCCCGCCATTTCCTACCCTGACACTGACACTTGGTGCCCAACTCCTGCCGCACCCCCCCTCCATGCCCCCCAAATGCGGCTCTTCACTGATTCTAGCCAAGCTTTCAGCTCATTCCCTGCTGATTCCTGGCCCCACCCCACCCCATGTGCACCTTGACTCCTCAGCTACCACGTCTCCCGTGTCATTGAGCCGCCAGCTGCCTCCTGCCCCAGCTCCCCACGCATCCGACGGCGCCTCAGCCTCACCAAGCGCCTCAGTGCGTGAGTCTCGGGGTGTGCGTGGGGACAGGGGTGGGCAGAGACGGGAGAGCGCTCCGGGGCCCGAGACTGATCTCCTCCTCATCCCTCGTCTCTATCTTTAGAAAGCTGTCCCGAGAGAAGGGCTCATCCCCTGGTGGGAGTCCTGGGGACCCCTCGTCCCCCACCTCCAGGTGAGTATCCCAGTTAGTGAAAGGAGTGGAGATGGCAGGGTCAGAGGTCAGGGCGGCCGCTCGACCTCAGGCTCTGTATCTCCCTCAGTCTTTCCCCAGGGTCCCCGCCGTCTAGTCCTAGAACCAGAGACCCTCCTCCTGGCAGTCCCCCGGCCTCTCCAGGGCCCCAGAGCCCCACCACCAAGGTACCAAGACTGCCTGCGTGCGTGTGGGACTGTGGGCACCCAGGGCCGTGTGTGTGTGTGTGTGTGTGTGTGTGTGTGCGTGCACGTGCGTGTGTGGTTTCATGACCAGGCATGTACATAAGAGACTGTACACGTGCTTGGCTGAGCACCCTGGGTGTCTGTCCAGGAGACCCCGTGCATCTCCATGGCCCTGTTTGAGGGATTATCCCTCAGTCTGGCTTGTGCTCGGCCCTGGACCCATGAGTCAGCTTGCCCACAGGGCACTTTTGGATGTGATCACACCTTTGCAAGGATATGTGTGTCCCCAGGAATGCGCATACCTAGAGTGGAAACATGGGCATAAATATCCCCAGTATCCACGGGACCATGAACGGGGCTGTTGATGGACTTGTGGATGTACAACAATCATAAGCGTTTGTGTGTATTTGCTGCTGTCCGTGTACATAGGATTTCTCATGTGTCTATTGGCCATGTGTAAGTTTGTCTTTGTAACAGGGCACGAAGGTCTGTATGTGATGGGATGGTGGAGATGTGGGCTCGCGAGTGCACCCTGATTGCCCGTCCCCAGGCTCCAGTTGTGTAGTGGGATATATAAGGCTCCCACCACTCAGCCCCCACCCCCACTGCCTACAGCTGCCCCTGAGCCCGGACCTGGCAGGCCCCCGGCCCTTGGCTTTGCCTCTGAGCGGCTCTCACATCTCCTTACCGGGGCAGCAGGGATCAGAGGCTCGAGTCATCCGCGTCAGCATTGACAATGACCACGGGAACCTGTATCGGAGCATCTTGGTGAGGGGTTGAGCCGGGAACCTGCCGGGGCAGCCCTGCCCTTGGAACTTGGCGGTCACACCTCACCACCCACCTTCTCTTCCCAGCTCACCAGTCAGGACAAGGCCCCCAGCGTGGTGCAGCGAGCCCTGCAAAAGCACAATGTGGCCGAGCCCTGGGCCCGTGACTACCAGCTTTTCCAAGTCCTTCCGGGGGACAGGGGTGAGTAGGGACTGCTTGGAGGCTGGACTGGGGATTAGCTAGGAGGGCAGCAGGTTGACGAGGGTCAAGACTGGCCTTAACAGGGCCATGAGGTGGTTCCACTCGGACACAGAGTAAGGGTAAGATAAAGCAGGGTGGGGGTAAGAGGCAGTAAAATATCCGTGCCTTGATTTTGTGGGGTCACGAGGTTGCCCTGGCTGTGTGAGAGAAAGGGGGACACGACAGGTGTCTTGTTGGGATCTGTGGGGAAATGAAATTGTCCAGGGTCACATGGGAGAGGGAGGAAAGGAGGTTGCCTTGGCTTAAATTTGTAGGATCATGAGGTTGTTCAGGCTCAGCCTGGCGGGGTGGGGGTCTAAAGAGGGGTCTGGGCTTGAGTTTGTGAAGAAATGGGTTTGTCCCAGCTCAGCATGGGGACCCTGAAGTCTCTGAATGTGGCACGCCACGTGGTATTGAAATTCAGGGTAGGGGGAACATGATGATGCCCAATCCAGACACAGATCGAAGGTTCCCCAGTTCTCAAGAAGGAGAGGGCACGACATGAGTTTGGGGGGACGTTAAGAAGGCATATAGGAAATTGTTCAACTATCAAGTGCGAGGGCCACAGACTATACAGGATGGATGTAGGAAGTCAGAAGGTGTCCAAGTTCACGGTGAGGGCGGCAGGAACTTGGCTGGGAGTTGGCCGGGTGAAAAGGAAGTTGTTTGGGATGGGTGACCCGAGTTTGTCCAGCCTTCCGGCACAGGCTGCGTAGACTCCAGAGAGAAATAGCGGGAGGTTGTCCAGGTCCGCGGCGGACGTGGTGGGAGAGACTTGAGGTTGTGCAGGCTTTGAGTGGGAAGTTGTCCACGAGAGGACGGCTCAGCACTGGCTGAAGGGACCCAAGGTGGTTGTGCCAGAGTAAATGGCAGGTTACTTCGGTCTTTCGTGGTGGGATATGAGGTGGTGCAGGCCTTTTACCATCGTGTCCACCCCTGGCCAGAGCTGCCGATTCCTGACAACGCCAATGTCTTCTATGCAATGAGTCCCGCCGCCCCTAGAGACTTTGTGCTGCGGCGGAAGGACGGGGCCCGGCACACAGCTACCATCTCCTCGACCTGAGGGGGCCCTCTTCTCCCTCTAGGGGCCTGGTCCCTGCCACCATGGATGTGGGGAGAGGCCTCCTCTCCCAGAAAAGTCCCATTCCCCCATAGAGCCATTGTGCTCTGTACCGTGTGACCCCCACCCCCCCACCCCCAACTTCATCGAATGCCATCTCTCTGACACTCCCGGTACTTGATCCTCATTCCAAAGCCATCAGTCCATGAGTGGCCGGATGAAGAGTTTCATCCCATAAACATAGAAGGCAGGTGGGGCACGGATGGGGGCAGGGGGGGTCAGACCCTTCCCCAGAGAAATCTGACAACCGGGGGAGTGGGGGGGGGGGGACGGAAGTGGATGAAAACAGTGCCCAAGGTTATGAAACAGGAGATGGGTCTTGTCTGTTCTGTGCCTCGTGTTCTCTCTTGATCAAGATCAAAATTAAAAAACAAAAACTGAAAAAAACCCCAACGGCCTCATGAAAGGGTCTGGGCGAGACATGACCGGATGCCGGAGGGGGAGGGGCTGTCACACACGCAGGGGGCGGGACTCCCCAACATTTGGGGGGGGCGATACGCTGCTTTTCCGCCATGGGTGTGGGAGACTGAAGAAGTCAAGTTCCACTGGCATCTGAGACAAACGACATCATCACCCTTAAGTCAATGGGGTGTGAGGATGAGAGGGGTACCCTGTCTCTCTGTGCTGGGGTAGGAAGAAGAAACAGAGCAGGTAGAGATAAAGGGACCCATAAGGCCACCTGCAACACAGTCGTAACAACAGAAACAACTACATTCATTTTTTTGTAAGTTTATTTATTTATTTAGAGAGTGTGTGGTGGGGACGGGCAGAGAGAGAGAGAGAGAGAGGGAGAGAGAATCCCAAGCAGGCTCTGCGCTGAGTGCGATGCGGGGCTCAGAACCTGACTCGGGGCTTAAGCTCATGAACTGCAGGATCATGTCCCGGAGCCGAAGTTGGACGCTTAACCGACGGAGCCACCCAGGCCCCCGCCACAACCGCATTCTTAGCAATAGTGTGTTCACGTAGGGACTTCTACTCCATGCTGTACATCAACTAGGGGCTTTATATATCTCACTGTTAATCAGGGTTCTTTGTGCTGCGAGTGTTCAGAAACCAATTCAAACAGACATGCAAAACGGGAAACGAATGGCTCGTGTATTCGAAAAGTTCAGTTGAGTCCAGCGTCAGTCACCGTTGGATCCAGGGATTCCAAACATATCAGGATTTTGTTGCGGTCTTTGGGCTCTGATTTGCTGAGGAGACTGTACCCTCCCCCGCCCCCCCCAGCCAAATCTAGCCACCATCTCTGGGAATAGAGCAACCACTGATTTTTAGCTGGCCACCCAGAGTAGAAAACACATTTCCAGTCTCCCTTGCAGCAAAGTGCGGTCATGTGACTAAGTCTTGACCAATGGGATGTGAGCAAATTTTAGTCTGGGTTTAAGGCTTGTGTCCTCCCCTTCCCTCTTTTCTAACCGCCCCCCCCCCCCCCGCGCTGGTTAGAATGAAGCAGTGGAGTGGATCATCTTGGATTGAGGGGGGGTTCATGTTCTTTGAATAACTGAGCAACAAACTTGAAGGTGCCTGGCCCTCTGAGACCAGGGTGCAGCCATACTGTATTGCCACTACTTGGATTGTTCCATAGAGAGAAATAGATGTATATCTTACTTAAGCCACTATTATTTGGGTCTGTTACAGTAGCCAAAATAGCATCTAATTAATATAGCCCCACTGCAAGGCAGGCTCACACCTTCCCATGCAAGGAGAGCCCCTCCCTTCCATCAGGTCAAGCAAAAGTCCCAGAACAGATGCCCATTGGACTAACTCATGTCACGTGGCCACCCCTGCACCAATCACTGTACTCAGAGAAATGTTAATAGGCAGATTGTCCAGGTCTGGGTCCTGTGCCCATGCTTTGAGCCAGAAGAGCAACTTCAGATCACAAAGACTAGAGCCTGGGAGGGCGCATACATGGAAATTACATTTGAGTACTGTTACTAGGGGAAGGGTGGCTCAGTAGATTAAGCATCAGATTCTTGATTTTGGCTCAGATCATGAATGTATGGTTCGTGAGTTCCAGCCCTGGGTCGGGCTGTCTGCTGTCAGGGGCGAGCCCACTTTGGATCCTCTGCTCTGTCTCCTTCACTCTCTGCCCCGCCTTCCCTGTCTCTCTCTCTCAAAAATAAAATAAAATAAATCAACAACAACAACAACAAAAAGGAGAACCTAAGCATCACGTACTGTCTGGGAAAAGACCAATTACAGAACAGAACATGCTATTTTGCAGGCTTTTGTTGTTGTGGCTATGAATATTAAGACCATAGGACCAGTCAGATGTAAGCAACAGTATCCTTCTTGAAATAGCTTCAGCAAATAATAATTGCTACGCAATGTAATATGTCAGTTAGATTTCAATAAAATAACTTATTTTTACTGAGGGCTTACTATGTACTGTCCTAAGAACTTTACCTAATTGAGCTCACCAAATCCTGATACTAGCTTTATGGAATAGTAGACATTCCATATGTCTATTTTATACATGAAGAACTGAGCCTAGTGAGGATTAAGTAATTTATCCAAGGTGGCAAGGTTGGGGCTCAAACCTGAATGATGTGTGTTGTGCCAGAACACATGCCCTCCCTTAACCACTGGGTTACTGGGGCGCCTGGGTGGCTCGGTCGGGTAAGTGTCCGACTTCGGCTCAGGTCATGATCTCACAGCCCGTGAGTTCGAGCCCCGCGTCGGGCTCTGTGCTGACAGCTCAGGAGCCTGTTTCAGATTCTGTGTCTCCCTCTCTCTCTGCCCCTCCCCTGTTCATGCTCTGTCTCTCTCTGTCTCAAAAATAAATAAACGTTAAAAAAATTTTTTTTAATAATAATAAAAAAAAACACTGGGTTACTTTTCCTCTCATAACCACAGCTTATGCTTTCTGCCTCTCACGCTGTTTCACGCACGGTGCAAAGGCCAATTTCCTGAGGGAGGGATTACTGCTGCATCACTATGGCTTTTTTTTTTTTTTTTTTTTAAGTTCAGGGGCGCTCAGGCACAGCTGTATCCAGGGGCTGACACAGTATCACCCATTTCTTTACATCTCCTGGCTTAGTGTTTCTCTAATCTTTTACTCCACAGATACATTTATTTCTTTTGAGAGAGAGAACGGGGGAGGGGCAGAGACAGAGAGACAGAATCCCAAGCAGGCTCTGCACTGTCAGCGAGGAACCCGACATGGGGCTCAAACCCACAACCCGGGAGATCATGATCTGAGCCGAAATCGAGTGGGACGCTTACCCACTGAACCACCTACGTACCCCTCCACAACTATTTCTCCTGCTGTGTGCCAGGCCCTGTTCTAGGTGCTAGGGATACACAAATGAACAAAATGAACTAGTGAGGGCGGCAAATCAGTAACAGAACATCAAATGCTTATTAGGTGATAATAAACAGGGAATGTAAAATCATCACCATCATCCATTTAAGAGCGACAGGGGTGTGGGATGAGAAGGTCGCTATTTTTTTTTTAAGTTTATTTATTTTGAGAGAAAGTTGGGGGGGGGGTGTAGAGAGAGGGAGATACAGAATCCTCAGCAGGCTCCAGGCTCTGAGCTGTCAGCACAGAGCCGGACATGGGGCTCGAACTCATCAACCACAAGATCATGACCTGAGCCGAAGTCGGAAGCTCGACCGACTGAGCCACCCAGGCACCCCCAGATGGTTGCTATTTTAAATGGGGTCATCCCAGGGGGCAAATGTCACTGAGGAGGTGACATTTGGGCAGAAGCCTGAATAAAGGACTGAGCCCTGTGGATATTTAGAGGAAGAGTTTCAGATAGAGGTAACAGGGTGTAAAAGCCTGTGTTAGCTTCACCATCAGGTAATTTCTCCCCTCCTTAGTAGAGAAGATATCTCTGGATACGCCCTCATGGCCCAATAGAAACGGTCACCCTTTTCCCAGTAACTTTGAGTAAAGTCCCAGGGCGGAGGCTCATTGGATCCCTTTGGGTCACATGCCCACGCTGGACCAATCACGGTGCTCCAGAAAATGGAGTGTTCTGATTGGCTACTCTGGGGCAGGGCGGGCGCAAGTATCCACCCCTTCCCCCCAAGCACTTACCTCTGTTCCAGTGTTAACCCTAGTTTAAGAAGCTGAGCCCAAGCAAATAGCTTTCACGCTTTGTACTGGAATTCCTGCTTCGGATTCTCTGTCTCTCTCTCTGTCAAAAATAAAAACTTTTTTAAAAATCACAAATTTCAACATCCAGAATGTTGTTTTACCAACATGCCAGAATATATGTATGGTATATATCGTCTGGCCACACTGCCTAGCACTGCGCACTCAACCGCCCGTCGCTATTACGATTATTTATTCCTACCCAGACTGGGAAGAGATGTTGATTAGCACGATAATACCAGTATGTTACATTTTTGGAATATTTGCTATGTGCCAAACCGGATTTGATAGATGAGAAGGCTGAAGCTCAGATAAGCCACCTGTCCAGAGTCACACAGTAAGAAAGTGCAGAAACCGGCACTGTCCCTGACCCCCAAGCAGTCGCGGGGTCTCTAAGGGCCCCGCCCCCTCCCGCCGGGGCTGCAGGGCGGCCGCCTCCCGTTTATCTCGGCCCAGGCTGCGTGTGGTCCCGCCCCCTCGGGGGAGCTGCCACTTGGAGGCGCCTGGCCGGGAAGGGCCTGGTCAGCTGTGTCCGGCGGAGGCAGCTGCTGACCCAGCTGTGGATTGTGCCAGGGGCGGAAGGGGAGCAGGGGCCCTGCGCCCCCCGTGGCAGGGGGTTGCATCATGGATCACCTCTGGGCGCCCCTCTGGCCTGGAGTCGGCTCTCTCTGTCTCTTGCTCGCTGGGGCCGCCTGGGCTCCCCCACCCAACCCCCTGGACCCCAAGTTCGAAAGTAAAGGTAAGGATGGATCTGTGTGTAGACCCCCGCAATGGTTCCTGGAGGGCAATGCCGAGGCCTGAACTTCCAGCCTGGGTCCTGGGAGCCACGCCGGGTTCTGACCCTACAGTCTAGGATCTGGGGGCTGGGGGCTGAACCTCCTTAGAGTGGCACCTGGCGTAGCATGCTGGGGTCTAAGACTCCAGACTGTGTTGTGGGCGGGGGTGGGGGGTGTGGGGGGGTGTGGGGCATAAGTTTCCCGTTTTATCTTTTCAGGGAGCCTGGGACATAATAAATCCTAACGGGGCAGGGTTGGTGCTGGGTCTAGGCCTCGAAATCTAGAGTCCCCAGGAGAGGGGATCTGGCCGACCCTCCACCGGGGGAGGGAGGACAAAGCCCGCGTCGAGGCCGAGGGGCCGGGCCTCAGGCGACTGTAAACATGGTTTGTATGCGGGCGCCAGAAGCCTCGGCTTGCCGGGTCGAGGGAAGAGGCGAGGGAGGGGTTCACGGTTGGCGCTATCGGGCTGCCGGCAGCCTGCCGGGGCCGATAGGGGGCCCCGCCTTCTCCGCACACGTCCAGTGGCTCGCCTGTCCTGGGCCGGGGCGGGGCGGGCAGCGGGGGACCGCGGCCCTCCAAGCCGCGCGCGGTCCAGCGGGTTGTGGGGTGGGCGGGGGCGTGTGTGGGAACAGTAAGGCAAGCCACCAGCGCTTCGGAGTTCGGGGCGGGGGGCACCACCTCCGCGGACCCTTCGAGGGCCCCCGCTTGGGCTAGCGAGCGAGGCGGGGCTTTTTGCTTATCGGTTCGCACAGGCGGCGGGAGGGAGGGGGAGGCTGCTGTGGCCCGAGGACTGGGCTCTCCCGACCCCCTCCCCGTGTCCCCCTCCCCCCGCAGCGGCCCTGCTGGCTGCCCGCGGGCCCGAAGAGCTTCTGTGCTTCACCGAACGGTTGGAGGACCTGGTGTGCTTCTGGGAGGAAGCGGCAAGCGCGGGGGTCGGCCCCGACAACTACAGCTTCTTCTACCAGCTCGAGTGAGTGCGACGGGGCAGGTGGAGCGCTCCCATCCTCTGAGGAGGGGGCGGGTGGGCAGGGGCTCACACTTTGGGACATCTGCTGGCGTCGGGAGCGGGAGGACACTGGTGGGACGGGAGGCCACTGGCGGTCTCTGGTGGGAAGCCCCGGGGTCAGTGCCGACGCGCCCCCTAGTGGCTGGGGCCGGAACAGTCTCGCGATCTCTGTTGCGGAGCGATCCCAAACATTTGGGCAGGGACAGCACCCCTCCACATAGGACGAAGGCGTCGCGTAGTCGGGGGCCGGACGCCCCCTGGTGGTAGTGTCCAAACCGGGCCCCAGCTCCAGGCAATACAAACTCTCTCGCACCCCCCACCCCCAACTTGCTCCCTTCCCTCTCTGGCCCCTTGGCGCACAGGGGCGAACCGTGGAAGCCATGCAGCCTGCACCAGGCGCCCACGGCTCGCGGCGCTGTGCGTTTCTGGTGCTCGCTGCCTACGGCCGACGCGTCGAGCTTTGTGCCCTTAGAGCTGCGCGTCACAGCCGTATCCTCGGGCGCTCCACGCTATCACCGTATCATCCACATCAACGAAGTGGGTACGTGCGCAGGGAATGGGGAAATTGTCGGGTGAGGGAGTCTCGGTCACCGCCCGCCTGATCAACCCCTCTCGCAGTGCTCCTGGACCCCCCCGCGGGGCTGCTGGCGCGGCGGGCCGACGAGGGCGGCCACGTGGTACTGCGTTGGCTCCCGCCTCCTGGAGCCCCCGTCGCAAGTCTGATCCGCTACGAAGTGAACATCTCCTCAGGCAACGTCGCAGGGGGCGCTCAGAAGGTGAGGCCGCCCCGACCGCCGGTCAAAAAGGCTGTGCGGTGGACAGCCCCGCCTCCCCTTCTAAATCCCGCCCCGATGGCCAGCATGGCCCAGCCTCCTGGCCTCGCCCTCCAGGCCCACCTCTGACGCCCGTCATCTCTTTGCCCAAAACACATCAACTCCCACTGACATGTCTTCCTTCCCAGTGCCTCCCAGTCCACCTGGACCCAAGCCCAAAGCCCACTTACCCCCTTGTCCCAAATACTACACCCCTTCAACATCCCGACCCTTGGCTCCCTGGCCACGCCCCTAAAGAGCCCGAGACCGCCCCCTGCTCCCTGGGCCTCCGTCCTGATTGGCCCGAGCCTTCCTGGAACCCGCCTCTTGCTTTCATTGCCCTTCCCCCTCACCGCAGTGTTGCGAAGCTGTCCTTCCTTTCTCTGATTGGCTCAGTGCCGCCCCCACACGCTTTTCTCTGCTCGCCCCGCCCCTATTGACCACGCCTCTCACCCAGGCCCCGCCCCCAGGTGGAGATCCTGGATGGCCGCACTGAGTGCGCACTGAGCAACCTTCGCGGCCGAACGCGCTACACTTTTATGGTTCGCGCGCGTATGGCTGAGCCGAGCTTCGGTGGCTTCTGGAGCGCCTGGTCCGAGCCTGCGTCGCTGCTGACAGCTAGTGGTGAGGCCCCAGCTAGGAGCTAGGAGGGCCTGGGGAGGAGCATGGGGTAATCCTACTGCCCTGACTTCCTCCCTGCTTTGTAGACTTGGACCCTCTCATCCTGACGCTCTCACTCATCCTCGTGCTCATCCTGCTGCTGCTGGCCGTGCTCGCCCTGCTTTCCCACCGCCGGTGAGCGCCCCATTCGGGCACCTAGCCCAGACTCCAACGCACTTACGTTCTCCTTTTGCTGTGGAAAGCTAGGCTCAGAGACGGAAAGGCACTTTGCCCAGGGACACACAGTGAGGAGTCCGTGGCAGGGCTGGGATGCAAGCCAGACCATATCCAGAATCTTAGTTAAAATTCTTGGGAACATTCACCTGGTTTTCCTTGAACCTCAGCGGTTGCTCCTTCTTGAATTCCTTTGCTTGTTCCTTTTCCCAATTTCATCAACTTTTGTAAAATCCCCAGATGGGCCGCATGGAAAGATTTAACATCCTGAGTGCCTCCTGCCTCTGTTATCGAGCTCCTTAGATGGTTTATGGTAGGACCAGCCATCCTGAGGTTTTTGTTATTCGTAGCTCATACTATGTGGTTTCATACCCCCAAGCCTTGGCACATGCTGTTCCTTCTGCCTGCAATGCCTTTCCTGCCTTGTCTGCCAAGCAGTATTCTGTTGTCTTTAAGGGCCTTGTTTATTTATTTGGTTGGAAAATACATACTGAGTGCCAACTCTGTGCTAGGCACTGGGGAGAAAGTGGAAAACAAACATCTCTCTGACCTTGTGGATCTCAAAGCTGAGTCGAATAGCAAACAAGGGTACCAACATACACGGGAGCAGAGAGGAAAGAGAGAGAATCCCAAGCAGGCTCCATGCTGTCAGTGTAGAGCCCGACGCAGGGCTTGATCCCACAAACAATGAGATCATGACCAGAGCCAAAATCAAGAGTTGGCTGCTCAACCGACTGAGCCACCCAGGCACCCCACCAACAGATATTTGATTATCCATTGTGGTAAGTGCTATCACAGAAACAAATGGGGTGTGGGGCCGTGACAGGATGGTCAGGGAAGGCCTCTGGAAGATGATATCAGAATGGAAACCTGACGGTTGGACAAAGGCAGCCGCGAGACAATTGAAAAGGAACAGCAAGTGCAAAGGCCCTGAGGTGGGAATGAGCTTGGGAGTGCTGAAGCAGCTGCCAAGAGGGTATCTTTGGCTAGAGCAGAATATATTATGAGGAAGTGGTGAATGATGAGGTGAGGGAGGTCACAGGGGTCAGAACATGCAAGGTTGTCTGCAGGGCTGTGGAGAAGAGATTGTTATTTTTTTTTTTAATTTTTTAACTTTATTTTGAGAGGCAGAGAGAGAAAGCATACATAAGATGAAGAGGGACAGAGAGAAAGGGAGAGAGAGAGAAAGAGAGAGAGAGAATCCCAAGCAGGCTCCGCAGTCAGTGCAGAGCCCAATGCAGGGCTCGAACTCACAAACCGTGAGATCATGACCTGGGCCAAAATCAGGAGTCGGATGTTCAACCAACCGATGGAGCCACCCAGGTGCCCCCGAATTTTATTCTGAGTACATTCGGGGAATTATGGAAAGGAGTGAGAAGGGAAGTAACATAATGAACCTCCAGACAAGCCTGGGCCAGGTTAAGGGAGAGCACCAGGCAGTGTATGTGGAACTCCTATGCATCCTTCAAAACCCTGTTCCAGTCACCCATCTGTAGGGCCTTGCAGATGCTTCAGCCAGAGCCTCTGTTCCTCAGCCCCTATGCACTCCTCTGCCTTGTGATTATGAGGGACTAGGACTATCTGTGCCCCTGTGGCTGCTTTTTAGGGGGGTATTGGTGAGCATTCAGTGACACATATCCATGTAATTGTTTCTTTAAAAAAAATTTTTTTTTTCAACGTTTATTTATTTTTGGGACAGAGAGAGACAGAGCATGAACGGGGGAGGGGCAGAGAGAGAGGGAGACACAGAATCGGAAACAGGCTCCAGGCTCTGAGCCATCAGCCCTGAGCCCGACGCGGGGCTCGAACTCACGGACCGCGAGATCGTGACCTGGCTGAAGTCGGACGCTTCACCGACTGCGCCCCCCAGGCGCCCCCCATGTAATTGTTTCTTGTTGGCTTCACCAGGACTCTGAAGCAGAAGATCTGGCCTGGTATCCCAAGCCCCGAGAGTGAGTTTGAGGGCCTCTTCACCACCCACAAGGGTAACTTCCAGGTAGGTGGCCTGGTTGTCCCCTCGGGGCCTGGGGTTTCCCTGCTCCTGTGGCTGAACCGTAGGTCCCTGAGCAGGCCGGTGCTGTTTCCCCAGCTGTGGCTGTACCAGAATGAGGGGTGTCTTTGGTGGAGCCCCTGCGCTCCCTTTGCAGAGGACCCACCCTCCCCCCTGGAAGTCCTCTCTGAGCGTTGCTGGGGGGCTACCCAGGCAGCGGAGCCGGGGGCAGAGGAGGGGCCCCTGCTGGAGCCGCTGGGCAGCGAACATACCCAAGACACCTACCTGGTGCTGGACAAGTGGTTGCTGCCCCGGAACCCACCCAGCGAGGATCTCCCGCGGCCTGATGGCAGTTTGGACATGGTAGCCATGCATAAAGGCTCAGAAGCCTCCTCCTGCTCATCTGCCTTGTCCCTGAAGCCTGGGCCAGAGGGGGCCTTGGGTGCCAGCTTTGAGTACACGATCCTGGATCCCAGCTCCCAGCTCTTGCGCCCGAGAGCGCTGCCCCCTGAGCTGCCCCCCACCCCACCCCACATAAAGTACCTGTACCTCATGGTGTCTGACTCTGGCATCTCAACGGACTACAGCTCAGGGGGCTCCCAGGAAGCCCAGGGGGACTCATCCACTGGCCCCTACTTGAACCCTTATGAGAACAGCCTCATCCCAGCCACTGAGACTTCACCGCCCAGCTATGTGGCCTGCTCCTAGGACTCCAGCCCTCAGATGCTTGGGGACCCGGCGTGACCTCAAGTGCTAGCCCAGGCCCTAGACTTATTGAGCAGGGTTGGTGAGGGCTCCCTCGGGACCAGGAGCATTGCTAACCTCGGCTTTCTGCCCAATCCGTCCTGCTCAGTACAACCTTGGAGTATTTTAAAATGTATAGAGTTGTATGAGTGTATGTGTGTTTGTGTGCGTATGTAATTTTTTTCCCCCTTTCATGACTTCTACAAACATCCTTGGAGGCCCCATCTTTCCCTGGGCCCAGACCATAGGGGCAACGGGAAAAGGCCTCGAGCTCAGTCTGAAATTCTGGACCTGGCGATATGAATAATAATCCTAATAGAATGAAGGACTCAGTATATGTTATACTAGCTGCCATAACAACAACAACAAAAAAAAACCCTCCTAAATATGACTGGCTTTACACATTAAATGGTTTCTCTCTCATATTTCAATGCAAGCAGGCAGGCAGCCATTTCTGGGATGAGTCAGAAGCCCAGACCCTGCTGGTCTGTAGATGGACCCCCGGCATCTTGCTAACCAAGCAGCAAAGAGAAAACAGAAGATGCTGGGGGCCATTTTAGGGATTAGAAACAGTCCCAGGACCCCAGCTTGATCCATGGACCGCTGGTGGTGGGGGGGGGGGGGGTGGGGGAAATGCAGTTTGGCTGTTCTCCCTGGGGGAAGGAAAGCTGTTGCCTGAGCCTCTGGCTAGTTTCTGCCACGAATAATAATGATATCACTAAGTTAGACATGACCTAGGAAAGATGGGCATATGCAGGCCTTCTAGAAGCTCTACCAAAGCCACCCCTAGCTAAATACCCTAAAAACTCTCACACGCGTGAGCCAGGACATGTGTGCAAGAATGTTCATAGCAGCAGATATGTCCATTTGATGAATAAATTGGGATATGGTCACCCATGGAACCATATGCAGTAGGGAGAAAGCAGTGAACTAAAAAGTGGCCTAATCTTTAAAAAAATTTTTTTTTAACATTTATTCATTTTTGAAAGACAAAGTGTGAATAAGGAAGGGGCAGAGAGAGAGACACAGAATTTGAAGCAGGCTCCAGGCTCCAAGCTGTCAGCACAGAGCCCGATGCGAGGCTCAAACTCATGGACCGAAGTCGGCCACTTAACCAACTGAGCCACCCAGGCACCCCAAAACTGGCCTCATCTTAAATGATAATGTTGAGTGGGAGAAGAAGGAAGTCTCAGAAGATTACATTTATCATGAAACTTTTTATAAAGTTCAAAACAGCAAAATTCAACAATGTTAATTGGGCATAACAGGTTCATGATAATGTTATTTTTATTTTTTTTAAGTTTATTTATTTATTTTGAGAGAGAGGGAGTGGGGGAAGGGCCGAGAGAGAGAGAGAATCCCAAGTAGGCTCCATGATGTCAGTGCAGAGCTCGACGTGGGGCTCGATCCCACGAACCATGAGATCATGACCTGAGCCAAGATCAAGAGTCCAACATTTAACCAACTGAGCCACCCAGGTTCCCTGATAATGCTACTTTTAAATGAGAAAAAGCATTTTATATTCTTTAGGTCTTTGAATCTGCATGTGTCCCTGAAGTAAGTATTCCAGTCATGGGAAACTGAGGCATAGAGAGGTTGTCACACACCAAAGCTCAAGGCTGGCCTCCAGAGCTTGAACCTTTGTCTAAGCTGAGGTTACCAGCCTGGGTAGGCCACGGGGTGATTGTCATCTCTCCATTTGGTCGGAAAGCCACGCACCACTCTGCCCTAGGCCCCAGCCCACCTGGATCCAGGCAGGCTCGGAGGCGGTGCTGTCCTGGGCCTGGTGTCTCTGCCTGCAGCCAGCACCGGGCAGGGAAATACCGCTGGAGCAGTGACACCTGCAGGGCATCCCCACTGACTCCCTCCTCTTGGGTCTGTAGGGCCACAATGAGCCCACAGCCCTGGCCAGGCCCAGTCTGGTGGCTGAAGTGGGCAGCTGTGTCCAGAAGCAGCGCAGCCAGGTAGGCGGCGTCCTGGGGTCCCTGGTCTTCCACTAGGTACTCCTCAAGGCCATCCAGTAGCAGCAGGGAGGGGGCTGGACCGCGGGCCTCATGGGCAGAGCACAGAAGCTGAAGGAGTTCATGGGTTGAGGGTGGGTACTGGAAGCGGATCTTCTAGAGGTTGGAAAAAAGGAAACGGCCAGATTCAGCTCAGGAAGGCAGGCTCCAAGCTAGAGCTGCCCTGCTTCCTTGTGTATACTTCCCTGCACTAGGCTCTCAGACCCCAGACAGCTGGTTCCGAGTGAAGCAGTTCAGAATGGCCGCATGCTCTTCAATTCGTACCCACTCACCACCCTTTTCTTTAATAACAAGGTTTTATTTTTAAGTCACCTATGCCAAATGTGGGGCTGGAACTCAACATGCTCAAGAGTCACATGCTCTGCGCCCACCCCCGTTTTTTATCCCGCATTTATCACTGCCCGGTGTTAGCTAGGAACAAGGTATGTTTTTCTTACCAAGTATCTAAGGCAATCTTTCCACGGAAAACCTGCCCATAGCGTTCTTAGTCGGACCTCCTGATCGGCTCCAAAGGAAAAGCTGGCGTTCAAACTGGACTCAGGTTTAGCCCCACCCTTACTCACCCCCCAACTAACCCCACCCGATGGGCACCGCCTTTCTTCGCTAACTCCGCCCCCTCACCAAACGGTTTCCCAATCTTAACAAAGCTTCCTATGGTCCCGCCCCTATTATTCCGCCCCGCGCATTCATGACTCCGCCCCACAATGGCCGCTAAGGCTCGCTCTTCCTTCTTCTCCTCCATTGGTCTGTCTACCTGTCACTCAATCCTCAATTCGCCCTACTGTACTAACTAGTCCGCCTCCGGTCCCGCCCCTCGGTTACCTGTAGCCGCAAGGGGTCGAATGCTGCGCCGGTCCCGCGGGGCAGGCTTTGAAGAGGCCTTCGAGTCAGAAAGAGGACGGGGCCTCGGCCCTCTCCTGCCGCTTCCAGGGCCGCCGCGAATAGCAGCGCTGTCTTTCCAGACCCTGGGCCGCCAAGCAGCAGCAAAGGCGGTCCAGCCTCAGCTGTATCCTCCCCCCCGGACCTTGCTGAGGTGCCTAGGTTTAGCACCCGCCTCAGCGTCTCCGCCATTCGTAAGATACTCCTGTCCAGTCAGCGGCCCTTTCCTGCCCTTAATCCCGCCCAAGCCGAGGCCTCATTGGTTACAATGCGCTTAGCGTCTCCATTGGTCCATGGATCTGCCATCAAAGTTAGATCGGCCTTTACTGGCTCCTCCCCTGGTGAAGGGGCAAATAACAGTCTGAGGGAGGAGGTATAGAGGCGCTCGAAGGTGAGATTGCCCTTCCCTTGTGCTAGTCCGCTGAAGGAAGCAACGCGAATATTACTATTGTGAATTAATCAGCTAATTAGACACATACAAGGGTTGAGAGTTGGAGGAAGCAGGCCCGAATCACTGACACATTACTTAAAGTCTCCTAGCCTCAGTCTGCTCACCTATAAAATGGAGCTCGTGATATCTCAGAGGACTATTGTGATGGGAATGTTGTCTGTGTGTGTTTCTGCTGATGTCACCCAATGACAACTGAGGAAGTGAGGGAGGGAGGCACTTGTGTGCTTGTCTCTCCCTCTGCACCTTAGTATCTGCACAAGCTGTGTTGGAGGCTTGCAGGCTCAGGAACATTCACGTGCAAAACATCAGCAGCCGTCTCTGAGGGTCTGTGAGAAGAGGAATCTCAACCGGTTTCCTTATTGGCCTGGGGGCTCCTTGGGTTTTGCTTGGAATAAGTGGGGTGGGCATGACCACAGATCAAAGAAGCACCAAGAGAGACAAAAAGACAGGGGGTGGGAGACTAAGGGACAGCCAAGGCAGGGGACCTTGTTTGTCTTGTTCACTTAGGTGTCTCCAGCGCCCAGAACAGTGACTAGATGGTTGCAGATTTTCAATATATGCTTGTTAAATGAATGAGTGAAGAAAGGAAGATAGGATTTTTGAGAAACTGGGAGAGGAGAAACAAGGTGAGTGGTTAAGTGAGGGTTGGCTGGGTCTCCTCACCCAGACCTCGCCCCAGAGCTGCCAATCACCCCTGTTGCCCTGGCAACTCTCTCCTGGTAACTTCAAAGTGGTGCTGTTGCCAGGAGACAGAGGGGCGGGGTGGAACTGATATTTCCTGGGCTTTCTCTCTCCCTCTGGGGCCAGAAAACAGATCCGCCACATCCCGCAATACATCCACCCACACAGCTGGGCACCTCACACACCCCCCCTTACACACGTGTGCGCGCACACACCCACACGCATCTCTGCCTATATTCCACTTTCAAAAGCCCCATCACCCACATGCTCACAGCCCTATCCTAACACAAAACATCCCATACACACTTTCTCTCACTCTTATGTCCCCACACTCCTTCCCTTGCACACACACAAGAACACACTCTGATACAACCATACCATTGCTATTACACACGCACACACCCAGACACATTTCCTTAGCTAATGTGACTGCAGCTCTTTCTGTACACACACACACACACACACACACACACCCCACCGTGTTGCATTCCTTGTCAGAGGCATCACCTCAATCCCCCCGCAGCAGATGCACAACCATGATTCACCTCACTTCGCAACACTCCAAATGCACAAACACCCAGTAGTGACACGTATATCACGTCGTCGTGCAGTTACGTACACAAGAGCATGTCCAACACAGCCCCATTGCACTCACTATTCCCTTGCTGAGGGAACTCAGCTCCCAAATATCCCTGTGGCTCATTTCCCCACACCATTCAGGTCATGGTCAAATATCACCTCGTTACAGAGGCTTTCCCTGATCACCTGTGTAACATTGCACGCCCTACACTTTTTAACGGCTTCACCGTCTTTGTTTTCAAATAACTTATCATTTCCAATGTCTTGTTCTTCTTGCCTCCCTCCTCACTAGAATGTCAGCTCCACCAGGGAGGTTCTTTCTTTTGTTCCCTGCTGGGCCCCCAGCTCCTAGAACAGTACTCAGCACACAGCAGGTGCTCATAAGTGTAGACTGAGTACGTTGGCAGAGATGCAGAGGTTTGGCATGTTTCTTGTACACACAGTACTTCTTTCTTTTCTCAGAAGCCTGTCTTCATATCCCGATGGAAGGACTTTTACCACAGAGAAGGTCCTGGGAGGGAGGACCAAAGGGTGAGGAGACTGGGGAGTAGACATCTCAGTCAGTCTGTGTTTCTCCCTTGTTTTTCAGCGTCACGTGATTAAATAATTCATTTAACAAAATTTTATTGAGGACCTACTGTGTGTCGGACCCTGTTTTAGGCCCTGGGGCTTCAGCAGTAAAAAGACAAAGAAGTCTCTGTCCTCGTGGACCTGACTTCCTAGTGAGGGGGAAGATAATGGCCACTAAGCATAAAGAGGAGTTTAAGTAGTCTATGAGTGGATAAGTGTATGCAAAAAATTTTGCCCAGGGGGGGGAAAAAAAGCTGAAAGGACCAGTTGTTTGTTTCTTGCCATTTTAAAGAGGGTGGTGGAGGGGGCAGGTCTCAATGAGAAGGTGACGTTTGAGAAGAGGCTTGAAGGAGCTGAGAGAGTAAACCATGTAGAGCACGGACGGAGAGCATTCCAAGTGGAGGCACCTGCAAGTGCAAAGGCCCTGAGACACTGGGAGCACTTTGACTTTTACCAGGATGCATGGGAACCAGCCATGAGAGGTTTTGAGCAGAGGTAGGTTGTGGTCTGACTTGCATGATAAACCAGAATTCAGTTTTGGTTGAGTTTGAGATTCTGTGAAGTGTACAGGGCATGTCAACAAATCTTTTGAGTAAGTACATATACCTTGGTCTGGGTTTTCTACCTAAAATTATCCATCCTGGGATGGGGTGTGGACAAGGTAAGGTCGGCCGTCTCCACCCCCTCTAGCAGGCCCAAACACTTCTTTGTGTCCGGCGGCCTTCACTTTACCCTTTCTTAGCCAGCACTTGGTTTCAGAACCACGGACAGCGCCAGCTGGGTTGGCTGGAACGCTGTCCGCTGTGCTGAAGTTTTGCTTCTTTCCTGGCCCGTGTGGAGGTAGCTGTGTAACAGAAGGAACCAAGGTCTCAGGGGTGGGATCCCTGGAAATAGAAGCTCTGTTCGGTGAAGAAGAGGGCTCCGTGATTCTCTCTCTCCTCTGCCTTAAGCCCTCTCATGCCCCCATATAATTCCCCATGGCCCACAATCAGCCCTGCCACCTACCCCACCTCCTCTCCTATCTGCCCCCTGCCTCGTTCAGCTCCAGCTGCACAGGTCTCCTCACTGGTCCCTGAACACAGGGGGTTGGTTTCCACCTCAGAGCTTTGGTGCTTGCTGTTCCCTCTGCCTCAAACGTTCCTTCCCCCCTGCCTATTTACATGGCTCTCTCCCTCCCTCCTCATGCTTTTGTTTGTTTATAAGCAGGCTTCACGCCCAGCATAGAGCCCAACTCAGGGCCTGAACTCTTTATATCTACCTACCTATCTATATTTTATTTATTTTTTAACTAGTCTTCACGCTCAGTGCAGAGACCAACACGGGACCTGAACTCATGACCCTGAGATCAAGACCTGAGCTGAGATCAAGAGTCAGATGCTTATCCAACTCAGCCACTCAGGCTCCCCTTTATGCCTCTTTAAATTGCAAGCTCTGTTCCCATCCCAAAGGTGTCCATTGTCCTCTCTAGCTTGAATTTTCTCCTATCGCTTGTCAATATCTAATGTATCAGAGATCCCAAACCCTGACCTAAATCCTTGATCCTACAATTTGGAATTCAGAATTCTGCAGATCTTTTTTGAAAGGTACTATGGTATAAATACTATGTATTGCATAACATCCTAGTGGGGCCTGGGATAACATCTCAAAATCAAACAATTTCCTTTATCTGCAATGAAACATGAGAATATTCAAATCAAAAGGCACCTGGGTGACTCAAATGATTAAGCCTCCAGTTCTCGATTTTGGCTCAGATCATGATCTCACAGTCCATGGGTTCAAGCCCCGCATCGGGCTCTGCACTGATAGCATGGAGCCTGCTTGGGATTCTCTCTCTCCCTCTCTCTTAAAAATAAATAAATAAACTTTATTTAAAAAAGAATATTCACATAAAGTTCAGTAAATAAAAGCTATAATAACTGTATGTCAGTAAAGGTCAGGCTTTGCCACAAATGAGCTATGAAAGAAGTTTGGTTTTCAGACATTTTTGAAATTTGGAGTTGTGACTCTGTGTCTAGTGTATTTATCTTGTTGTCTGTCTCTCACATATTAGAATATTAGCTTCCTGATGGCAGAAATTTGTGTCTCTTCTGTTCACTGCTACAACCTCTGTGCCTAACTACACAGAACCTGGCACACAGTAGCTGATCCATAGTGTTTGTTGAATGAATGAGTGAATGAATGAATGAATGAATGAATGAAATAAGGGGGGAAGGGAAGCAGATAACCCTTTCCTGGCTCCGGAATAACTCCATGGCCCGAATGGCCTGTCTGAAGCCCCTCAGACCCGCAGTGGGTTGTGGGGAGGTCTGTGCCTCCATGCCCCTCCTACCTCCTGGTTTCCACTGGGTCCTCAAGGGTTGGGTCTCAGCACAACCTCACAGTCAGAACCCTTGCTCTCATCCATGAAGCCAGGTTTTGGCATGGGGGTCCTAGTGCCCTCACCCTATTCCCCAGGTCCTCTGCACCTGACCATAGTCAAAAACAGGCCAACTGCCTGGAGGAGGCGGTCGTGTGAGGCTGCTCACCATGTGTTTGTGTGCCTTACATGTGGCACTGTCTGCGTTTTGACAGATGAAGAAACAAGAGAACGGAGAGGTTAATTAACTTTCTTGAAGTCACGCGACCAGGAAATGCTGAGCCAGGATTTAAACCCAAGCCACTGGCTCAGTGGCCCCACACTGCTTTTCCACATCCCTCTCAGATACGCTGTGACAATAAACCCTCGCCCAACCTCACCTACAGACCCACAATTAAAGTCTTCCACACCCCAACACCTGGGGGAGGAGGAAGGCAGGTGGCCAAACTTCTGTTACAAACAGGTCTTTATTAAAGATAAGGTGGGGGCAGGAAAGGGGGGCAGTATCTCCTCTGCCCACTGCCTTTGGCTGCCTGGGGCAGGGGAGCCCTCTCTGCTCCACCCATGCCCCCCATGATGGCACATCTGCATGAGGCTGGAGCCCGGGGTGGGGGGCAGTGTAAAGAACAGGGACAGACTCCAAGGCAAAAAAAGTCCCTCCCACAGCCCTAATAACAGAGGGGTTTGAGGTGACCTGGGCACAGATAAGGGGAGAGACAGCACCCTGAACCCCAAAACCTCTGAACTGGGGCAAGCCCTGTGTAAGTTGGGAGTTAGGAGGGACTGAGTGAGAGGTTGCACATGGGGGAGGGGCTGAGAGAGGAAGGGGTGCTCCAAGAACCCTGCCACGGGGGAGCCTGCCCCCCATTCTCCAGCTGGACTCTCTGATTCTGAGAGAGGACCCAATGACACAGGATGACCCCATCTCCCTCCTCTCCTCTGCACGTGCTTAGACATTGGCGGTCCCCCATTGACTGGAATCATACCCACCCATCCTAGAAGTTCTGAAAACCAAGGACTCCTATTGGTTGTTCAGACACTGAACACAAACTGGAGTTACCCTCTTGCCTGAGGATTCTAAGACGTGAGGGGAGGCTCCATTGGCTGGAGTAAACTCCTTTTGAGTAGAAGTTTTAGAACTGGGGACTCCCATTGGCTCAGCAATGGCCAATGGGGTCAGGTTTGGGCCCTAAAAGAGCCATCCTGGGGGCAAGGGCCCACCTCCCAGTTATGCCCACTTGGATGTTCCAGAGGGCAAGAGAGGCAGGGGCCCCCCAAATGTCCTTCCAGCCAGCCTCTAACGTCTAGGCCTGGCTGGTTTGTGCACAGGGGGCTTTGGCACTCACATGGCACACGCACACTCACGTGTGGCAGGGAAGGAATGGGGACCTGGAAGATTCTGGGTGGGTGGTGGGGCCTCACAACAGGTGGTCACGGCTGGCAAACAGGTAAGGGCTGAAGTTGTCCCGGTGGAAGGGGGAGGGATAGAGTCCACTAAGGGTGTACAGGTCCCGAAGCAGGGGTGTGGGCAGAAGCAGCTTCCGACCACGTCCACCACCCCCACCCGGCCCCCCAGGCCCAGGGGAGGAGGGTGAGGGGCCCTGGCTGGGAGTTGGTGCTGGCAGGGGCAGGGGCAGAGGCAGGGGCGTCGGCTCAGACCTCAATCGAGGGCGGGGCACACGGGGCGACGAACACATGGCTGGAGCCCTGGAGGACACGCAGCTGGGGATCAGGTGGCCACGGCGGGCACAGTTCTGCGACTCTGGGGGTCAGGGTCAGAGGTCAGGGGATCAGAAAGCTTGGGAGGGGGCCACGAGAGCATAGGCGAGACCTCTGTGGCAGTGACTGGGACCTGGCAGTCCCCCCGGTTATCCCCCCACCCCCTCGACACTCACTGGATGGGGTGAGCCGTGCCGGTGTCGAATGCGGCCTGCAGGCCTCGGGTTCCTGAGACAAAGAGGCAGAGGGAAGGGGCTAGCGGCCCCCTGGGCCCCACCGGCCACAGCCATGAGGGGCTCTTTGGGCAGAGAGCCCAATGGAAAAGACAACTAGAGTTTTCCAGATTAACCATGACACATTCTTCTATTTTGTGTGACTGTCCCCCAGGACCTAGGTCCACAAAGACGAGCAATCCCTTTACCTCCCTGTGGCCCAGAGACCCCCACCTCTTGCCCGAATTCCTTGCCTCCTTGGTCCCCCTCCACCCACCACCCTCTCCAGCCGGGAGCAGACCCCGGCCCCCCTTACCTGGGCCACACTTAACTTTTCGAGGGGGCTGTCCATGGTGGGGGCTTGGCCCAGGTCTTCCCAGGGGGAGAACCTTCGGCCAGAGGGCCGCCGGCTCTGGAAGTTGTGTACAACGCAGGTGACCTGGGGCAGAGGGAGAGGTGCATTCGAAGCCTGAAGCCAATACTGTAGGCATTGTGTAAATACCATCCCCAGTTTTCAGATCGGGAAACTGAGGCTCAGTTAACCTCAGTTAACATTTTAGCAGTACATTTATGTGCCAGGCCCTGTTCTTTCTACTTTACTAAGAGGTAGGTACTATTATTATTTATCCCACAGGGCCACGACTAGGGCGAGACAAATAAAGCTAAGTCGTGCAAGGGCAGGATCTGATCCTGTCTTTAAGTTTTCGATGCTTGGGACATGTGTTTTTGCACTCATTGTGATTTTTAAAAATATTTCATTAAGACATTATCTTCCTTGATTACTGAGTGTTTTGGTGCCCCCTTAAATTCTGCATTCATAGCGAGGACCTCACTCTACTTACCCTCGTCCTGTTATCCCATTTCACAGATGAGAAGAACATCTAGGCAGGGTGAGGGTAAGGGACTTGCCCAAGGTCACACAGAGGCCACACCCTTCACTATCATGTGGTCCTGCTTCTTGGGTCAGAGCTGACAGAGGGTCTCCCGTATCGGGATGGATGGATGGCTCACCAGAAAGGTTGCGATGGCAGCGCCTGTCAGGAAGCCGGCCAGCACGTCAGACCAGTGGTTGCGGTACTCGGCCACGCGGACCACGCCCACCAGGAAGGCGGGGCACAGCAGGGCCAGGCAGAGCGAGGGTTTGACCAGGCGGGAGCCCTTCACTCGGAACACAAGCGTCACGTACATCTGCAGGAGCCAACCAGTCAGGGGACACAGTGCAGTTTGCCGAACCCAAACCCGGATACGGCATTCCGGGCTGGGGGCGTGGCCAGAATCTCTAGGAACAGCGTTGGGGCAAGAGGCTGCGGCCAGGGGCTCCAGAGAACAGAATCAGGGGAACGGGAGTTCGGGAATGGAGTCATGAACTCCCAGTGGGCCCTTGCAGGGATGGGGGAGTGGCCAGGGCACCAAAGAGCAGAGGACAGAGTCTGGGGCCCAGGTCTCCCCAGGACCAGTCAGACAGGGGAAGACGCTTGCTAGGTTAACACAAAGCTTCAGGCCCAAAGGGTGTAGTCAAGGCTCAGGGGGCAGGTCCAAGAACTCCAGGAGGTGGAATCCCCAAAGCCCCGGACCACTGACAAGAATAGAAGCTAGTCACGAACACCGGAAAAAGGAGTCAGAGCAACAGGAGGTGCGAACCAGGGAAAAGCAGGCGACAAAGGAAGTCCCAGTGGGTCAAGTCAGGGACATGGCCACATCAACAAAGGGCAAGGACAAAAAGGCTCCAGGGGGCCAAGCTGAAAGCACCTCTTTCCAGTCTCCCAGCCAGTATCTAGCACCTGTAGCATCATGGGGACATGGCTAGGCTCCCGGAAACGGAGTCCAGTGTTCCAGGAACAGCGTTTTGGTCCCGCAGGGCGGAGCCAACAGCCTCCTTTGAGCACAGCGTTCCTGGGTCAGGCAGCGTGGCCAGACCCAAAAGGGGCAGTCACGAACACAGCAATAAGCTCAGACTCTGGGACCGGCCATCCAGAGGGGTGGGGCCACCCTAGGGACCGTGTCACAGCACCGGGGCATGACCTTACCCTGGGAAGGAATCCGAGGCTCCAGCCCAGGGTGGCGTCCTACCCACTGGCCGCCCCCCCCACTTTTGTGCCCCTGTTTTGGGGCTCACCGCTGTGTAGGTGACCGCGTAGGCGCAAAGGGCAGCATCCTTGCAGGGGAAGGCACGGCGCGCAGCGGCCACCAGGCTGGGGCTGCCGGCACAGGCACCCTGGTCGGTGACGAAGCGGTCGGGCCCCGGCCTGTCGGGCGAAGGCGGTGGGCAGCCCAGGGCCGTGTAGTTGGGGCGACACACGGACAGGAAGTGCGGTGTGGGGTTTCCGGTCACCACCTGCCCAGCGTTGGCGAAGATGGTTGTGGTGAAGAGGCCGAAGGAGTAGACCCCTGGGGGTGGGGTGGGAGACAGGGTTCATGCTGGGCCCCTGAGATGCCAGGGGCCCGCCTCCTGCGAGCCCCTGTGGCTCATCTGGGCGTCCTGTCTCCTTGCTGCTGGGACCATCATTAAAGCACAGCTGAGAATCCCTCTAAAGCCACATCACCTTACAGCTGGGCCAAGGTCCTCTTCCCTTGATGGCACTCTGAGCATCTTGCCTCTCTCTTGGATTGCTGCTCTATCAGGAGGGGGTCCACCCCTGGGACCCCCATATATCCAGGCCCAGGACCCCTCAACAGCATTACATCAGGATTGGGCCTATGCCTGGAACCTCCTAGGACTATCCTGATGGCATTTCTGGGCCTTTCTGCACCTGTCCTGGACTCACTGAGTCGATCACTTTTTCCCCGGACGAACAATTAGCCAGAGCTATATCTGTAGCCTTCTGTCACAGACGCCACCGTTTGGGATGAGCTCTACCCTCTCCTACATTTCTCCGCCACTTGTGGCTGGGATCGCACTTAAAGCACAGTGGGATCTCACCGTCCTGTTCAGGGTGCGGTGGAAGGTGGGATGGTATTTGGGCTGGGCCTGTGTCCCCCTTTTTTGCCTTGAGATTCTCCCTGTAGCAATCTGGGAGCCCTCCCGGTTGCCATCATGGTTGGCTTAGGCCCCACCCATGTCCCTAGAACCCCCATCATGCCTGGCCTCAGCCCAAGTCCCCTTTTGCTCCAGGAAGTCACCGTCATGAGAGTTCTAGGCCCTCTGCCCTATAAACTTCTTATTATGGCTGAATCTGGCCCACGTTTCCTTTGCACAGCCGACCGGCCGGCCATGTCACTCACCCAGGAAGCGGACCAGCCTCCGCAGTGGGGGACTGAAGCGGCAGCAGGCCCCTGACACGATGGTGCTCTCCCCGATGATGGGGACGGCGGAGGGTGGCGCGGGGAAAAAGGCACGCGCCAGCTCCCCCAGCAGGATCTGTGGGCAAGATCAAGGCAGGGTCTTCCTGGCCTTCAAATCCAACCCTCCCCCCACCCCAACACCTCCACCTCGTCCTCCCGCTGCCTGGGCCTGCCCAAGGCTACCCCCAGTCTCACCGTGAGGGTGGGCCCAGCAGTGACTAGGGCATAGATGAGAGCAGGAGGCACTCGGCTGGCAGCCTCAGGCCCCGGGTAAGGCTTCGCATAGGTACTGTCATAGCAGAAGAACCCCTGGGTGTGCACGGGGAAGGTGTCCGTGAACTCCAGGCGGTAAGCGAGCAGGACCACGATGCCCAGAAGCACTGACTGCCACCCAGTCATGGCGGAGAGATAGAGAGAGAAGAGACAGGGTCAGGTCCAAGCTGGGGCCGTGGTGAGAGACAGAGATTGGGGGGGGGGGGGAGAGACAGAGAGATCAAGACTGAGAGAGATAAAAAGGGTGAGAGAGAGCGAGAGAGAGGTGGAGAATGGTCAGGGACTCGCAGACACAAAAAGATGGAAACAGAAGGTGGGAGAGGTGGGAGAGGAGGGGAGGGGAAGGGAGAAGAGAAAGAGAAGGGACTCATAGAATGGGAAGGAAAGAGGAGATGAGATTAGGGAGAGCGAGAGTGAGGACTGGGCCAGGGCTCAGACCAGAGAGAAGGGTCAGTCGGTGGGGGGAGGACAGACCAACAGGGGAGAAGATAATAGTACAGTCCTTGCTGGGGGTGTCATACTAACCCTCGTCCGTGAATTATAATACATTTTACCTTCATAACCACGCTAGGAGAAAGGGACTCTATGTGCCTATTTGACAGACAAGGAAACTGAGGCTCGAGAGCAGGGTATGCGAGGTACCCAGGGTTCTGCGGGAAGGATGGACAGAGCGGGATTCGAACCCTGGGAGTGTGGCTCCTGAACGCACCTCCTCCCCGCTGAGGGTCTGGGAGCGAGTCAGGGGGGCACGCAGGCGCAGGCAGAGAGTTCCCGGGTTCCTCACCTCCACGAAGACAAAGCAGGGAATGATGGAGAAACTCCTCTTCAGCTGAGGTCTCCCTCCTGCCATGGTGAAGGCCGGGCCTGCGGAGGTGGGGAGGGAATGGGACGGCCAGGGCGGGGCCCAGGGGGAGGCTCTGGTCGCCTGGGCCCCTTAGGCCCCAACACTACCACAAAGGAGTCCCGGCTCCACCCACTGAGCCTCCTGGCCCGGACTCTGGACATCCAGGACGCTGCCCATCGGAGGCTCCGGCCTCCCCTGACCCAACCAGCGGTCAGCCTCTGCCAGGGATCCCAGAGGTTCTCCAGTGGTCTCCCCCGACAGCCCACAGAGGAGATTCAGACCCCATGCCTTTTAGGAGGGCCTTCCTCCTTACCCTGTAGGTCACCTCCCCTCGGCCTCTGGAAGAGGCTTCTTCCGCTTAATGGGACCCCTCCCCCACAGAGAAGGATCCATTTAGAAGGGATCTAGGCCCCCGCTGGTTTTTAGGGGACCCCATCCTCTTTCTCCGTGTGCTTTATAAGGGACCCCCATGCTCCGTGGCCCCCACCCCTCCCAGGCTCCTCCTCTAAACGCCTTCCCCCATGGCCCATAGGAGCCTCTCTCTCCTGTCCCCATGGGCTGTGCCTAACTAGTTTGGGCTGATGGCCAGGCCCTCCTTCTCTCCCAGCTGCCTCTCCCTCTCCCCCTCTTCCCAGCCTGTCTGCTTCTCTGGATCACGAGGGGGCTATCTTCTCCCAACAAGCCCCCTCTCCCCAATATGTAACCTCAGTCCCCAGCACGGAGGGGCCAACACAGCCACACCTGCTCGGCCCATTCTCCCAGGCTGACCTCACCTGTGAAAAGGCCCTATGGCTTCCCACAGGCCTCCGCCACACCCACAGACTCACAGCCGCTCCTGGCGGCCAGCAGGACGGGGATGGTCAACCCCATTGCACAGAGGTGGAAACTGAGGCCCAGGAAGGTGAGGGTAGGCACTCTGGGTCCAGTGCCCCATCCACGCAGCTTGCTCTGCAGTGTGACATGTGGGGTAAGGGTCACCAGATATCTCAGATGCGCACCTGGCCACGGCCCCTCACCCTTCCAGAGACACAACCACACACGTGCTGGCATCCCTAGGGTACACAACTCAGCCACAGCCTCCGTGGCCAACACCACACACACGGCACGGCGTTTGTCCATCCCACGAACAGGGATCCGGGGCCTGCCGGGTTTTAGGCACTTGGCTTGTGGTGAACAAGACGGGCCTGCTCATTCAGACAGGTGCCCAACACCCACTCGCACACAACGGTACACTCACACACACGGCACAGTGTGCACACGGCCTGTCACAGACACCCACACAGATCAAACAATCCCCCCCCCCCCACACACACACACAGACTCAGGGACACAAGAGGAGGCCCTTCACACATTTCGCAGCCCCGCATGCAGCCCCACACAAGCGCTCACCCCCGCCCCCCATCGTCAGGGACATACTCGCAGCACACTTCGGAGCCACATCCGAAAGAGTCACCACACACAGTGGGGGTCACCGGCCGGGCACAGCGTCACGCCCCCAATTGCCAGGCACTCGATGACAGCCACGCACATTAACCATCTCTCATCCACGCGGACACTCATAGGAGACGATGTCATCCACCAGCTCAGCCACACGGCTACACAAGGGCACATATACGGGCCGTGACACGGATTTGCACGCCGAGCCACACAAGAGAGGCGCGTGATCACCGCCACACTGAAACATAGAAATGGGCCCCCCCCACACCATCAGGAGGAACACACAATGGCAGTCATGTGCACACAACCACACAGCCACACACACCCTCAGAGTGGTACCCCGTGACGACAGCCACACAACGACAGCCCCAAGAGACAGTCACACGCGCGCCACACAGGCATCGCCAAAGCCACACAATTGCAGTTACACAACCACACACTGATACATAATGACAACCACACAATCACAGTCACCCTCACCACCGCCGCTTGGCTTCTCGGGTCCGGGGTCCCCTCTCCACGCTCCCCTCCCCGAACCCGGTCCGCGAGCCCCAGCTCACTGCCTCCCCTCCCCCTCCCTGGGCTGGACCCACAGGGGACCCGACCCGCAGAAACTGAACCTTGGCCAGACAGACAGACCGAGGATCGGAAGCCCGCGAGGGGTGGGGGGGGGAGCAGGGGGCGCCCCAAGCCCCTCTCCCTCACCGGGTCGAGGCTGTCACCGCCTGAGCCCCCGCTCCGCTTAGAAGTCACCCGGGCAGCAGGACGAACAGACGGACGGCAGGCCCGGCGGGCGGACGCGGAGATGGGAGACTCCGTCGGCCCCGCCGAGCCGCGCAGACTCAGCGAAGGGGCGAGGGGCGGGGCCTCCGGGCGCCTCATTTGCATAACCCTGTGAGGCGGGGACTCGAGGCGTCTTATCAGCATGGTCGGGCGGGGCCGCCACCGTTGCTCTTGGGGCCCCAGAGCGTTAGAACAAATTCGGGAGGGAATGAGGGCTGCAGGTGGAGGGAGAACTAGGTGGTGGGGGCGCTGAGGGGAAGAGGAGGGCAGGGTGTGAGAGGGTGACCCTGGGCCTCGACCCTCTTCCGGTGCCTCAGTTTCCCCTTTGGGGCAGTACAGGCAGCAGGCTGGATGGCCTGGGCCCCCCCCCCCCCGAAAGGAACTCTGGTGGCTAGTATAACGAGCCTGTCTGGACACTCTTATCTGGACAGACTGACCCCTGACTTTGTTATATACTAAATCTGGCCTCACTCTGTCCCCTGACCCTAAGCCTACATATCCTGAACAGCCTCTGGGGTCTCCACACCGCCCCCAACCCTGGGAAGTAAACTAGGGTGGGGAAGCGGCGGGGGGCGGGGGGATGTTGAGGATCATTCTCAGGCATAGGAAGCAGCAGGAGCAAGTCCACAGGTGGAAGAGGGTCTTGGCTAGTTTATTTTCTCTCTGGAGGGGTCTTCAGGGAGAGCAGTCCCGGCTGCTCAGGCTGTGGAGAGAGAGTAGGGTCAGGGCCCGGCTTAGCCCAGAGGACCCCAGGGCTGGAGGTCAGGGAGCCGATGCCCCGGTGGGGAGCTGGGAGGGTCCGTTCCAGGGCGGGCCAAGAGGGGAAGGGTGGGGTGAGGCAAGGGGGGATCCGCACCAGGTGGGAAGGAGTGGCTCTTGTTGAACGGTGGCTGGGAAGGGTTCTGGTCTGAGTCTGAGTCCGAGTCCCAGGAGGGGAACAGAGGGCTCAGGCATCGGTGCCCCTTGTAGCCTGCAGGAGGGACAGGTGCAATTCTGGCCTTTTACCCACGAGCCCTGAATGTGACCCTTGAGTGGCATCATGATCAGGGGCCAGTGGCCCTTGATTATGCCACTTGAATGTGACCCAACACGATACAAAAGTATGACCTCAGTGACCCCTGAATTTTACCCCACTGATCTTTTAAAAAGATCCCAGTGACCCTGAGTGACCCGTGGATGGAAATCCTTAATACGACCCTAGAACAAGATCCAACAGAAGTGGCCCCTGAACACGGCCTCTGAACGTGACCTCTATGTGTGTAACTGGAGAAGGAACCCCCCACACCTCCCCCCTCCCCAGAGGGCATCTCATCCCCCTCACCCCTGAGGTTCCAGGCCCTGGGGCAGCCCCCTGCGGACATGGTGAAGCCATCAAAGGAGTTCTCCAGCAAGTGCACGGCGGACCTGCAGGGAGATGGGGAGGTGGGGGCCCTGGCGGGGTCCAGGCTGCTCAGGGCTGGGGCAGGAGGGCCACGGTGGGGACACGGGTAGAGGTGAGTCCTGGGAGGAGAGGGACGTCTGGACTCAGGTGGGTTCCGGGTTCTGGTGGTCGATGCTTGATCTGACTGGTGGGAGGGCAGGGGGGGGCGGTGAGGGTCAGGAGTCAGAGGTTAGGTGGGAGCAGGGCGTCACCATATGTCACTCAGCTCCTTTTGGAGGTCATCCCTCCAGGAGCCACTGCCTCCTGGTGGCATCTCCTCAGTCTCCGGCCAGTGGGAGGTCTCATGCCCCTGCTGCTTCATCTTGGTCAGGACCTGGGGCCGAGGTGGGGGTGGGGGGCGGGGGACGTTAGTACAATAGTACTAACAATGGCCATGGTGAAAAACGCTCACTGTGTATTACACGTCAGGCTGCCCTCAAAGCGTTTAACATTCGGTTCATGCAGCTACTCCTTCAGGTAGGGATGGACTGTTATGCCCATTATATGGATGGGGAAACTGAGGCCCAGAGAGATGAAGTGGTTTGACCACAGTCACATAGCGGTAAGTGGCAGAGCTGAGATTTGAACCCAGACCTTCCAGCCCCAGTCCTACGGAGGAGGCCGACAGAGATTCCCCCTGCCCCCAACTCCCACAGGGTCCCGTCCTCTCCGCTCACCTTGCGGCACTTCACCTGTGTCTTCCGCACCTTCTGGATGTTCATCAGGTTCTCCGTGATCTCGTCCTCCTGAGCCTCTGTAGGGGGGAGGGGACTCAGGGGGGCCAGAGCTGCAGAAGGACCCCCCCTCCTGGCTGTGGGCTCCGGGCACTCACGGAGCTTCTGATAGATGAAGGTCACCTCCTCCCGCACCAGTTCCAGCTCCTCCCACAGGAACTTCTTGCTGAGGGGACAGTGCAGCCTAGACCCACAGTCCCTGCTCAGCCTTCGGCTTCCTATTTCCTGGCCTTCTGCTCTCCCGTTTGCCAGCCTGACTCCTCAAGCCTCCAGCTCCCACGTTCCCATCTGGTCAACCACCCCCCCACACCCCCCCAGGGTCTGCCCCTTCCCGCAACCTGCCAGCCCACTTTGCCCCTCCTACGGCTACGCCCCCACCTCCAGTCCTTCCCCCTCGTCCTGGCCTCCTGACCTCCGGCTGCCCGTTGCCTCAGCCTCTTGCTGCCTGGCCTCCGTCTCCCGCCTTCTGCCCCTCTGGCCTCCCATACTCTACTCCCATACCCTCAGCCTCTCCTCCCTCCGGTTTCCCAGGTCACCTCCAGTCTCCTGATCCCCTGCTCTCTCTCCCCATCCCATCTCCAGCTTCCTGTCTTCCCTGCCTTCTGGCCTCCAGCTTCCCACACACCCCTCCCCCCACCATTGCTTCACTGCCTCCTCATCCCCTCGTCTGTCTCCCAAGCCTTCCAGAGCCCTAGTCCCCCTTACTCAGGCCTCTCCCACCCGCCTCATCCCACCTTCGGTTCCTTCTCCCTGAGCCTCCCCCACCCCGCAGCCATCTCCCACCTGCCCTCCTGACGATGCCCACCTGTCCCGGATCTCCTGGGCCAGCAGCTGCAGACAGCGAGTGGTGCGGGCCCTCTGTACCTCCTCACTGTCACGCAGGGTCCTCTGTAGCCCTTGCAGGCCTTGAGCCAGGGCCCCATACAGCTCCTGCCGTCCCTGCTCCACGCCCCACTTGTGTCGCTCCTTCTCTGCCTGGCGGCTCACGGGGCTCAGCACCTCTGCAGATGAGACTGGGATCTTGACTGAGCCCCCTCCACGCCTGCGCCCGGCTTTGAACCCAGCTGGCCCTATCCCTGGCCAGACCCTGACCCTGACCCTGACCCTAGACTCGCCCAACTTCTTTCACCTTGGGCTAACCCAGCTGACCTCAACAGGACCAGCCCCCAGCCTGACTTTGACCCTTGGCCCGTCCTCACCTTCAAGCTGTTGGATCTTGATTTGCTGCAGGCAGCTCTCCTTCTCCAACATGGTCACGGAGTGGTTTAGGAACTCGAAAGCCTGCGAGGAAGAGGTCGGGCTTGGGGACAGGGGCAGGGAGCGGGAGAACAGGGCCAGGGGTTGCTGAGGGCGGGGCAGAGGTGGCTCACACCTTGGTCTGGGCCTGTAGCTGGCTCTTGAGTGACTCCAGCTCGCATCGCAGGTGCTTCTGGGAGTCAGGAATCATCAGGGTGGACTTCACTATGAGCAGAGGTAAGAGTCAGCCGAGGCCAGGAGGGGTGGGGGCGGGGGCAAGGTGGGGTCAGGGGTCAGCAGAAACTCAGGGGAGAGCGAGGGGCAGGGGCAGAGTAAAGAGCCAGGGTCTGTGGAGGCGGAGGTAGAGAGGCAGGCGTGCGGGACAAGGTCAGGGGCAAAACTCCAGCTGATAAGTGGGCAGCAATGGCGTGGCTCCTCCCAGGCCGGGGCAGAGGGTGGAGGTAGGACCTGGCAGATCTTCCACACACGGTCGTGTTGGGAGGGAGGTTTCTCACCTTTGACTTTGGGAGAGCTGGCCTCCAAGGGCTTCTAGGAAACAGGGACATGAGGGCAGTAGAAATTCATCTCTGTGTTTCTCCTTGCTCACCCCAACCCATTGTGTGTGGGGCTGGCCGTGAGTTGGGTCTGCTGAGTGCTGGGTGTCCCGGACCCTGCGTGCAGGCAAAGCTGCCCCTATGCACCTGTGCGCACCACCGCCCACCCCACCCCCACCCCCCGACCGGCCCCCACACGGTCAGGGGTATACTCGTGTGGCTTGTCCCCTACTTGCGCACGCCCGGGGGCTGCCCCTGTATGACAGCACACGCCTGCAGAGCCCCGTCCCTGGCTTGGGCTCAGGCAACGGCCCTCCTCCTTAGGGGCAAATGACATAGGCCATGCCTATGGGGAGCTCCAGCAGCCCCGAAGCACAACCACGCACGATCATTGAAACACAGCTACAGCCACACAAGCTCGGACACAGCCATGCCCGCCAGGTGGTAACACCCAGGGCATCCACCCTCCTCCATCTCAGACGCACGACCACAACCGCCACCATAGACACAATCACAGACAAGACCCCACAAAGAAACAATCGTGCGTCCCTTCCATTCATCCCTTCGTCCACTCATTTAAGACATTTTTGGGGCGCCTGGGTGGCTCAGTCGGTTGAGCGTCCGACTTCGGCTCGGGTCATGATTTCGCGGTCTGTGAGTTCGAGCCCCGTGTCGGGCTCTGTGCTGACAGCTCAGAGCCTGGAGCCTGCTTCAGATTGTCTCCCACTCTCTCTGCCCCTCCCCCACTCATCCTCTGTCTCTCTCTGTCTCAGAAATAAATAAACATTAAAAAAAAAAAAAAAAGACATTTTTAGTGTGGGCCGGCTGAGCACCGGGTGCTGTTCTGGGTGCTGAAGACACACATCTTGAGGAGGACCCCTCCCCCTCCCCATGGCTCCCTCCCTAAGTCCCGGAGCAGTAGACTGTGGTGTGGCCAGGAAGGGTTTCCCCGGGTGGGGGTGACCTTAGCGATGCTCTGATGCCTCTTCAGGTCCTGGTCATTACACTGCTCCTGTGAGTCTGGGCTCTGGATGAGAGGAGACCCACGCGACTGAGGCCCTGAGTCCCTCCCAGGCCTCCAGTCTATACTCCGCACTGTGTTCTCAGAAGCAGCTGGCCCCCAGGTCGCTGGCTCTGGGGTCCTGGACCAGTGAATTGTATAGTCCAAGGTCTTGTCTGAGGAAGAGTCTGAACAGAGGGTGGGGGTGGGAGAATGAGGGGGTGAGGGCTTCCTGGGGCCAACCCAGAGCCCTCCAGCCCCTCCCAGCTCCCCAGCCCTAGGGAAGTGCCTCAACAAACCCCAGTACTTGTCACACTTCCCGTTAGCAGGCACACACACGTTGGAGGGCAAGGGAGATGAGGAGCAGGGCAGAGAGTAGTCAGGGTCCTGGGGTAGGCCAGCCAGGAGAGGGTCGCTTCAACAAGGGGGGGACAGGGGGCTGCCCTGAGACCAGCCCCCATGTCCTGACACCCCCAGACCTCCCCTAATACCCCAGAGAGGCCTCAGCCCTGAACTCAAGGCCTCCCAGTTATGGCAGGAGCAGAAGCTGGATGAAAGATGATCCCAGCCCCAGGCATTGGCTGGGTAGTGAGAAGGATCCAGAAGACCCCCCCACAGGAGAAAGTGAGGCCTCAGAAGAGCCTAAAAGCAAAAAAGGATCTTGGCATTGGGCACTAAAGGAAGGGCATTCCCGGCAGGGAAGAGCGCGTTGCAAAAACATGGAGGTGTGGAACCGCGTGCTCTGTGCTGGTAAATTCAGGATGGCTAAGGTAGGGTCCAAGAGGAAGCGGGAGGTTAGCGGGGCAGCTCAAGCAAGGCACTGAAAGCCAAGCAGGGAAGTTTAAAAACACAGCTTTCGGTGTTCATGCCCCCTGTTCATGCCCCCTGTTCAACATTCCAGTGTTGTCAGGTCTGGTACAGATGGAGACCTGGGGCAGGTCTGCCTGGAAAAACTCCCAGGCGAAAGGCATTCTGTCCTGAGTCACATTCAGCCAAAAAGCCCACACCCCAGGGCTTTTCCTTCTGCCCTTGCTGGGTTGGCTGGTGCCCTTCCTCTGGCCCAGTCCTCCTAAAAGACTCCTCTATGCCCTTCACAACTCTACTCAGCATTTGCTTTGTAAAATCTTCCTTAGTCTTTTTTTTTTTTTTTTTAAGCTCATATTTTCTGAGCACCGCACTGAGTGCTGGGCACCACCAGAAGCACTCACTGGGTCTTTATACCCATTTTGCGATATAGGAGCTTTTCTTCTGCCCGAAATGTTCTAGGCTACCCCTTCAAGAATCACTGTCTCGGGAGGCCCGCACTTCCAGAGGCAGTAGAGCATGATGATTAAGCGAGGAGACTCTCCAGCTGGGTGGCCTGGGTTCGAATCCTAGCTCTGCCCCTTCCTGGCTGTGTGATGTTGGAGAGTTATTGAACCTCTCTCCATGCCTCGGCGTCCCCAGCTATAAAAATGGGATGTCATACTATCCACCTTGCTGGGTTATTGTGATTAAGTAAATTAATCTCTGCCAGTGCCTGACATACAGTAGTGGGCAACTGTCCTCCCACGTCACACTGAGAACCTGGGAAACCATAGGAGCCCTGGGAGGCTTGAAGGGAAAAAGGAAAGATGCATTTCTGAGCCCCAACTGCGGGCAGGTCCCCAGTCGAGCCCCCCTCCCTTCCCCATAACCTTCCTCCTACCCCTCCCACATCATCTGTTTCTCCCGCTGTCCCCGGGAGAATTCTTGGGGAAAGGGGGCGGGGTCATTAGCCTGAGCCCCGCCCTCCGGACCGAGAATCCTGTGCCTTCCTGGCTCCTTACCCCCTTCCACCCCCACCTACCACATACCACCTGCTCATGCTCTCCCCTCAGGGACCGCAAAGCCAGTCCCCAGCTGTGACGCTGAAATTTGATCCCGTGGGGACACCATCGCATTAAAACGCGCAGAGCCTAAAGGTAGAGTCACAGAGAGGGGTGTGGCTGACATTTTAGCTCCGCCCCCTCCGATGCAGCCAAAGGCCTCATTGGCGCCTTCCTGCTTCCGCCGATCTTAGGAGCCGCGGTGTAATTGGATAAAATCTAGTCGACGGGGCGGGATTCCAGGCTGGTTTCCGCTAATCGATTAGTCAATATCTAAGAGGGTGGTGCGGGGGGCAGCAGATCTAAGATCCAATTGGCTTCGGACTTCGCTGGGAGGCGGGATGAATTCTTGAGAGGTGGCTGACGAGGTCTGCGGGCCACCTAGGAGCGCGGGAGTGAGGTAGCAAGCCCAGGCCACCTGCCCTACGAGATACGGCCTGGGTGCCTCTGTTCTCGGACTCCTGGGTGCTGCGGGTTGAGGTCTGGGTGCAGTGGTAGGGTCGGTGTCCTCGGGATGAGATTTGAGGTTTCCCAGGATTCGACGGGATCTCCGGGGGTGCTATGGGGATCTTCGTAGTGATATCCGGGATCCTGAGATGAGAACAGGGGTCTTTACTGTCAGAATTAGGTCCCTGAGCTGATTGGGGGGAATCACTAGGAAGACCTCTGAATACCCAAGGCTGTGAATTTGTACTCCTGGGCCTAACTGAAATTTTCAGCTTTCGGAGGCGGCGTGGATGCTGGGGTCCAGAGAGCCTGAGATCTTGAAGGCTGACATTTGGAGAGATGGGGTTGGAGGTTGTCACAGGACTGTTCTGGGTCCTCCCCACTCCCATTCCCCGGGCTGGTATCCCTTGATCTCTGCTGGGTTGGCGGTGACCCTGGCCTTGAGCAGGCTCACAGGCTGAAGGCCATGGGGCAAAGGTAAAATTCTGAGCCACCCGGTGCCTCTTTCCCAGGCCTGCAGGATGGAGGAAAGTGGGAATCCAGGAAGCCTGATTAAGATGGTCCATCTACTGGTCTTGTCAGGGGCCTGGGGCATGCAAATGTGGGTGACCTTCGTCTCAGGTAGGCACCCTCCACCTGGACATCATGGGTGCCCGGGGTGGAGACAGGAATGGGGGGGGGTGGCTGGAACCGTCCTAACAGGCGTGTGGTCCCTTGTACCCCACAGGCTTCCTGCTTTTCCGAAGCCTTCCCCGACATACCTTCGGCCTCGTGCAGAGCAAACTCTTCCCTTTCTACTTTCACATCTCCATGGGCTGTGCCTTCATCAACCTCTGCATCTTGGCTCCACAACATGCCTGGGCTCAGCTCACATTCTGGGAAGCCAGCCAGGTATGCGGGCTTGGGCTCCACTGCCCTCTGGAGACTCGTTCCCAAGACCCCACTGAGCACCTATGGCTATACCTTTGTGAGAACTAAAAACAAAAACAAAAACAAAAAACAAGCATCTGCACCTTCCTGGTGGGTACAAAGCTGGGCTCTGGATACCCTTGAGCAGTGCACAGCCTGCACAACCATCGCTAGTAGCCCTGTCTATCCCCCAGCGTCTCTCTGCTGGCTGCTGCTCCCTCTCTTTTCCCTGGCTAGGCCTGTTGCCAAGTTGTGGTGACTCAGCTGGGTTGGGGCAGTGACCCCAGCTCATTGTTTAAAAACCAGCCCGACTGGGAATTTACAGTTCCCCACTCCCATCCACACTTTTTCCCAGCCACAAGGCAGGGAACCATCTCTGCATCTCATATTTCTCTATCCTGCCCTCCCCCTGCCCCCCCATTATGTTCCGCAGCTGTAGGCAGGTGAGGCCTGACAAAGGTTTCCAGAATAATCCCACTGAGACAGGGTAGGACTATCTGTAACTAGAATTTACAGGACTTTCTCTTCGCTCCCTGTGGGCCCAGTCTCGGCTTCTGGAGTCTGGGCGGGGTTCACAGAGGAGATGGACCCCGTCTTCGTCTCTCTTTGGGGGGGGGAAGGTTATGGTGTTCTGTCTCTGTTTGGGAAAGAGAGGTTCTGCCCTGAGATGCCCCCAGTTTGGGGGAACAGGAAGGGAGGAGACAAGGCTGTGTTGTGGAAACTTCCAGTCTGGGTATCGGAGGAGGAGAGGCTCAGAAGGAGGGGGGGGGGGGGGGTTGGGGGGAACGCTGTTGGGGGGGAACAGAGGAGACAGTGATAGAGCCTTTCCTTAGGAGCTGCTGGCCTCAAGGGTTTGAGAGCCAGAGCTCCGTTTGGGGCCTCTAGACTGGGTTCGGGGAAGGAGAGGGAGGCCTTCGCTTTGACCTAATGCCGTCTCCCACCCCGCTCTGGGCTTCTAAGGACGCAGGGGGACCCCTCCTGCCTCCTGCGCATGACTCACCTTGCCCTTCCACCACCCCGCCAGCTCTTCCTGCTGTTCCTGAGCCTCACGCTGTCCACCATCAACGCCCGCTGGCTAGAGCCCCGCACCACGGCCGCCATGTGGGCCCTGCACGCGGTGGAGAAGGAGCGGGGCCTGGGCGGGGAGGTGCCCGGCAGCCACCGGGGCCCCGACCCCTACCGCCAGCTGCGGGGACAGGACCCCAAGTACGGTGTCCTCCGCCAGATCTTTTTCCGCTACCACGGCCTGTCCTCCATGTGCAACCTGGGCTGCGTCCTGAGCAACGGGCTCTGTCTTGCAGGCCTCGCCCTGGGCCTCGGTAGCCTGTAGCACCCGCTGCCTCTCCGGCCCTGCTGAGGGCCCCGGTGTCAATAAACACTTCTTTGGAAACGGCTGCTGTCATGTTTCTCCCAACCGGAAAGCTGGCAGAGGCGGGGGCCAGGGTAGAGCTTCGCTACCTCCTTCACGTGGCCTGACGCTTCGGGATGTTACCACCACAGCCCCCAAGCTCTTCCCATAACAGGGCCCATTGACGGGGCTCCTCCGTGTGCCGGACACGGCACTGACCGTTGCACAAACTGTGTCTTATTGTAACAATGGCTGGTTCTGATCCCTAGGGAACAATCGTATTTCCCGCCCCCCCCCCCGCCCCCCGACATCGGGGACGGCCACAGGACTTGCCAAAGCCACGGAAATGTGAAGAGTCACGGGCATGGGAGCCCGTGCACGGTTAGCCACATTTTCCCCTTCACCACAATGACCAGGGCGAGTGAGAAGCACGCTTTGGATGTTGAGTGCCATGGAGATTTGGGGACTGCTTGTCACTGATCCCACGCCGCCCTTCCTGAATCGTGCATGCCCGACCGGCAGGTGATAGCCCTGAGAGGGAGCTACTACTGTTCCTAGAAGCAACAGGGGACCCAGAGAAGTGGCTTCAGGTGCAGTTACTGAGGTATGGATCCCAGCAAAGCCTGCAGATCCTCTCATGGCTTGAAGAAAAACTCTGGGGCCTCAGCTGGGCCTGGATGCCAAGTGTGTCCCGCAAGGGACTGCCCGGCTCTGAACCTCCATTTCCTTATCTGTAAAAGGTTTTAATTCTAAGGGCCCGGAAGTGTATTTCGCAGGGACTAGCCGGCTTTAGGGTCAGGGTTTGCACTTTACAAGCACTGTCTCCGATCAGAGCCTTCACACAGCGCTGTGCGGTAGGGACTCTTGTTATGGACCCCTGGACGGTTGGGGAACCAGGCCCGCGGGGTTAAGGAACACGTCCAAAGTGGAACAGAACTAGACATTGATGGAGCGGGGATTCGAACCCGACTCCAGAATCCACGCTCTTCACTTCTGTGCACGTAGTAGGCGCTCTACATATAGTTAGGAAAAATGAGAAGTTTATTGGTGACGGGAGGGCTCTAGACTGCTGCAAGCCTAGCGCCGCTTCCAGCCTCTGCTACCCCCTCCCCGCCGCCTCACGGCCCCGGCTTTTACAAGCCCCGCCCCGGACTCGGCCCCGCCCCGCCCTCTCCGGGGAGCGGCCCCTCCTCCCCCGCCTGGGCGGAGCCGGCGCGGGATCCGGGTGGCTGCGGGCAGCGGCGGTGGCGGCGGCGGCGGCTTGAGGGGTCGGCGTCGGGGCGGGGGCCGGGCCGCAGCGAGTTCGGAGGACGAACGCCCGCGGGGAGCGCCTCCGCCACGCGAGGTGACCCCTTCGGAGGGAGCGTAGCCTGCCCCGTACATCCGCTTCCCAGCAGGTCTGGGGGGCCGGGGGTTAGAGGGAGGGCCCGGGGCCCCGGGAACAAAGGCGAGCGGAGGGGGACCGCCTCTTCCCTCGCCCCCACCCAGCTGGGCTCCCCGGGGAGCGCTAGTGGGGCGCGGGCGGGGCGGAGAGTCCAGCTGGGAACCGGAGATGGGACCATATGGTGATGGGAGGAAGCTCCTGAGCCCCCCTGCACCGGCGGGGGCGCCCCGAATCCAGCAGAGGGACAAGGCCAGGCCCTCCGGGGCCTCCCATCTAGTGCCAGGCGTGAGCGAGGGTGGGCAGATGCTCAGGAAGAGGTGGCTCAGGCTGACAGGTGGGCTGGGGCTGGGGGGGTGGGGTAAGGGCCCCAGCCTGGCGGCCCTGCCCAGCATGGGGAAAGGTTTCCTGCCACTTGTCTTCCCCTCCTCGAACTCGTCCTCCCGGAACACCGGGTGGGGCCCCGAGGGCTGGGCAGGAAAGCGCACAGGTTCGGTCCTCTTTTAAAATGGAAAAAAGCCCCACAGGCAGTTGAGAAATAGCTTTGCTAAGGGTTCCTCCGCCCGGGTGCCTTCCTTTCAACCAGGCCTCCTGGATCGCCTCCTTGTGTAGCTCAGGGAGTAGCCATAGACAGCTGGGGAAACTGAGGCCTAGGGAGGCAGTGAGGGCTGAGGGAGGGTCCCTGACGCAGCTGAAGCAGCCCAGCTGTGGGGACAGATTGCCAGGAAAGGCAGGATCAGGGGTGGAGGGGTGGTGGTAGGGTTCTTATTGTGTGGCTTCCTTGGAGTTGGGGACTGTCACTGCAGCCTCTGCAGGCTGGGGCTGGGGCCCGGGTGAGTCAGCCCTGCCCGGAGGGAGACGGGCCCACCCCTTTGACAAACAGAAGGTGGCAGTACCCATTTGGGGGTAGATCTGGGCTTTAAGCCTGGACTGTGTCCACTGAAATCCCCCCTCCCCGTGGAGGTCAGGGAGGGGGGTTAAACCCAGCTTTGGAGGGGGTGTCACGGCAGGTGTCCCTGCCAAAGTCAACACCCAGGCCCAGGAGCGGGGCGGGGGGGGGGGGCTCTATCCACCAGCTGGCAGGCCCCCCCTCCCCCCCATCTCACACCTGGGCCCAGCCAGCTGCTCACCGTGGGGCAAAGTCCACACCTGCGCCTTCTGCAGGGTTTGGTTCCTCAGTGGCCACAGGAGGCACTCCATGTGCCCCCTACAACCTGGGCCCTTGCCCTTGATAAACGTCCCCATTTTCCAGACGAGGACACTGAGGCCCACGGACAGCAAGTGACGCGTCGGAGGCCGCATAGCCTCCAAGTGGCAGAGGGAGGATTTGAACCCAGGTCTGGTGTATACACCGCAGCCATTCCTGCTGTTTTATTGTTCTGCAGGGCGACAGCCCTTCCGCCCCCAGCAGGCTCTCTGCCAAGATGGCATCGGCCGGAGACCCCCCCACAGGCCCACGGGATGCAGCAGACCAGAACTTCGACTACATGTTTAAGCTGCTACTTATCGGCAACAGCAGCGTGGGCAAGACGTCCTTCCTGTTCCGCTACGCGGACGACTCCTTCACACCTGCCTTCGTCAGCACCGTGGGCATTGACTTCAAGGTCAAGACGGTCTATCGCCATGACAAGAGGATCAAGCTGCAGATCTGGGTGGGCCGGGCGGCTGTTGTGGGTCTGTGGCGAAGGACGGGAGTCTGTCTGCGGGCCGGGAGGGCCTGGGATTCCTCCGAGGATGTCCATGATAGGGTGTAGGGGCTGTGGGGAGGGGTCCAGGGTTGGGGAGGGGGCTTGGGGTAGAGGTGAAGAGGAGGGGGATAGTATCTATGAGATGAATTCATCAAGATGAGGGGGGTAGGCCCTGCCCTGTGGGGTCTGAGGGGCAGACAGTGCCCATCCAAGGCAGGTTAGATGTCCTGGTGACCAGCGGGGCAGAGGTTTGGGTACCATCGCAGGGGCGAGCCCAGGGTCCCCCCGCTGAGCCTCTGCGCTCTTCGGAGATGCTCTCCCTCCCAGCGAGGCTGCTGGTGATGATTGTCATGGTATTGAGCCCCGGGGTGTCTGCGTCAAGACGGCGCTCTCTGACCCTGGTCGCCACGTTGGTCTTGGAGACGAGGTCGAGGGAGCTTACAAGACTGTGGGAGGCACTGATGCCTCAGACTGGCAATTCCTCAGGGGCAGGGCCACGTCTTCCGGCAGACAGGGGCTATGAGCACGGGGTGGTGCCCCGCTTGGGACCCTGCAGGGGGGGAGTGGGGAGCAGAGTAGCACCTAGCCGCCTGACCCTGCTGTGTTCCTAGGACACGGCGGGCCAGGAGCGCTACCGCACGATCACCACGGCCTACTACCGCGGCGCCATGGGCTTCCTGCTCATGTATGATGTTGCCAACCAGGAGTCCTTCACCGCTGTGCAGGACTGGTGAGTGCTTGCTGACCACTGACACCCTGACCTTCGCCCTCTCCCCCTGACCCTCAATCTCTAGCCTAATGGCCCTCACACTCCACAGGGCCACTCAGATCAAGACCTACTCCTGGGACAACGCGCAGGTCATCCTCGTGGGGAACAAGTGCGACCTGGAGGATGAGCGTGTTGTGCCTACCGAGGACGGCCGGAGGCTCGCTGATGACCTTGGTTAGTGCCCAGCCTGGGCCCCAGGCCCCGGACCCCTCAGACCAAACCCCAGTCCCCGCCCTTGGGTTCCAGGTCCAACCGCAGTCAGCAACCCTTTGCCCTTTGAGGATCTGCTAGGAAAAATACCCATATGTGCGGCACCTTCCGCATTTAATTTCAGAGAATTCAGTTACAGGTATTCCCCACCTCCCTGCCGCAAAACACTCCTGGAAATGTATCCTACAAACATGCCACGCATGTGGGAAGTGGCAAGGATATCGAGTCACAGCGCTGTTGGCAGGAGGGGAACCTCGGTAACCTCTTAAATGTCTCACGGTGGGGGAAGCAGCCAAACATAAAGTATAGTCACGTTGTGGAATACTACACAGCTGTGAAAAAGGGCGAGCACTTTCCTTATTCTCTGCTCTGGCAAGGTCTCTGGGCTATATGCTTACTGTGGAAAAATGGGCTTGGATGCTTCCTTTAGTCTGCGGCTCAGCAAGTGTTGTTGTCATTTTTTAACTTTACTTATCTATTTTTTACATTTTGTTTAATGTTTATTTATTCTTGAACTAGAGAGAGAGAGAGAGACAGAGTGTGAGCAAGGGAGGGGCAGAGAGAGAGGGAGACACAGAATCCCAAGCAGGCTCCAGACTCTGAGCGGTCAGCATAGAGCCCGACCCAGGGCTCTAACTCACGAACTGTGAGATCGTGACCTGAGCCGGAGTCCGATGCTGTAACTGACTGAGCCACCCAGGCGCCCCTTACGTAGGCTTCAAGCCCTGCGTGGAGCCCAGCACAGGGCTTAGACTCACAACCCTGAGAGATCATGACCTGAGCCGAAATCTAGACTTGGACACCTGAGCCACCCAGGTGCCCCATCAGCCAATCTTTTCTTAAAGGGCCAGATAGGAAATATTTTCAGCCTTAGGGTCTCTGTCGCCCCTCAGCTCTGTTTGAAAGCTACCACAGAAAATAACTGAATGAGTGAGTGTGACTGTCATCGAAACTTTGTTTATAAAAACAGGCAATGGGCCAGATCTTGCCTGTGACTTAAAGTTTTCTGACCCCTGCATTAGTGTCTAAAAAGGGTAAGAATAAGAATATATATTTATGTTTGCCTGAAGAAACTCCGGGAGGATACAAAGGATCTAGTCACAGCAATGATCTGTGTGTGTCCGAGAACTGGGGGCCAGGGTACTAGGATGGAAGGAGGGCTTTTTCAGCCTACCTTTTTGAATCAGGTAAATGGAAATTTAAGCTCAAAGGGAATCTGGCCTGGAGTATTCTAGTATCCTAAGCCCTGCCTAGGACTCCCGTTGTGGGAGACGGTGTGACCACTGTAGGGGAAGGTGGGTTAAGGACCCAGACTCAGGAGCTAGAATCCCATTATGCAACCCACTAGCTGTGTGACCTTGGACACATCACCTCCCCTCTCTGTGCTTCCATTTCTCCATCTGGGAAACAGAGTGAAAACTGTGCCTACTTCCTAGCGCTGTTAGAAAGATGAAATAAGCCAACACTGGCCCCGTTTGAACGTTAACTCGTATTATTTCTCGATCGGTTTGTGCTCTTGTGTTGGTGACTTCAGCCCTCTGGGCCCACACTCCCTCTTGTGTGAAGTGGATTTAGTAACGGCCTCACCGCGTCAAGTTGTCGCGGGGGTTAAATGAGTTACGACCTACGAAGCAGGTATCACAGCCGGGCACGCACGTAGAATGTATCGGAATCTCAGCTAGCGTGATTGTGAACTATTATTGATGCTTTGTACAAAAAACTCTAGGCACCTTATAACAACCTGCAAATCCTAAAGTAGTTACTATCTGGCCCTTTACAGAGAAAGGTTAGGGACCCTGGACTAGAACGGTTTCCTCTCTATCTCTCTCTCTTTTTAATTATAGCTCTGTCATTTTTTAATTTTTTTTTAATGTTTATTTATTTTTGAGAGACACAGAGAAACAGAGCACAAGCGGGGGAGGGGCAGAGAGACAGAATCCGAAGCAGGCTCCAGACTCTGAACTGTCAGCACAGAGCTCGATGTGGGGCTCAAACCCACAAACCGTGAGATCATGACCTGAGCCGAAGTCAGACGCTTAACCAACTGAGCCACCTGGGCGCCCCTCTCTCTCTCTCTCTCTTTTTTTTTCTTCTTACCATCTGTTTGTTGGACAAACTGGGTCTTTGTTCTATGGAATATTTCCCATTTGAGATTTGCCTCTTTGCTCCCTCACGGTATCATTTAACCTGCTCCTTTGTTCCCTGTGTTTTCTGGGAGCTCTGGCTTTGGCTCTCAATTGCAGGTATGCTGGGGAGTCAGCTTTTGCTGCTGGGGACTAGATCCCCAATTTGCCCGGAACCGGGAAAAATCAGCTATGACCCCGCCATGGGCTGGAACACTTGGGGATGTTGCCCACACCTTGCAGAGAACATCTAGTGGGGGGTGGGGGGTGTCTGACCTGGCATTAAGTTTCAAATATTGACATACAGAGCAGGAGGCAGAATTTGACCCCAGTTTTGTAGGGAAAAGAATACATACATGGGGTACCTGGATGGCTCAGCGGTTAAGCGTCCGACTCTTGATTGCGGTTCAGGTCAAGATCTCACGGTTCGTGAGTTCAAGCCCTGCGTCGGGCTCTGTGCTGACAGCGCGGACCCTGCTTGGGATTCTCTCCCTCTCTCTTCTCCCTGCCCCTCGCCTGCTTGCACTCTCTCTCTCTCAAAACTTAAAAAAATAAAAAAAACTACACGCAGAAGCACGCACACACGCGCACACATACCTCCTGCAGACCCAACCCCAATGATTGTGTATTTATGTTAAAAAAATATATAGCGGAAAGCTAAATATCAAGACACCAATAGTAAGTGTTTCTCAATGGTAAAATCACAGGTTGCTTTTCTGTCTTGGTAGTTTTCAGGAGTTTCTAACTTCTTCAGTGGATTTCTCCACTGAATATTTATAATCAGCAAAAAAAAAGTATTAAAAAAAAAACTAAAGGTGCGCCTGGGTGGCGCAGTCGGTTAAGCGTCCGACTTCAGCCAGGTCACGATCTCGCGGTCCGGGAGTTCGAGCCCTGCGTCGGGCTCTGGGCTGACGGCTCGGAGCCTGGAGCCTGTTTCCGATTCTGTGTCTCCCTCTCTCTCTGCCCCTCCCCCGTTCATGCTCTGTCTCTCTCTGTCCCAAAAATAAATAAAAACGTTGAAAAAAAAATTAAAAAAAAAAAAAAACTAAGATTGTTGGAGACAGAGCTGCACGCAGATAAGGAAATGCCAGTCTTGCTTAGGAGGACAGTGGAGTGACACTTATGATCACGAGGCTTGGAGTAAGAGATCTGAGTTCATGCCCTGCCTCTGTCATTCGTTCGTTCGTTCATCCATCTATTCATTCATTCAGCAAGTAGTTTCTGAGCACCTGCTCTGGGCCAGGCACCGGACGAGGCAGACAGAAATCCTGCCACCTTGGAGCTGGCGCACCAGTAGCGGAGACGGATAGTAAATGGGTAATTACACACGTAATTACTTAATTACAATTACATTTTTATAGTGCGGCATGACAGGTGCTGGGAGAGAGGCCTGTCTGCCCGGTGCTGTGTGCATAGTATGGTGGGTGTTTGAATCCCTGGCCCAACTTGGCAGGTGTGGTGGGTGCGGACATATCGGGGACCCCTAGGCAGAGCCTGAGCCAGCCTTCCGGGGTGCGGGAAGCCTTGTCATGTACGTGTACGCCCTTATTTTTAGGTTGACAGCCCGCTTTTTGTAACCGAGGGATGACAGGCAAGTCCCCAAAGTATATTTACTACCTTCCACGTTTGGGAGGACAAGTTTCGTTTTGTTTTGTTTTTTGTTTTTCAAGTTTATTTATTTATTTTGAGAGAAAGAGAGAGGGAACAGGGGAGGGGCAGAGAGAGAAGGAGAGGGAGGATCCCAAGCAGGCTCCACACTGTCAGCACAGAGCCCGACATGGGGCTCAAACCCCCAAACCGTGAGATCATGACCTGAGCCAAAAATCAAAAGTCGGATGCTTAACCGACTGAGCCACCCAGGTGCCCCAGGACAAGCTTTTTTAAAATGAGAGACAGGTATGCTGGTCACTCTGATGCTAAGAATATATTCAGGGACACTTGGCTGGCTCAGTTGGTAGAGCATACGACTCTTGATCTTAGACTTGTAAGTTTGAACCCACGTTAGGTGTCGAGATTACTTTAAAAATAAAATCCTAGGGGCGCCTGGGCGGCGCAGTCGGTTAAGCGTCCGACTTCAGCCAGGTCACAATCTCGCGGTCCGTGAGTTCGAGCCCCGCGTCGGGCTCTGGGCTGATGGCTCGGAGCCTGGAGCCTGTTTCCGATTCTGTGTCTCCCTCTCTCTCTGCCCCTCCCCCATTCATGCTCTGTCTCTCTCTGTCCCAAAAATAAATAAACGTTGAAAAAAAAATTTTTTTAAATAAAATCCTAAAAAAAAAATCCTGGGGGGCCCGGGTGGCTCAATCGCTTAAGCATCTGACTTCGGCTCAGGTCATGAGCTCACGGTTCATGGATTCAAGCCCCGCGTCGGGCTGTGTGTCTCCCTCTCTCTCTGCCCCTTGCCCACTCATGCTCTGTCTCTCCGTTCCTCTAAAATGAATAAATGTTAAAAAATATATATATATAAAGGACCCTCGTGTCCTCCTCCCCAGAAGGACTCAACCAACGTGTCTTCCCTCCTGAGGCCCAAGGTGGGACCGTAGGGATATTTATCATCATTTATTTATTTAGATCCAAAATATGTATTTCGTGTTTATTAACTATCGTCACTTAAGCCAGGCGGCCTGGGTGTGAATCCCA